>NC_134530.1:130730553-131469720 GCF_050624435.1 Tenrec ecaudatus
AGCACACAAGGAGCTGATGCCAGGGGCTTAGGTGGAGAGCAAATGTTTTGAGAATGATGAGGCCAAGGAAAGTACAAAGGTGCTTTTCACAATAGACGTATATATGGATTGTGATAAGAGTTGTATGAGTTCCCAAGAAAATGATTAAAGAAAAACAAAAAAATAAATTTTGTTAGATTTTGTATATTTACACGAAAGACCTTCAAACAATTTGATGGGAAATTTCCACTGATCTTTTAAATTCCATTTTCCATTTTAAAGGCCGTCTATGTATACATATAGATTTAATATATGTGCAAATATAACATACATGTATGTATATAATACAAAATATAAATTTATATCATATTTGAAAAATATGTGTATAACTTTACATTTATAAAAATCTATTACAACTATAGTTTATTCCATGCAATTGTCTTATAGAAATGTCTTGATTTTCTATTCAGTTAAATCCAAATAATATATGTTCAATAGTTTAATATAGTTTATACCTTCTTATGCAGGGTTTACTACTTCCATGAACAGTTACATTCTCTGAACTCACAGGAACACGTGTACCCTGTCTTACAGGGTCACCATGAGTCAGCATCCACCCAATGGCAGTGAATTTGTTTTGTTTTATACCTTCTTATAAACGATTTTTAAATATACAGAGCATGAGAAAGTGGATATATAAATAACCCTACCACTCAAAGAATTTTTTTCTTTTTACTGCAATATAGATTATATACATATGATATATTAGTCAATGGATATTTATTAATTCAATGGGTGCTGGAGAGGTTAGTGTAATATTGAACATAAACTAGTGTATTGAGCCTTTACAATATTCAAGGGATTCTATTAGCAGAGAACACTTAATAAAAATTTTTTCTATTACTTTCATTAAATAGAACACTTTTTAATACCTTGAGCAAATAAGAATAGGCTTAAAAATTGACCAGCTATGCTCATTGAAAATACCTAATGAGCACAGTGATGATATTCTTAACATCATGATAGGTCAAACATCTAAAAAAGCTCTTAACTATACCATTTCCAATGTGAAATACCTTCATGTTTTTCAAAAAGGAAACAGAGGATAATACTTGGAAAGGGCTACAAAGATCAAGATAAGTTATAAAAATACTTAAGACCTTATTATAGTCCGTTATTTATTTGTTCCTCTTTAATTTATTCTTCTTTCAATGATTTGATTTCAAAAAAGGAAATGTAACTCATAATCTCCTAAAACCTTAATATAATATTTAGGGGAGTGGGAGGCAAGAAATACACAGGGGCAACAACTAAAAATAATAAAAGAAAAGTCATACTCATTCTGGAAATGAGGTACAGCCACTGTCTTGTTATAAATGTTGCTGTCAGGGGCTGAGTGCGCTGTGTCCGCTCCCTGCGGTATACCCAAGGGGACAAATCGCAGTCCAGTCCTGGACCGTCTTCACAAAGGCTGCTATGTTGGCGCCCAGTGTTGCACTGGGTCGTATATGCACAGAGTATGCAGTGACCCCAGCTAGATTAGTGTGAACGTTTCATAAAGTTAGTGACGTTTAAAATAAAGATCATATGAAAGTATTAACCCTAGAATATAAGAACAGAATAAAAATGATCTTAATGAAAAATGTGTATTCACCCAGGTAAAACAAAGGAAGAGAGAGGGCTGGTCCATTCTAAGGAACGGCCAGTTATTTGGTGGTCTATACAGGTGTTATGTCTAAACAGGTGAATTCAGGCATCTATTGAAGTTTGCTGAAAGTCACACTAAGTAAATTCAACTTATTCTGAATGCAGGGAAGAGCCACCACAAGCAGAACCAAACCAAACCAAAAACGCAGGGAAAACATTTGAGATGTGGAAGACTTGATTTTAAGAGAGAAGACTCAGGAGGGAATTAATTATGTTAGAGAACCCAATTACTAGGAGAGACAGAAGTATTTTTAGTGACAAAGATAACCATCCGAGAAAGCAAGGATACTTTTATTGGCATAGTTACCACTATCTTTCTACAATCGAACTGAGATGTATTTAATTACTTACTATGGCCCTTGTAGCCATAATCCCTTTTGAAATGTGTTATAAATTCTAGTTTCTATGCCAGTGGTTATAATCCCATTTTGGAGAGAGTTCTCTGTTACAATATTAAAATGGGATGTATTCTGGGTTCCCCCTTCTTTGAGGGTATGGCAAAATTAACCCAATGCCTTTTGTTTTCTTAAGGGAATGGTCAGTTGAAAAGCACAAAACCACATCCCCCTCAAAGCCTTCCGATTTCGTGATCTCCATGTTTTGGTTGAGTATTGCTAAGGGGCAAGCAGACTTGCTTTGACTTTCAGAAATTATTGACTTTGGCTCTGGATCCAAATTTGGCTCGACTCTGCCTGACCTCTGGATCTTGGAACTTGAGTTGCAGTCTATCTTCTAGCTCGATTTCACCAGCTTCCTGACAGATGCATGGACTGCAGAACTGAGAGGGTATAACATGCAAAGCTCTGTGAATCATTTCCTTAAAGTTTCATGAGCTGACGGACTATCCCAAGAGGAGGAGTGGTGTTTAGCATCTGGAAACAATTACTGATATAACTAACATCTTAGAAAAGTTGACCATTTGGGACATCTTTAATCTCTATGTCCTTTGGACTAACATCTTTAAAGTTGAAATTTTGTAAAATTACATTTCTTGATATGACTCACGGAATTCTAAGACCATTGATTAAGGTGACTTTCCAGAGCTACTATGAAGATTTTCTCAAGATTATTTGCACTCTGTCCTTATAAGGTGACCAGCCCCTACCACCTGCCTCTGTGGATTAATATGTATTTTCTTTAGATATGTTAATGTGCTCAAAGAAAGATTTCCCTACATCTATTGTGGCTCCTTCTAGGGGATTTGTGTGAACTCATTAAATGATGAATTAATGAACTCTCAGCTGGAATTCTATTTCCATCATTTCCAAATTCTGGGAGCCATCTCACAATTACACCTGAGCACTTACAAGTGACACTAGATTAAACAATGTTACAAATAAAAGTCAGAAAAAGTGGATTGGCAAAAAATTCTTGACTTTCATCTTGCTTACAATTAAATCAGATTCATTATTTTAAAATAATCTGTTTAGAATATTGACTAAACAACTTCATCTGGGGACAATAGTAAAGAGGATGAAAATCTTATTGAATTTTCTCCTAAATAAATAGAAATGTATATATAAATGTGTACAACATAGAAATTCTGATTAAGGAGCTAATTAAGAATAACTTTAACACTGGAGAATTCTGGCTGTAAGAAGGCACAGGAGACTTAAATAAAGGCCATGCTGTAGCAAATTTAATACCACATTCCCTCAATAGATTTTGTTAATTGTATTTATCTCTTCTTAAGCTGTTATAATATTTTGAAATCTTTACAAAAATATCCTTTTGTTTCCTGATGGTAACTGAAATAAACAATTGGTGACATATAGATATATATATAAATACCCCACACACATATATGCATTTGGCTAAATATAAAAACTAACTAACAAAGTCATCATGTTTACAAATCTTAAGTGAATACCAAATAGAGGAAGGTATTATCATCCCACAAATTGGCTTTCACTAGTTGTGTCTGCCAGTCTTTAATGTTGATTGAAATATGGATAATTACAATTGTTAGGTTTCTCCTATATTCTCTTTTTTTTCTCCTATATTCTCAATGAAACTCATGTTCTGTGATTTGGCTGGCACGACTGACTGTAATCTCTCTTGATCTTATTTCCTTATCTATAAAAGATTTACTAATATCTACATAAAGATCTTTTTACAATAAATGAGACAGATGATATTGAAAATTAATCAAATAATACTTTTGCTATTAGTAGCTATGACTACTGATATAAAAACCACAATCACCAGCATTATACTATTTTTTAATTTTGTGAATCATGCAAGACTAACTTTAAATAATTAAAATATATTTCTCCTAGGTTTGGTCACTATTACAACACCCCAAAATACTTATATGTTTTAACATCCTATAACATTATTTCATAAAATAATGAACTATGGCATTAAAATAAGCTACAATATAAAATATTTATAGAGCTTTAGCTATATGCTAGGTATTTTATCAAACACCAAAGATCTAATGATGAATAAGACAAAATCTTCAGCTTCCAAGATTTTAGCTTCAATGGTCTTTCCGTTATAGGGAAATGGCTATGATGACATACGAAAGTGGTCTGTCCATCCAGAAAGGAAAAAAGAACATGATGGAGCAGATTGAGATGAGGTTTTGCTTATTGAGACAAATGAACAAAGGTGCATAATGGATAATTCCAAGTATAAATAGCTGCAGAAAGTTAAAACAAAATAATCAAAGCAAAAAGAAATACACTCTTAAGAATATTCTTAAGAAGGTTAGGGGCGTCATGTCCAAGAACCCAGAGAAGAGTAAAACTGAAAACAATTTAAAAAGACTATCAGACAATTTCAAGGGCAACATGTCTGATGACCTAGGGTATTATCAGGTCATGAAGAACTTTGTAATTATTTTTTTAAACGTTTTATTAGGGGCTCATACAACTCTTATCACAATCCATACATATACGTAGATCAATTGTATAAAGCACATCTGTACATTCTTTGCCCTAATCATTTTCTTTTCTTTTTTTTCCCTCTTTTTTTCTTTTTTTTTTTATGTTTTACTTTATCTGAAAGCAGTGGTTCTCAATATGCCTCATGCTGCAACCCTGTAATATAATTCCTCATGTTGTGGTGAACCACCCCACCAAAAGACTTTTGTTGCTACTTTACAACTGTAATTTTCCTACTGTTATGAATCAGGTGATCCCTGTGAAGTGGTAATTTTACCCCAAAGAGGTCACGACCCACAGGTTAAGAACAGCTGTCTTAAAAGTAAAAGAGATTTGAGCAAGGAATGACACAATCAGACCAATTATGAAAGAATTACTTTGTCGTCCACTGTGGGGATAATGGTGGCCAAGCAGACTGGTTAAGAGGCTCCAGTAGTAGTAGTGTGATAGGGAGTCGAAATAGTGAGAAACGAATTCAAGAGACAACCTTGGGGGTAGCAACCAGCAAAACCTACTCTCTTGAAACAGCAATTCTTCCTGTTGATACTACCTTCCTGCAGTACATGTTCCATGTCTACTGTGATTGTAATAAAAAGGTTTTATTATTATTTCTTCTTAAGTTTAGTTGGGAAAGAACCTTGTTAGAAAAATACAATTTTGTCAGTCATATCATGATGTATTGATAGTTGTTCCATTCCTTGAATGCTTGTTGAGTGTTTTATCACTACAATGCTCTGTACAAATAGAAAAAATAACCATTCATTCTAGTGGCAGGCAATCAGAAAGGGAAATAGTCTCCTTTGAAGTAAAGACCAAGTGTCTAGTTATGTTGTCATCTAGAACTCTCTCTGTAGAATATAATTACCCAAAGAATAACAACACACGCACCTGCACAGAAGGAGGATTCAAACGTTTGTGGGGGTGAGCTGCCTTATTTTTCAATTGTATTACTTCGTGAACTTATTTAAGCCTCCTCACACAGGCATATAGATATGCAAATGCATACCTAACCACCCTTTACTACCATGGGACTGCTCCCAAGAAACCAAGCCTCTCGGGAGCAAAGAATTAAATGTACAATTCTACATACACTTGAGATAATTCCCTAAATGGACACTATTAGCATTTATTCACTCACTCTCATTCACACTCACTCACTCTCACTCACTCACTACCCTGGAATCCCTGTTGAGTCTTCCAACGCTGTAGGACAAGGTCTTTGTGAGTTTCCAGGACTGTAACTCTTTACTGGATTAGAAAACCTCTGTCTCCCGAGAAGCTTATGGTGGTTTTGAACTGCTAACTTTGTCATTAAGCAGCCCAATTCATAACCACTACACCACCTAGGTTTTAGTTAGGGAAAAGTCTAAAATGAAGTGTTGTTTGTACCAATGACATCACAAACACTTGGAAATACAAAGGCATATTAATTCCATGCATTTATTAAATTATCTTTAAAATAATATTTAATAAATAACATTGGCATTTTATTTTTTAGACATAGAATGAATGAGCAGTTTTAAATACAGAAGATCTAGAACTATGATATTTCCAAGAAACAAAAAGTTTAATTTTTGATTAAGTAGCCTAGCTAATCATCATGAAAACATTAAATAGTAAAATTGTCTTGTTTGCTTCTAAGGGCGTTACTTCTGCTGTCTTTCATAAGGAAACCATGGATCACATACCAACTATGATTTATATGTTTGTCTCCAGTCCACACCTCTTATCCCTTCCCTCTGTAATTAAAGAAGGGTGATAATAATTTCTTTTGTAAGACTTTATACCAAATTAGTTTAGCAGGGATATGCTCACTGTATTTTCCAGAAGCACCACCCTGGTGGCATAGTGGTTACACATTGGGCTGCGGCCTGCAAGGTCAGCAGTTCGAAAGCACCAGCCTCTACAGAGAACAAAGATGAAGCTTTCTTCTCCTGTGGCGCTACAGTCTAGTAAACTCTCAGAGGAGTTCCACTGCCCTACAGGGTTACTATGAGTTGGTTTCAGCTCCAGAACATTGAATTTGGTGTTTGGATTGGCTTTTCACATGCCTGCGTGGCCAGACACTAAGATCACAAGCAAGTGATATGGGAAACGTGTAGACTGTAACTTAACAAGAAAGAAGACCTCTTGCTTCTCCTCTGCTTAGGCTAGCCGGAATGTGGACACCTTGGCAACCAACTTCCCTCAGAATGGAAGTTGGTGTTGACTAAGGCTTACACCATCAGGTGATTAAAAAAATTAAATATATATCCTGTTTATGTTTCTCTTTGTTTGTTTGTTTCCTTTTGTTAAAGCAGCCAATTTTGTACCAAATAATACAGGTTATTTTTACTAACATTTATACCTTCAAACAGAGTGGGAAAGGGATAGATAAGTGAGAGAAGATTAATTTCAATATAGACTCATGGTTAATGAACAAAAAGCATGTAAGAATGTGAAGCTGCCCAAATAATAGACAGTTATATGGCAACAGAAAGGTCATATCGTCCCAAATCACTAATCAAGAGTGTAAAATAAACATTTCCTGGAGGCTAAGGCTACTTGTCTTCGACAGACTGAAGCCTTTATTTATATATTTATTTTGACAAGAGGAAACTTTCCTGTATATATATTTCATACAAAATACTGAAATGGAACATAACTGTATTCTGCACATCACTACACCAAAATGTCAAAAGATTCACTTCTCAGCATGAAAATGCACAGCCACATAAATATGAAAGGACCCCACATTTGAAATGTGTTCACACCTCAGTGCAGAGTCAATTGGAGACCATTGTATTGTGAACATGTGTAATGCTATCATATAATGTATGTAAGGAACCTTTTATAAAATAATGAATTTTTTAAAAAGCAAAAATTGCTGCTGTAACGTGCAATGGAAGCTGTCTCTTAAGGTTACAGCCATTAACAAGAGTAATATGCCATTTAATTTTTTTAATAAAATTTGAGGTAGCATTTGCTTCTTATACAATTAATTTGGTGCTGATATATAATGCACTGCTTATTTCTTCGGCCTCCATCTCTTTAGTAGTGGAACTCTTTGTAGGCAAGTTCATAAACATATAAAGGTATGCGTTACCTTTTCAATGAACTTCTTTGAAGCCCTACATGATAGTTAGGTTTTGGTGTCAACATGGCACCTGTAAGAAGATATAGTGGAGTTTGGCCGGTCAATGAAGTTGTACGTTGATGGCCTTATTTGGAGGTGCCACCAATATAAATGGCTCTCTGGAGGCAGGCTACTCTCTCTTTCTGCCTTCAACCTCCTGTGCCATGCTGAGACCTGGAAAATACCTGTGATGCTTCCATCAGCATTGGATCCACAAGACTTTGCACCCACCTGCCTGTGATCTCCCTGCATTCTGCATCATTGCATGTAGCTGCATAAGTCTGAAAAGGGATTTATGGGATAGTATCGAACTTATGAACTTGAACTAGACTAGGCTGGGATGTTTTCCCAATATATAATTACTTCTTGATATAAATCTCCCTCTGACACATATATGAGTGTCTCCAGATTTGCTTATCTAGCCAACCTGGACTAACACACCTTGTGTGTTACTCCATCAAAGGAAACCATTGTATCTTTTGATACAACTGCTGTAGGGAGAGGTATTTGATAACATCACTAATTCAGACCCAGTTCACTGAGTACAGTTTTTCTACTTATTATTGACAAAGTACTTCTGATCATGTGACTGCTGAGATGCACAAGAATTTACTGACTAACATTACTGGCATTAGTAAGACATAATTGCTAGATAGTCCTTTCCTTGTGGTTAAATTCTCAGGGAAATGTAATGCTGGAAAGTTACACAAAAGTCAGGGACTCTGAAAATGGAATTGCAGGAAAATATCAAACCTCTTCTCTGTATATCCCATGATTACTGTAATTCAAGGAAAGTAATATAGAGAACCACTAGTGACAATGACATTTCCAAGTTTTGAGAGGAAGTTGAATATAGAAATCAAAATGCTAAAAAGTATTCTTTTGTCCATAAGGTGTCATTGCTATATAAAGAATGATAGAGATGATCTTAGACTTGGGAGAAATTATCTAATAAGAGAACACATGATATTCTTATTGAAGAAAAACATAGTCGACACAGAAGCACTACGGATGATTTCACAAGAAAAAAAGCAATGAATGGGAGAGCCTGAAATAAATGTAAACAGTGAACTTAGAAAAGGAACAGGCTTCATCTCGACATTGCTTAACTGCTTATATATTCATTTCCAAGAGTATGAATGGAATAGAGGCAAACTAGAACACAGAAGAATGGGTTCCAGTAAAATCACTAACACTTGAACATATTTAGATTACATGTGATTCTCAAAAATTGAATCATATGAAAGCATGAATACAAATTCTTGAGACAAAAAGTTTATTTTTGTTTTTTTTCCTCTCTCTGACCCCAGTAAAAATAATTGAAAATAAAATTTTAGAGAATTCAATCTCCTTTAAGGTATGTAGGCAAAATATGTAAAAAAAAACAAAACAAAAGAAACTACCTTATCCCTGCTGTCTCTGTGGCTTTTAGAAATATGATTGTCTTTGAAATTCAGCCAAATGTGAGAAACCTTAATGAAATTTAAAATGTTAAATTAGATTAAAAGGATAAATAGCCAACTCTGTCCTTTATTAAAAATTTAATCCAATTTTTATATAATAATGAGAAAGCTATAGCAGCAGCTGGACATCTCTGAGACCAGGGCACATGTTTCTTTGTAAGATTTAAAACATTTTTGCTTTCTACATAATAACCACTGTTGATAATGATAAGAAGATAGGGGTAAAGGTCCGTGTTGCCGACGTCTATCCATCATAGAAGCTTTGCCTAGCTGTATCGTGCTGAAGGGGCCACACAACCGGTTGTAAATCAGAAATTCCATTCTGAGTTTTGCCACCTAGATCTGTCGATTTATCCTAAACAGATACAAAGTCCAGCGTGACAATGCTGGAAACAGTCATTCTTCTCAGTATTATTATGAAATTTTAAAAGTTTTAATAAAGTTAAAAATATTTCAAAGGAAGCTACTCACCAATGCCAATGAAAGCAGCTTTGTAACCTTCTTCTTTCAAAGTGCGAAGGGTCATTTCATTCGCTGAAAGGCTTTTACCACAAATTATCTGTAAGCAATAATATTTTGAATAACATATTTCAACATTTTGTTCATTTAAATTTTAATGTATTTAACATCAAAAGAAGGGAAACCCAATGAGAGCTAACTTTCTCACTGTGGAGGTGTGTGTTTCTATGTCTCTATGTGTGCATATGAGGTAATTTTTCACATTTAATTAATGGTCATACCTATATCAACTTCTCTAATGTATATAACACTCACGTGCTTATTTAAGAATTAAATGCATTTTTCTTTTTAATAAAGCAGTGGGAGCAAAGCCAGTGTAATTAAATTTAAGTTAACAAACTTCAATAGCTACTTTAATATGGTAAAATATTATTCCCAGCATGTAAAAAATACAATGATGCATGAGATTTCATTGCTGGCTCAATATGTGCTCAACCATACCCTGAGCAAAGCAAATAGCTAACACATTTACCTGCTGACCAAATGTTTGGAAATTTGAGTCTATCCGAAGACAACCCTGACCATCTACTTCCTGAAAATTCAGCCATAAATAGCCTGGAGGATGTCATTCTGTTCTAACACACCTAGTGTCACGTTGAGTCAGAATCAACGTGATGGGAACTGGTCTCAGGAGATATCAGAAAATCATTTCCATCCAACTATGGAGAATATTTGCAAGAAGAAGCAGTTGCTATCAATATGGGCCCATAAAAGAGAAATCCATCAATATTGAAAGCTTGTCTATTCAGAACAGTTGACCGTGTGCCCAAGTCGAAACATGAAAGGAGTATGAGGATTCACATCCATTCGGTAAGATCATTCACAACCACGTCAACTTTCTCATACCACCTAGAGCTGATCCACTGAACTAACTGGAATGAAGGCAAATATAAAAGGATGAAGAAAGATATCAAACCGGGAAGACACTGTTTCTTGACATACCAGCCAATGACGCATCTATTCACTTCTAAAGAGAGAGTTTGCATTTCTCCTGCCCTCCCTCAGATCATTTCTCTTCCATCGCCACTACCTCGAGCAGGCAGTGTGTCACCCACCCTCAAGGTCTGAAGTGGATTTCTCTTTAAATGTTCTTCAAGTTTGGGGAACAAAAACAGCCAAAAACAGCATGAAGAAGCAAGATCAGGGCTGTTGGCTAGATAGAGCAATGTTTCCCCCCAAATTACTATGGGCCAGCCCTTGTGAGCCCAGAAGAATGAGAAGGTCCATTGGCATGTTGGAAAAATTAATTCTTGGTATAACTGTCTCACAATGCGGTTTTTAGTTGTCTTAAAACTTCTTCATAATAAACCCCGCAGTCATCTTGTGTCCTAGAAACACCGATCAAGATGACCTCTTTGGAATGCTACAGAAGGGATTCCGTAACTTTCTGACATGATCTCTCTGCCTTGGGCTCATCCTGGAGGGCTTCCTGACCTTTATTAAACACCTGAGCTTTGTGGGGAGCAGGATTGCCTTCATTTGTTTCAAAGCTTTGATGATTCAGAAAAATGTCCATTTGAATTTTATTACAAATGTATTATCTCGCACCTCAAATGGTTCTCTATCTCTATCCCCTAGACTTCTGTTTCTTAAAGGGACCTGGATGAGATTACCGCGCCTCTCCTGTAATGTGTCATAATGCCGTCACCCGTGGTGGACAGGTATCAGAAGAGCCTCTAGGTTATGTACACACCGTGAAGAAGAAGCAGGCTGCTCACTTCTGAGAGCCCAGCCGCTGGAAACATTGTGAAACACTGTCAGAGGGTGAACCCTGCAGGATGGAAGGGTCCTCAAAAGGTGACTGGGGAAGGCTGCCTCCTCAGAGTGAGCTTTAATGACACGGGCCAAGCAAAGCCTTAGAGATCTTCATGTGATGGCGAGGCGCCGCTCGAGATGAGGGAGGAAGAAAGTCCATGAATAATTAGAACAAGCTAGAATGTACAAAACACGGATCGAGGAAAACTGGAAGTTGCTAAAAATGAAGTAGAACACGTAAAGATAGAAGTAACTGGTTTAAAAGGTGGGTGGGGGACTAAAACTTGATGCTGTTCGTTTGCTTCAGATTCAGTGGCCCCCATAGAACAGGGTTTCCAAGGCCCTCCATCTGCCTGCAGTGACAGGTAGAGCTTTCTTTTGGGTAGTAACTGGGGGGCTCAAACTGTCAGCTTTTAAGTTAGCAGCAAGTGCTTTAACCACAGCACCACCAGTCCTCCAACATGGAAAAACAAAGCTGCACATTTTCAAGAAAAATAGCAATAATAGTCAAAATGCACAGATCTGAATATGGTTTCCTCAGCAGAATTAGTCATCTTAAATACTTTTATTATTCAATTCAAAATATTCATATGTGTGAGGCAATTCAAGAGCTTCAAAAAGAATCACAAATAAATGTAAAAATAACATGAGGTAATATTTAATAACGATTAAGTTAAAATTAATGTATTAAAACACAAAGGTAGGCCATTGGACATCCCCTTACAGAAGGGTCTTGGGGAGGAAACGAGATAGTTAGGGTGCGACATAGCAATGATGAAAAATACAACTTTCCTTTAGTTGCTAAATGCTTCCTCCCCCCGCCCCCTCTCACTGTCATGATCCGAATCCTACTGTGCAAGTCTGACTAGACCAGAGGATGTACACTGATACAGATGGGAACTGGAAGCACAGGGAAGCCAGGGTGGATGATGTGAGTGGCGATCTAGGAGGGTATAGGGAGGGTGGGTTGGAAAGGGGGAACCTATTTCAAGGATCTACATGTGCCCTCCTCCCTGGGGGACATGCAACAGAAAAGTGGGGGAAGGGAGATGTGGGACAGAGCAAGATATGACAAAATAATAATTTATAAATTATCAAGGATTCATTAGGGAGGGGGGTATGGGGAGGGAGGGGGGAGTGGGGAGGGAGGGGAAAAATGAGGACCTGATGCCAGGGGTTTGGGTGGAGAGCAAATGTTTTGAGAATGAAGAGGGCAATGAATATACAAATGTGCTTTACATAATTGATGTATGTATAGATTGTGATAGGAGTTGTATGCGCCTTTATAAAATGATTTTTAAAAAAGAGGAGCTGATACCAAGGGCTCAAGTAGAAAGCAAATGTTTTGAGAATGATGATGTAACAAGTATACAAATGTGCTTGATACATGGATGTATATATATAGATTGTGATAAGAGTTTTATGAGCCCCTAATAAAATGATTGAAAAAAAAGCAACCAAGAAAAAACCCACAAAGTTCTGAGAGATGGTTCTTTAAACAATAAACTAACTAGAGAAATTACTATCTAGTATCATTAAGCAAGAAAAAGAAACAGAATAAATATATTTTAAAACATAAACCTAAGCACAGGAACAGGTGAAATGGTTTTGTACAAAAGATAACCTATTTAGATAGCGGGTGGGTTGCAGTGGTTTACATTAGAAGGCTCTTTCAGGTCACACCAAGGAGTCAGTGAGACTATGCAGATTGGGTGTATTTCCTCTTTTCCTGATGGGTCTGCATAAGAGGAGGTGGGCACATACTGATAAGATTATATGATGCTGTTATGAATGACTAATAACAGGGTGGTTAACTGTGATTATGAAAATTTAGAAGTCTAAAGTGAAAATTGGTCAATTTTGCTGTCTTGATGGGTACAAAATGAGCTATTTTAGAAGAGGAAACCAGAGTGAGGGATCTGACTACCACCAGAGAAGAACCAGTGGAGTGTGTACTTAGGATCTCTGGTCCTTACCCTCCACCTCCTCCAATCAGGGGGCAGAGGTGTGGTCCAGGGAGCAGCAGAGCAGTGACAGCCGTGGAACCACAAGCCAGAGAATTAGACAGTACAGTCTCGGTTTTCCAGCCATGTGGTGAGTAAATCCGTGTACTGCTGTTCTCTATAAAGAAACTTGTTTGGTAATGAGTTATCTCCAGGCCCTCAATTGGAGGAGGATGGTCTATGTTGAGTAGAATACCCTTCAGGCATTCATCAACAGGCTAAACGAGCTTTGTAGCTTTGCCTGAGCAAGGCAGAAGCCAAGATTGTGAGAAACTAAGGACCAGAGGGAGGTGAGTTTGTGGGTACAGCTGGGAAGTGAGTAATTTGATTGGAAGAATTTTACCATAAGCATTTCTGATCTAAAGTATAACCTGTTATCTTCCCTAATGAATCCCACAATCCCGAGCATCATCTGAGTTCTGTGTGGTGATTTCCACAAATTAACAAACCAGTGAGACGTACAAAAGACCGTCCCACTGGTATATGATGAGTCGGCTCAGTAGCAGGGACCTGGAATGAGGGGATCTAACTGTGCTGTCAGAACTGGGAAAGTGTGTTGAAGGATGGAGGCATGTGTGACTTCTGCCTCAAACACTGATGTTGAGTTTGATATTTTGTCCACTTTGTGAAGTCATAGGAGGTCGGATATGGCCCTCCCCCAGTCATTCTTACATAGAATAATAATTTTTAAAGAATCAGTAAAATGAGAGATTTTTATAGAAGATACTGGTCAAACTGTTGCAAAAATAAAGTCAAGGCCAATAGCCATGGCAAAAGAAGGAAAGTGCTTTCAGATAAAAGGAATAAAATATTTTAATTCAGTACAAAATATTATTCTCATACTATCCTAACAATAAAATAATTGTCTATTTTTGCAAACTAGACTGCTATCATCAAAATATCATAAAAACTCAAAAACCAAACTACTGTTATCAACTCGGTGATGACTCACAGCGAATCTGTAGGACAGTGCCCCTGTGAGCTTCCAGACTGTAAACCCTAGTTTAGGGAGTAGAAGCCTTGTCTTTCTCTAGAGGATCCGGTAGTGGTTTTGAACTGTGGACCTTGCAGGTAGCAGCCCTATGCATAACCATTACACCACTAGAATCCCTTACAATGGCACAAAAACAGGCAAATAATAATATAAAGAAAAATAAAGCTAGACTTTTAGTAGATATGACATTCTGCAAGGGTAGCCAGAAACTGCACAGTTTACTTAATCCCTACTAAACTTCCAGTCTTAATTCTCATTTCATAAAAAAGTGAATATGAAATAGGGATTTTAAGGAAAATTTTAAAAACTAGTTTTACATGTACAGATTCAATAAACCATGGCAAAAATAGATACTGCACAGAAATTCAACATATTAATGAAATTTATGTTTAAAATGTAACGATTAATTAGTAGGAATTTCCCTATTTCTATGATATTGAGCAGTTTAAGAAGAAAGACCTGAGGAGAGCTACTTCCAAAAGGAGTCAGTCAATGACAATCGCATGGATCACAAGGATGCTCGGATGCACCGAATTGCTAATCTGGGGCCAGGTTGAAGGGAATTTACAAAGTCGTTTCAGAATAGGACTGTTGAAAAATTAAATAGTTCTTTTCTATTCATTTTTTAAACCACAAAATGTTTGTATTAGAACTTACTAGACAACAAAATGGGGCATGATGGGGGTTAAAAGAAGGGTTTGAAACATTTTTAAAATGGAGAGTTTAATAGGATATTGTTGTCATGTCTTGAGTTGGGAATGTAATCTATAGATAGTATGCTTCTTATAAACAAAAACTAAGTATTTTCAATCCCTCCCTATGCTTTATATCTCAAACCTAAGTAATGGCTTAGGTGGTTTTAAAAAGAGAGCAAGAGATGGAAAAGTAAAATTAAAATGGACTTGGAGTTTCAGTGTTGAACACTTTCATCTTTGAAAAACGGGTGTGAGAAAAGTTCTTTACATACTCCATGGCAAAATTAAACTGAAGTAACTTAAACTGCTAATAATCAAAAAGAAAAAAAACATTAAACCAGAAAGATAGGAAGATAAATTAGATCATGCTAGACCGTCAACACAGAGAGGGGCATATATAAGCAAATATATGTATGTTTCACAAAGATGCTGTAGCTTTTTCCTTTTAAACATGCCATGTCAAGGAGTATTAATTTATTTTGCAGAAAGAAGTTATAAGCATATAAAATAAGAATATAATGTGAATTTAACAAAAATACACATCATATGGCACTCTGCACAGACTGCTACTATATCTTGAAGGCGTTTTAAAGAAGAATTATGAGCATGTCTTAATTTATGCAATACATCTATTGCTGTGAAAATGCAATGCAGTTGAAATTATTGACATGATAAATTCAGAAATTTGTAAAATTAACTTCTGATTCATCTTCAATTGGAAGTAACACCTAATATATTAGTCTGAAGTCTCAATAAATAAGCATTTACGTATTTGAGGGAATTGAAATTAAAACTTATATTAAAAGTAAATAACATTTAAATAAATTTTCAGAGTGTATTTTTGTAAAGCAAATAATCTCCCCTAAATGATCTATGTCTAATGTTGTATTTTTATCCTGGGGGTTTCCATTAAACTGAGCACAAATATACAAATAGTTCCCAACTCCTGGTGTATTTGAGTCATGAGGACCTGTACTAATGACCTCTGGTTTTTTTTGTTTCATTTTATGTAAATCTCGTTAATGATATGTATGACAGACAATATTGCAGCATGTCATTTGCTGTTAACCTTCTCAGATTTTTTTTGTAAACTAAAACAGAGCTTGGTTTCTTGAAACCATGAGCGAGCCCAGCAGCAATGACTATACTACAGTCACTGGACAGGTTTGGGAAACAGTGTGATGTTACCCTGGAAATATGACAAAAACAAAGCAAATGACCATAAAAGCAGCTCCCACTAAATGTTTGGAGAGTATTGTTATCCCATGCCCAGCGCTGAGCCAGATGCTCCACTAAGGAAACTCACTACAACTGACAAAATGTCGATGTCATCGAATTCTTCTTCAGTGGAATGAAGTTTCACGATGTATGCTTGACGTATACATGTATTAAAGTACATCTGTAAGTTTCCATATAATGTGTCCAACCCATAAAGACAAATACAGATTGGATGCAAAAACAGATACTTATCTAAAAAAGGCAACACTAATTTAAAAAAAAAAAGCATTCAACTGACTTTAGAACTGATGTATGACAGTCATCTGAATGGAACTGCATTCTAAGTCAAGAACAACCCATAGCGCATTCTTGATTTCAGACTGTCAATTAGGGGCGATAAGGGTCCCTCATTTTACTGATTAATTTTCATCTTCATTGGACAAGCGCAGGGGTAGTTTGTTGATTCGTTTTCAAAAATAACAATTACCTTTACTTACAGAATATGTTGGATAAATCATAATATTTCCTGAGCTATTGCATTATACACGCAGCCCCCAGATTGCGGATGAATGCCACTCTGAAAGAGGTCATTAAATCCTATCCGTGGGTCAGTGGTCAGAGGAGCACACTGTTCTCCTTTGCCTCATGCTAGTGCTAGAGAGGCCCTGCAGCCTTTTCAGGGATCTAAAGGCTGTCCCTGCAACAAGTCAGGCTCTGTGGCTCCGAATGTGTTGGGAGTGGAGGGGTTGGCTCAATGGTTTCAAACTGAGGACGGATTTACATACTCTCAAAGAGCAAGTCAGAGTTGTCTGTGGCTCAGATACATGCAATCGGGTGACCCTATCTCTATGAGAAATGAGCTTTTTTCAAAGAAAAATAGCACAGTGTTCTAGTAAAAAGAATAGCAGCACCAAAAGTTAGATATTAAAAATGCAATGCATTAACTTTTCAGCTAGCTTTAAAAGAAGAATATATCTTGTAGTTCACAACACCCTGAATAATCCAGAACTGGTTTTTGTTGTTGTTTTGGTTTCTTATGCAGCAAAAGGATTATCACATTATCATTCCCAATATGTTGTTTATAATATGCAAAAATAAACCTCTGTAAGAAATCACACTCTAAATTGTGAAATGTGAATATTTCAGAGTGCACACAACTTGCATGGGGGAAATATGTGATTACAGAAAGCAAATCTTTCTATTAGCTGCACTGAACCCCTAAAGCAATTTAGGAATTTGTTTCTTACAGACAATTAATCACATGCAGGCGTGCCAGATGAGAACTATTGATTGCCCTTTTCCAGGCTAGTGGCATTCAGACAGTAGACAGACAAATGCCCTAAGCAAGGGGGAGCATCTTTCGGCCTCAGCCTGGTGTAGGTTTTAATTGTTCTTTCTTAAAATGCATGACATTTTGCTGTTAATCTTTAGTGTAGAGTTTATGCTTTTCTTTCTGAGCAACGTTTACCTTCACACCGAGGTCCTTCATAAGCTCAATCTCAAAATGCACAACATCGTATGGCAGCCGGAACTGAGGGATTTCAGAAGCACTAAAACCAAAAAGATACAAGAAGCATTTAAGGAAAAAAAATGAACAAAAACCAAAACAAAACCACCCCAAAAGGCCTGTCTTAAAAAAGTGCAATGTGACTTTATTGATCTGTATTACAAGGATAGTAGCTATTCTATGGATATTTTGCATATCACAGAATATAGACCCAATGATATCCAAAATTTTCATTGCATGGTAACAAATTATAGTGCAATGTTTCATTTTATTATACATATATTCACCACAAGTCAGAGACAATGTGGTGGCAATTTACAAGAACAAAAGCTGTAACAGAAACTGGTGTGAACATAAATATAAACAATGTAAAGCCAATAATGAATAGAAAATTGGTCAAAAGCAACAACACTATTAGGTTCAGTAAAGTAAGCAACTTAATAACATGTAGTGTATGCAATATGCTACAGTTATTTAAAAGTAATATAGAGATGAACATACCATATATAGTTGAGTATAAGCTGACCTGAATATTCGTCAAGGCACCTAACTTTACCACAAAAACTGCATTAGAAATGTGCTGAGAAGCTTGGCTTATACTCGAGTATATGCGGTGTATGGAAGACTGAAATAATCTACATGTTACTGCTATTGTTGTTAGGTGTGATGGCTCTAGTAGGCACTCTATACAATAGACTGAAACAATGCCTTGTCTTAGACTGCCCTCGCAGTTGGAACTGTTTGAGTCCATTCTTGTAGCTACTGTGGTCACCTCATGCAGGGCCTTCCTTTCTCCTCGATGCTCTGCTTTACCAAGTCTGATATCCTGATCCATGGACTGATCTCTTCTGACTGCAGTTCTTCTGACACCGTTCTGTTCATTCTTCTGGCAGCCCGTGGGATGTTCAACGCCACTCACCAGCACCATGATTTACAGCCAGCCATTCTATGCAGTCTTCTGTCTTCGTTTTCCAGCTTGTATGTGCATAATAGATTATTTTACCACCCATTCCTTAATAAACTAGTTTATACATGGAAGGTAACCTGGAAAATTTCAGTTTAACAGAGGTCCCTCAGTACACATTGCTTCAGATACAGAAATTTCTCACTTTAACTCCTTGCAAGAAGTATGTCTTCACCCCTGTAATACTACATGGATGTTTGAAATGCTGATTTGGAGTGGACACAAGGGTAGTTCAGGATGTGCAATGAATGACCTCACTTCTGTCATTTGGCAGGACCGTGTGGATCAACTGGGTGACAGTGAGTTTATTTTGATGGGTCTGTGAGTTTTATTTGTGTTCAAAAGGTTCCATAGTGACAATGCAGAGAATAACTCTAACACTGAAGTTACTTCTTGTCTATTTTCCTTTCTAAGAATAGAAAACAAATGCTTATTTATATTATGTGATTTATTGAAAATCATTTCATACAGAACAGGAAGGGAGTCATTAAAACCATAGAGATGGAAAGATGGCAAGGTATTTATTTAAATATCCGCAAAACATAACCACTAGGAAACTGAATGCAGTCTGTAGTTTCTGAATGAAGCCAACCCTAAGACCTGTAACTCAGAAAGAAGAGCAGCATCAGTTTTGTGGTGTTTGTGAAGGAAAAAAATAGCTGGGGGTTGTATGTCTGAGTCTGTTGTCCAAGACACTGAACTCAGAACAGATATGATTTTTTTAAAAATCAGTGGCAAAGACGTTTAATTAAACCATGGAAGTAAATGGAACTAGACCTCAAAATTATTTGGGGAAAACATAGTTAAAAATACATCAAATGTGATTTGATAGGAATGATCATTTTGCAAGTTTGTTTTGCTTTTAAACTAAGCTTTAAAATAAAATATAAATTGGCAACTACAATTTCTTCAGTACAATTCATGGAGTAGTACTGGTCAGATAAGAAGACATCTTTCTTCTTGTATATGTATGTTTTTTCATGTATGATGAATTTACCTATCACAACGTATTTTTGTTCTGTTTAAAGTCGAGCTTGCACGCTTGGATATGACTTTGTTTTCATTCCTAGTTTTGAAGGTACCAGATGTGCATTCAAAGAATAACAAGGGCATCATCATGATGGGGGAAGAGAAAGAAATCCTTGGTACAATTTTCCGGGCTTTTTTTCCGCCAATGCAGTTTTCAAAATATTTTTAATTTTCTTTCTAACAATCCCTATGATTTCCCTGTATCCTTCCAATAAATCTATCAAGCTGTCCCATTTGAAACTCCCACCCCCACCCACCAAACAGTCGCCAGTCTTCTGAGCTAACCTCTCGTGAATTTATGAGGCTCAGCAGATCTTCTCAGAAGTCACGAATTCTATGGGACTATTTTTTATTTGTTTTGAAGCCCTCCCTTCATGTGATTTTTACAAGTGTCTTCCTGGAAGAAGTTGTCTGCTGTCATCCTTGGTGTCAGAGACACGACTAAACATGTTTTATTTGGAAGAAACCAGTACATACATAAACAGGAACCCAAATAGCAATATCTTTTGAGGTACATTCACAGTGAAAAAACTGTAACATCTAGAATAGCTAAATAAGAGGATAATTTTTCTCTGATTACCCTAAGTAATAAACATTGAAAATTCATATACGTTAATTTCTATATGGAAAACTATAGTCATGAAATACATTTGTGCATGCAATCCTATCGCTATCCTTATCTTTCTAATTATCATGTTAAGCCTTTTAAACCATTTAAAACCATCCATCAAGGGGGTTAAAAGAAAAGCCAAGATAGAAGGAAAGTAGAGCTGATTATTTTAGAATATTTTGCAGCACCCAAAATTAATCAATCAGTTTTATTCAAAGTAGTAGGGATTGAGTTCTGGATCTCTCTCACCAACACTAGCACTAAAAAAAAAAATTTTTTTTTCCTTTTCAGTGGTTGCTCCACGAATTCACTTGGGATAAAAGAACCTGACTGAATACAAGGAGAAGGAATGATAAAACTTGACATTACCTCTTTAAGCAATTGATTGCAAATATAAACTAATTTAATTTATTGTCCACTACTTTGAAGGTACAAGAGTACGAGAAGCATTTGCAAGTGAGAATATAAATTGACAGGAATAGGCCGTAACTATAAAACTGGTGAAATTTCAATGTCCATTTTCAACATCCTACAATAGTGACACAACCCAAAGGAGCTCACTGAATGCTTCATGGTATTCTTTGGTACTCAGAAGAACCGAAGTCAAAGGAAAGGAAATAAGCAAATAAATGAGCTTAAGAAAGAGGGAGAGAAGTTTGGTCGGTAATGTAGGTGTTACCTGTTCTTCAGGAAAATGTTCAGCAAATATATAAAGACAAACATTTAGTGTTAATTTATATGATCTAGAAATGCCTAGGCATATGTGTTTAAAAAAATAGAGATGCTCACATTCATAATACACTTTTACCAAAATTGTTAATATGGAGTAATTCTCAACAAGGAATATTTTCAATTTAGTCTTCTTGTGAAATGACAAGTAAGGGACAAATATAACTTTTCTATTTTTCTGGGGCGCACAACAATTAAGTTCATACTTTCTAAATTAGCTCACATATTCACTGATGTGTATAATTATAAAAATGTACAATGCTGATATATATGTTGTTTATAGATTATGTATTTTCTAATTATTAAAGCTTGGGTAAAGCACCATTTAAAAAATAGTCTAAATCCTTCCAGTTAAATAATGTCTAAGTATTTTAATTTCCAAGAAAATAAATAAAATAGGTATAATTTTCTAAAATTTGTACTGGTGAAACATCAATACAGAAAAATAATTAATTCATTATCATAAAGTAATTTATTCCTCAGCTTATTTAGTCTTCATAACTTCTTTAAAGAGCCTTCCAACTGTCTGATATGTTTGTCTGATGATACCATTAAATAGGTTTATATTAAGGATAGCTTATCTTTGGTTTAACATATTTATAGTTGACCAATATTCAACTGTGTAAATTATTAACATAGTTTTAGATGCACCAGAAAAGTGTACAAAACATAGGCATGAATTGCAGTCACAAGTGCACTGAATTCATTCTGCGATGCCTACGTAAGATAAGTATATTACTTAAAGAAGGTTGAAGAGTCATCACAATATATTTCTGGATTTAGCAGCAGAGAGGCCAGATGTTATATGTATTTTGTTTAAGCAAGATGATACATTTAGGAAAAACAATAAAATGAGCAATATTATTCACTCAATTTTTTCTTATTATTACACTGCATGCTTTAAGAAAAAATAAATATACATGCCTTACTTTAATTAAGTTTTATTTCTATGTGATCATTAATGTAACATGTGACTACAGTAAATCCTAATTTATTTTAAATAAAACAGACTCTATCTATCTGCCCAGTGTGCTTTGGGATCTGGAAGTCACTGACACAAAGCGAACCTGTTCCATGTCAACGTATGAATTGACACGCGGATAAATGAAAATGGATGGCGTCCTGGCCTAAAATAATAATGGTGATAATACAATATTGATAACGTATTGCTGGGGTAAACACTTCATAAACATATTAGAACATTTTCAATAGACTCTGACATGTAGGATGTTGGTGATTATAAACTGAAAATAAGTTAAGAGAAATTATATAGACAAAAAACATTCTAATATTCTATGGAAATATTTTTCTCTATCTCAAATTGCCTTGATTCATAGGAATAAGATCATTTTCCCCCAGATTGGTATCCAAAAAATATTTTGATGAGATTAATCTTAAATTCATAGAATTAGACAGAGAATTTTTAAAATAAATATTGCTTAAAGCCAACTGCAAAATTCAAAGTGAGTAATGTAATCAAAACTTGAACACTTGGATAAAACACTTAAAACACCATCTGTGCATTTGAAGTGTCTATATGATTATGAACCAATAATATTCATAATTATTTTACCCATTCATTTTTGTCACTATAAGCATAACACAAATGTAGGCATTACCTTAAACCACCAACATAGTCTTGTTTTTCAAATATAGTGATGTCAGAGTAGCCTAATCGAGCCAAAAAGGAAGCACAACTGATACTCGCAGGCCCAGCCCCCAAAAGAGCAATCTTTGCAGAATAGGCTTGAGGCATTTTTTCTGGGGGAGGCAGAGAAGGGTTCCTGATTTGGCGGATGTTCATTGCTTTGAAAACCTGTGGAGAAATCAATTGCCATGATTAAAAATTTAAGACTAACTTTTGTTTTCCCCAAAACATATTTTAATCACTTTTAAATTCCCGTGTAATTTATAATAGCAATGCATAATAAACAGGATTAATATAGAATATTTAAAAATCCTATTGAGACAAGTAAGTGACAATTTATGTATGATTAGCTTTTTCTGCAATCTTGGAAATTAATTTCCATATCCACACCTCCTCTAGGAAGCAATTCTAATTCATCTGCCTTAATCCTTCCTCAGGTCAGGTTTACTACTCTGAGTTTCTATAGCACACTTTTTTGTACCTTTCCTATATCTACCTGGAGCTCTGGAAGCTTAAGTGTTCGGTTACTAATTGACACATTGGTAGTCTGAACACCACAGCTGATATGATGGAATACGTTTGAATTGTCTGTTTTCATAACGATTTACAATCTTTGTGTGGTTTTTATATAATTACATGTCAAAGTGATAAATAAAATGTAGTTGTAGAGTTTAGCCTGTCAATCAGGTCGCCGCTTGATGACCTCATTTGGAGGTGCAACCAAGATAAATGGTTATGGGACGCCGGCCTCTCTCTGCTTTGTAAGCTACGTGGAACCATGCTGAGGCCTGCATGAGTCCTGGGAATGCTTTCTCTACCACTGGATCCACAAGACTGCACCCACTGAAATGTACAGATTTGGGGGCTAATCTTGGACTTATGGACTTGATCTAGACTGGGCTGGGATGTTTTATTAATATACAATTGCCCTTTTATATAAAACTCTTTCTTAGCATATATGAGTGTCAATAAGTTTGTTTCTCTACTCAACCCAGCCTAACACTCTTGGTAACTCTATGGAGCAGTTCTGCTCTGCCTTCTAGGTTTCCATAAATTATAATCAGTTCTATGGCATTAGGTTTCTTTTCCGGTTTTGAACCTAAGTACGGTCAGCTTGTTTCGGTGTCTTTGTTTGTTTTGTTTTGCTTTTTTGTATCTTAGGCAGCAGAATACTAGAATCAAACAAATGTTAGGTATATAAATATATAATATATGTTTTGTATATTATATATACATATAATATGTTTGGATATCTTTTGAAAATATAGCCAGCAGTTAGAACTATCCCTGATGACTTTCAGTTAATATTTTGTTGCCTTCAGGTTATGATAGATTTTTTTTAATGAAAAAACTCTTAAAAACCCTGTTTGAAACACATAAGCCAACCACATTTACAGTTACCAAGTCAATTCCAACCCGTGGTGACCCTACTGGACAGGTACAAAAGTTATGGCAGACTTGAAAAGGAGAGGAAGGAGAGAAGAGAAGAGAAAGAAGGGGAACGGAAAGGAAGGGGAAAGAGAAGCAAGAGAGAAAAGAAGTGTGATTATATTTTGGGATTAATTTTCCCCCAGGGGATTTGTCAGTTTGCCACCAATTAGCAGATGAAGAAAGCTTAGAATCTTGTAGAAGGTCAAGATCAGAAAAATCATCAAGATAATTTTTGTCAATCTTCAAAGACTTGAAAGCCTCAGGTTTTGGAAACGTAAAATGCTGGAAAACTCTAACAGTTTAATTCTTAATCTTCACTAGACAAGACTAATAACCTAAGCAAATAACCATTATTAAAATTGGGAGAGATTGCTGCACTGTCATAATGCAAGGGAAATCACACATGGGGGTGTCAAATGGCTAAGGGAAGTCTTAGGAAGTAAAGACTATAGCCGGAACTTACCAAGGGCCACAGTTAAAAGTGGTGCAAACTACACTTAGACACTCAACCCAGCATTGAAGTAGACTAACTACTGATTTGGATGATTCTATTTTTCCCTTCAATTTATGTATCTACAAATGGTAGAGTTGGTATTTTCAAGAATAAAGCCAATCACAATTTCTGCCATCTTTCAAATAGATAGTTTTTGATCAAAAGTCCAGAAATGCAAATTAAAAAAATCTAGAAAACAGAAGGAAACCACACATAACCCAGGAATGGTAGATGGCCATTAAACTTAAAACAAAAAACTATGCTTCATATATTTGAAATATTCCTACAAGGCATGTGAAAAATGCATGGAATATATGATTTATTAAAAGTAAAACAATGTAAAAGAGGGAAAATATAAAAAATGAAATAAAAACGAGATATATTTAATAACATCTTGGAATTGTTAGATGAAAATATTGGCAAGTTGAAAGCGAGATAAGCAAAAATTATCTAGTCTGAGTCTAAGCAAAAATGCAAAGAGAAAGTAAAAGACAGATAACAAGTCAAGTAATAAAAGGGGTAACGGGAAAGACTAATAAATGTGTAACTGGAGTCTTACAAGGGAACTAAGAGCAAGGTAGAAAGAGGATTTGAATAATAATAATAAACCAGTTGGCCACAAATTTCCTTAAAAGATGGAGTACATAAAGGCAATGATCCAAGAAGTGTTTAAACCATATAGAAAGTAAGTATGAAGAAAATCAGGCGTAGGCATAGCACAGCAGTATTTCTGACAACCACAGTAAGAGAAATAAATATTGAAACCAAACAGAAGCTAGAGAAACAATTGTCAATGAGCAAAAATAAGGTTGTCAGCTTTTTCTCTTAAAAGGCGTGATGGAATTCAGAAGACAAATGCTCTCCTGTAGCAAGATTACTTCTGCAATTCTATTCAGAAGGAAAAACATCCCTCCAAGTGAAAGATGACTAAAGACATGTAGAATTGGCAACAAAAACAAGTACAAAACAATACTAATGGAAATTCTTCAGAAAAATTCAAACTATTTCAAATATAAAAATGCAGAAAAAATAAAGAGCACTGAAAATTATAAATGCATGTACAATTGTAAATGGATATTGCCTTTAAAAGTAAGAGTAAACAAGTACCAGAGGGGGTTTATAATGAATGCATGTAAAAAGCTTCCACCACCCCACTACCATTCCAATGCATTCCATAGGAATATACAGGGCACAGCAAAACCAGGGTTTCCAAGGCTTTAACCTTTATGGAAGCAGGCAACCTCATCTTTCCCCCTTGGAATCAACGATGACCTTGAACCTCTAACCTGGCATACTAGAATGTTCAATTAAGTATGGATATTAACCCTCTAGTTTAGCAGTAAAGGAATGGATTTAAACATATATAGCTGTAGAATGTTTTGGGAGTAGTGGAATTAAAAAACTTTATTTATTAATAAAAAAGAAAAGAGCAAATGATATAAAATTTTAGGAAGTGATGAGAAAGCAGAAATCACACAGGTGGAGAAGACAAACTGTAAGCAGAGTGGTAATTGTATTAAATGTGAGTGTGTTGAAATGTTACTAAACAAACAACTGTCAAAGAAGCAACTCTTAAATATAAAGATGCCCATGATAGGAAGCATTGCCTTTTATTCATTTCCAAATCACAAAGACCCTTTAGGACAAAACAAAACTTCTCCCTAGGGTTCCCAAGGATAATTGTCTCATCTTTCTTCCACAAAAGAGCCAGTGGGTTTGAAGGGTTGACTTTCTATAAGCAGCCAAACACTCACACCACTGTACCGCCAGTGGTTACAGATGGACACAGAACTGAAAAAGGAAAAGAAAGAAAATCAGCATATTTTCACAGGTAGGCTGTGAACTGAAGGACAAGTCAGTGAAGGGAACCCCCAGTCACGTGGGAGAAAGATGAGACAACCGACTTTCACAAACACAACTTTGGAAGAGTCTACTTGGTTCTATAGGGCCACGGTGAGTTGGAAGTGACTCGGCAGTCATGGGTTGGGGGTGGATTGCCTCACAGGCTTCTTTGCATTTGATTAAAACAGTATAATTCTTGTGGCCTCTCTGAGAAAGACAATGGGAGCCTTTTCTTGGAAGTGAGATAGGGATAGGGGAGACAGGAATTGACAGGCTTTTCTTGAAATCACCCCCAAAATACCACCAACTATTTTTAATAAACCCTGTCCTTCAAAGGATATGAAGGACATGAACTTATTTAATATTTAAAGCAATTATTAGAAACATATATTCACAACTACTACCTGTTGAGGTCTAGTGGACCTAAATACTAAATTTCCATATTACCTTAATTAAAAAAAAACACAAGTAGAATTAAAGATGCCATTATCTGGTATATTGGTTTGTGTGCCTATTTTAGCCCTTTGCTGGAGAAGTGATTCTGACTCATGGTAGTTGTCAACTCTTATCAACCTTATGAATGAGACACTGCTTTCTCACAATTGCTTCCATGCTTCAGCCATCTCCTTGGTGTCCTTCCTTTTTTCACTTCCTTTCTAATTCCCAAGCGTGATGTGCCTACCCACAGAGCGGACTCTCTTGGCACAAGTCCAAAGTATATCAAACTAAGTCTCACTATTCTTGCTTCTATGGTGCACTCTGGACAGACTTCTTCCAAGGCTGATAGGTTTTTCCTTTCAGCAGTATATGATGGTTTCAATATTCTTCTCCAGTACCACAAGTCAAAATGCATTGATTCGTCTTTGGTCTTCTTTATTCCATGCCTAAGTTTCACACGCATATGAATCAAATGAAAAATCCATGGCGTGGGTCAGGAACAACTTAGTCCTCAAAGTAATCTTGCTTTTCAATATTACAAAGAGGTATTGTGTAGCACATTGACCTAATGCGATGTATCTTTTGATCTCTTGATTGCTGCTTCCTTTAGCATTGATTGTGGATCAAAGCAAGAAAAAAAAATCTTTAACAACTTTGACCTTTCCTCCATTTAGCATGATGTTACATCCTGGTCCAGTCATGAGGATTTTGGTTTTCTTATATTAAATTGTAATTTATACCTAAGGGTACAATCTTTTATGTCCATCAGCAAGTGCTTCAAGTCCCCCTCACTTTCAGCAAGCACAATTGAGTCATCTGCATTTTACAGGTTGATAATGTCTTCCCTTGACCCTGATGTCAATGGATTGTTGGTTGTATGGTGGTTATGCATTAGGTTGTGATCTGAAAGGTCAGTGGTTTGAAACCACCAGTTACTTCTTGGGAGAAAGAAGGAATTTTCTACTCCCATAAACAGTCACATTTTCAGAAACTCAAAGGCTAGTTCGATCCTGTCCTATCCGTCACTATGAGTAAGCATCAACTCACTGGCTGTTTTGGTGAATCCTGATGCTGCATTCTTCTTCATATAAATCAGGTACTATGATTATTTTCTCAACGCATAAAAATTAAATAAATATAGTAAGAGGGTACACCAATGACACCTACCTTTCCTGATTTTAAACCAAGCAGTATTCCCTTGTTCTATTCACACAACTGCCTCTTGATCCGTGTACAAGTTCAGAATGAGCACAATGAAGTGTTCTGGAATGCCTGTTCTTAAAGTTGCCCATGGCTTTTATGATCCACATAGTCAAATACCTTGGCATAGTCAATAAAACATCTTTCTGGTATTTTCTTCTTTGACCCAAGACCCAACCGACATCAAAATTGATATTCCTTGTTCCACATACTCTTCTGAATCCAAACTCTCTAGCAACTCTCTGTTAATGTACTGCTATAAGCTTTAGTATATTCAGCAACATTTTATTTGCATATGATATCAGTGATATTGTTCTACAGTTTAAGTTTTCTGTTGAGTCTCTTTTCTTTGGAATGCATACACATATAGATCTCTTTCAGTCAGCTAGCCAAATAGCTGTCTTCCAATTTTCCTGGCACAGACAAGTGAGTGCTTCCAGTGCTTCATTAGCTCGCTGCAATATTTCAACTAGCATTCCATCCATTCCTCGAGCCTTGCTTTTGGCTAATGCATTCATTACACCTTGAACTTCTTCCTTTAACACCATTAGTTCTTCCTCCTAAGCCACCTCCAAAATAGTTGAACATAAGCTAGTTCTTTTTCATACAGTGACTGTTTCCTCCTTTGTTTCATCTGCTTTAGCTCCTTGACAATTAAGAGCAAATTTCATGGCCTCCTTGGACATCCACGTTGATTGTTTCTTTCTTGTGTTTTTCATGTCTGTTATTTCATGTGTGACATTCTTGATGTCCTCCCATAGCTTATCAGGTCTCCTGTCATTAGTGTACAATGCAGAATATTTGTTCCTTAGATGTTCTCACAATTGAGTTGGGATTGACTCAAGGTCCTATTTTGGCTCTTGTGGACTGGTTTTAATTTTATTCACCTTTATTCTGAACTTATGTATCAACAATTGATGGTCTATTCCACAGTCAACCTCTGGCCTGGTTTTAGCTGCTGATATTGAGCGTCTCCATTGTGTCTTCCCACAGATGCAGTCCATTTGATTGCTGTGTGTTCCATCTGGAGAAGTCCATGTCTATAGTCGTCTTCTGAGCTGTTCACAAAGGGCTTTTGGTTTGAAGAAGTCACAGGATTTTCAAAATTCTATCATGCGATCTCTATTTTCATTTCTTTTACCAATTGCATATTTTTCAACTACTGTTCCTTCCTCCTTACTTTTATATTCAAATCACCAATAATTATCAATGCATTTTGATTGCTAGTTCAATCAATTTCTTAATGAAGTTGTTGAGGGAATTTTTCAATTTCTTCATTATTAGCTTTTGTGTTTGGTGTATAAATTTGAATAACACTTATACTGATTGTATTTCATTTAAGGCGAATAGACATAATCCTTTCAGAGATAGCATATTGTACTTCATGATGACTTTTTGCAATGACCTTTTAAATAATGAATGCCATGCCATTCGTTTTGATTGTAGCATAGTAAATCATTTGATTTACTATGTAGCATAGTAAATCATTTGATTTTCTGATTCAAAATAGCCAATACCAGTTCATTTCAGCTCACTAATTCTCGAGATATAGATTTTTATGTGCTCCATTTCATTTTGGACACTTTCAAATTTCTTGGACAGACACTTTGCACCAATTTCTGCTCATTAGATTTTTGCATCTTCTCCTCCTTACCATCAACAAATGAAGACACTAAAGATCTCACTCCCACATGTACCCAATTCATGTCACTATGGTTGACCCCACTTAGTGACCTTTGAATGCCTTTGGACCCATGGGGCCCATTGTCTGGCACTGTCTCTGATAATGTGTTCTTCCATTCATTAGGCCTTCTCTATCTGACAATGTTTTATAGCTACGCAAAAGGTTACCAGCAGTGCCTTTCTCCCAAATGGGGAGCCAAGTACTTCCTCAGTATCTGTTCATAGTTTGGAAATTCTGCTGGAATCTGTTCTCTTAGGGTGACCTTGCTAGCATTTGAAACACCAGTGACATAGCTTTCAGCAACATAGAGTACTACAAACTGAGAGACAAATGGTGTCTGACTTATAGTGATCCTACAAACTCAAACTCCACTGCCATTGAATCGACTCTGACTCACAGTGACACTATAGGACAAGGAAGAGACTTGCCCTTGTGGATTTCAGAGATGGCAACTGTTTATGGGAGTAGAAAACCTCACTTATTTTTTCCCGTTGAAAGGCTAGTGGTTTCGAACTACTTACTGGCCTTGGTTAGCAGTCCAATACATAACAACTACATTGCCAAGGCTCCTCTGAAACAGAGTAAAACTGTCCCATACGATTTCTAAATCTGTATCTTTACTGAAGCCCACTGCCCAGCTCCCCCTGCAGGCGCGTTGAAGCATTCAATTGCTAATCTTCAGATTAGCAGCTGAGCACCTAACCAACTCTCAACAATTATTACAAGGCTCTATTTCTCAGCGGAATTAAATGGTATCCTATTGAAGGTTGTGAAAATTTTTATCCAAATATTTATCTGCTTTTTCATATATATAGTTTCTAGGGAGAAAGAATATACTATCTATTTGCATAAAAATTTAGAGTCGTGGAAACCAAAGTGTAGACATGGTCGATACCAGTTGTAACTGTCTCTACATCAGTGAGCAATGTAGAGCCTTATGAAGACATTCATTTAAATTAGAAATATAATTCTGGTATCACTCAAACTTAAGGTCCATTTGTCTCTGTTCCTGTGTCTACACATAATAGATAGATGTTGCTGCTGTTCTATGCCTCTGGCTTTCTCTCCCCCTCTCACTGCCAGAGTCAAGGCTGACACATAGTGACCGCTGTGGGTTCCTGAAAATCTTTCTCTTTAAGAAAATAGAAAGCCCAGGCCTTTTCGTGGGGAGGGGCTGATGGTTTTGAACTGCCAACCATGCTATACTACTAGGCCTCAGCTGCTCCCTGTATTACATAATTGATAGAGATTTAAATTCATGTTATGCTTAAATGAACATGTATTTACATTTTATTTTATCTCTAAGCAACCTGAGAATGAAATTAGAGGAACTTCTAAATTTTAAAAAGTATCTTACATAATAATTAATGAAAATATACTTGAAATCTATTTATTATATCTTCCTAAAGCAAAATGGTTATCAACCCTTTTACATACTTTTGACAGATAAATATTTAAAGTATATTTGTACATTTAACATAAGCTGGGGAAGCAAAAGCTAATGCCCTTTAAGGATTAATTAAATGTTAATTTTTTGTCATGTTCCTTTGAGTACTCTTAGCTTTACAATCTAGTAATTAAAAACTTTCCTCTCCCATGTTAAAATTTATTAACATTTATAAACTAACATTGCATTTTAGCAAACTTCAGAAGCTGAAAACATTTAATAGTTCTTTAAAGCATTTATTGCTGACATCTAGTATACTGCAGGAAGATGTCATGTGGTCATTTGTGGATTTTAAAGACTGAAAAGTTTACATTATAACATGAGTGTAAGCTGTGATAACCAAACAGAATCAGATTTGTGAAATGTCTGCCTGTTTATTTCACTCAGTTAGCCAGATATTGTTTCATTTTTTTGAGATTCAGAATGTACCAAAATAAACAGTGGCTAAAGCATGTTTTACCTGTTTTTTAAAAGACTAGGTATGAGTTTCATACAAATATAACATAAAATTACAAATAAATCATAAATAAAAGCTACACTAGTTCAGTTATTCACAATACAAAAGAAAAACTTTCCAAATGATTTTCTTGGGACTATAGTTTTATATATTAACAAAAACTTATGCCAAGATAATTTAGCTTCTGAGATAAGCAACTTTATAAGACTTTATATTTTTCTGACCTGAAGATTCAACTTCAAAACCAAAATTGAATAAAGGGAACAAATTGGTTACCAATAACACAAGACTTATTAAGACTTGTAAAGATGACTGGAAGGTATACCTAATATCCATTTTCCCCCCACTAAGAATGAAGCCTATGTACACTGAACACATATTATGTGGCAGGTATTTATGCTAAATGTCTAAAGAGATAATCTCATGGAATCTACAAAATAATCTCGCTGAGAGGACAATCGTTTCCTAAGCTTAAGACACTTTATATCTTCTAGTAAACCATTCAATAACAAATAAAAAATCTTCTTACCCTTAGGAAATTAACTTTTTAAAACAACTGATCACGAGTATTTGAAGAAGACTATACCATACCGTCTGCTTTCCCATCATGTTATTCCAATACCTGAGGAATTAACTTACTTTGATGAATTAAGAGGAGCATGATCTTATACTATATCAAGATATTTTGTTTTTATATCTATCTTAATGCACTATCTTTACTATTGATGTCTAAGTGCTTGCCCTGTTTTAAGACTATTTCACTCTAGTAGTTCTTAAACAGATGTTGATAAACTCCGACAACCTCAAAATAGATGGTATATAATTTAAAAAGCTGGAATGAATCCTTACAGAGCTAGTTTGGCCCTTATCACTAGGTATATTTCTACCCATCTGAGCACTCACTATCTGATGGGTCCTTTGCTAGAGGCTTTACTTGTTTTTGCTTCATATACTAACATATTTGGAAGTCTGACTTTCTCATTAAGTGAGAAACAATTTAGAATGTTTCTCTCTTATCTCTTTTCCCCGGCCAGGAGCCCCGGTGGTGCACTAGTTAAACTGCTAACCAAAAAGTTGCCAGATCGAATCTTCCCAGAGACTCTGTGTGAGATCCCACAATCAGCTCTCAAGAAGTTTACAATCCAGAAGACAACCCAGGGGACTGGTCTTTATCACATGGGATTGCCTTGAATTGGTATCTAACAACAGGGATTCCTGAACAACATAAAATGTCTAGCATACAACATGCCCCCAAGAAGATCTTGCCTAATTTCCAAATTTCTGAACTCTTGTGAGCAAATGTATAGCTGTCACTAATGGAATACAGTTCCATGTTTGTGATCCTTAAGGACAGCCACTCATGTGGTGATATTTTTCCTCAGGAGTATTTCACCATTACCCTAGAATCCTGACCTTTCCCCCAACAGAAATGCATTTCATTACCCGAAATAGATTCTGCTAGCATTTTCTTGGTAATGTTTGCCTTATTTTGAGGTTTAGGAGAGATTATCCTTCTTTTAAAACTAGAAAAATGTTGAGGTAAAGAAGAGATCATTCTTATTTTAAACAGGAAAAACTGAGGAAAAAAACATGTGATTTCTGCTCAAGTTTTGTCACAGGTGGGAGACAATAACAGTACAATTATTTACTTCTCAGATGCTATTGCCAGATGCCGATTTACAACAACCTTACATACAACAGACTGAAGCACGCCCAGACCTTTGCAAGGGCCTTACTGCTGTCATGTTTGAGCACGTTGTTGAAGCCTCTATGTCAATCTCCCACGTTGAAGACCTCGTCATTTTTGCTGTCCTTCTACTTTTCTAAACATGCTATCTGTCTCCTGGGACTAATCCTCCTGAAAATATCCTAAGTATGAGCGAGTAAGTTTCACCATCCTTCCTTCTAAGGTGCATTTGCTTCTTCTCTGGCAGTGTATGGTGCATTTAATATTCTTCACAAAAGGCATAATTCAAATGCACCCATGAGATTTTGTTTGCTTAATGTTAAAAGCACTTGAAGCACTTACCAATGAAGCTCAAAATCTCAGGTTGTTTTTCACATCGATATAAAGTATACAAAAATCTTCACAATTAGACCAATAAGCAATATTATGATAAATGGAAGAAAAGATTCAAGTTGTCGAGGATTTTATATTTCTTGAGTCCATAATAAATGTTCACGAAAGCAGTGGTCAAGAAATCAGACAATTCAATGCAATCCAAAAATCTGCTGTAAAAGACCTAACACTGTAAAAAGCAAGGATATCATTTGGGGGAAGAATCAACTCAATGGTGAGTCATTTTAATTGTAATCCCTCTTACTTTCTAAAAGTGGTATGCTGGTGGGTTACTGGGTTAGGCACTGTGAAGCCCAGCCATAGAGTCTCTCACATTTGGAAACTGTCAGTGGCAGTTCTGCTCTGTCCTACCGGGTTTTTATGAGTCAAAACAATTGGATGGTCATGCGCAGTTCAAAACCACCAGCTACTCTGAGTGAAAGACATAAAGCTTTCTACACCCTTAAAGATTTATTCTCAGAATCCCACAGGGTCAAGTTCTACTCTGGTCTATAAGTCACTATGATTCAGAATTGACCTAATGGCAATTTAGTTTGGTTCAAAAATAGTACATAATGAAAATAAATATGAATGTTTGAATAGAGAAATCATGGCCAATAACAGATTTTTGAAATTTAAGAAATGCTTCAATATTATGTTCACCAGCGGAAGGAGAAATTGGAAAGGATGGCTGCATTCTGAATAGCTCATAGCGAAATGTATTTGCAAGTATTTAATTTTATTTCAGTTAAGAATAGAAAATAATTTCTGGCAATTTCTAAATAGATTTTATCCATCAGTATGTATATGAGAAGTGATCACAAAAAATAATACAGTAGTTTTCACTTTGCAGGTTTCAGTTTGAGTTATTTAATAAGTAGAATGACAGTCTGGTTGCCTTTTGAATGCTTGAATGCAGAAAGATTGCTATTTTATGGCTCCAAAAGTAAGTCCCCTCAAATTACATGCTTTCTAGAAGACCCTTCTATGTAATTTTCTTTGAAACTTGCTTCCTTTTGTAAAAGATGGCAAAGGAAATCCTGTGTGTATACACTGCACTCCTCCTTTGAAAAGGAACAGGCGGGCTACCCGACAAACATTTCCCTTCACCGCAATTAAACAAAGAACAACACGAGGGGCACTGTGAATCCAATACATCATATTATGATCATTAAAATGTTCCAATTATCAATTAGTAATGCATTATTAATTCTTAAAAAGTAAAGGTCATTATTTTCATATTACTAATGTCGACTTTTGGTCTGTGATGTCTTTGACATGGTGAAGTGATGTACTTTGGAGTCAGAGAAGTCTTTGCACTCCATTCCACCTCCATATAGTGACAGCTTATTTGTACCCTCTGTGTGCTACACGTAAGCAGCACCAAAGAGATACACAGATCTTTCCATCAAGAGTCGCTTGGGTTACTGGCCATTGATACATCTTACATACATAAAGACTATTTCAACACAATGTATAATAAGCTAAGCTCATTTTCATATATGATGTGTTTGACACCCAAGAAAAAATCATTACCCAGAAGGAAACTAACTTTTTATAAAGATACAAAGGCTGAATCTTAAAAACAAATAGCAACCAAAACTACTGTGTTATTTTGGCAAGGGCTTCACCTCTCTGAATATCAGCCATAAACTTAGAAGAGTGATTGTGTTAGCCATTTTTTGTGACAATTGAAAAAATTAATAATGAAAACATTCTGTGCTTAACCCTTTCTCTTACCAGACACTGTCATAGGTGCAAAATATTTTTATCTTCAATCTTCGCCATCTTTAAAATTGTGTATGACTGCTTATTTATAGACAAAGGAACCGACTGATAAATTATTATTTCCACACTATGATTTATATTCTAATTATGATGATATACCATGCAGATCAGAATATGAAGTCAGAATGAATTAAATGGTTTAAATTGAAATACTATAATTTTATAACATGGCTGCATCTGTTTGGTTAAGAGCAGCTACTAATCTAGTATCATATGCAGATCCAAACTGACTTACAAAATCCCTTACTAGTCTGCAAGATTTGCTCATGCTGTTTTGTCTTAAATGATCTCCTACCCCTAACTTTCCTTTACTTAATGAATATCTTTCAAGATTCTGTATAAATTGCACCTCCTCAACTCAACTTCCTTTCCATGATAGACAATGTGTTAGATTTCCCAGTGACAGGTTCTCCAGCACTCTCTCATGTCCCTCTCTCAATACTTCAATGTACTTACTTGCTTAAGCCTTTTCTCATTAGGAAGTACATTTTCTGTGTTAGCATCGTTCCTATCTTGTTCACTATTATATCCTTAGCACCCAGACATTGCCTAATTTCTGGTTAGTCACTCAGATATGTGTTTAACACAGGAGTTGGAAACTAAAGCTGACAGGGGCAAGGCAATCAATTTTCTAACTACAAATTGAAATGTTACTTTATCTCAGATAAAATGAAGTCATCAAGATTTTTGACCAAAAATATAATTGTCTCTTTCACTGGTAATATGAATTTTCTTTTAAAAAAGCAGCAATGATTAATTAGGGAGCCAATGCTATTTATAAGTTGATTAATAAATTAATAAAAGAGCAGTAATTAGAAGGCAGCCATAATTAAAATGTAAGGCTTATTATATTGTATGCCAGAAAATCATTTAGTCATTTATTTTCAAAGTGTCAGCTTTTGTTTGGTTGATCAGCACTAGTTTTGCTTTTATGTTTCATTTCATTATGCTTCCTTTGTTCTCATTTTCTTATTTTAAGAATTTCACACCACTATTCTTACTCTCTCTTTCTCCCTACCCTCCATCTAGCACCCCCCCCTTCCACTCCCCACTCCCCAACCCCCCCCCCTGCCCCCAACCAGGAGCGACATTTCTAGCTCCTTGAGAGAAAGATTTAACTCTTTATACAAAAGCTTTTGTTTGCTCTGTTATGGATATTTAACACTATACATTTTCAGGTAAAGATTACAGTGGTTGTATCTCCCAGTGATTGTATCTCACAAATTGTCATTGGAAATTCTAAAGATTTTGCCCTGTCTACTGGAATATATTCTTTAACCCTTAAATTACTTACACTGTCTTAATTTCCAAAAATATATATTTTTTAGTTTTTGTTTATATTTGGGCATGTTTTCTCTATTTCTAATTGGGTGTTGTTTAGAAAAAATAATATTTAGTAATGATTTATGAATATAAACCTAAGCGTATGAGTCAAAAAGTATTGCTCTAGGTTTTCAAATCATACAGATTATTCCAAACAAAGCACATTTGAATATGTCCCCATGATCATGGAGAGCTACAGAAAAGTGACACATTGCCTTGATATCATTAGAGTATCTTTCAAAGTGCAAAACAAATGGCAGCTTCTGGGGGGAATCTACTAAACCAGTTAATTTTAAGGCAATACACCAGCTCAAAAGTTATGGGGCTTTGTTTTTGTTTTTTTAATCCAAAGGGGGTAATCTTAGGAGATTTTCTTGAGGGGCACATGATAATACTGAGGTTAATTATAAAGACATTTTTAGAAAACTGAAAACTGACTTGTTGAGAAAATCTTGGTGGAAAAGTTCTGCCAAGTATCCCCCCCTCCCACATCACAATACACCTGTTTCTTGGTCAAGAGGTAGTAGCATGGACGACTGCAGGGAAATTGAGTTGGATGCCTTTTCCAATCTACTCTACATAACTCATCACACCCCTTCAGACTTCTTTTTGTTCCCCAAAAGATGTTTAAAGAAAAATAATAATTTGAGTTCCTTGAGCATGCCAAAAGTGCAGCTTAATGTTAGTGTAAGCTGAAGACTGCAGATTTTTGGAAAATTAGAGATAGGCTGACTTTTCAGCAATACAGCCCTAGAAAGTGGACATGTTGAGAATGAATAACAGCTGCACATATTGACATATTTGTTCAATAAATATTTTGTAATGTGTAACCATATCTTTTACTTACCCTCGTGTAGCCTTTCCACAGCTAACTAGAATGGCAGTCAATTCATTAATGTGGTTCTTCTAGGCAAAGTTTCTAATCCCCATAAAATTCTTGGTAAAGTGAAGGGCCAGTGAAACACAGGAAGGCCTTAAGGAGAAGGATTGACACAGTGACTGCATCAATGGCCTCCGGCAGAGGAACAATTGTGAGGATGGGAAGAATAGTGCAGTGTTCTCCTCTGTTGTGCATAGAGCTGTTATGCGTCTGAGCTGACTCAATGGTACCTAATAATAACAACCTATGGCTGCTAAAGAATTTTTAAAAACCTCCATTGCTAGTCACCAAGGTCCCATGCAGAACACTGTCTTTTTGGACTGCTATGCTAATTAACATGGATGTCTTCTGAGACCACGCTCCTGGCCCTCAGATCCAGCAACTCACATCCTTAAGGAATTTGATTATGTGAAAGTTTCATTTCTTTGTCTCATACATGATTATATTTTCAGTGAATAGAAATATTCCTCTGTACAAACATCCTCTGTAAAATCTCTATATAGTCATGGATATACTCCCAATCTCTCCTTTCACACCCATTCAGCCTGCGTGTCTATCTATGCACTACTTGTACCTTATTGCAGGATTGTGTATATAGCAATATTTACCTCTGTTGCCTTTAATTCTTGAATTTCTCCAACTGTCTTCCAACTTTTATTTCTGACTTCTTTACTATTGTATATTGTCTTCATTTTGACCCAAATTTATTAGTGTCTATCATCCAGCCTCAGAAGGTACAGAAGCATGTTCCATAAGAGATGTACTGTATTGAAGCCCTATAAAGCATTTTCACTCTGTCATATATAGTCCCTATGAGTCAAAATTGACTCATTGGCAATAGGTGGTGGTAGGTACCCTCTAGTAATAACTCACTCTCTTTTCCTATCACCGCTGGGAGCGATAAAACCAAGGAAACTTGCTTTCCTGTGAATGTTTTATCCTGACTTTTTACAATAGTGGTCTCATAGAACATCTGTCCTGTGATGATTAACATATTTCACTAAGTATCATGTTCTTTAGGTTCATCCAGGCTATGAGGTGTTTCAGAGTCATCATGATTCTTTAGCATTGCATAGTATCCTTTAGCATTCTATTGTGTGTAGGTACCATATCTTTTCTTTAATTGATAGGCATTTAGTGTGTTTTCATTTTTTTCCATTGTAAATAGTGTTTTGGTGAACAATAAATGTGCATATATACATTCATGCTATAACTTTTATTGTTCTATAATATATGCCAATAACAGGGATTGTTGTCATATTTTAAAAAATTTTTAAGGTGATGTCACAGCATTTTCCAGAGCTATTTCCCTGGTATAGCCCCACCAGTAATATAAAATCAGGTCAGCCTCTCCATACCATCTCTGGCATGTTTTTAAAATATTTTTTAAATGTTGCTAAAATGCTGGGATGATTTTCTATTTCATTATGATTTGCATCTCTCCAGTAATTATGGATTATGCATACGCATATTGGTCTTCTGAATAGCTACTTTGATGACGTGTTTATTCAAGTCCTTTGTCCATTTTACATTTGGTTTATTTCTTTTTGTTGTTAAAGTTTAAAAAATATATTAAATATTAATCCCTTGTCTGTTATATCATTTATATTTGTTTCCAGTCTGTAGTTTCTCTCTTGTAAAATAGTTTGATCCAATTAAATGTTTAATATCTAGGAGGTTCTAGTCTAGGTTGCCATCGGCGCTGTTTGTGTTCTCAATTATATTGGTATTTGGGCCCCTACATTTAACTCTAATACTTCATTTAGGGCCTTTATAGGTCCAGGTTTTATATTGATGTCATTGGTCAATTGTGAGCTTATGTTTTCACAGAGTGGGAAATATAGGTCCTATTTCATTTTTCTCTAAAGAGCATATTTCTTCCTCCATTTAATACATATCTCGCTTTGAAATTTGTTCTCTTCTTCTATGAGTTTTCTTCTCTCTGGTTACATTCATTCCTGAGTATTTAATTTCTGGGTTGCTTTGTAAATGATACTTTGTTTCCTGACTTCCTCTAAATAAATCATTAACTTTTTTCTGAATCTTTCCAATAATTTTCTTGTTGAGTCTTTAGGATTGTATCATCTGAAAATACAGAGTTTTACTTTTCTTTGAATGTGGATATTTTTTATTTGCTTTCCTTGCTTTATAACACTGGCTAAGACTCCTGAGCCAATATGAAAAAGGAATGATGATAAAAGGCATTTATGTGCAATTTCCGTTCATAAGGGGAATGCTCTGACTTTCTTTAAGATTAATGTAGGCTGTTATTTTTGTATACATGCCCTTATTTAGAAAATTTTACCTTCTTTTCCTATTTTATTGGATTTTCTAATCAAACTTTGATTTGGATTTTGTCAAGTTCCTTTTTGCATTCCTATGATCACATGGTTCTCTTCTTTGTTTTATTCATGTGGTGGATACATTCATTAGTTTTCAAAGCTTGAACATTAATTGATTTGATCTGAACTTTCAAATCAAGAACCTTGAATCTTAACTTTTGGATATGTTGTTGAGTTCAATTGGCTATGATTTTGTGGAAAATTTTTTATCTATGCTACTTGGGAATATTGACCTCTAAATGTTCTGTAGCACACTATGTAGTCTGTTCTGATTCAAAGCAAAACAAAATGGAACAAGGCTCAGTCTTGTGCCATAGTCATAATTCTTATGATTTGAGTTCATAATGGCAGTTACTGTAGCATCCTGCCTTATCCAAGGGCATCTTTTTTTCCCCACTAAACCTCTCTTTCACTGAACCAAGCTTGAGGCTCTTTCCAATGGTGGTTATTTTTCCTGACAATATGTCCAAGGATGTGAGACAAATTTTCACCATCTTAGCTCCTAAAGATTATACTTCAATACACATGTTTGTTTTTCTGGCAGTCCTTGGTACTGTGTTTTTCACCAACCTCCTAAGTGCAAATTTCTTCCTTGACCTTTCTTGTTCTTTGTTATATGTGCATGTGCATATTGTGTTTAGAAATGCCACGCTGGGGTCAGAAATATCTCAATCCTTAAAATGATATCTTTGCTCTTTAACATTTTAAAGAAGCCGTGAGCATCAATATTGCTTCATACGACGCATTGTTCAACTTTTCTCGCTCCTACTTCCTTAAGCATTGATTGTGGATCCAAGTGAAATGAAATCCTTGTACACTTCAATCCTTTCTCCTTTTATTATTATGTCGTCTATTCCATCTGTGAAGATTTCGGTCTCCTATGCATTGAGTTGCAATAGATAAGGAAGGTTGTAGTTCTTGATCTTCATCAGCAAGGGCTTCAAATCGTCCTGGCTTTTAGCAAGGAAAGTTTGTCATCGGCAGAATAGAATTTGTTTCTTCCTTCACTCTAAGGGGAGCCTCCTGCCCCAATGCGCGCCATATTTGGTTTGCAGTTTTACCTTTCGCTGGGCTTCCCCCAGTTCTCCTCCACCTCTCTGATGATGCAGTCCTCTGGTGCTGGGAGAAAGGAGGTTCACACACACAAATCTTAGAATCCAAGGGGCACACACTGTTTCTGGCTCATCATCTTGAGGGTTGGGAGAACCTCAATACAGCTTCGGAGATTTCTAACTTTAAATCTAATGGATGACAGAATCAGTCAATCCCAAAGTTAGAATCCTATACACATCATTTTCATTTTTCCAGTCAGTCATTTAATGGGAGTTACAAATATTTTGGCTAGAAGAATCACAGCAAGTGCCATGATGTCTTTGTCTGATTTGGGTATCAAGATTATTCTTGTTTCCCAGATTTAATTTGGGAATAGTCCATCCCTTTGTATTCTCTACATTTGAAAGGAATGGGGTCAATACTTTTCTTAAGTGGTGGAATTTGCCAGTGAGGTTATCTGGGACCTGAATTTTGAGTTAGGACTTTTTAAATAACTGATAATTTCTTCTTTTGTTATGTATTTGCTCAACTTTTCTACTTAAGTCCATTTGTGTTTAGACAGGCAGTTGGTATACAGAATTTCATACATTTCTTCCATGTTTTCAAATATGTAAAAAATATATACCTTTTTGTATTCTGTTATTATCCTTTTTATTTCAGTTAAGGCTGTTGTAATTTTACCCATTAAATTTCTTATTCATGCAATTTGCATGATTATCTTCTCTTTTTTTCTTTTTAGATTTAACAGTAATTTTTGAATTAATCCTTCAAAAGAATTGAATGTAGTCTTAATACTTTTACTGTTTTTCTTGCTTCTTTTTCATTTATTTCTGCTCCAATTTTATTGTCTCTCCCGGCAACTGAAACCTTACTAATTTTTGTGTGTTCTACGCTGTTATTTATATATCAGTTTATTTTTTAAAACTTTTAAGAAATCAACTTTTATAAACTCAATTTTATTTTTATTGTTTATTTTCATCAATTTTTCAATATTTTCCTTCTATTATTCTTTTTATTCCATTATTCTGTATTTTTCTATTTTTTCAGTATTAATATCATTACACTGACTTCTTGTGGTTGGTGTTTGCATAGGACACTTTTTAGCCACCTTATTTTCAATATTCTCTCAAGAGAGTTCTCGTCTTTGTTTGTAATTAACACTGATAGTCACATGTTGCATTAGGAAAGTTTAGCTCATATGAATTATGGAGATAATGTTAGCTAATTATGTGTCTTGTTTTCTAACATTTACATTCTGATTGTGATTTGTTTTACAGCAACCTATTTCTCTTTAACTTCAGTATTTCACAATATGACAATAATGTATCTAGGTGAAAGACTTGCATCTTTCCTTTCTTCTGAAAAATTGTCTGTTGTAATCGCATTAAGTGTCCCTGTTAGGATGATCTCTCTTGACATCGGAATCCTCCTGTAAGCACATTCCAATCATATAAGCTCCTTACTCTCTGCCTTTCCTTTCATTTCTTCATATCTCTTCATTGCATTCTGTGTGTTTCTCTGAACTATTGAGTCAGAATCAACTCAATGACAATGGGCTTGGTTGGTTTTGTAGTTCACTGATTTTATCTGAAACTATATCCACTCTAGCTCACATTCATACCCTAACACTGCTTTGCAAAAATACATGATGTATTTTTGCAATGTTGACATGTATTGACATATATTTGACCATGCTACTCATGTACTTTTGCAATGTTGACACTCAAACCTTAATAATTCATCCTTCTAAGCTGTAAGTTGTCCAAAAAGTGTCTATATTTAAAATTATAAATATCAAATTAACCACAAAAAACTAGTACCAAATAATCATAACAACCATGGAATTTTTGTAAATTTCAAAATTTTGCTTCAAATCTCTATAAATTATTTTGTTAAGAAATTATATATATTACTATAAAATGTTAAGCAAACCAAAATCTAGTGATCCATCCACTCTTACAGTTTTACCATCAATCATTGTGCCAACCCTGAGCATATTCAATAGATTTCTATGGATTTTTGGAAAAGATTAAGACATTATTCCACTATATTAATGTAGATTGATAAATAACTGTATTGATAACAAAAAGAGAGACACAAATAAAGATTCATTTGCATTTGTACCCTAGAGAGCAACATTTCAAAGAGATACAAATTATAGCCTTTACATAAATGTTATTCATATTCTTCCAAGAACTAACTATACTTTTCCTCTTCTGAAAGCAGAACATATTCACAAATTATTGAGAGTTGAGTATAATTACATGCAGAGACTGCAAATTTGGGACAATAATGTAAATATGCAATATCAATTTTCTAACAACTATTCTCTAACCCAAACTCTATATATTAGTGGCCTGTAAGAGGTATCAGTCATAAGTACTGGTCATTATTCACTATTGTGGCAACTTATCTTGATTTAAGATTAGATACATGAACTAAAGATTTTATTGTCCAGGTTGTTCAACTATATCAATACGTATCAAACATATTCTTAATTTCCTTATGTGCCAGCTATCACAAAGTCAGATTTAGGTTCCAAATTACACTTTCAGTAAAACATCGCTCTTTAGAACTCCCCAGTTCAAGGCCTGCATTAGAAATTTCAACTACAGTAATACTTTGCATATGTTTTCAGATAAAGGACCCCAAATTTAATAACCTCAGATCCCACAAAATGTGAGCTTACTTCTCGATGCCGATTTATAATGATACAGGTACCATTCCAATCATCCTCAAAAATGACAAGAAATAAAAGCCCTTTGATTGCAGGTGTACATCAGGAAATTACCAAACTATTTGTGCTTGTTCCACCTCGCTGAGTTTTATGTAGTTATTCATATCTAACAGAAAACCAAGGTTTTGTGAAGTACATGGCTGAGATGAAATTGGTTGAGTTAACAAAGTATACAGAGATAATGCTGTGACTTGCACTTCAAAAGCCTGAGTTTACATTGAATTTGTGTCAGTGTCTAATAACATAATGTAGGGCAAGGGAAAGTTCAGAAAGTAGTAGAGATGAAAGCACTGGTATTGTATTCCATAGCTGCTCATTACAAAATGTCCGTTCAAAGTAATTAATTAATTTCATTGTGTCTCTTGTTTCTCATGTATTCAAAAGAGGTGGTGACATTTATCTAGGGGGTTATTCTGAGGATAAATCTGGAAGTGAAGTATGAAACATAGTTTGGGGCGACAAGAGTGTGTTTAGTGCTTAAAAACAAAAAGAATTTGTTTAATACAGCAATTTCTAATCTCCTTGATTCTTAGTTCTCTCACACCCAAAATGAGAAAATAAATTCCTAGAATATAAGCTTCAAAGAGTGTTATATCAACATTTAAATGTGATATAATACAAAGTATAACATATTACAATCATACCTTTTGTACCGCCCCATACTTACCTTTGTATCATGGTTTAATCACCTCCCAAACTAAATGAAAAACAAATGAATGAATATTGAATTATAAATCCCAGGATGCCACTGAAAATACTTATATGATGTTCAATAAGAAATTTTTGCTGTGAGCTTTTATTTCTTCAGTAACTAAGATGTTTCTCAGTATTTGTAGGTTAGAATCGGTCTGTAATGGTATTTGTTTTTAATCAATTATTAGTCAATATTTCTTTGATTAATTGAATCTTTCCCTAGTAGAAGCTTATTACACTGAATATTTATACAAGTCAGTTTGCTTGGAATAGACATTTAAAATGTGCTGGAATAATTATTAATAATGTCTCTTTACAATGCCTAAAGTATGTATTTTGACAACCTTATTTATAAAGCTATTGGAAATCCACATAACAATGTATGTAAAAATATATATTCCCCCCCCAATTTTATTGCCACATAATTCACATATCATACAACTGAATAGATCAATCATTCAATCACATCAAGGGGAGTTGTACAATCACCACCACAGCTCTCTTAGAGCCTCCCCACCATCCTGCCAGGGTCACCATCATGCCTTCAAACTGAGCTGTGCAGTCACTTTCAGTTCTAGTGCTCCCTCCTCCTCCCGCCCTCACTGTTCCCTCCAGAAATCCCCCATCCCCTCCATCGCCCATCCCTGTAACAGTTATCATCATCATAAATCCAATTTTTTAAAAGTTGGTAGAGAAGTTTTTTTCACAGAAATATATTGATAAAGAACATGCAGTGCTCTGTTTTTAATTATAATACACAATTGTGTATTTTCCTTAACTATGTTTGTAAAAGTCTAAGGCATTTAGGTTAGGTCCGTTACATAAAGGTGTGGCAGAAGAATAGTTATACTAAAGAAAATAACTCAAGCTAACTGCAAGAAGCATGTCATTTAAAAAAATTCAAGCTATTTATTAAATGTTTAAGCAAAATATTAATGTTGATGTCATTTAAGCTATTGCCATAGAATTGACTTTATTTACAGTGACTCTCTAGGGCAGAGAGGGGCTGTTTCTTAGGACTTCTGATATTTTAAACCTTTGAGTAAATAGACTCATCTCTCTCTGATGGAGGTGCTGATGGGTTAGAATGGCTAACTTTGCATAAAGAAACTCAATAGCTAATCTACTCTGTTACCACAGACCTTGACATAATTTAAGTAACTGTAATAGGTAGGTTTTGTGCCAACTTGATTAGGAGTCTCAGTAGTGTAGCAGTCAGGCATGATGAAGTCTCCTGAAGGTATGGCCAAAATTCATGTCTATAACCAGGCTTTGGAAAACTGGCCCTCTTCTTCCTGTTGACCTGAATACTGAAATTGTTTTCTTAGGATTAAAGCCAGTGTCCCTTATGTTGCCACTAGATTCTGCCTCCAACACTCTGTGGTCCCCTCATCACTTGCTCTGTCCTCCTGCGTCCTGGCACATCTTCTGGCTTCCTGGTTCCCCAGTACTGTAAACTGCCTAAGTAGGGAAGGGCATATGGTGAGTGACACTGACACTCTGCAGCTGAGGGGGTGTGCATTGTGTGGATATACACTTTTATATACATAAGTTAATATCCCTGGCTTTGTTTCTCTAGAGAACCCAGACTAAAACAACACTGCTATATTTGCTTGTCAATGTAATTGCATAATACTTGGCTACATAAATCTATAAGTATATATTTCTATTAGAATTTGAGAACTGTTCAACTTGATTTTAATTATTTCTACCCACAATAAATATAGAATTAAACTGTTATAATCCATTGGTATATAGTTATGTATTACTTCTTTCATCGTCAAGAAAAAATCTCATTTCCATATTTAAAGGCTCCAGGAGAGTCAATAACATTCTGAAGAAAAAGAGTTCACAAATAAAAAAGACATGAGATTTCAAAAAGGTCATAACACTAAAGTCAGTAAGAGGGTTGGTATAAATATGAAGCTGCCCAACTAGAACAATGAGGTAGAAGAAAACGCTCTCCTCCCATGTACAAAACTGTGTTATATAAAATTATGGATGCTACAAAACAGTCTGTAAATTACAAACCTTACAATACTTGGCATTAAGTTCACTGACTTTCTATACTGAAAACACTGAGATACATCATGCAGTTATCATAAATAATTAGAAATTTCCTTCACAATTTCACCAAATGGGAAAAATTCACAGAGGAAAAATCTGAGTGATCAATAAGCATAAAAATATTTTCCAAATTTCAACATTCACCAGAGAAACTCATGTTTATAATTCCTAAGAACTACTTATTAGGAAGCAAACAATGTTGATCAGCTTGAACTATTAATCAGAATGCTAAACTGGAAGAGGAATGTAAAGGCTGTCAGCTTCATGAGACATGTTTAATAAAATCAAAAACAGCTAACAAAACTTTCAGTTGCAGGGAACACTTTTACATTTGTAAAAGTAATATACGTTAGTGGACAAGAAATGTTTGATAGCAAAAGGGCAGTGATATTTTTTTAAAAAGAACCTTATTAAGTGATGCTAAAAAAAACTAAGGGCTATTTTCTCAGGTAAGTGTTCAACAATATGGAATTGCATTTTTATTCGTTAAAAATATGTTGAAATTTTAAAAATATTTATAAAATAATTTTACTTAAATTATTTTAATAAAAGTTCCAAGAAATAGTGACTGCACAAGGCAATATTTTATTAGATATTAAAATAATTTCATATTTACTTTGTTTTCACATATAATATTCCCCTGTAAATAACACATAAGCATAGCATACATATGTAAATAATATACTAGGAGGTTGTGCCATTTTCAAATGTAAATAATGTGCACATTATCTGTGTAAAATAGGGTATTGAGAAAAATGATCTTCAGATAACAATTTTATAACCTTGTAATTTCTGAAAAATATATAATTAAGGGAGTAATTATAAGTAACCATACCCTAGCACTCAATCATTTTAGTATTTGAAGTTAACTTTAGAACCATTACATTTAAGTATGAATTTTTCTAATTAATCCCCATAACAATTTAATACTATTAAGAAAATTGACATGTAACTAATATTCTATTTACGATTACTTTTTTCAAACCTTAGGCAATGTGTACAAAATTCATCAGTCTTTGTTTTTCAATAATTCATTAATTAAATGTGAAAGTATTAACTTCATATTAAAAGTAATGAATTTATGGTTTTTTAAAATATTCAATTAAATACTCAAAGCACATTTCAAACTAAAATGTTCAAGTTACATTTTTACTTAAAATTTTTAAAACTCTCAGGAGATAGATAATAAATCCACAACAAAGTATTGTTTCCAAGTTTTTTTATTGAAGCAATATTGTTACACCTGATTGAACAAGGAAAACATTGCCTTCTCTATTGAATCAGAATCACCCTTGCAGCCTCTTTGCCCCAGGGGCTCACAGAGGGTCTGAAACAGCGTCACAGTCATTACCCTGCCGATGTGGGAACAGAAAAGGACTGAATAGTAATAACAATGTACGACACACACACACAAAACAGCTGGTCTGATTCTACTGCAGGCTGTTCTTTGTGTGATTAATTCTTGGAGCCACCCCAAATCAGACACCCATCCTCAAATGGAAGATATCTGAAAAGCACGGACCTAAACCAATAATGGTAAACTACTGGGTAGGTATTTTCAAATTCACGTAAACTGGGTAAGGGAGCCAATTTAGAAAAATATTACACTATTTAATCTATTTAGTCTACCTAACTAATCTTTACTTAATGAGGTTGCAAAATAGATTTCTATTTCTTTATAGATAAAAAAGGAATAATTTGTTTCAAACAATTCAAAAAATCTGTATCAAGTTTTACTTTATTTTACAGATCCAAGGCAATAGTAGCTTGAGGCAAATAATATGTTGCATTTTATATATATTTTGTACTGAAGGTTAATCAATGTGCAGCTGATCATTTTCTAATCTTCACAACATCTTTGACATGTGGGCAAAGTTAGGTAAAGGATACCCTGGGGTTTTCAGTGGACAAATTAAAAAAAAACCCAAAGAATGAAATGGAACATTCTTCTTGGTATTTCTAGCAAGAGTGTTCCATTTATGATTTGATGGATATATAACTACTCCTCACTTATCAAATGTCTTACAATCTGACATTTCACATTCATGACAATAAAAATCTACATATGACTGTTTTGTGCTTAATTGACACACACTTGGCCAAGTGCACGAGGAGAATAATGAGGGCTGGAGGTACAAAAATTAGGTACCCACATGTCTAGGCCATGATGCTCCGTAATTTGGCAATTTCGTAATGGTGTGATTTGACAGTTACAGGACGCTGACATTTCATAAACCTACAGTGGTGTCATTTGTGATCTGCTGTGATCATTGTCCATTTTCACATCGTAGTAATTTTTCTTGTACCACCTGGTCCTAGGAACCTAGTTCATTTGGTAAGTAAGGCGTGAGTGTATTTGCAGCTACCCACTACATAAAAACTAATGGAAAAGAAGAAAAGTACATCCCCACTCAAAATTACTCAAGTCGCTAAGATTTTGAATTACAGTCCTTAGGTATGAATACGCCTTATTAGGCAATAACTCTAGAAATTTCTAAGTGTGGCCACTCTCAAATTTTAGTAAGTTTCTCCTCAATCATGTATAACATCCATGGACCGCCATAGAATGAAGTGCGAGTGCCCAGAGCAAGGATGTCTCCGCTTTCTCCTTTACTATCAGGTCACTGAAAAACTAACCTTATTTTATCTCATTTAGATTCAAAGTGTTGTGTTAGTTTATATACATAATATCCGACCTTTCACTTACTCCATATTGTACAAGTGTGCCGCAGTTCAATGAAGAAACCTTGTGTCCCCAAAGAAACATGAGGAGGAATTCAAGTGAATCTCAATCAACTAAGGATTGTCTCAGGTTGTAAAGATTATACTTTGAACTGGTAAAATAAGCCTGGTGCAGCTTTGAATTTGGTAAGAAAAGAAATTAAATCCAAGAATTTATTGCAACAATTCACAGCATCAAATTGTTTCTATTTTCTCATTCCCAGGAGACTGCTTCGAATTAACCTGTCAGATAGCAGGGAAGGAAGAACCCTGATTTATTAATAAAAGCAAAGTGAGACTTAAGCTTGAGGGATGTCATCAGATGGGTCCTAAAAGGAAAGCGTGTGTTGTGTTTAAGTTGACAAAACCTCATAGGAAAATCATTGACTAAAAAGCTAGTGTTGGCAGGCAGTTCATTCGGCTCTCTAGCCACCTGGTCCCAAAGGATCACAAAATCTTGCTTGTCGCCTCCATATAAGCTGATTGTTTAAATGATGCATGGGAATTGACCTGGTAATTGATCCCAACTAGGAAACCCCAGAGAGCGCAAGGATGTCTCAGTGAATCAAAATCACTTACAAAGGATTCACACAAAGAGAATGCCGTGATCACAGATTATAAAATAAATAGTGTAGACATGCTTTCATATTTTGTTATAAATCCATGTTCAAATAACAGACCTATTTCCAATCTGTAAGTCACAACATTTAGCAAATTTTAGTGTTAAAAAATTGGATTTCATTTTCAAGGCTTCTCAAAATTTATTAGCTTGAGTTTTAAGGGAAAGGATCGCTTAAGCAGGACACCTTTTCATAACAGGGTCCTCCAGCCATATTCAAATGCAGTTTTAAGGAATAAGTTATATTTTCAGATCTTATAATTTATATAACTTCAGTGAAAGTATTTCAATAATCTTATGTGGCTTCAACTCAATTGACATATGGTGTTATAAAATTTCACGTCTGTAGCCAAGTTGCTGAATAAAATACTGCTTGTTGCAAAAAAAAAAAATACTTACACATTAGCTGTGTAACACACTAAAAATGTTGGATATCAACACAGCACCAGGAATTTAAATAAGTTTAAGATCCTTTTTTCTGAAAGGGGGTGGACAGGGAAAAACAAAACAAAACATGAACGTTTTCCTACCTCAGTAGCAAACTGCTGTAGTCCACCAATATTAATTGGTCCTTCTTCAGTAGCATATAAATTGCATCCACCAACGCAAAGATCAGAGGTGGGACAAACCATTCCACACGTCAAACCAAGTGGGTTGTCAGATAAAATCATCTTAGCAGCTCCATAATAATTCTGCACAAATAAAATGAAATAAAATTTTGTTATATAACAAACATGATACCATCAGCATTCAAGTTATGACAAATACATTATTTATTTTAAGAAGTAACTGCATTGGTGATTAAGAGAAAAATAACATGCATAGATTACAATACTGTTTACCATCCAGATTTGGCAGCGAGCCCTACACCTGTGTGGGAAGAATTTAATATATGGGGCATTAATAAACTTTGTATCATTATTTTCTTCTCCATATTTGAATATTACCCCAAGACCTTAGAAAGCCCTCTCCTGTTGGGTGTGTGTGCCCTTGTGAAAGCTATTACATTTTTCTGCTTCAAAGTGTCTTTTCCTGACTGCACATTTCTCCTCAAAACCTTCTGTGACGAGTGTGAAAGGAAAAGATACTTGTGAACAAACAAGTCCAAACAATCACTTTTCTTCCCCCAATGTCTCCAAGAAACACATAGATGTTGCATGGGGAATTTATTTTAATTTACAAAGACTTTCTTATTTCAAAAAATATTTTCATGCAATTTTTCTATAACTCTGCACACTGAAATTATTTATTAGCCTGTTTCTTTTGCTATATAGTAAACTCCATGTAGATAAGGATTTGGGCTCCTTGCTTTTGCATCTCTAAAACATGATAGTCTCCAATCTGTGGTAGATGATGGTTATTTGTAAACAGAGCTGATTTGGGGGACGCCAGGCAAACCATATTTTATTAAAATGCTTTAAGGCTATTTCAAGGTCTGGTTTCCTGAAAAATTGAAGCAAGGGGTTTATCACTCATTATCGGCTGACCAAACAACTCACTTTGAATACAAATAAAATTGATACATAAATAGAATTTATATAGCAACTCCATTATTAACATTCACTGTTGTTGCTATAAATTGTTGTTGAGTCAGTTACAACTCATGACAAAGCGATGTGTATGAGAACAAAATCCTCTGCAGTCCTGTATTATTTCCTAGATCTTCGGTAGATCTGAGTCTATTGCTGTAGCTGTTGGATGAGTTCCACATAACATGTAAAGGAAACAAAAACACAAATTTCATAATCCAATAATTTTTATAGACAACCTAGCCAAATTTTACCATTAATTAAATTCATTTCAAAAAGGAAATCACATAAGATGACCCCACTAACTGATACCATGTGCCTGAAATCTGAAGCTCACGGTTCTGGATTAAGTCTCTGATCTCTGCACCAGTTGCTCTCCTGTCTTCCAGTTGGCTCCTGAAACCCAGCTTATTCAAAATGGAATTCTTAATATTTTCGTCTCATAGGAGCATGATAGCATTGATCTTCTTCTTTCATAATAATTCTATTTGCGCTTCCTCGTCGCAGGAAGCATCACAAGGAGATGGAAAGCATATAAAGAGTTAATGTGTCCAAAAGAACTACTCAACATTAAAGCATTTCAAGAGGGGCCATATGAGCAAGAACTAATGAGAGTGGAGGACTAAATTTAAGATGCACTAAAAGCAGCACTCAAAAACAAAGTCTCCATAAACACATATTAGTATGATTCAACAAGCCGATGAAGCACTGGAAGAAGTTACTCGCTGATCTTAAGAAATGGTGGAGGACAGCTACCTGGCCAACAGACTGTAAGAGATGCATATCTGTGCCCATTACAAAGAAAGAGGACCCAAGAACAAGCAAATGACAGAATAGTGTCATTGATCTCACAGAAAATACAAGTGTGCTGAAGATCAATTAACAACGATTGCAGCTATAAGAGGAGCTGATAGAGTTTCAGGTAGGATTCAGAAGAAGACATGGAACAAAGGATATCATTGCTATTATTAGATGGATCTAGGTTGAAAGCAAAGAACACCAGAAATGTGTTTATTTGTGTTTTATTGACTAGGCAAAGCATTAGACTGTGTGCATAACAAAAGATGTATAATCTTGAGAAGGATGAAAATTCCAGAATACTTCATTTTGCACATTAGGAATTTTTACATGGATCAAGAGGTACTTGTGTGAACAGAACATGGAAATCCTTCGAGGTTTCACATCAGGAAATGTGTGTGTCAGTGTTACATCTTCTCGCCACAATTACTCAATCCATATGCTGACAGAATCATCAGAGACGCTTGATTCTATGAAGAATAATATGGTTTGAGGATTGGAGGATGGCTTATTAAGCTTATTAACCTTAACAAGATAGCCATATGACACAGCCTTGCTTGTTAAAAGTAAGAAGGACTTGAGGTACTTGAAGAAGATTAAGGTTGACAGTCTTACATATGGATTACAACTCAATGTAAAGGAGACCAAAATGCTCACTACTGGATCAATAAGTAATATTATGGCAACTTGAAAGAAAATTGAAGTTATCGGGGGTTTCATCTTGCTTGTATCCATAATCAATACCATTGGAAGCAGCAATCAAGAGATCAAAAGATGCACTGCATTAGGTAAATCTGCTTCACATGACTTATTTAGAATATTGAAAAGCAAATATGTCATTTTGAGGATTAAGATGCACCTGACTAAGGCCATGGAATTTTCCATTGCCTCAAATGACTGTGAAGTGTGGACAATGAAGAAGGGACTGAAGAAGAATTGATGCATTTGAACTGTAGGGCTGGAGAAGGATATGGAAAGTAATATGGACTGCTAAAAGACCAAACCAATCTCTCTAGGAAAAAAAGAGGATGGTCAGAGTTCTCCTTAGAAACAACGATGGCAAGACTTCATCTCACCTACTTAGGTCACGTTGTCAGGAGAGACCAGTCCCTAAAGGATGACATCACTCTTGGTAAACTAGAGGGGCAGCTACAAAGAGGAAGGCTCTGGAAAAGACGGGTTGGCACAGTGACTGCAACAATGGGCTCAAATGTAAGAAGCATTGAGAGGACGGAGTAGGCTGTGGTAGTTTTGTGTTACGTGATACATAAGGTTGCTGTGAGGCAGAGCCAACTGGGTGGCACCTGACAACATTTTCAAATTCCCACTCAAACATAGTGTTTACTAAACCGGCTGGATTTATAACTGTGAGTCCTGGTGTGTCTAGATCCAACATTGACAAGCAATCTACCCTTGGTTGGTTCTTCAAGAAATAATATGTTGATCTGATTTGATTGCCACTTGGTCCAACTCAAGAGTCGCACCTACTACCGCGCAAACATCATGTAGTCTGTCTCATTCACTTCTCTTATTATCATCATCTTATGCTTCCCTGACATTTCTACTCTATCTTGCTTCTTCTTTGTTAATTTTAACAATAATACATACAATTAATACAGGTAATGTTTATAAAATACATCACATAATGCTCCAAACCTTCTTTTGAAGAGGATCATTTATGGTGCTTGATAGAATGTGTTTGACTTTTTGGCTCTGCACTAAACTATTAATGGACAAATGATTCAAAACTCTATTAAGAATAAGTTAGCACTGTTTAAATAATAAAAAGATCTGAAAGAAACTAATAAGATTTTTATAAACCGAAAACCTTTTAGCAATAGTGGATAGAAAGACAGCATTAAGAAACTATCAGTAGTGCCCACATGGATTCTACAGTTACAATGCAATTCCTGTGAAAACCAATGAGGCAACTCTCATCAGTCCACAAGCTCATCCTCAAAGTCCCATAGATGCAGACAGCCAAAACAACCTAACCATCTTTGAAAAAAGAATAAAGTTGGTGAACTCATATGTCCAATTTCAAAACTTGCTACCAGTTTATAATAATCAAGGTAATTGTGGTGTTGGCATAAGCACAAAAGTATTGATCAATGGAATAAACTTAATAGTCCAGAAATTAACCTTCATATTTGCAGTGAAGTCATTTTCAGCAAGGGTGACAAGGAAATTTAATCAGGAAAGAACAGTTTCTTCAGCAAACAGTGCTGAGACAAATATTTATATGTGAAAAGTGAAAATAGATCACAGCACCCACCATCCACAAAAATGAAAACAAACTATTTCTGGGTTGTAAATGTAAAACTGAAATTACAGTTGTCTTAGAAGGATCCTTGGTTAAAAAAAACAAGCTGGTAACAACCTGGGCTGCTAACTGTTAAGGTCAGCAGTTAAGAGCCACCCGCCATCCCAAGGCAGAATGAGGACAAGATGGTTGACACAGTGGCTGAAACAATGGACTCAAATGTAAGAACCACTGAGAGGCTGTCTTTTCCTGTTAAGAGTTACAGTCTCAGAGCTCATCGGGGCAGTGCTGCCCTATCCTATGGGATCACTATGAGTCAGAATCGACTCATTGGTAGTGATTAGAACACAGCATAAGAGTGAATCTCAATGCCTTTAGATTAAGCAATAGTTTCTCAGATATGACATCAAAAACACAAACAACAATAGAAAGAAAGAAAAAAACTTCACCAAAACTGAAATCTTTTGTGCTTCAAAGGACACCATCAAGAAAATGGAAAGATAATAGAAAGCGGCGGGAGCCAGAGAATCTTCAAGTCATATATGCTATAAATACAAAGATATAGAAATTATTGCATCTCAATACCAAAATATATAAATAAAAATATTCAAAAAAGCAAAATAGAACTTTGGTCACAAAACATATAAAAATGACCATGGGGGTGGTGGTGCATGAAAAGATTGTTAATTTCATTAAACATCAGAAAAATGCATTTCAAAATAAAAATGAGGCATCAATACACACTCACTAAAATGGATATAATAAAAGTAAGCCATGAAAAGTGAGGACAAGACTGTGCAATACTTAGTAGACTCCTCCAATACTATTCATGGGAATGGAAACAAGCATGGATACTTTGGAAACAGTTAGGCAGTACCTTAAAGGTTAAAAAGGAGCTATCACATAACCCAGCAACCCTACCCCAAGGTGTACACTCAAGAGATACTAACATTCATAGATATGTGTACATTAATATTTTAGCATATCATTATGCAAAATAGTACATTAATACATATGTGAATGCATATTAATGTTTATAGCAATGCTATTCATTATAGCCCATATGCCTATTCACTGATTAATAACCAAGTAAAATGTGTTAAATGCTCATAATGGTATGTTATTCCAAAAAATGAAGTACTGCTGCTTAATACAAAATGAAGCAAAAATGTTATTCATTTGAATGAAAATCACATATTATATGATTTTATTTCTATAAAATGTCTATCATAGGCAAAATTCTAGTAATAAAAAATTAGAATAACCATTAAGTAGACCTATGGTAGGAAATAGAGAAATATTGTTGATGGATATAAGGGTTCTTTGTGTAGGGATAAAATGTTCTGAAATTGATTCTGGTTATGGTTGCAAGTCTACAATTACACTCAATGGTATGAGTTGTACATGTTACAGATCAGTGAAACACAATATTTGAACTATCTTTCCTATCTCTTAGAAAAATGGATAATACTCAGACATCTCCTTTAAACAATACTTTAATATGTTAATGAAGGGGTACAGCCATCCCTGTGATCTTATTTTCTAATTTCAGATATTTTTACTTAATTATGGCCAAGATAAAATATTATTAACTTAAAAGGATTTGATCTATTTCTAAACAAATGCCATTGATTATTCTAAACTCTGTGATCCCCTTACTGACTAGCAGAGCAAGTAAACACAACTAAAAAAAATCTAATGCATACATGTTTTAATACATATAAAAATATGAAATTCATACTAATGGTTCACTATTTGCTGTAGTCATCAAACTATGAAGGCTTACTCCACCACTTAGTTTGTATGAGGATTTAAGTTGAAAAATTATTAATAATTTGTTTAATGGTTCTTAATTTGAAAGCATAGAATCCCTAGATGTCACCAGCTATTAAGTCCTCCACTACCAGCTAAATGTCTACAAGTTTGAAACCACCTGGAAACACCTCTAAACATGGGCATGATGATCTTAAAAATAACAGTCCAATGGAACAGTTCTACTGTCTGCACTTGGGGTACCAAAAGTAAGAAACAACTGGAGAGCAATTGATGATAACAAATTTGAAAAGCTTTTTAGTCCTCAAATACTCACACACACAAAAATGTCTCTAACATAAAAATGTGTTGGAGAAAGAAAATTATCTCAGCCGAAGGTGTTCCGTATCTGCTTTCAGTGGATAGCAATCAAAACACTTTGGGATATGATAGGACTAAGAGATAAAAGAAAAAAGCATAGGATTGTTGTAACTATTCAATAATGTTCAGAATAGAGGTTGATCTAGGCAGTTCATTTCCAAAGAAAGATGGTGATTTGGAAAAGTATTCAAAAAGTATTTTTGGACAAAATTCTAGAGAACATGATTTCCAAGTAAAAATATTAAACAGTAACTAATGGGAACAACTTACTGTTTTCTCAAAAGAGGATACTATTGTTTCAGAATAACCAGGAATATCATTTCATAAAGGATGTGAAAATTCTCAGAAAGTAATGAGGAAAGACAATGAATAGAAGAGGGAAAACCAGTAGAAAAAGAAAGCATCAGCAACTACCATGGTACCCGCGCCACATCATGTCCCTCAGGCAATGTCCATGAATCCACAGGGTTGGAGAGAGTTCAGAGATCTCTATCACAGAATCCTATGTAAGCACACAATAGTTTCCCTCATGCAACACACAGATTTCATGTCTCTTGTATACAATACAAATATGCTGTGAGATGTAACACCTATGAACTATAATCTATGTATCTGTAGTCATAACAGACACCGGTGCTACCGATTTATGCATACAAATTTATACCACACTTTCTAGCTCAGGAGTGTACCATATAGCAATGTGTATACTTTAACTCATGGGCAACAACATCATATCTCATGTACCACATGAACATTATCTCTCTGTTTAATTTTCTTTAGAAAAAAATATTGCTGTGAGGTGTGTCATGGATTCCATACAAAACTAGTAGTAGTGACAGTAGCAGCAAGGGGCAAAGGACAAACATGAGATTTGGAAGTCAAACAAATGGTTATTAAATATCATGAATGTGGAAAACAGTCAATGATATTGATCATGTTTTAGGCATGTCTCTCACTCAACTAAATTCAGCAACATCCCAATTCAAGAATAAACTCAAGCCTCAAATTATAATCTTGAAATATTCTCTAGATCGCATGCTGAAAGATACAGAAAGCACCCAAGGGAGAGGGAATGAGTAGCCAATGCACAGAGAGGACCATAAGGCCGACCTACCTCAAGACAAGGGTACTCCTGACAGGCTCACAGCGCTATGGGGGTGGAGACACAGTACAGGAATTCTGCCCGGGTCTGATGACCACCCCCACTCCCACCCCACCCACCCCACCCACACACTGGAGTGAAACAAAGGGAGCACAGCTGAGCAGCAAACGGAGCACAGCAACAGAGTCCCTGAAAAATCCCCCAAACACACTTCTGACTTGGCACCTCATCAGACCTGATGAGAAAATATTCATGAGGATCACCAGAAAGACCTGGAATGATTTATAGGCATTTTCATGTCTATATATATAAGATAGGCAGGATTATTTACAATCCCAAAGAGAAATCAACAGAACTGACAGTTCTGAGCATATGGGAGAGGGGGAGGTGGGTAAAAGGGAATGGGGAGCCAACAAACCTAGGGACAAAGGAACAAGAGGCTGAAAATCATGGCAAAGAGGGCGTAGAATGTCTGATGCAGTTTGACCAACTGAAATGTCACCAAGACATTTACTGAGAGCCGAACGAAGGTCAAACATGGTAGTGGGACAGTAGAAAATAAAAGGAAATAGAGTAAAGAACTAGAAAGCAAAAGACATTCATAGAGGTATAAACATAAGTATTTGTACATGTAAATACATTAATATTTAATGATAGGTATATAGGTCTGTGTACATATATTTATGTAGCATTAAAATAGCAGGCAGACTTTGGATCTCTACTAAAGTACTCCCTCAACAAAAGAACACTTTGTTCTAACAACCTGGTATTCTGTGATGCTCACCTTCCCAACATGATTGCTGAAGACAAAATGTGTGCATAAGCAAATGTGGTGAAGAAAGCTGACCGTACTCTGCTATTACAAGATATAGTATCTGGGGGTTTAAAGGCTTGAAGTTAATCTAGCAGGGAAGCAATGAAGCCTACATTGAATACACCAGCCTGTATGATCACGAAGTGTTGACAGGATCAGGTATCAGGCATCAGTAGACCTGAAACAATTACATCAATGCAAATCAGGAGGGGTGGAGTGGAGACCCAAAGCCCATCTGTAGACAAGTGAACATCCCCTCACAGAAGGTCACAAGGAAGGGGCGAGCTAGCCAGGGTGCAGTATAGCATTGATGGAAAATCCAAGAGTCCTCTAGTTCATTGATGCTTCCTCCCCACACTATCATGACCCCAGTTCCACCTTACAAATCCGACAAGATTGTAGTATGTACACCAGTACAGATAAGTGCTCTCAACACATGAAATCTGGGGCAGAGGAACCCCTCAGGAACAATAATAGGAGTAACATTACCAAGAGAGTAGGGGGAAGGTAGAGGAAGGGGGAGAAAATGGGAACCAATCACAATGATTGATGTATTACTCCCCCTCCCCTCCGAGGGTGACGAAGTACAACAGAAACGTGGGTGAAGGGAGATAACAGGTGGTGTAAGATATGAAGATAATAATAATTTATCATTTATCAAGGGTTCACAAAGTTGCGAGGGTGGAGGAGGGAGGGAAAATGAGGAGTAGTTACCAAAGATTTTCTTTCACAAGTAGAAAGAAAATGTTTGAAAATAATGATGGCAACATATTACAAATATGCTTGGTACAATTGATGTATGAATTGTTATAAAAGCTGCAAGAACCTCTAATAAAATTACTTATTTTTTTAAAAAAATATCTACTTGACATTCCATCATTTCAGGAGGTACCATATGGTGCTGAACAAGAGCCAATGGTGCTGAAGGAAGAAGTTCAAGCTGGACTGAAAGCGTTAGCCAAAAGCAAGGTTCCAGGAATTGATGGAATCCCAATTGAATTGTTTCAATAAGTTAATAAAGCAATGCAAACACTCACTCATCTATGCCAGGGAATTTAAGACAGCTACTTGGTCAACTGACTAGAAGGGAGCCATATATGTCCCCATTCCAAAGAAAGGTGAACCCAGAGAATACTCAAATGATATAACAGTATCATTGAGATCATGTATAATTAAAATTTTGCTAAAGATCATCCAACAGGAATTGCAGCCGAACATTCATAGGCAGCTGCCAGTGTTTCAGGCCAGATTCAGAAGAGGACATTGAATAAAGTATATCAATGCAGATGTCAGATCGATTTTGGTTTAAAGCGGAAAACAGCAAGCAAATATTTACTTGTATTTTATTGACTATCCAAGGGCATTCAAATGTGTGGGCCATAATAAACTATGGAAAACTTGAAGAAGAATGGATATTCCAGAACACTTGTGCTCATAAGGAACTTAGACATGAATCAAGAGGCAATCATGCAAACATAACAAGGAACACTGCATAGTTTAAAATCAGTTGAAGTGCTGTATCCTCTGACTATACTTGCTTAACCTGTATGCTGAGAAAATCATCAGAGAAGCTGCATATGTGAAGAAAAATGTACACTCAGGATTGGAGGATGAGTTATTAACAGCCCATAATATGCAGATTATACAACCTTGCAAGCTGAAAGTGAGAGGGCTTGAAGCACTTACTAATGAAGATCAATGTTTTCAGTCTTCAGTATGGATTATGATTCAAGGTAAAGAAGACAACAATCAAACTGGACCAATAGGTAACATCATGATCAATGGAGAGGAGGTTGAAGTTGTCAAGGATTTTGGCTTGCTTGGATCCGGTATTAATGTTCATGCAAGCAGTAGCCAAGAAACCCAAAGATGTGCTGCATTAGATAAAAGTGTTTCACAAGACGTCTTTAGAATATTGAAAGCCAAGGTTAGTTTAAGGTTTAAGATGCACCTACTCCAAGTCACAATATTTTCCATTGCCTCATATGCGTGTGAAATTTGGACACTGAATAAGGAAAACTGAAGAAGAATCAATGCATTTGAAATGTAGTGCTACAGAAGGATTGGAATGTACCATGGAACACGGAAAGGACAAACTGCTCTGCCCTGAAAGAAGTACAGCCAGTGTGCTCCTTAGAGGCAAGGTTGGCAAACTCTGTCTTACATACTTTGGACATACTGACACGAGACCAGTCCCTGGAGAAGGACACCAAGCTTGATACAGTGGAAAAAGAGGAAGGCCCTCAATGGACTGATACTGTGGCTGAAACATGGGCTCGGCACGAGAAAACTTGTAAGGATGGAAGCATCTTGCCATCTTTGGTTCAGTAGTACATACGGTAGAGATGGATCTTCATTGACGTCATAGTACCTAATTACAGCAACAACTCATTCAACAATCATTATGATCCTAACAAACAAAGGAAAGTTCCCCAAACTAGTAATGGAAAACTACAAGGTCCATGAAAATACAATAGGGACTTATATTGGTTATGGAGAAGTTACTAATAATATGGACTGAGGAGGAAACATAGAAGTCAATCCCTTCCCTGAGTTGGCAGTCATTGCTAAAGCATAAAGATTGTTCTAGGTCTGAAAGAAAATGGAGGACCAGACTAGAATCTGATGTGTGCACTGAGCTAAATCACATCACGTTCTATTTCTCAAATGATATTGTGAATGTTATCAACACATGACTGTATATAGAAATAGAGTTTGTAAAAAAATCCTGAGTCAAAATTGAGCAACGATTCACCTTTGTAAACCACCTCCACCAAATGCTTGCTAACTCCGCTGTTTGGGAATCTGGGCGTTGAAGTGTCAAGACATTCAGACATCTATTGGAAAATGCACCCAGAGAGAACCCCAACATGAAGCACATATTTTTCCTCCTTCATCACGAGAAGGTTTCTTGGCCTGTTCTGTGAGCTCTTCCACCTTTCTCAAAGTAAAGGCCAGAGACTAAATGTATAAAGGTGTTTACAGACATCTCTGTGGTTGACTCATTGAAAATGCACATCACATCAACTGGTGTTCTCCTGGTATTCAATCAGTCACAAGCATTTTAGTTCTATATCATGTGAAGCACACCAAAAATGCACTGGCCAGTGTTCGAGGACTACAGTAAAAGAAGTGATCTTTTATTATCTACAGAGAATATTTATATAAAGTCTAAGTACTTTTCATGAAAATTCTGAATGGCAAAAAGTAAATGATGTTTGTAATGTTTATTTTCAAATCACAAAAGTGTAAGCATTGACTGCTCTCCTGCCCTTTACCTTACTCACAATTTACATGTGTAAAGCTTTCTTTTACTCACTAAGGTTTTTAAAGCATGTTTTTATGCACAACATGTTCCATTTATGTAAGGTAATGCTTGAGAAATGACTTTAAGTCTTATTTTTTTGCTTTTATTTTAAGTTTATAGCTTCAAACTGCATTCGTGCCATTCCTCTGAAACTTATGATTTTAAAAGTCATTATCAAGAAACATGAAAAACTCACAAGTCAGCCATCCTGTCATATGGTATAACTAATTTAACAAATAGTCCTATCATATCCAGGCCTTCATATCACTACAAGATTATCAATACAGCTGGTGGATTTATTTTAAAGTGTTCTTCCTTCTTCCAATGACAGCTTCACAGATGGAAGCGCCCTTCCAAGATAAACTCCAATCTGTTGCATTAAAAAAAAATACTTGGGCTAAACTTCAGTAAGTTTGCATGTGTGAGAAGGGCAAATTAACATTACTTGTATTTCTCTATGGAGCTCTGTAATAGTGAAGGCCCTTGTGTGCATTGATGGATTAGAAAGTACCTCTAAGACCACATAAAGTTTGTAGGTAGGCATATAGGACCATTTCTTCTGTGAGGTTGCCACCATCTATCAATAAACACCTATAGGCTTTTAGATACTTCAAAAATAACACAAACATCCCTACTTTCCTGATACCCACATTTTTGCTGAGGAAAAGAGGGGGAAAATAGGTTTGGCTAAGTTTACACTGAAAATTCCTCCCTTCGTTAGCAACATAAACTAAATTTTAAATTAGTTTTACAAAATATTATTCAAATTTTAAAATCAGAAATGTACTTTAACTAATATTGAAACCTACATGTATACTTTCTAAAATATGAACTATAAAATATTATACATATGAATATACAATGAATAACACCTTATCCACCCACTAAACAGACACAAATACACATTCACACTGGCCTTTTGTGACATAAATCCTGTGTTTGAATGCATATCCGACCACATACAAGCAAACTGAGTGAGAAAAATTTAATCTCCTTAAGGTCAGTTTCATCATTTGATAATTGTAGATCATAATCCTTTCTTCCTAACTTTATTTACATTTGCATTTTTACATCTGCAGCACAGATAAGATGCTTAGCACATTACATACCATCGAACAGATTTAATTTAATAACTGTAAGCCTTCATTCACCTCCACCAGACATGAATTTATTTTTCTGCAAAAAAGGTCTTGTAAAATTGTTAGAGTTTAAGAATTTAAAGCTTATTAAACAAAACTCACTTTAGGATAAAGAATTTAAAAGGGAGTAAAGAAAGAGCTTATAATTTTCCATGAGTCACTGAAGATAATTTAGCATATCTGAATATGTGTATTCAATTTGCTATCAAATATTTATTGAGCACCTACTAAGGAAGAGACTTTATATTAAACACCAGGGAGAAAGAAAAAAAACAGTACTATGGCTTCTAGACTGTTCTGCCTAATTGGAATAAAACTTCCAACCTTTTCACACAACACTAAATCTAATGATCACTAGAGCTAAAATACATAGTGGGGGAGGGAATTGCTGAATTCTGTAAATATCATTTAGAGATTTTGACAAAGTGGAGGCATATAAGAATTCTTTCATTTGGCTAATAAAAATCAAGTAAGATTAACGTTACTAGAATCTGCCATTCATATATTCTGTAAATTAATATAAGGTTTATTTTCATCGAGTTTATGAAATTCCACCTAAATATTGTATCTTTTAAAAAACTAATGAGAATCGCAAATTAAAAACTGTGACTTACTTAAATACACACCTTATATACTAATAAAAAGAGATTGAGTGTCCTGAAGTTTGAAGGAAGATTATATCTGGACACATTATTGTATTTCAAATAGCATCCCTCTCCTGAAGGATCTCATATATAACTGTATCACAGATCTCTGGATACTCACAAAATAATTGGTAACTAGTTATTCCAATTCTGATTTAATTCAAAGGTGTAGTTAGTTACACATTGGGCTACTAAATGCAAGGTCAGCAGTTTGAAACCACCATCTGCTCTTAGAAAGAAAGCTGAGACTTTTCACTCCCTTGACAATTTACAGTCTCAGACAACTATCCTATAAAGTCCTTGAGTTGGAATCCACTCAAGGACTGTGTGTAAAAGACTCGTGGCTTCTGACAACAGAGAAAAACTATGAAGTTTGCATCTGTGGTTCTTTCAAGTTTTTGAAAAATTGTATTAAAGCTCAACTCAAGCAACTCAAGATGTTAGCCAATACTAAGTAGAATCATATGCTCAAAAATGTTATCCCATTTTAATTGCTCAGTTAAATGGCAATGGGATATTCAAATGAGTTCTGTACATTCACACAATCACCAACAATGTTACCTGGTTCACATAAAAATGTATTAAGATGCTCAATTAAAATATTTTGTCCTTTTTTTGCAGTAAGATTACTACACATTCAAATAGCAGCAATTTAAGAATGTGAAGGACCAAGAAGTGTTTAACAGACCCACTCGGAATTGTAATAAACTTGACAGCACCTAGCAACAAGAGCATGATTTTAGATTTCATATTGCTTAGGCATTTTAGAAAATTGACTAATAAATGTTGGAGTTACAGAAAACTTTTCAGAGGTAACTTTCCATTTAGTGACACAAATGTGAAGAAAAATAATTAGTATTATACTTTTTATTGACTGTGTTTAAAAAAAATGTAACCCCTTAAGGCCCAAATATATATATAGATATATATACATATATATATATTATAAAACAGAAATGAGGCAGATTTTACATAAGCACTAATGGTTCAAGGTACCATCCTTCTATCATTTTCAACCAATAGATTTTGTAATATAATGTTAAAAATATTATTTTGAAAATAATACCCCAGTTGTTTGTCTTTATCATTTGTAAATCCAGATCCCATTTTTTTAGTTAAACACAAAGAAATTATATATTTAAATTAAAAACCAAATTTTGGAAATTTTAGCTAATAGTTATATCAACATTAAATGGATGGAGTAAGGGACATATGCATTTGTATTAAGAATATTAAATTATTATTTTATTAAGGTGTAACTAGTGCACAAACCTATTTGTAGGGCTCTTCTTCACTCTAAAAGTAAGTTTTATAGTTGAACAAAGTTAAGACATTCCAAAAATAACTAATACCAAAGGATCAGCATTAATTAATGGTAATATCACACAGCACCATAATTAAATAAAATGGATCCTTTCATATGTAGATAGCAATAGAATGAAGACTTTAAACACAGACCTAAACAAATGTGAAATAAAGTATGAGTGCCATTTCTGTAACATGTTCACATAATATTAAAAACTTATAATTCAACAAACAGATTTGGAACTATTAATCACATTGGGGGGAAATATCTGCACATTTCATGTTTTACACCAAATTAAAAAATTAGAATAGGGCAAATAATATGCTATTCTCAAACCCTGAAGTCTTATTTTACTATGAAATTTTAATTTATAAAAATATTCATTCTAATAAGATATGGAGATTTATAAGTACAATGTTAATGATTTCCCCTTCAATTCTCTAAAATCTCAGTCAACTGAGGAAATGAAAGAAGGCTTAAATTTTATTCTTCCATGGAACTATTTAGTATATGTTCAGGGTAAGCAAAAAATATCGTAAAAACGTAAGTTGAATTTTGAAAACGATTAAAGTGTGCATCTACTGTTTCTCGGCACTGAGATCCACACACTTCTGAGTGTGGCGTTTCCAGCTCTTTTGGTTAATGCCACTTGTCAAGATGGCAATCCTCGCATTCTTGATGCACCCCAATCATGTTCAGTTTTCCTTGAGTTTGGGAACAAAAATAAAAGTCTGACACTGGAAGATCAGAGCTGGAGAAAAGAGTAAAAAATCTCATGGGACAGCCCTTGCGACGCTCAAAGAACAAGATACACAACATCACGACAAGCGGGTTCCTCAGAGTGACTCAACTGGCCTTTTCTCACCAGCACCGTTTCCATTTGAAAACAAAACCAAAAACGTTTTCCTAATAAGCCCGCATTCTGAAAATATGTATTATGATAACCCCTTGGGGATTCCCACAGAGAGGAGTCAGTATAACCTCCAAAGATGACCTCTATACTCTGAATTAGCTGGCCCATAGCTTTCCCTGGGAAGCCACAATTTTTAATTTCGTGTGTGTGTGTGTGTGTGTGTGTGTGTGTGTCTGTGTGTCTGTGTGTGTGTCTGTGTGTGTCTGTGTGTGTGTGTGTGTCTGTGTGTGTCTGTGTGTGTGACCATAATGAGGTCAGCACCAGCACACTGCTGAGAGAACTTGTCTGGAGCGACCCGCTCAGTCCAAGGACATGGCGCCACATGCTTTGCTTGGACTAGGCCTGTGCACTTATCAACTGAAACCATGAAAGTAATATTGTTTACTATGCTACCAAACAGATTATATTTTTCCAAATCTATTCATATTGCTGTATAACTGATCTTATTCATTTTCACTTAAGATGCATACCATTCTAGGTTGTTAAGTATACTGATAATGTATTTTTTCATTTCAAAATACTCCAAAGAATAAAGATACCATAATAAATATGGTATATTTTCATGAAAGCAATGATATCCTGTCATTTGGTTTATGGAAAAGTAAACCAGGCTCAGTCTAGTTACGAGCAACTGCATTGCTTCTCTGAATTATTATGATCTTCGTGACCAACGGGTTGTGTTTCTGATATAAAATTTCAGGGACTTTTACTTAGAGATGTTAACACTTAACATAAAGCATGTGTTAATTTCTTTTATCAATTGGTATGAAGTTTGGTTACTCTTTATATGGAAATAATTTAATACTATTTTTGTCTCATAGCTTACTAGAGCGGTTCTCAACCTGTGGGTCGCAACCCTTTTGGGGTTGAACAATCCTTTCACAGGGGCCGTCCAGTTCATAACAGCAGCAAAATGACAGTTATGAAGAGGCAACATAAATAATTTTATGGTTGGGGGGGTGGTCACCACAACATGAGGAACTGTATTAAAGGGTCACAGCATTAGGGATGTTGAGAACCACTGACTTAATGCTTTTAAAATTCCATATTCACCTTTATTTTAATTTATTTGCCAAGTATTTAGTAGATTAGTCTAACTAAAGTTTGTCACAGGAGATAGACTGGTAAAGGATTTTTAATGAAAACTCACAATTAAACCAGATAATTATCAAAGAAACATCCTCTTTACTACATGCTGTGCTCTCTTTTTCTTGGTTCTGTTTCTGTGGTTTCCAGTATAGTACTTACAATGGTTTTAACTATCTGATACAGAAGTTCTTCCTGTCTTATATTTCAAAGTGTTTTTCTTATGTAGGCTTTCCTATTATTCCAAAATTTTACTACAAAATCCACTTCAATTTATCTAGACTACCAATCAGTTTTTAAATATATATGAGATAGTTAAGTTTACTGTACCAACATATGTGGGGTTAATTGAAGGGTGGATAGATAAATGGCTCGGTGAGCCTCACCTTTCTAGTTCTCGGGTCTCTTGCTTTCTGATGGTTGGACCAGGGTGCTGCTTCCTTAGCCAGTTCCTGCTCCAGCTGGCAAGGCTCACTTCCTGCAAGACATCCCTGAGGAGAAGCCACATTGACGTGCCCTGATGCAGCCCTAGGTGCTGGAGAAGCTGCTTAGAGACCCCTGCCAGTGCTAAGATGCTTACACATTCACTGGTTTGGCTTTCCTCCTGCAGTCGGCCACTGGTGTGTTTTGTGAGATTCAGGAGGACTTTGTAGATTAGTGTTGGACACATGGGCTAATGTTGGACTTAAGGGCTTAGGCAGTACTGGGTTTGGATGCTTTCTTAATATACACTTAATGTTTATATAAAACTCTTTTATACATATGAGCTTCTGTGGATTTGTTTCACTAATGTACCCAGACTAACACAATATATGTATGTAGTTCCAAATAATATATATAATATACAGTGTGTATCTATTTATATATATACAAATTTATATGTGTGTATAATTACGTAAATATAGGTTTATTTTATATATATATGTAAATATAGGTTTATTATATATATATATATATACACACACACACACACAAAAGGAAGCAGATGGAATTTGGACCTCTACTTAAATCTTACATCAGTACAAGAACAGCTTATTCTTATAATGTGGCAATGTATGATACTCACTTTCCAGACACAATCACTGAAGAAAAATGGGTGCATACCCAATATGATGAAGAACTATGATGGTGCCTAGCCATTAAAAGATAAAGCATCTGGGGACTTAAAGGCTTGAAGTTACACAAGTGGCCATCTAGCTGAGAAGCAACAAAGTTCACATGGAAGAAGCTAACCAGTCTGTGTGATCATGAGGTGTTGATTGGAATAGGTGTCAGAAGCTCAAATACAAGCTATCACATTAATATTAAAGAACATAGAAAAAGTGGAGACCCCAAACCACCGGTAAGATTCTTGGAAAGTCCCTTACAGAAGGGCCACAGGGAAGGCATGATATATTCAGAGTACAGAGTAGCACTAATGGAACACATTACTATACTCTAGTTCTTTAATATTTCCTCCCCTTACTATTATGGTCTTAGTTTTACCCCATTAATCTTGTTAGGCCTGCATATGTTCATTGGTATAATTAAGATAATTCAATTCATGAAATCCAAGATAGATAAACCTTTCAGAAACAGTAATAGGAGTAATGATTCCCTGAGGGTGTGGAAAGAGAGGGAGAGAAAGGTGGACGGGGGAACTGATAGAGGTGAACAAATGTATAACCCCACTTGAAGGGAACAATTAACAGAATTGTAGGGTAACAGATACGTTGGATGGGGTAAGAAACAGCAAAATAATTAAAGTAATAATAACAATGGTTCCTGGGGAAGAGTGGGAGAGGGAGGGGATAAGGGGAGCTGATTTCAAAGTGTTCAAGAAGAAAATGTTTTGAAAATGATGCTGGAAGAAATTAGACAATTATGCTTGATTTAATTGAATGACAGATTATAAAACAGCTGTATGAGCTCCAAATAAAATGATTTTAAAAAATATATTTACAGTCTCGGAAAAATAATGCAACAACTAACTGCTATGCCTCTTCTTATGAAAAACTAAATAAAAATCATAGCTAATTATTATTGTTATAATTATCTTAAATATATTTATGATCTGAAATGTCCAGGAACAATGACAAGTTGGATAACCAAAGAAAAAGTGGGATTACTTTGCAGTCATGTCCCAAAGATCTATGTGAACATAGGCTTCCATTTTGATGACCTCTGAAAACAGAGTTGAGAAGAAAATTTCAAGGTCTACCTAAAACTTGAGTTAATATAGAAAACTCATTCTTAAAGCTAAACTTGCATAAGTCTACATCTCCAGACATGTAAATTAAGGGGATTTCTAATTCATCCACCACTGGAACTGTAAATAAGCTTTGCTGGGGTCTTAAATTTGAAAACTGAGCAAACGGAGTATGGATTAATTTCCTCAGCAAATTCATAATAATTCCACACTTGTATCTGTGGCTTGAATTCCCACAACTTTCGTGGCTAGAAAAAGATCAAGTCCATCATTCAGTTTACAATGGACTCAGAGAACTGGAGGCAAAGCCCACTGCATTAAACTCTTCGACAAATGCATGCATCCAATGTTCTCTGAATTTTCATAGACAAAGCCTAAAAAAGAAATAGAGTAAAATAATTTAAACATTATGAGTAGAGCTATAAACACCACAGAATTCACAGAAACTTTCAATAGTAGAGATTTCAGATTATAAAAATAATATATGTATATAGTTTGAGAAACAACAGTTTTGTAGAAATAAGAATAATAACAAACAAGGTATAAAGGTATTTTAGTATATTTGCTAAAATATAATATATAAGTGAAGTTTTAAAACTTACCATTTTAGCAACAGATCTGAAATGGGTGAAGAAACTGATAAAAGATTTGTGATAGGTTTATCATGCCAACTAGGCCAATAGGAATGTGTGGGCGGAGTTTAATCAGATTACAGCTTGATTAGAGGGCAATGAGACAAATGGCTCTGCAAAGCCCGCCCCCATCTCTCTTGTTCCCTGGTGATGAGACCCGCAAGCTGCTGCTTTGGCTAGTTCTCTTCCTCAACCTGTGTGCTACACTACCTCTGGATTAAGCCAACTCATAGATCCTGTCATCAGAGCTTGAGACTCCTTCGTGACCTGCCTCACATGCTGCTGGTGTGTACATTGCTTGAGCTCGAGGTTGGTGGGTCCTCTAGTCATGCTTGAGTTCTAGAACCCATGAGGACCGGCCTTGCCAAGCTCCCATGCTACAAACTGTTGCTGGCCCACCCTGCTGTCTATTGCTTGTGGGAAGATTCTGCCTGCCTCCACTTCTGTTTCCTTGACCTTGAACCTGACAGCCCTAGTAAGTTGAAGGACTTCCAGTATTAACTGTTCCATGAAAGTCCTCTGTGTGGACTACTTACGTAGCTTTTATCTTCCTTCTTTATATTCCTTCTTGCTATATAGACCTATCCTCATATATATCTATGTATAGCTATATAATCATAAGTGTCCTGGCTTTTCTCTTGAGAACACTGCCTTGCACAATTGGTACCAAGAGTGAAGTGTATGTGTTCACTTAATTGCAATTGTTAGGCATAGAATATTGTTGTTTTGTTCATTTATAGAATATTATGGTATGGGGGGGGGGGAAACAGAGTACTAACCCACCCCAGGGAGAGTGTCGGTTGTGTCCCTACAGATCTAGAACATGCATACGGACCCCACCACGACACACCAAACAAGGAGGGCAACGTAAAGTACAGAGGACTACACAAAGAGGCTGGACGACACGCTGGCCCAAACCAAAATTAGGCCGACCCCCACATTCGAAGGGAATACCACAGAAAACAAAAATAGATCGTCTGGAGTGGGAAAGGAACTGACCCACCACACCAAATCCAGAAGGAAGCTGAAACAAAGGAAGGAAAAAGGACGTAGTGGAGTACACCTGGGTCCACCAAGCCCAAGGTCGATAGACCAGCTAGAAGGGCCCATAGTACAGAGAGGACCATACAGCTGGCCACACTGCGAGATGTGACATCCTGCACCAACACATGGCCCTACACGGGACAGCACCTGAGAGACAGTGGGGGATGTGCGACTGAGCTGACCCCACCACACTGAGGCAAACACTGGGGGCAAGCAATGGAGCAGCGGAGGAAGCAGAGCAAAGGGATCCCGAGGGAGTATAAAGGATGGACTTTCGGGCCTGGATGTGGCACCTCACAAGCTTCATCTAGAAAACACTCCTAAAGGCCAACAAACTGACCTAGAACTACTAGTAATTTTTCTTTTAATATTTGCTAACTTTTTGTTTTGTCTTTTGTTTGTTTTTTACCTTGTAAATTTTGTATGTTAGTGGCTTTTCTGCTTATCAGCGTGTCGATGTTGCTTCTGTCAAAGCCATGTTCTTCTGTGCCACTTGGGCACTATCAAAGTCATCTGCATTAGTATGCACATATTACTATATCAGCAGGTCCACCTAGACAAGATAGGCTGGACAAACAATGAGAGAAGAAATTAACGGGAACAATGGTCCTGGAGGGACATGAGAGCGTGGGAGGTGGAGGAAGGGAGGAGGTGTCGCCCAACACAGGGACAAGGGAACAGCGAGTGGTTCAAACCAGAGGAGGGAGGGGAAGGAAGGGGAGGACTGGTAGGGAGTGACCAAGGAGCAAGGTAACTGAGAGGAATTACTGAAACCAGAATGAGGGCTAAACATGGTGGTGGGATGGTAGGAAAGTGAAAGGAAATAGAGGAAAGGAGTAGGAGGCAAAGTGCATACAGAGAAGCCTAAATATAGACATGTACATATGTAACTATATTTATGATTATGGGGCAATAGACTTATGTGCATATATTTATAGGTTCAGTAGTAGGGTAGCAGATGGACATTGGGCCTCCTCATGCATAATCCCCCAATACAATAGCACCTTGCCCTGCTAAATGGTCATTGCATGATACCCACCTTCCCGACATGATCACTGAAGACAGACGTGTGTGTAAGCAAACGTGGTGAAGAAAGCTGATGGTGCCTGGCTATCAAAAAGATATAGCATCTGGGGTCTTAAAGGCTTGAAGGAAAACAAGCGTCCATCTAGCTCAGAAGCAACAAAGCCCACAGAGAAGAAGCACACGGCCTAAGTTAATACAAGGTGTTGAATGGACCATGTAGCAGACACCAAGGAACAAAAACAATCATTGTGTGATCACCTTCCTCACATAATCACTGAAGAAGAAAGTGGGCATAAGCAAGTGTGGTGAAGAAGGCTGATGGTGTCCGGCTACTGAGAGATATAGCATCTGGGGTCTTAAAGGCTTGAAAGCAAACAAGCGACCATCTAGCCCATAAGCAACTAAGCCCACAGGGAAGCAGCACACCAACATAGGTGATCGTGAAAGGCAGAGGAGACCAGGTCTCAAACAACAAATGTGGGGTGGTGGTGAGAATCACATCATTGTGAATGAAGGGAGTGCATGATGGGGACCCAATGCCCATCTGTAGACAGCTGGACATCCCTTCCAGAGGGGTAGTGGAGAGGAGATGAGTCACTCAGGGTTCAGTGTAGCAACGATGAAACGCAAAACCTTCCTCTAGTTCCTGAACGCTTCCTCCCCTCCCAATTATCATGACCCCAATTCTGCCTTGCAGACCTGGTTATACCAGAGGATGTACAGCGGTGCAGTAGGGATCTGGAAACACAGGGAAATTAGGACAGACGAACCCCTCAACACCCGCGGTAGGAGTGGCTACACCAGGATGGAAGGGAGTGTAGAAAGGGAGAACCGATCTTGGAGATCTATGTGTAACCTCCTCTCTGGGAGATTGGCAATGGGGAGGTGGGTGTGGGGAGACACCGGGGAGTGTAAGATAAGATATAATTAATTATTTATAAACTATCAAGGAACTGGGGGGGATCGGGGAGGGAGTGGGAGGGGGGAAAAAAAGGAAACCGAGCTGATTCCAGGAATCCAAGTGGAAGGTGAATTATCAGAATGAAGAGTGCAACAAATATATAAGGGTGCTTTGCTCAATTGATGTATGTACGGATTGTGATAAGAGCTTTATGAGCCCCAATAAAAAGATTTATTAATTTAAAAAATATTATGTTTAAATGAGACTGGCACATATTGAAGTGTATGCATTTTAGTTTTATCATGGTAGGTACAGATATGATTTTATTATTGTTTTGCTTAAAAAGTATATATGGCAAAGATTGTATAAAGCTGTCAAGTTGACAAGGAGTGGTCTCTAGTAGTTACATAATCTCCTGTCAACTTCAGCAAAGGGGTGGAGTCTAGTCTGCCAATCAGATCTTAGCCAATGATGTTTCTGTGTGGGCCAGGCTTTCTCCTGAGGACTCTGGGAACTTCTGTCTTACTTCTTGGAGGCAGGACGCACACTTTCTCTGCTTCACCTTTCTGCTGACCAGCCACATGAAATTATGCTGACGGCAGCCAGAGCCCTAGGGTTGGAGGAGGGCTTTCCACATGGAGAGCCACACCAGCACTGAGATGCTTCCACAAGACAGTTCACCCATTGGTCTGTGATCTTCTTGCTTTTGGTATGATTGCATGTGTGGAATGATTCTATAGAAAAATGTTCTGAGGAAGTCCCTGCAGGCCGCCCTAAGACACCTGGCCTGACCTCCACCCAGGGACCTGCTGAAGGCCTCGGTCTGGATGAACTTGCCCTACCTCCTGGCTGAGGCTGGCCATCCCAGGACTCAGCACCCCACCTTCCCAGGCTCCAGACCCAGGCTGGGCTTCCCAGGCTGCAGGGGCAGGATGAGCTGTCGTTGTCTAGGGCTGCTGGCCCTGGTGTCTGTGTCTTTGCTGCTACCTCAGGCCTCAGGGACAGAGGCTTTCCACGAGGCCCCCAACAGGTCCCAGCAGACCCAGAGTAGTTGTGTGATGCTCCTGGAATCCAGAAGGCCTGTGCGCGCTACACAAAGCTCTTGCAATTAAATGTGTGCAATGACCATTTATATATATATGTATTTTAAATTTTTATCTGACAATAATTTATCAAAAGTTTTTCATTAAAAAACAACAACACACACACACAAAAAAGAAAAATGTTTGGACTAGTATCGGACCTTTGGGCTTATCTAAGACCTAAGGGGTAATATCAAACTTATGGACTTTATCTGGACTGGGCCAGGATGTTTTCTTAATATACAATTACTCTTGAATATAAAACTCTCTGTTACACATATATGAATGTCTCTGAATGTATTTCTTTTGTCAATCCAGGTGAACACAAAAACTAAAGGCAAAATTTTGAATGTAATCCAGAAGAAAAAGAAACAGAAAATTGAAATATGAGTCACAGAATTTAAAAGATAAGAGCCAAAGACAATAGTGCAAGAAGATTTAATGTACATTTAGTAAGAATTAAAAATTATGGATGCCAAAACCAATGAGAAATTTCCCAAAATAATTCAAGATATCACTCAACAAATTCAAGAGAGACTATGAACTAAGTAAGATAGGTAAAAAAGAAATGCAAACCTTAGGAAATTATTGAATATTCAAGATAAAAATACCTTCTAAACACTGTCTATTGTCTCAAAAAGAAATAATCATACTTTCATTGACTTCTCAATGGCAGCAATAAATAGCAAGACACTAAGTTAGTATCTTTCATGAGGCTAAATAAATAGAATACAATCCTGAATTATACACGCAGAAGAAGTGTTTTTAAGAATTAGATAAATAAAACTGTTAAGGAAAAATCAGACAGTTTGCCAAAAGCATACTCTTTCTGAAAAAATTCGATAATATCCATTTCATATAGTAACAATAAACAGCCCCTGGGTATAAATTTGAAGAATAATACAAGGGGAAAAGATACAGGCAAATACATGAATAAAGTTAATACAATACTAAATAAAGTATTATTCATATAATTTCAAGTGTTAAAAATAAATAAAATTAATATACACAAAACACTACCTTACAAGATATAAAAGGGGTAAATAAAGTGCTTTGTTCTAGGCCTTAAGAATCACTCACTATGGAAATCAATATGGCAATATGGATATTGATCTTCCATATGAATCCAGTGATCCCCTTACTGGGCATATACCCAGAAGAGGCAAGAAACAAACCATGGCCAGACCCCTGTGCTCCAATGTTCATCATGGCAAGTTCACTATTACAAGGAGTTGGAAGCAACCCAAATTTCTATCAACAGACGAATGGATTAAAAAACTGTTGGATATACATAAAATGGAGTACTATGCATCCCTAAAAAGCAGTGATGAACACATGATGTGCTAACACATGAAGCACATCGCTGCATGAAATTATACTAAGCAAAGTAAGCCAAGCACAAAAGGTCAAGTACAACATGAGTCCACTGATAAAAGCTTAAAATGCACAAAGGGCATAGGGAGAAAGCTGCTGTTAGATACATTCCTGGGGTAAAGTCCAGGTAATACAGCAGGGGCTAGACCCAACCGAGGGATACATATGGTAGCCAACTAAAAAGGAGGGGGAAAAACAAACCAAAGAGACAAGTGGAGGGGGAATGGGGCACTAACCCACCCAAAGGGAGGGTGTTTTTATATCTTCACAGGGAAAGAGAGACTAGACGTCAACTCCTTGCTCCAAGACATTAATGCAAGATAATGGCATGAAACAGGGAACAAATAGAGAGGTCTGAGGGGTTGGACCCAATCACAACTATGTAGACAGCCCCGCTTCCCCGCAGAGGACAGCATTGAAGCTACAGCTCAGGGATAGGGACATGTCTGATCAAAATGCACAAGAGGGGAGGCGGGGGGAGTGGAACACATCCTGGCCCACCAAGCCCTGAGGATAATATACCTGTGCAGACCAAACAATGAAAAAAGAAGACTATAGGGCTGGCCCCACCATGAGACACAACGTCCCTCACTGACCCATAGCGCCATAGGGGACAACAATGGAGACATGATATAGGAACTGTGCCAGATCTGGCCACAACACTCCAAGGTGAAACACTAAGAGTATGTAACAGAACAGCAAGGGGAGCAGAGCGATGAAGTCCCTGGGGGAATACCAGGGGAATGAAGTCCCTGGGGAATACCTCTAGGGTCAGGTCATAGCACTCCATCAGACTGGACCGGAAAACACTCAAAAAAGGTTAATAAACAGACCTTGAACTATTTATAGACTTTTCTTTTTTTGTCAGATGTTTGTTGTTGTTTTGTTGCTTTGTTTTGCTCTGTCTTGTTTTTGTGCATATTATTGGCTTTGCATGCCTATCTAGATACGATAGGCAGGATAAACAATCTGAAGGAGAAAACAATGGGACCGATGGTTACTGGGGGACATGGGAGTGTGGGTGGTGATGGAAAGGAAGTGGGTGTTAGCAAACCCAGGGACAAGGGAACAACGAGTGATCTAAAAATCAATGATGAGGAGAGTACAGAGACCTTGTGGGACTTGATTAAGGGCAATGTAACCAAGAGGAATTATTGAAACCCAAATGAAGGCTGAACATGGTAGTGGGACAAAAGAAAAGTAAAAGGAAATAGAGGAAAGAACTAGAAGTCAAAGGGCATTTATAGAGGTCTAAATACAGTTATGTACCTTTCTAAATATATTTATACTTGATGATGGGGAAATAGATCTATGTACATGTATTTATAGATTTAGTATTAAGGTAGCAGATGGACATTGGGCCTCTACTCAAGTACTCCCTGAATGCAAGAACACTTAGTTCTATTAACCTGCCATTCCATCATGCTCACCTTCCAGACAAGATCACTGAAGACAAAGCAGGTGCATAAGCAAATGTGGTGAATAAAGCTGATGGTGCCCGGCTATCAAAAGATATAGCATCTGTGGTCTTAAAGGCTTGAAGATAAAAAAATGACCATCTAGCTGAGAAGCAACAAAGCCCACATGGAAGAAGCACATCAGCCTATGTAATCATGAGGTGTCGATAGGACCAGGTATCAGGCATCAAAGATCCAGAACAAAAAATCTTATCATTGTGGATGAGGGGTACTGTGGAGTGGAGACCAAAAGTTCATTTGTAGGAAACTGGAGATCCCTTTACAGAAGGGTCCCAGGGAGGAGATAAAGCCAGTCAGGGTGCAATATAGCACCACTGAAACATACAACTTACCTTTAGTTCTTTAATGCTTCCTCCCCCCACTATCATGACCCCAATTCTACCTTACAAATCTGGTAAGACCAGATATGTACATGGGTAAAGATAAGAGCTGGAAACACAGGGAATCCAGGACAGATACATTCCTTGGGACCAATATTGAGGACAGCCATAACAGGAGGTTAAGGAGAAGATAGGAGAAAATAGTGGGAATCGATCACAATGATCTACTATAACCCCCTCACAGGAGGGTAGACAACAGAAAAGAAGGGAGACATCAGTCAGTGTAAGACTTGAGAAAATAATAATAATTTATAAATTATCAAAAAGAGTTCATGAGGAACGGAAGGTAGGGAAAAAATGAGAAGCTGATACCAAGGGCTCAAGTAGAAAGAAAATATTTTGAAAAATAATGATGGCAACAAATATACAAATGTGATTGACACAATGGATGGATGGATGGATGAATAGATTGTGATAAGAGTTGCGCAAGCCTCCAATAAAATTATATATTTTTTAAATCACTCAGATAAACACTCCAAATGAAACATTCATAATATGTATCACATATAAAGTCTGAATTATACTAAGTTCTAGAAAATATATTTGTTTCATATTATGTACAAATTGGCAGCTAATATGCAAAGGAAATAAACACATCAGTTCATAGCTCCTGATTAAATTAAATGACAGTTCTTAAAGCTTTCTTATCTTTAGCACCATTTTATAGCAAGTAGCTATATTTTATAGCAATCTTCTTGGAATGGGTAAAATTGTTCAAAGTTATCACCTAGCCATATAAGTGAGAATTCTGACTTCATTGAGCAAAGGAATCTGGAGCTATCTTGTGATTTTTTTTTTGTTTTACACATCTAAATTATTTACTTATTTTAAATTATTCACTAAAAAATTATGGACTTCCAAGAATTTTTTATTCTGCAGATTTCTTTAATGTGGGTGAAAGCTCTCTAGGTGGATAGAACGTTGTTGCTCTTATTGGGTATCATCGAGTTGATTCTAACCTATGCCATAGATCTTCCTGATTGGGTTTTCTTGTTAATAATCTTTATAAAACAGAACACCTGATCTTCCTATCTTTGTACTTCTAAGCTGCTGCTACGTTAGTAGATTTTGCACACACACAAAGACAAACTACCTTTATGATATTTTGAACACAGACATTTTTATGAATGGTGTCATTTTGCCCCTGAGATTTTGTTGCACCTCTGATATCCTATTATATTCAATCGGGCACGTTCATGAAGAATAACCTATCCTTTTACATGAAACCATTTAGCCAGCTTTTCTCTAATGTATATTATTAAATTTACTTATTCATAAATAAAAGTTACACAAAGGGTGTCCATTCATGGAAAAGTCAATGCTTTGTGCTTTAATGTAACATTTTGAAGAAGATAAGATGATACTGTTTGAAACAAGGGTCATGAAATCAAGTAACAATCTTGCAACACTGGTACTTCCCCCACTGACCCACCCCCAGACGACAATTATAGATTTACTTCCTGCATTCTTACATGAAATATAAAGTCATATTTTTTAAAAGGAAAACTATCAGGAAATATAACCCAATAAGCACAGTTTGATGAACCTGAAATGTGTACTTCCAATTGAGAGATACAATTGCAAACAACAGCGTGCACTGAAGAAACAGAGAAACACTGGCTGAGGAGGTACAATAGAATAGAGTGTACCTTTGGAAACGAGGGCTGGAATCCAGTTTGTACGAAAATAAAGAATGGAAGTACTGCTCTGAATTCCACTGAATCACAGAAGCCGAACACAATGCAACAAAAGTGACATCCTTTTCTCAAATTGGCACAAGTCTCATTGAGTCTGACGATTCAATTACCCTCTGAACCTGGAAAGCACCCCCCTCTTGAGTTCAGGTCCACCAGCAGAGCAATATGGGACAGCCTCCATTGTACGCAGTCAGTAAATATCTAAAAAGCTGCAGGTTTGCAAGAGAGAGACTCTCTGACCTTTTATGATTGCGGCAGTGGTTTCTTCAACAAGAACACTGCTTACAATGGTTTCTTAAATGCCTGACAAAAGACTGTATTTTCAGGACAATATCACCAAATATCTTATATGGAAATCCGTTTAAATAAACACCTGAGTGCATCGCTTCATTAGATAGCAAAGAATCTGGAACAGACTAGACTGAGGCTCTCCTAAAATAGACACGATTCTGAGTTTGCTCACACATTTCAAAGCATGTGATTTTTCTTTGCCTTTATTTCTTAAATTTCTGTAGACTCTGCATGAATGAAACACATACTAATTAGATCCTTAACTAAATATTGGGTCTTTGACTACCTAGGGAATATTTAGCTAGCACAGATATCTCCGAGTGGCTCATCATGGCACTCATGATGCCTCATACTTGATCTTAAGAGCCGTACTTTCGCTATCGGGAGGAATCCGTTTTAAAATACACTGACTAAAGTTCTGGACATTTTTTTATTAATTGGGAATTAATACACACATTCCATACTTCCGTCATGTCAAGCAGAACTTTCCAGTTGCTACCACATTTTCCTTCCTGGACTCCTTCACATCGTCCCTCCTGTACCCTATCACCTCCACTGTACCCCTTGACCTTCAAAACCCTTCTCCTCACTGCTGTACCTAAAGGTTCATCAACCCTGAATTTCTTACAGCCAAAACCACATAACACAAATGCAAGAGACTAAGCTCCATGGCATATGACCTCTGAGATACACCCAAATAGGAATTAACAAAAAGAAAACAAAACATAAATACAGAAATTATTGAAAACCTGATCAGGTCCAGCCTGCATCAGAGGGGGATAGACTGATAACGTTTTAACTGTTCAAATCAGATTTGTGCCTTTGATCTTCTATCATCATCTCTCCAATGCCCTCCGTTTAATAACCCTTTACCTTCCATCCCTCAATTGTGGACACAGGGAGTTAACCAGAGGCTTGATTTTATGTAGTTCCCACTAATGAATCTCGGGTTTCCACGGGCACCCATAGCCTTCTACAAACCAGATTCTCACAATTTGAGCCGATACTAATTACGCCTTCAATTTTTGATTATATGATTTACAATCTTTCCGAGACTGATGCTGTTGTGTTTCTTCCTTGCGAACTTAGTTGACATTTCACTTAGTTGTCTGCTTGTTTGGGGACAAGCCTTTGAGACCCCAGACAACATTTTATCTGATAGCCTGGAACCATCTAGTTTCTTCACCACCTTTGCAATAACAGCCGTATTCTCTGTGTTCCTTTTCTGAGAGTATCAAGTATGGCTAGGGTGTAAAAACTAATTGTTGTTAAGGTGGAGCTGTGATTTAGTGTGAGCCCAAGCCCATTCCTGGATCTCTGCTTACTTTGTTTTGCTTCTTTTATTATTACTTGGGAGTTAATACATATGTCATATAATTCCACAGCTTCCAAGGAGTTCAGGAAGAAAAAGTATGTTTGGAAACCAATTGTGGAAGCAATTGTATGATTCTGCTTGAGGTGGCTAAACTATGGAAAAATCTGAGTATTTTGCTTCATTCCTTTTCTGATGAGGCCATAATTAAACAAGTAAGATTTCATGTAAGTCTCACTAAGTCATGTTTACACACACATTATGATGTCAGATGATCAGGATATTACAGAGTTAATAAATGAAATCCATTTCCATCCCAGATGAGTGCTGGCAATTTAAATTTCTATTCTGAAGGCATCCTAACAAAATAAAGACAATTGTCTGTACCTCTCCTTTGTGTTAAAAGTTCTGCCACATTTCTGCAATCACTACCTCTTCCCCTTTACCAGTCCCTATCTACGTAACCATATGACTGATTACGGAGAAGGCAATGATTACGTGTAATATTTTTACACATTACTTTTAAGAATTCTAAAAGGAAGGAAATTGTATCCTTATGGGAAGAGTTCCTTTAGTTTTGCTCATTTATTAAACAGTCTTGGTCAATGTTCATAATGCTCCATTTTCAAAATTTAGATATCATTAATCATTCTAACACTTAACCATTAGCGTATTAACCAAAAAATAGGTTTACTTTGACTCAAATATCATCTATTTCCACATAACAATTTTTAAAACAATTATATTATCAAATAAATCATATCACAGCTTGGAAGATCTTGATCAATAAAAGTTCCATGCTTTCAAGTGCATATTAAAATTTTATAATAAAATTATACATATAAATTATACTATGCATAATATCATATTTAACATATTTATAATACTATAGTGTATTGTTGTATTTATATTATATATTATCATAATGGTATACAACATTGTTATATTATATAATAATATTTATAGCCTGCCCCTTCCCCCAGAAGAATTTATTTCAAAAGACAGCATTAAATCTGTAGCTCCAGGAGAGGGACATATCTGATCTGATTGGAGCACACAGGAACAGATGAAGGGAGAGGAGGAGAGAGTGGAGCACATCCTGGCCCACCAGGCCTTGAGGATTATAACCCCAATTAGAGCAGCCAGTCCACAGAGAGGACCACATGGCCAGCCCCACTATGAGACATGACACCCCTCAATGACCCACAGCTCTCCAGAGGACAACACCGGAGACACAGTGTGGTAATTGCACCCAATCTGATCCCACCACACCAAGGCAAAACACTAAGGAGGTGCAACACAACAGCAAGGGAATGGAGCAGCAAGGTCCCCAAGGAATGCTGAAGGTGGACTTTGGGGCCAGGGTGTGGTACCCCAACAGACTAGACTGGAAAACACTTCTAAAAGCCAACAAACGATTCTTGTACTAACTACAAGCTTTTTTTTTCTTGCTGTGTTTTGTTTGGGTTTTTTTGTCATTGGTTTGTTGTAGTTGTTTTGTTGTATATTGTTGTTTGGTTTTGTTCTGTCTTGTTTTTGTGCATGTTATTATCTCCACAGGTCTGTCTAAATACGATAAGGCTGGATGAACAATCTGGAGGAGAAAACAACGGGACCGACAGTTCTGGGGAGAAATGGGAGAGGGGAGGTGGGGGGAAAGGTAGTGGTGTTAACAAAACCAGGAATAAGGGAATAACAAGTGATCCAAATTGGTGGTGAGGAGGATTTGGGAGGCCTGGTAGGGCTTGATCAAGGGTAATGTAACAAAGAGGAATTGCTGAAACCCACTGAGCATGATAGTGGGATAAGAGGAAAGCCAAGGGAAAGTCAAGTTGATTTATAGAGGTCTAGACAAAGAAATGTATATATGCAAAATATTTATATATGAGGATGGGGAATAGATCTATGTGCATATATTTATAAGTTTATTATTAGGGTAGCAAAAGGACATTGGGCCTCCACTCAAGTACTACCTCAGTGCAAGAATACTTTCTTCTATTAAATTGGCATTCTATGATGCTCACCTTCCCGACACAACCGCTGAAGACAAAGCGGGTGCATTAGCAAATGTGAAGAACGCTGATGGTGCCCCGCTATCAAAAGATAAAAGTAAACAACTGGCCATCTAGCTCAGAAGCAACAAAGCCCACATGGAAGAAGCACACCAGCCTGTTCGATCACGAGGTGTTGAAGGGATCAGGTATCAGGCATCATTGGAACAAAAAAATCTCACAATAGTGAATGAGCAGGGGAATGCGGAGCTGAGACCCAAAGCCTATTTGTAGGCCACTGGAGATCCCCTTTGCAGAGGGGTTTCAGGTAGGAGACGAGCCAGACAGGGTGCAATGTAGCAACGATGAAAAATACAACGTTCCCCTAGTTCCTAAATGCTTCCACCTCCCCCAACTATCATGATCCCAATTCTACCTTGCAAGTCTGGCTAGACCAGAGGATGTACACTGGTACAGATAGGAATCAGAAACACAGGGAAACCAGGGTGGATGATCCTTTCAGGACCAGTTGTGTGAGTGGCGATACTGGGAACATAGAGGGAGGGTAGGTTGGATGGGGGGACCCAATTACAAGGATCTACATGTAACCTCCTCCCTGGGGGACAGACAACAGAAAAATGGGTGAAGGGAGACATTGGAAAAGGGAAAAATATGAAAAAATAATTTATAAATTATCAAGGTTTCATGAGGGAGGGTAAACGGGGAGGGAGGGGAAAAAATGAGGACCTGAGGCCAGGGCTTAAGTGGAGAGCAAATGTTTTGAGAATGATGAGGGCAATGAATGTACAAATGTGCTTTACACAATTGCTGTATGTATGGATTGTGATAAGAGTTGTATGAGCCCCTTGTAAAATGATTAAAAATAGTATATAATAATTATATTATTATATAACAACATATAATAATATTATAAATGGTTAAAACAAACATAGGGAGATAAGCTTCATGTATTAATCATAGATAATAGCAAATAAGCATCAAATATTGTTATTAACTTGCATTTGTTGAGTTCTGAATATACCTTGTTTGCAATACTTGTGATGAATGATTTGATGTCCAGATTAGTTGGGCAGCTCTTCTGACAGGGAGCATCGGCACATTTCAGACATCTAAGGAAGAAAATACATGAGTTAGGGGAAAAATAAAGTGACCAGAAAATCATTTGACTCATATTGTACTATATCCCACTCAGAGCAATCGCCCAACAAGATAAGTAAAATTGCAGGACTTTCAGGTAAAACTGATACAGTATTTTCAGATACATTTCATACACCTTATAAATCAATAAAGTCAGTCTGTTTATTTCAACTGCATTAAATATCTGCATTCCATGTTGTATGCACATCCTCAAATGTATAAGCTAGCACCACGCTGATGGAAGCTGCATCTCTTTCAGTGTTCCTTCTAGATGGTAAGTGGATAAAAAAACATTTAAAACAGCATTTACTCAATTTTCAAAGTCCTGCTGACTCAATAATAAAGAGCTTAGCTACTAACTGAGTGGTTAACTGTTTCAACCAACCTAGCAGCTCCACTTCAAAAAGAATTGGCCATCTGCTCTCATAATGATGACAGGTAAAAAACCCAATGGAACCGTTTTCCCTGTTATGTGGGGTAACGATGAGTATCAATCCACTGGATGGCACCTGACGAGGACAATATTGACTCATTTGTTTAACGGCTGTACACACTGACCATACTAAGACCATACAGCTTTTACAATACAAGTTCTGATGCCTTGATGTCACCACTCATCTGTCATCTTATAGTACTATCATGTTGACTTTTATGTTGCTGGGATGCTGATGCTAGGCGATCAGTATTTCAAATGCCAGCAGGATCAAGCATAATGGACAGGTTTCAGCAGAACTTCTACAATAAAAGAGACAAGGAGGATGGGCATGATGATTTAATTCTTTTTAAAAATTGGTCAGTGATAATCTAAATAGAAGCAGAGGATCTTCTATAGCAAGAGAGGATTCATGAGAAAGGGTGGCAGGTACTCAAAATACTACAGGGGAAAGGTTGATTTCTCAAAGTAGAGTGGACCTGAAGGACATAGCTGAAGTAAACACTCAGGAGGATGTTTATATAATGATGTGGTATAGCTGCAAAAGAGAAGAAACAGCAGCAAGCATCCATCATACTAATGAAGTATACATCTGGGAAATTGGAAGTTTTTAAACGTAAAAAGCCACACATCAAGATCAAAATCCTAGGCAACTTAACTGTTCCTCTTCTTGAGCCCATTGTTGCAGTCACCATGTCAATGAAATGTCTCTTCTTTTTCCTTGACCCTGTACTTTACCAAGCATGATGCCTCCTCCTGACAATTCATCCAATTGGAAAATGTTCTCCTATGCCAACAATGATAAAGAGAGAAGGCACTGACCTCATCATAAAAAAGAATATTCAAAGGTCTATCCTAGAAGATAAAGCTATACATGATAGAATGTTATCCTTGTGTCAAAAATACTAGTTAATAGAACTATTATTCAAATTTATAAACCAACTAGGAAAACCAGAGAAGAGGAAACTAAAGGTGTTTTATCAATTTCTGATGTCTAAAACTGATCAAATATGCTATTAAGATAGACTGATCATCATTTCTTATTGGATTCAGAAGTTAGAAACACAGAATAGTTGCTATTAGGTGCCATCTAGACGGTTAAGACTACGTGACTCTGTACAGCAGAGCAGAATACCACTCCCCCTGCACAGTCCTCACAATGGTTGTTAGGCTAGAGCCCATTGCTTCAGCCATTGTGTCAATTCATCTCAGGAAAGACCTTCCTCTTTTATTTTACCAGTCATGTCCTTTTTCAGGGACGAGTCTGGATCGATAGCCTTTCCATATGGCATACGCAGGAATCCAATCACTACATCTATAGAAAGAAATGAGAGAGAAGCTAAACAGCACCAGTCAAACGAAGATATGGGTCTAACTGAATCAGAGAATCAATTGCTTTTCTGTAGTCTTTGAGAAGCTGAAGAAAGTAAAACAAAACCATGGGAGACAAAGTATAAACTTTAGTATACTCCACCAGGATTAAGTGACCATCTTAAAAATAAATGGGTAGCAACATCATGAGGGTGATGACATAGTTGAGGGTAGGAGGCAGGGGGAGAAAGAGGGGTGCCCTCACAAGGTTGCATATATAGCCCACCCCCCAGGAGAACGAGTAACAGAAATGTGAGTGAAGGGAGACCAGAGACAGTGTAAGACATGAAATAACAATACTATGTAATCAATCAAGAATTCATGGGATGGTAGGGGAGGGAGGGCTAAAAAGTGGAGCTGATACCAAGGGCTCAAGTAGAAAGAAAATGTTCTGAAAATGATGATGGCAACATATGCACAAGTGTAGTTAATACAATTGAATGATGGATTGTCATAAGATTTTTAAGAGCCCACAATAAAATGATTTATAAAAATAAACAAATATTTTAAAGGAAAAAATATAAATAAATAAATGTTACACACCGAACACTAATGACCAATGGTTAGATGAGGTGTAGGGGTAAGATTAAGTATATAATACATGAAGAAAAGAATGGGTTATTTAAAAATAAGAAAAATTAACAAACAGATGTCCAATGAGATACTGAACTTTGTTCTTGAATAAGCTGTTACTGAAAGAATATCTTTATGTCATGTTAGGTGTCAAGAAGTCAGTTCAGACTCAGAGTTACCCTATGGGCACAATAGAATGAAACACTTCCCATGTCCAGAGCCATCCTCACAATGGCTCCTGTTCCTGAGCCCACGGTTTCAATCACTGAGTCAATGGCATCTCCTCAAGGGCCTTTCTCTTGGATGTTGCCCTGCAACTTTACCAAGAATGATGTCCCTTTCCAGAAATGGTCTCTCCTGATAACGTGTCCAAAGTATGCAAGGCAAAATTGTGCCATCTTTTCCCCTAAGGAACACTCAGGCTGCACTTCATCAAAGATCAACTGTTGGTCCTTTTAGCAGTCCATGGTACTTTCGATATTCTTCTCCAGCACATTTCAAATGTTATGCAATGTCTTGAAGATAGTGTAAGAAATCAGTGGAAGAAACTGAAACAAATGTGCTAACTAAAAGATTGCCAAGGTCAGCTCAAGAAAACAAAAGACATAATTATAGGGAAATGTGCAACTATTTTGAGTTAGACTCTTAAAATGGAAGGGCATGGCTGGCCATTTTAAGTTAAAAGAATAGAAGAAAATTTGAGCATTGAATTGTAATATTGAGAATTATCTTAGCAATGCATTTAAAGATGCAGGAAGCATCAAAAGCCGATGAGAAGAATATAAAGAATCAATGTGCCAAAAATAATTGGTGGATAGTCAGTCATTTCAGAAGATCAGTAAAGAAAAATGTCCAAGCTGCATTGCAGGCATTTTGGTGGAAATGAGGCTTCAGGAATAGGAGGGAAACCAACTGAGATGGCGCAACAGGCATATGCATTTCCAAAGAACTCACTCGTCTAGGTAAAGACACTTGGAAGATAACTACCTGGACTGAAAGGAATCCACATTTGTGCCCATTCAATAGGATGTTGAACACACAAGCACAATGTTGTTGAATATAATTCATAAATGGTTACAACAGTATACAGAAAAGGAACTGCCATAAATTCTAGCTGGCGTCAGAAGATATGAAATGAGAGATTTCATTGCTATTGTTGATCGCTCTTTGAAGAAAGCAAAGAACACCAGACAGATGTTGAATTGTGTTTTCTTGACTATGCAGTGGCATTCCATTATGTGGATTGTAAAAAATCATGGATAGCACAGGATAAAATGGGAATTCTAGAAACACTTAATTGTGCTTACATGGAAACTATACATTGAGCAAGAGCAGTCATTTGATGAAATCAATGGATAATGCATAATTTAAAATCAGCAAAGTGTTATATTTTTACTCTTTACCATACTTATTCCATCTGTATACTTAGAAAAAATAATCAGAGAAGCTTGATTATATGAAGGATGCGGCATCCAGATTGGAGGACGTCTCATTAAAAACCTGCCATGTACAGATAACATAACTCTGCTTACAGAACGAGTACTTACACGATCAAGGATTACAGCCTGTAGTATGGATTTCAACTCATCGTAAAAAAAAAAAAAACCTAAAAATTCTCACAACTAGATCAATAACCAACATAGTCATAAATAGAGAAAATATAGAAACTGTCAAGATGTCATGTTACTTGTATCCACAATAAATATCCAAGGTTTCTGCAGTCAAGAAATGAAACAACACATTGCATTGGACAAATCTGCTGTAAAAACTTCAAGCAGTTAAAAAGCAAATTGGTCACTTTTAGAACTGAGATGCACTTTACCCAACCATGGCATTTTCTTTAACCTCATATGCATGTGAAAGTTAGACAATGAAAAAGGAAGGCTGCAGAAAATTGACACATTTGAATTAGGGTGTGGCCAAGAATATTGAATATACAATGGACTGTCAGGTGAATTAACAAATTTGTCTTGGAAGAAGAACAGTAGTCAGAATGTATCTTTTAAGTGAGAATGGCAAGACTTCGTCTCATAGACTTTGGACATATTATCAATAAGCACCAGTCCCTGGAAAAAGGGGCTTATGTTTGGTAAAAGAATTTTTCCTCCACTGTCATCGAGTCAATGCTCACTCATAGGGACACTAAAGGACATGACAGAACTGCCCCTGTGAGTTTCTGAGACTATAACACTGCAGGAGTAGAAAACCCTGATTTTCTCTCTCAGAGCAGTTGGTAATTTTAAACTGTTGACCTTGCAATTTGCAGCCCAATGCATAACCATTTTATTGTCATTATTAGCTGTCATTGGGTCACTTCTGCCCCAGATCAACCCCATGCACAATAGAAGCAAAAACTGCCCTGCCCTGCAACATCCTCCTAATTGCTCCTGTTCTTGAGTCCATTGTTGCAGCCATTGTGCCAGTGCATTTCCTTGAGTGTCTTCCTTTAACATTGTCCCTTCACTTGACAAGGTTTGATGTCCTTCTCTCATCCAACGTATGTAAGAAGAAATTTCCCATCCTTGCCTCTAAGGGACACTCTGGCTATAACTCTTAGACTCTAGAGGGTTATTAAAAAAAAAAAAAAGAAAACCTTCAACAGTATGGATTGACACAGTGGCTGCAATAAAGGGCTCACAAAGCAAAGATGATGTGGATGGCAGGACTTTGCCCTGGCATTACTTTGTTGTGTTGTACATACTTCTGATCTAATGGTACGTAGTAAAAAAATAATATTAATGACCATAATTGTTATACAAACACAAAGGTAAACTTACTTGTTTACCACTCAAGTTGTCCTTTGTTGTTCCCTCCTTCCCCAATATTCTCAAGTCTTGTCATCTACATATGATTTGCATGACAATGGGGCTTTATAGTAGACACCACAATTCATCAAAATCCACTCACTTCAAGACAAAAACATTTGTTCCCCCAGTTGCTGTCTTTCCTGCTGAAGAAAACAGGTCATGACCCTTCTCCAGGGGCAGACACCATGGAATTATAGGTCAATGAGGGAGGTTAGAGGTCCCATCCAATTGCCCCCATTTAGCAGACAAGTCTTGAGGGATCCACAGGCTTTGCTATATATGAGCCATGGTTCTCCCAATACTGCTCTAAATAATGCTGCAGCATCCAAATCATGTCTCCAAGCCATGCTCCATTTTTAGTTTATCTGAAAATCAGCAAAAGAATTTCATGAACAATAAACAGTTCACAAGTAAGTGGTGAAATTGAGTCGCTAGCCTGGAAATCTGCATTTTAAGGAAGAAGTCCAAAGAAATTTTTTAAAAGGCTCCAAGATAATTATGAGAGGTAAGGTTGGAATCATATTGTAGGAACCACAGATTTATAGTCAATAATTCATGAAAGCTAGTATTCAATTATCAGTACATTACTGTGGTGTTTAGCTCTCCTGTCGAGACATTTTGTAATTTTCACTGAGTGAATGGATGGGGCCATAGAGGTAAGGTGTAGAGGAGCCGAATTTGGTGTCTGATCAGTTTATCTATTTCACTGGGTATATAAGAGAGAACCAACTCGCATATAGAGCAAGAATCTCACAACCATCAAGAAGAGCCATTAGAGAGGCGAGAGAGATGCCTGCCAGCATATCTAAAAAGAGGTGTTGCAGACAAAATACATGCGTCCTTAATGTGTATCTGTAAACTTCCCTAATAAACCTGATAATCATGTGTACTGTCTGTGGGTTCTGTGTGGCATTGAAACCGATTCTCAAACCCATCAGAGAAGTAAAATGCTTTGTGAGGTATGACTGGTGTCAGGATAGGTTAAAGAGAGGTAGAAGGTTGTGTCAGTCTAGGTAGACTAGAGAAAAAAATCCATACACACTCATATATATGTGAGGGTTTCATATAAAGGGTAATTGTATGTTAAGCAGCCCAACCCAGTCCAGTCAAAGCCCGTAAGTCCAACGTTAGCCCATATGTCTGACATCAATCTACAAAGTCCTCCTCAATCTCCCAAAATACACACAATGCCACCTACTGTAGGAGGAAAGCCGAGTCAGTGAACGTGTAAGCATCTCAGCACTGGCAGGGGTCTCCACACAGCTTCTCCAGCACCTAGGGCTGCATCAGGGCAGGTCCATGTGGCTTCTCCTCAGGGATGTTTCACAGGAAGTGAACCTTGCCAGCTGAAGCAGGGAATTGGTTAAGACAGTTGAAACCTGGTCTGACCATCAGAGAGCAAGAGACCCAAGAACAAGAAAGGTGAGGTTACCAAGCCTTTTATCTCTCAGCCCTTCAATTAATCCCACATGTGTTCATTGGCCAGGTTGGCACAATAAACCTCAACTATCACAAAGGTGACGGCAGGTCTGACCTCTGCCTTATGACAATTTATCTTGAGCTGGTGTGGAGCCGTATACTCCTTCTCTTTTGTTTAATCAGAAGAGGTCAAACATGATCCCCATAACATTTCCTTGATTAGCTTAATACACCATTCATCGTTTCCTCATTAATTTAACAAGCATTTAGTGAGCCTGTGTGAAATTAAGGTTTATTGTGCCAACCTGACTGATGACCATATGTGGGATTAATTGAAGGGAAGAGAGAGAAATGCCTCGTCAAACCTTGTCTGTCTAGTCTCTTGTTCTCTGGTGATCGGACCAGTTGTGGCTGGATTAGTTAGTTCTCTGCTGCAGCTGGCAAGACTCACTTCCTATGCGACATCCCTGAGGAGAAGCCACATGGATCTACCCTGATGCAGCCCTGGGTGCTGGAGAAGCCGCATAGAGACCCTTGCCAGCGCTGAGATGCTTACAGGCTCACTGATTCGACTTTCCTCCGCATTTGGCGTCATTGTGTGTGTGTATGTGTTTGTGCACGCACGTGTGTGCGCGAGCGTTGTGAGTTTGAGGAGGACTTTGTAGATACGTGTCAGACTTATGGGCTTGGACTTGACTAGATCGGGATGCTTTCTTAATGTATACTTCCCCTTTATATAAAACTTTTTCTTAAGAAATGTAAGTGACTATGGATTTTGTTTCTCTAGTCTACCTAGACTAACGCATTATGGTACTGGGCATGGGGTACTGAAGAAACAAATCATAAAGATGGAGAGCAGATGATTATTTGACTTCTCCCTCAGGGTAGTGTTTCTTCTTTGGCTAGCCAGAAGTCAGATATGTCCATGAAGTTTACTGGGTTGTTTTCTGGAAAGAACATGGGAAGTTAAAGTTTTGATTATTATGTTTGGTTATTCCTGTGTGAGATGGCAAAATGAATGTTGTTAATGTACATTATTTTTGAGCTCAGGGTACAAATCGCATTTGAATTTCTCAGAAACAATGCTGTGTAAGGAAAATGGCTGACCGAATGTCAAAATGCCTTACCGAAAGAATGGATCTGGTTAAATGCTCTCAGAGACCTAATCCCATAATTTTGCAAAAATATAATAATTTAAATAAGGATTTAGACAAGCTAAATAAGGAATCAACTTGACTCTTTTAAAAACTGAGTTTATTATCTGATTCTATTTTTTATACTGATTTCTTCTGCGTATTACTGATATAATGATTGATAGAAAGTTTATTGGGAAGTATGAAAATAGAGAACTTGCCTCAAGCTATCAATTTGATCTCTAGATGGGTTCAGGAAACACTCAAAAGGAAGGCTTCAAAGAGATTAGCCCCACCCAGTGCTTTGGAGTACTCAGGACATTAGAAGGTGAAGAGACATGCCTAGAGGCTATTGACAGATTGAAGAGGGGGGGGGGCTCTTTAGATTTGAAGTTTGAACGCTAGTGGTCTTTGTCAGAAGCTGGAAAAAATCTAGAACCATGAAGACAGCTCCTCTCTAGGACTGAATGTTAAAGGGAGCCTGTGGGCAGGCTGAAATGCTTGCTAGGTGACCACCTGGATCCACTTGTTGAGTGGAAGTGGGAGAAATGCAGCAATAAAGAGATGGATTGAGCCTGGTCCCTGACACCTGTGGACTTGGTTTACAGAAATAAGAAGAGAAGACAAGAGTGGGTTGACTGATCTAAAGTTCATGACCTAGCACGAGGGGGCCAGGCTTGTTGAGTATTTGTGAGAGCCCAGGGTCTAAAGGCAAGGCGACCAATGGGCACTCTGGGGAGGCTGAGTGAGGCAACCCACATTCAGTTGACCAGAACTTGACCAAATGAAGAGAAGTTATTTGAGCATGTGAACTGGTGCATAGTGTTGCATACTTTATGGATGACCTGTCCTGATTTGACTTTGCTTACGGATGTAGACTTGCAAGGTTCCAACTGGAATTGAGATTCTAAATGTTAAAGAATATGATTGTTTCCTCAGAGCACTGGGTTGATTGATGTAAGTGGGCAGTATAGAAATTGGATATCCAAAATTGGGGCAGATAAAGGCATGAAGTGGTTGGCTTACAAACTTTCACAGATGGGGGTACATATTCATAGGATGATAGGATGAAGGGGTGCCTGTTACTTAACTGCCATGGTCAGGCATAGGATGGTTTTATTTTGTTCACTTATAAAATGTTATGTTTACATGAGGGTGGCACATTTTTTAGTTGTATGCACTTTAGTTTTATCCTATTAGGTACAGTTTTATTATTATTTATTTTAAAATTATATATGGCTAAAGAATTATGTACAGGTGCCAAGTTGGCAAGGGGTGGGGTTTATTGCGCCAACTTGGCCAATGAACACATGTGGGATTAATTGAAGGGGCAGAGAGATAAATGGCTCGGCAAGCCCCACTTGTTGAGTCTCTTGCTATCTGGTGATCTGACTAGTAGCGGCTGCCTTAGCTAGTTCTCTGCCTGAGCTGGCATGGCTCGCTTCCTGTGAGACATCCCTGAGGAGAAGCCACATGAACCTACCTTGATGCAGCCCTGGGTGCTGGAGAAGCTGCATGGAGGCCCCTGCCAGCGCTGAGATGCTTACATGCTCACTGATTCAGCTTTCCTCCTGCAGTAGGCATTATTGTGTAGGTTTTGGGAGATTGAGGAGGACTTTGTGGATCAGTATGGGACATATGGGCTAATATGTCGGACTTTTAGGTTTGGACAGCACTGGGTTGGGATGCTTTCTTAAATATACTTTTACCCTTTATACAAAACTCTCTCTTATAAAATATGAGTGTTTATGGATTTTTTTCTCTAGTCTACCTAGACTAACACAGCCTGCATTACATAGGAAACTCGGGGAGAAAAAAATACAAACATGAACAAGCTCACCATGGCACTTCTCTCACGGAATGTGTGATTTGGAAAAACACAGACATATAAAAAACAATGGCATTATAGTTTAGTCTAGGGGTTGACAAGCCATATGTTGCTCCTTCAGTACATACATATGGCTCTGATATAGAATTGGAAATTTTCAAATGATGTTATTCAGACAATGGTGATTCATTTGTTTGTAAAATGTCTATGGCTCTCAAATCATTTTTTCATTTTATTAATTTTTTAAAAAATTACTCTTATTGTATCTCTAATATAACTATTAAGTTGTTTGAGGAACAGGATTGGCTCTTCCATCACAAAAGTTTGTTAACCCCTGGTATAGCCAGTGTGAATCTGGGTGAAATACAGCATGCTAAGGAAGCGCCTGTGAGCCCTGGTTCTGGAGGGAAACTGTCAGGAAGTCCCCTGGGGAGGAGGAATACAAGAACAGACTTTTGAGACAGGAGTGGACACTGAGGAAGCTACTGAAAGTGGGAGTTGGGTGGAGACCTAGTCACAAGAATGCCCAGAAATGGACACATCATGTGCTAACGTCGGGAAAGAAAGGACCCTGACAAGGTTGGTGAACAAATCCCATTTGATGTGGCTAAAATATAAAGCAAGAGTAGGAGTGGAGAAAAACTAGCCTGGAGAGAGACAACTTTAAAAGATAAACTACTGTCACATCTGTCACAAAACCAAAAATTCACCAAGAATTTGACTGAGTGAATCCTACATCATTCAGTGACAAAGGTGAATAGCTAGCTCATTTTCTAGCTACTTCCACGTGAAAGACCTTGGATCATTTCCTTTAACAAAACAATACTCTTCTCCTTGTCATTCTTTTGTGAGTAGAAGAGGCCTCCCTATTGTCTGAACCAATTTCTCAGTACCTAATTAATATCTTGTTTTTAAATTTGATCTCTTTTCTCTGGTTTGTGCCCTTAGCCTTCTCTCTAAATTAAATTTTACACAATGAGTACCGAAGGCTTTTCATAATCAATTGTCCTCTCTGAAATGTAGTCATTAAACCTCTCCCCTATCATTTCTCTAAATGCCATTGTTAGATTCACATTTATCATTTGGTTGAATTTGTATCTTGGCACACGTAAGATTTTTTTTCCACTGAAAACTGTCATTGAGTTTAGCAGAATTTTTATAATATTTGTAGCCTACATTTCAAAACAAAGCAAAAAGAAAATCAAATATATGGTCTGTTTTGCTCTTAATGATAAAATGGGGTGATTGTTACCAAGTTATCTTCCATGTAGATATATATGTTAAGAATTAATGGAAGTTTGAAAGGATTTCTTAAGTAATAAAAATTTAAATCACTCTAACATCAGCAAACAAGGTCCCATCATCTTAAATGTTTTCTAATTTATAAAAACCTGTCATTTGTATCCTTTAAACGATACCTGCAAATCTATAGAAATAGGGAAAGATGCTTATTTCCCATAGATTTTAGTTATCTTTGTAAACATTTTTTTGCTTTACTTTTTTCTAATATCTAATTTGAATAACTAAGCAATTAAAAAATAAAGTTATCATGTCAGCAGGTATGAATAAACCAAATTAACTCACAGTGGATTTTTCCGTTTTTCGAGAGAAATCTTAAATTCAACATAAACAGATTTATTTAACAGCACTGACAATGTAAGGATTTTTAGTTGTGGTTATTAAGCCTCCTTACCAAATAATTCTCTTTTATTATTGAACTAGTTCACAAATAACAGCTGTTGGAAATGTCAGATGTTAATGAGGCAGGGCAATGCAAACCTGAAGGGTAGCATTCTTTTTTCCTTGGTGCCATGAATATGCCAGAATGGGCAGACTCCGATAATAATACCACCTCGCAATTCTCTAAGCGCTCTGCAGACTAAAGTGCATCAGGCTGCCATTAATCCCACTTATCACTCTGACAGCTCAGTAATTACACTGCTGCTATAGGCAGGTAGTCCTAATAAAATACCAACCACTGCACTGGAATGCATGCTGGTGAGATGTTTTATTAAACTTGGGGGGGGGGGTTGATCATCAAGTGACATTAGTGTTGACCTATTTTTCTATTTGACAATAAATTATCCTTTGACCATGCCATAATAGATATTACCAAGTGCATTTACAATACCAAATCAGAAAGGCGCCACATTACAATGATGTAGGCAAATGGTGTAAATAAAATAGCAGAAATGCATGTCAGAATATTATTACCTAAATTGCTTTAAATGATTGATACCATGAAAAATCACAGACACAGTACTTAGGGGAATAAGTCAACAATTATTACAAACCACAGTTCTACATAAATTTTTCCTTATAAGTAACATTTAAATTACAGTTGTTTTTATCTTCAGTCATTTAATTCCCCATTTACCTTTCAAATCTACTCGTTTATTACACAGTTTATTCTTAAATATCTTACAAGAGGCAAAAATTAATTAAGGTAAACAATTATGTAATATTTTTAATCCCCAAATAATTACACTTGTACTAATTTAAGATTACATTTTTTAAAGCAATAAAACAGCTCACATTTTTAACTGGTGATTTTTTTTCATTTGTACATTTCATAGAGAGCATAACAATAGATCTCATTAAAAGCAAAATATAGCATCCTTAATAAATGTTCATCTTTCATGATTCATCACGACTGCAAAAATGCATAAAAGCATTAGTACCTCTATTTAAGGAATAAAAACTATTAAAGAAAACATTTACTGAAGGTTTTCTCTTAGGAAGAAGATATAAGGTTCCACAAATATCAATGAGGCTGGACAGTTTTACTCCAGAGTATTTTCACCAGGAAATATTAGAATGAGTCATTAAAATAAGAAGCATTTTATTTTTCACACATCTGAGAACAGATGCCTGTTTCTTTAATTGGTTAGCATCTACCATAATTATAACATATGTTTATTAGAATATTTTCAATTTTATGAGTTTAAATGACTTGATTTATTTCTGATTCAAAAAAATCACACAAAACTACTTGAAAACCTTAAAAGATCATGCTGCATTTTCTTTGTTTTTGCTAGACTTTGTCTTAATCAAAGCAGCATTGTTTTATCAGTCTATATAATAATACATAGGTAGATGACAGATAAGTGATCTAACTGGACAATTTACATTAGAGTATTAAAATACTTAAATATTAAAAACAAAATATCTACCCAGCATTCATATTGTAGTTCCTTATAATATTGATACAGAAGAGCTTCATTTGAAAGGTCTATCCAAGTGCTACAGAGTCGACGGGGAGGACTTCTAGGACCTACGCTCTGTGCCCTGGGAGCCCAGCCTAGGTAAATGTGCAGTCCAATCGCTTCCCTTGGTCGTACACTAGTCCTTCTGAGAATGGAGCCAGACTGATATCTGGTTGACTGGAAAGAATGTGAAACTCTGAAGTGGAAGTTGAAAGCATCACACATACCCCCGGCTCCCACAACGGCTATACCTTGCCTCCAGACAAAGCGGTCATAGCAAAGGCCAAGAAAGATTGTTGTTCCAGTGAAAGCATGAGGGCCTAATTCCATGTCCTCAGTCTAATAAATAGTCAAGAGCCATCCCCAGTTTGGAATAATTTGGTAGATAGCTCATGTCTTCTCTCGAGGTTGCATTATAAACCCTTCCTACATACTTTCTGTCTCTGCTCTGTGGTATTTGGAGCTGACTCAGAATATTTCTAAGATTCAGCTTGGCTCACCTTCTCTAGTCTGTGGAGTTGAAAGGCTTTGGCATCATTCTTTTTTTTTTTTTTAACAATTTATTGGGGCTGATACAATTCTTTTCACAGTTCATACATATACATACATCAATTGTATAAAGCACACCCATACATTCCCTGTCCCAATCATTCTCAAGGCATTTGCTCTTCACTTAAGCCCCTTGCATCAGGTACTCTTTTTTTCCCCCCCCTCCCTCCCTTTTCCCCCCCCTCATATGCCCTTGGTAATTTATACCTCGTTATTTTGTCATATCTTGCCCTACTCGGGGTCTCCCTTCCCCCCTTCTCTGCTGTCCCTCTCCCAGGGAAGAGGTCACATGTGGCTCCTTGTAATCAGTTCCCCCTTTCCAACCCACTCACCCTCCACTCTCCCAGCATCGTCCCTCACGCCCTTGGTCCTGGAGGTATCATCCACCCTGGATTGCCTGTATCTCCAACCCTCATATGTACCAGTGCACAGCCTCTGTCCTATCCAGCCCTGCAAGGTAGAATTCGGATCATGGTAGTTGGGGGGAGGAAGCATCCAGGATCTGGGGGAAAGCTGTGTTCTTCATCGATACTACCTCACACCCTAATTAACCCATCTCCTCTCCTAAGCCCCTCTATGAGGGGATCTCCATTGGCCGACACTTGGGCCTTGGGTCTCCACTCTGCACTTCCCCCTTCATTTAATATAATATATATATACACATACATATATACATATACACATAAATACACATACATACACACACTTATATCTTTTTTTTTTTTTGCATGATGCCTTATATCTGGTCCCTTGGGCACCTCGTGATCGCACTGGCCGGTGTGCTTCTTCCATGTGGGCTTATTTGTTTCTGAGCGAGATGGCCGCTTGTTCACCTTCAAGCCTTTAAGACCCCAGACACTATCTCTTTTGATAGCCGGGCACCATCAGCTTTCTTCACCACATTTGCTTGTGCACCCATCCTTAAAAATAACTGAATTTTTAATTATCTTCACCATTCTGCACTTGATCCACACCTATGGTGCTCATGGTTAATGGTTCTAATATTTATTTGGACATAAAAGTTTGCTAAAATGCAATTTATATCTAGAGCTATTTATTAGTTGTAAATTACCATAGCATTTGGGTGCTTCTAACAGTTCAAGGCATGCAACATTGAAAAGAGCAGCATAATTCACATGGTTCACACGATTCATGCTCATGATTAGATGGTGATGATCAGGGGCCTGTGAACAACATACAGTTGAAAACTATTGGAAATGTATTTGCTTTCTCACATGGGAATAACTAAAACATGTATTTTATGTTCATTTCCAAATTTTAAACTAAGTTGTGGAACTAATTACCTATACTTGATCTTCACATATAAAACAATTCTTTAAAAATTATTATAGTCTACTTTAATTTCCATTGTGAAGATGACAGAATGGATGGTCCAGTAATTTTGCAGAAACATAATGTGCTCATTGGCCAAGACAGTTGAGAGAAGTTAGTAGAACACAGGCAGTACATCTCAATATATCATACTTAGGACTATTCCAATAACATTCAAAGACAGACAAGATTTATAAAAAGTGATTTCTACTGTCCCTATCTTTTGGTAACAGTAGTGTCTTCTTGCTAGAGTAAACTGGGAAAGGTGTGTTTATGTCATATCTAGAAAATTTTAAAAATACCACAGAATCATTTCTTTTAGGGCCGCATTTTAGTTTGAGAGAAAAAGTCAAAGTCATCTTGATTGCCTCCTCAAGAAACTTCCAAAATCAAGAATCAAAGGTGAGCGTTTTACTCAATCTTCGAAGTCAAAGAGAATGATGGATGGCTGCGTGTAACCTGTGCACATTTTTACATCAGATCCTGCCAAGTTAATCCTGACTCATAGCCACCCCAGAAGTGGCAGTGAACAATTGCACCCCCTAGGATCCCGTGGCTGTGATTCTGAAAGGAAACCTCCAGGCTCTTCTTTCAAAGCACCTGTGAGTGGACTTCAATGTGCTCCAACCTTTCAGGTAGCAAATATATATATATATATATTTATATATCTAACTTATATAAATATATATATATATATATATATATATATCTTAACCATTTGCAAGACTTTGGACCCAATGCTCTTAGCAAGAGCTAAGAGCTTTTCTAATTGTTTCTCTCTTTGTACTCCCCAGCACTTTTTTTTACAATAATAAATATACTTTTATTAGGAAGTTAATTGTATTTCATTTTAAGCTACTTTAGTTTAAATATGTGCGCTGGAAAGATGCTGCTATCAGTGTATCTTGATTTTGAGAAAATAATTACACATACAATAAAATCCTCCACAGCAGAGGTGGCCACAAACTCACTTATATATGGTTGCCCTACAAGCAAGTAGAAAATCTCTATTTAAAAAAAATCTTAGCAAATACCATCTTCTGAATATTTTTTTTAGCAAATAGATGGCCCTGCTTACTAGACACAGGAAACAAAACTTTAGGATTAAGTAGAGAAGCAGGCTACTTGCAAACTTCTATCTCGATCTTTCCTAGTCTCAAGGGCATTTGTAAACAGGAGGCACAGATGTACGGGATTTAACCAAAAAGGATGTGATGGAAGTAGTTCGCATTAATTGCTGAAGGGAAATTCATTGGAAGAAAATACACACATATCATGCATACGGAAACAAGTGGGCATGGAAACAGACCAGAGCCCATCTAAAGGAAGCTAAAGCATTTAGAATTTACTGGGGCCTTAAAGAGGTGCTCAGGTGATAAGGTGATTACACCGTGGGCTGCTAAGTGCAAGGTGGTCAGCAGTTTGAAACCACCAGGGATTTCTCAGGGGAAAGCTGAGGCTTTCTAGTCCCGTAAAGAGTTACAGATTCCAAAACCCACCGAGAATGTGTACCCTATCCCATAAGGTCGCTATAACTTGGAACTGACTTAATGGCAGTGAGTTTGTTATTAAGTTTGGGGCCTTAAGGCAATAGAAATATAAATTATGAATAAAATAAAATCGAAATACCATGATCAAGCCAAAACTAGCAAAATGCTCAAAAGAAAATAGGTCTAATTGTCAAATGATCTGGACTTGTGATTATACTGAGAATTATGGGGCGGAAGGAGGTCACTGTAGCTTACAATAGTGAAGGAAGATGTCCCCATTCCTGATTTCTCTCTGCTATAAACATGCTTAATGGGGCACAATATAATTGACAGTAAAATGTATTAATGGCATAGAACAAAAAATAGGTTACTACATTTTAAATAATAGAATTAAAAATTAAGTACAAATCACTTTTTATATCTCAATACAGAAAGAGTTACAGTCAAGTCAATAAATACAGAACAAATTTAAAAAACTTATTAGATGAGTTTCTGCCAGTAGAAATCTAGCTACTGAAGTCTCTGCTATAATTTGATCCCTGTCGCTTGTAGCGATCACAAAGGTGCATTTTAATAGAGAAAACCAACGCATGCCGTGGATACAAGCTCTGTGTGATCCTGGAGGGATGGGCTTGTTGGAGACATTCTCTTAGGAAGCCCTTCTTTATCCACTTTAAAGATGGTGGGAATTGAGGGTACTTAAAAGGATTGAAGAAAATTACTTGATTCAAGAGAAAGAGGCATTCTCTCTTTCAGTAGTAAGATATAAGCTGTGTACGTAGGGTTAAGTTCCTTTTAATATCTGCCAATACTATATATAGCCAATATAAATAAGCCAGATATAACATCTCAGGTGAGGGTAAGTGTGTGTGTGTGTGTGTGTGTGTGTGTGTGTGTGTGTGTGTGTGTATCCAGAGAGAGAGATACACATTCACAGGTACCATGATTAAATAAAATTTTCAAATAGGAAGCTATTATCCTTTTAGATATTCTCTATATTCTATAACACACCTCTTAAAGCAGAGTTTCCATCTCTTTAACCCTTCTTCAAAGAATACTGACCTCTTCCAGTGATACCACCATAAAACAGCCATTTTGGCATATCTGATGGGATCAAATCATGTTCTTTTTAATGTTCGAAAAGAAATTGTAAGAAAAAGATTACAACTCTAGAGTGATTGGGAGAAGGCATCCTAACAAAATTTTCATAAGATAGCCCATGCTCCCTTCAAGGAATAAGCAGGTGCATTGCTGTTATGAAAAAAAAATCCTTGGCATAACTTTCCTGGTCCTTTTCCTCACACCAATGCAGACAATAATGTTTTCAATTTTCCCCGAGCATCTTCAGAAGATGTCCGCATGCCTTTGTCATGTACTACAAGAAGAGCTATCCAGATGATCACTTTGTATTCCCTAAAGCAAGCACATAACCTTCTGAGCTGATGTCTCTCACTCAAGCGTAACTGCCTAGCAGACCACCTCAGAATGAACTCTTTTGACTGGACCTTTTGCTATTGTTATGTCACGCAAAAAAAAGACCAACGCTATTAAAGTAGGCTCCTGAGAAAAGTTGGTCATGTTTAAGCACATTCTGTTTAGAATAAACCCTCAGTGCACATATAAAGCGGCCATGGTAGCAATATATATTTTATTCATCCTCATCGAGATAATTACCGCACATCTTTTTAAATTCTCCAATCATGCTAGGCAATTATATACACAGGTGCATGGGTGTGTGGATGCACCCAGTTTTCTATGTATGCTTATGTGACAGGCTGCTACCCCAAGGTCAGCGGTTTGAAACCCTCAGCCCTTCCACAAGAGAAAGAAGACACTTCCTACCCTGTAAAGATTTACAACCTCAGAAACACAGGAGCAGTCCTCTCATGTCCTACAGAGTTCCCAGGAATCAGATTCCACCTCATGGCAGGGGGTTTGGGTTGGGTTGTGATTTGAATATTAGTTCCATGTGCTTGCTTGCCCAAAACCTTTAAGTCAATACATAAAATCAAGAAAGACAGCCTAACAAAGGTTAAAAATACACATTGTTGCTTTATTATCTGTATTTAATTTCTGACTTAATGGTACTGTTTTCAAAGTGTTAGGCCAGGTCCCTAACCTCTCTGTTCATCAGCATTTGAGTATGCAAACTGATGTAATGATGTGTCCTTAATAGGTTTGTTGTGAGAATTTTAAACGATTATAGAATTAGACTAAAGAGCATGTATTTTTCTAGTCCTTAGTAAGCATTCTCTATAATCTTCAAAATGAACTGAAAGTCAGGTACTATTTTATCTTCTTTAATGTTGGCTGGATCAGTAAGAACCGATAGCCTAATGATTCATAATTACTCACATACATTAAATAAAATAGTCATGTGACAAGCATAAAACTATGCTCCAAGTGTTCACTTCCCCCCTACTGGATTGCATACGGTGGAAAAATGTTTCCCATGAAAGGAAATGACAGACATCTTTGTAGACGGAGACCTTTAGGCTGTGTCTGTAAGGGTTGCGGTTGTTGGTTGTTAGGTGGCATCCAGCCTGTGACTCAGCGAACACGCGGACAACAGAGAGAAACTCGGCCTGGTCCTACCCCATGCTCACAATTGTTCTCATGTTTTAGCCCATTGTTGAAGCCACTGTGTCAATTCATCTTGTTGAGGGACTTCCCCTTTGTCAATGCCCTTCCACTTTACCCAGCATGACGTCTTTCTCCAGGGACTGGCGGTACATAAGATGAAGCCTGGCCACCCTTGCCGCGAAGGAGCACTCTGGCTGTACTTCTTCCAAGACAGAGCTTTTGCTCTCTCGGCAGTCTGTAGGGAGTATATTTGTTCTGATTTTTATTGCACACAGCAGCTACTACTGGCTGTGTCTCCAGGGTAATGATATGGTGCAAAAATTAAAAATAGTAGGCTGAAATACACATTGCACTGTAAGCTGTGTACTTTTCAGAATGGCTATATGATGCTGGAAAGTGTAACTGTTCATCATTCTGGAGATATGTGTTTGATTCATTACCTGAAGGATACAACTGGCAAATATCAGAATCTGTGTGATAAAAGAGAGGTCATTTCATTCTTATTCTGTTACACACATTATCTCTTCAGTCTTCTGTATTCTAAATGTCCCAGCTATTCCTCCATTTCCATTTCCTATCACTGTTTTCTATAAGCTGGTGAGATTTTACTAAGTTATGAAAATATTTTCCCCTAAAAACGTATGTTCTCTACATTCAAAATGGTCTTTCCGTAGGTAAGTGCACACACATAAGGAGATATAACCATGTTACATACTATTTAATTTTTAATATCTGTACATATATGCAAACACATGCATGCAAAACAGAGATTTGTAATAGCTAAATAAAATTGTTTTCAAAAGTCATGGTTTGATAGTTCATTTTTTAGTCAAACCTACATTTTTAATTTAACTGGTACAAGTCATACATAAATTTTTTCAGGCCAGCACACTGATGCTCACCACAATTGAGATCCTGTTTCCACTTTAGACAGCTGTTACATGATGCACAGTATATTTTTGGTCCTTCACAGACCTTAGAGGAAACTGGGTGACCGTACTGACAGTTTTTATTACACAATCATCTTACTTCACCTGGACTATTTCCCAAGTAGTGTCATAAACTCTTTGATTTATATTGAGAATCCTTCCAGACATCTTAGAAAAAATACATTAGTTTTTGTAGCATATCCATATGCTGTGAAAATTATCTTTACAAATTTTGAAACACCTGTTGTATATTTATCTTAATGTCAACAAAATCCCTTTAGTAAAGGTAACAAAAAATAATATATATCTCAATCATGTGTGCTGTGAATGTAAAGTTTTCAGGAAATGTAGGTATGGAAGAATTTAGACATTTGAGGATGTATTTGTAGGTGAATTCATGAATACTAATAGTAATATTGGCTTGGACTTGCTGGATTGTACCTGGCTACTAAGTGAAAAATTCATGGTTCAACAGTTAACCAGGAGCATCTCAGAAAAGAGGTTTGGAGAGCAGCTTCTGAACGGTCGCAACCATGACATCTTTTCGGAGAGCACGCTGCAACACATAGGGTCACCTGAGTCCAAAGCCCCTCAGTGGTAACTGGTAATACTGGCATGGAAACTTGCATTTGGTGTAACTTCAACATGTGAAATAGGAATGACGTCAATTAGCCAGTTCATAAATATAATAGTCCATAAATCTAGATATAATTTCTAGATTTGGGGATAGGTTGATTATTCAAAAATAATATTGGTGTAAATATAAACATGTCCTGGTGGCACAGTGGGCACAGAGCTGGGATGCTAAGTGAAAGGTTGGTGGTTCAAACCCACCAGCCACTCTGATCTCTTGAGGAGTCCTTTATCAAGCGAGCACCACATTGGACTCCAGCAGCTGGTTACTTTGCTAGACTCTCTTCTCCACTCCCCGTCCCCCCCAACCCCCCACCCCCATCCTTGAGAAAAGAATGGGGTTTCTTTGATTTTATGTGGTCTGTTTGGAGATAGGTCATTTAAGAGGGATAAAAATGTAAATCAAGATTTTGAAAATACAATAGTCATTGCTTTTAATATTTGGATAATGTTATTGCTTGTAATTGCGCTTCAACTTATAATGAAAAAACAACCTCCTTTGTATTACCCTCAGTGCATTTGACAAGTGTTTACCTAGGACTTACCTCGTTCCAGCATTGTTCTATGTATATTAAATATTAATTTAATTTAATGTTCATAAACACTCAATAAACCAGAGGTGCATATGAACTTCTTATATCTTTGAAAGTCCACACTAAAATAGATATTCTATTTTAAGGATAAAGATACTGATTTATATTTGAAATGTCATATTGCCTATTTCTAAAATGTTGGTGATACAAATAAATCAATAAAAATCTCTTAAGGATCTATGATTGCCAACTTCCTCTGCCATTTCTACATTACGTTAACATTCTTACATATCTGGTGGCATTCGTAGTTGGCATCATAATTTAGAGAAGCCAGATTCAAGAAGTTTATCCAGGTTTGAATTGTCTCAAAAGTCAGTCTCTGGGTAGCGCATGAGTGCATTTCTGAACAGTTCTCATGCAAGCAACTCTAGAGCATTCGGGAAAGTCTCTAAAATGCTACATTAAAACAACATGTCATGATCATTATTGTATTATTCACACACGCACACACACAAGGTAGTATTAAAAGGCTTGTTACGGTAAAGGGCTCCTTCACATAATTATACATGCTTCTGATACAAGAAGAACCCCAGTGCTGCAGTGGTTACGTGATATGTGCAGATCTGCATGGTCAGCAGTTCAAAACTACTAGCTGCTCCTCAGAGAAAGACTGGGCTTTCTACTCCCATAAACAGTCACAGTCTCAGAAACGGTTACAGTTCTGCCCCGATAAGGATTTAAACACTCAGAAACCCACAGGATGCTCGCTACTGGTCAGAATTGACTTGATGGTAGTTTGGTTTGGGGTTTTTAATGACATAGAGGTCTGGTCATGAAGACCTAGAGGTCAGACAATATATATTAGTTCTTGCCCTGAGTTTAGGGCTCCCAATCTGTTCTCTTTTATATTTTTAATGTCATGAAGTTCTTGAAAATCACTACCTTGAAGAGTATTGTGACTTACAGTGTCTTTATGGGGCAGAGTTGGGTTCCTGGGACTTTAACCATAGGAGAACAGTCAGAAGTCGCACCTTTCCCTCATTAAATACCAGAGAGTTTGAACCGCAGACGTTATGGTTAGTAGCTCATTGTGCAATCCACTGTTCCACAAGGGTTCCTTCTAAGTACCTAGAGATGATTATATTATTTGTCGGCTGAATGAATGTGGCTTGGGCATGCTTCTTAAGAGGATAGTGTTACGTATGTGTGCATATGTGTCATGAAATGTTGAATAATGCAGGGCTTGTGCAAGATACAGAATATGACATTCTGGGAGTTTTTGTTAATATTATTCAGAAAGTAGTGGCCCCAAACTTCTACCAATCATCTCATTTTTAAAGAAATTCATTTATTTATCCACATACCATCTATTAGGTACTCACCACAAAAAGGGGAAACACAGGTTAATAGATTTTACATTCAAATTCAGCTCTACCACATATTAATGGGTGAGCTTGGGAATATTATTGAAATTATATGTGCAATCAACTTTCTTATAAATTGCTGTACTCTAGAATCATACCATTATAGTAAATATTATTTAAATTTAGCAGTGCCTGACATATAGTAGTGGCTCAGTAATGTAAATATTCTATTATTTTCTAGAAATAAAGGATTAAGACAGTAAAGAAATACACTGTTTTGGATAACAAAGTACAATGTTATAATGAACACTAAATGGATGACTACCAAATGGGTTGCTATAAAAATTAAATAAGATAATTGTACAAAAGGACCAACAAGGATGCCATGGCTCATGGTAGCTACTCAATAAGTAATAACTAAAAAACATTTAGGTCATCAAGCTTGGAAAAGTAGAAAATCAGTGAAAACCAGTAAGCTCAGTTTTTCAAAACCATTGTATTGAGAGTTAATACAACATTATATCATGACATCACATCAAGCAGTATTGTCCAACTGCTACCAGATCTTGTATTGTGCACTTGCACGATTGGTTTCAAGACATTCTTTTCCTTCCTGAACGCTGTCACATCAGATGCAGCTTTTACTCCCCTGTCCCCCACTGAACCCCCAGACACCCTTCTTCCACCTGCTGTCCCTATAGGTTCATCAGTCCTGGGTTTCATATACTGAAAAATAGAAAATTGAATAATAAAAATATAAGCGTGAACCCCAGTGACATAACACATCTGAGATAAGCCCTAATATGAACAAAGAAAAAGAAAAATATACAGAAAATGTTGAAAACCAGATCAGCCTAAAGTGCATCAAAGGGGGATCACCTGACAAGTTTCCATTGTTCAAGCCAGGTTTATCATTCGGCTCGCCTACAGTCATCTCTCCAATGCTCTCTAGTTGGTAACCACTCGCCTTCATCCCTGTATTATGGATAGTGGAAAAGCACCGGAGGCTTCCTTCCTATGTAGATCCTACAAAGGGATTCTGGGCTTTCACTGTCATCCAGAGCCTCTGCAAAGCAGACACTCACAATTGACGTTCTGATACTATTCCCTCCCTTGATGTTGGTGACTGATGTTGGTGTACTTCTTACTTGTGGAATTAGTTGACATCTCAGTTAGATGGTATCTGGTTTGGAAACAGGCCTTCAAGACACCAGGTGCTATTTTTTCCCCTCGTTTTTGCTCTCCACATAAGCCCCTGGCATCAACTCCTCATTTTCCCCCTCCCTCCCCTCTTCCCCTTCCCTTAAGAACCCTTGATAATTTATAAATAATTATTTTTCATATCTTGCCCTGTCCAACATCTCCCTTCACCCACTTTTCTGTTGTCTGTCCCCCAGGGAAGAGGTCACATATAGATCCTTGTAATTGGTTCCCCCTTTCCAACCCACCCTCCCTCCACCCTCCCAGTATCGTCACTCACACCACTGGTCCTGAAGGGATCATCCACCCTGGATTCCCTGTGTTTCCAGTTCCTATCTATACCAGTGTACATCCTCTGGTCTAGCCAGATTTGTAGGGTAGAATTGGAATCATGATAGTAGGGGAGGAGGAAGCATTTAGGAACTAGAGGAAAGTTGTATGTTTCATTGTTACTACATCACACTCTGGCTCATCTCCTCCCTGAGGCCCTTCTGTCAGGTGATGTTGAATGGCCTACAAATGGGCTTTGGGTCTCCACTCCACACTCCCCACCTCATTCAATATGATATGATTTTTTATTCTGATGATGCCTGGTACCTGATCCCTTCAACACCTCGTGATCACACAGGCTGGTGTGCTTCTTCCATGTGGGCTTTGTTGCTTCTGAGCTAGATGTCCGCTTGTTTACTTTCAATCCTTTAAGACCCCAGACACTATATATTTTGATAGCTGGGCATCATCAGCTTTCTTTGCCACATTTCCTTATGTACCCCATTGTCTTCAGCGATCGTATCATGGAGGTGAGCACACAGTGATATGATATTTTGTTCTTTGATGCCTGATAACTGATCCCTTTGGCACCTCGTGATCACACAGGCTGGTGTGCTTCTTCCATGTAGGCTTTGCTGCTTCTGAGCTAGATACACCAGGCGCTATTTTATCTCATAGCTGGGAACCCAATAATTTCTTTACCACCCTTTGCTATAGCACTCAAATCTTCTGTGTTCCATCCTTGAGGGCGAGTATAGAACAGGACCATGATGTGAAACTAATTGTTTTTAAATTGGAGGTAGAATTTAGTCTCTGATGAGATGGAATTGACACACAGGCTGCAACAAGAGTCTCAAATATAGCAACAATCATGGGGATGATGGCAGTCGAGGCAATGTCAGTTTTGTTGTACATTGGGTAAGTGTTATAGAAAGAACTTTGCCCCCCCCAAAAAAAGTGTCAACTTGGCAAGGCTATGGTTTTCAGCATTTTATAATTGTATGTTTTGTGATGGTGCAATTATCTATGTGGTACAAATCCTAACTTCTATGTTCATTATTATCTTGCTTCTCCAAATGATTCTTTCGCTTATTTTTAATGACTGTCGATTGGGCTGCTTCAGCAGCCAGTTCTGTATTTGGAGAGTGTGGCATGTTTACATATCCATAATAAAAAGGGATAAACCTAAGTTGATTCTAGAAGATATGAGGCATAGGAATCTTAATTCTGTCAAGGGAAGCTTTCTAATGGAGGCGAGGCATAATGTTTGCTTTTTTTTCTTTCTCCTGAGAAGGGTCCCTGGTGGAGCTGGGCTGTTGACTGACTGGTCCCACCTCCCCAGCCGTGGCAGTGCAGGTTCCTAGATGCACAACCTCCCACACTCAAGGAGAAGTGCTACTCTGGTCATTGGAAGTTTGTATCAGCTCAATGACGGTTCGTTTGGTTTTGAATTTTGCTATACTCATCACATCTAAAACGAACATGGTTTCCCACTATGCGAATACATTTTAAATAATGAAGCAACATCTAAAGTTTTTAACCTTGAAGGAGAACATAAACTTACCTTAAAAAATTAATTTTAAAGGACAAATGTGTCTTATGAGATACCTACCTTTACATTTAAGCTATGAAATTGCCCACTTGCTCACATCTTGGTATTTTTTTTAAGGTGAACATTTCAGAGCAATCTCACTGAAAGGAAAGGCTCTTTCAAGCTAGAAATATATTAACCGGTTCTCCAAGTATTGTGAGCACATAAATCTTTTTTTTTTTTAATTGAAGGAGTGTTGCTAAAGTTCTCTATCTAAGATGGTGGTACCTTACTGACTTGGGTAATACTAACACAAAAGCCATATTTTATGATAACCATGCAGTGCTCTTCTGATTTCCCTGCCTTTGCTTTTGCTCTGCACTCTCTACACGTGTTTGAGTCTACTCACCCTCCACATCTGGCAAATTCCTGGGCTGCCTGCAGAATGCAGCAGCGATGCCATCTTCTCTTAGGAAGCCTTCCTCGGCTACCCACTCTCTCTCCTTAAAGGTTGTTTATTTCCTTCTGTGTGCCCACACGCTCTGCACCTCATACTATAATTAGTTTTAAAGCAATCCTACAATGCAAATAGTTTCCAGGAGGACATGTATTCACTCAACAAATAAGTTTTGAGCACCTGATTGGTGCAAGGCAATGTAAAAACAATGCAAGCAATAAGTAAACAAATCCTTACTTTGTATACTGATGACTAAAAATACATGCAAATATTTCCTTGTAGACCAAGGTAAAATTATGATAGCATAGAGAAGAGGGATCCTGGGACAGGCATGTTTCTCTGACATTGTTAAGGATGAGTAGGCATTCTCCGGAGAGGAAAGAGTGGCGGAGGCAGATGAGATGCCTGGAAGCTCATCATGTTGAGGTCTTGAAAAAAGACCCTTCTACTCGAGCAGAAAGTGAGGGCAAAGGCAGCGGACAAAGGGAAGAAGACCTCCTGGTTTAGGCTTCTTTAAAGTAGCAACCATACAAAATGCTCACAATTGCTTCTTTTTTTTTCTTTTGGCTTTGTTAAGATTAAATTTTTTTCATATATGTAAAATAACTTAAGTGCTATCATTCACTATTAAGTACAGTATACAAAGTATTTATGATACCACTTACTTGAAAAAATAGAGGCATTTTATACACATCTGCTTACAGAAGAAGTATTTTTAATATTGAGCAAGTTTCACGAGGGGATAAAAATGTCATAATCTCTTTAGGGTCAGGGAAAAAATGATCACCATTTTCCACACAGCATTTCCAAACAAATGCCTAAAAATGCACTAGGCATTTCTTTTGTCTGCACTGCGGAGTCTCCAAAATGCACATCTAAGAAAAAGAGGCATTTTTGCCTCTGTTGATTATCTCATTTCTGGACATCCTTCCACCACAAAGTGTTTCACTCTTGTCACCAAAAACCAAACTCTAAGGGAAGGATACATTTTGAGACTCTAATCATGACCCTTTGTATTGACAGAATAGTGGACAGAAAGTGTTTTCTGCTTCCTACTCTATTGAAACAAATTATGTGATCCTAAACAAATACTTTAACCAGAATAGACCTCAGTTTTCCCACCTCTAAAATATGTGTATATGCTTAGATGATGTCTAAATTCTCTTCCAAATGCAATAGGGGCATGGTCCCATCTTCTCTTCAAATGCTTCAAAAATTTTATGAGATTATGAGAAAGCATAAAAGAGGCATACTCAGTTTTAAATTGATGGTAAAATTAATTTAAAAATAAGCAGTAATTTACTCCCTGAAAATGTACTTAAAATGAAAGAAGCAAATTGTTCAATAAATGGAAGGTAGTTTGAACGTCACAAGGAAATCTCTACTGAATTTCATTAGGGTGTGGAAATATGCATTTTCGAAAGAATGTGAAGAATTTGAAATCCATCTAAACAGCAACAGTAAAATGGTAAAATAGCTGACAGCTCTGACCTGCTCCAAGTTATTTGGCTACATCCATGGATGATTTGCCCACTTTCTTCACACTGCCCTTCCTGGCAATCAATAAAATTTTGGAATAAGTCTTTTTAAATCCATTTTTTATTGTTAACAACTGATCTTTTCTGCCTATTTTACAGCCAGAAAGCCCATTTATATCCTCTCACAGAATATCATTTTAGCTGTCTGTACTAGAACTTCAAATTGGCCTGGTACCTGAAAACCTGTCTTCGATGTTCCAATCCTACTGGGAGGCTGTAAGTATTTCCAGAAATGATATCAGACCTAAGAAACATGAAGAGCCAATGAATCTCATCAAGTGACAGAGCACATAGTAGCTGTTCAACCCCCATTTCCTCTTTTACAGAGAATCAAACCAATATTTTACCTGGAATAGGACTTATCTGAGGTGAAATCTTTTCTATCCTGTTTTGCTTATTGCCAGCATTCTTGAACTCTCCCTTATTAGAACATATGCCATGTTAGTATTCAGAAATATTTCACTAAATTCTCCATGTGCGCCAAACCCCAAAGCATCTATGTACTAAGAACGAGTCCTGACCTTCTATTCCTGTCATCCTTTTCCTCCACCTACTTCTAATCTCTGTGTCTTAAACTTGCTAATACCCTGAATTTAGAGTCGTCACTCTCCACTTGGGTTTTCTTAAACCCGCATCTTAATCTTGTTGTTATGGTTCAGAATATACACCGGTTTAACCATTTCTGGTGTGTAATCCAGTGAGAGTGATGATGTGCTTCAGGCTGTGCAACCACGCTCAACCTGCTTTTCCAAGTTGTTCCCCCACCCTGGACATGGGCTCCACCTGTGCTCTGCGAGAGACTTTGGAGCCTGGAGACTGAAGACCCGACACAGTCTTGCTTACCACATGGATGAGAGGCTGAGAACCAGAGGAGACCCTTGAATGTATGCTTCCTGTTTGGTGACCTTGATTTGCTGAGGTCCACATTAAGCCCCTTTAATTGTGAATATTTTCTGTGTGTTCCATGTGGCTAATGGAACAAATTATTGAACCCAGCATAGAGGTAGAAAGGAGGAGAATAGGTAACAAAGAATGGAGTATGGAGGCACGTCTGTCTCTCTTTTGCCTTGTGGAGAGAGGAAAGACAGAGTAATCCAGAGGTGGCCCACCATTGCCATTAACTGTGATAGCAACCCTACAGACGGAATTTCCTCTTTCTGTTTCTAAGACTTGATAGTTTGATGAGAGTAGACAGCCTTGTTTATCTAGCCACAGTCTAATCTATTGCTTCTGCATGTAACCAATTCAAAATTCAACCTTCTTAAATAATCTCTACACGTCCTACTTCATTTTGTTTTCTCTCGTATCATTCGAATCATTTTCTTCTTTCAAAAGAAAATACAACCAACCTACATTACCCAGTCGCCTTTCACTATCTCCACCAGAACGAACCCATCCCTTCTCTGAAATCCTCCATCAAAAATCAAAAAACAAAAGGCAATTCATGTTCACTTTCGTACTCAATCCTATATCTCTGTTCCCGAGTCTAGCTTCTCACACAGAGTAAAATCTCAAATGGACTGAAATTATTTGAATTATCCTGTGTTTGTAAGTGGCTAGGCTAGAAAGTAATTTTAAATGTATAGCAAGGCATCCTATGAAAAATGAATGCATTTTAAAAATTATTATGATTTATTAATTTGATTATTTTGATTTATGCCAAAGAACTTGAAATGATGATTGAAAAATCCAAACAGGATATTAAGATTCTCAATATGCATCCAGACATCTATTATGAATCTTATTGTTCTTCCAAACTAAGTTTCACACCAGCCTGATTAGCATGCATTTATTGTGTGTGAAAACACCCTCAAGGATTCTACTTTTTTTCGCAGCCAGTTCATAATTGTTTTCACTAATAGCTACTACATATTTTATTAATTTAGAATGAATATAAAGTAAGATATCATTACTATATTAAAAATAATAAAAGAACTTTGTTGACAGACTCTTTCAAAGCAAGCAAGAAAGCGTAGCAATAGGGCACCAGAAGGAAGAGGTGACAGAGATGAGAAAGAAGAAAGATAAACAACAAAAAGAACATAATAAAAGGTAAAATAAATGGATGAAGATTCAATATAAAATGAAATTTATAGTAAAAAATAGAAATTAGAGTTCAAAGTATCAGAGGATAAAAGTGGAAATGGAGACTCATTGCCACTGAGTCAATTCTGAGAATCGACACTCTTCAGTGGATATGGTATTTATTTTAAACTTAGTTCTATAAAATTCTAATATTAAGATAGTATCTTATAATGTAATGTAAAATTACTCAGACTTCCAAAGGCATAACACTTTATTTCTCTTTCATTTCCTACCCCATTCTTTTTTTTTTTTGTTTTTTGCAATTCGGAAACATTTAAAAGACTATTTCATTTAGAGTAACAAGTTAAGTAATATTTTGGTTTAGGAAACAAGATACATTACAATATACAAATTAACAGTATTGTGTAATTTATACCATTTGTTATTCAGTTCTAAATGAAAGAATAAAATTCTAAATTTATTATGACAGTTATTTGTCCAATTTTAATTTTTTGTTTTTTACTTAAAGAGTCAAACTAATTCTATTTATAATTACTTTCAACTTTGTAATCATTATAAAACTATATGATTAAAAGTTATTTTCCTAAGGATAAGTATTCATGGCTATTTTTGACCTTTGATGCTGTTAGAGATACTTTTCGCATATCCTGTATATAAAATTTACTCTATATAGTTATCATATTGTACTCCCAGTAGACTGAAAAGTCTTTTTTCAAACAATATACAGATTAATTTAGGTTGTATGTCAAATTCTGCAAGCTTCCACATTGAACAAGTGTTTGTTGAATACTTGAGCAATTACACAAATAACTGCATGGTGATTGTTTATGCAACTTTAATTTTATGTGAACAAGTTTTTTGTAATTCTTCCACACTAGCGAACTTAATATTGGTATATTGATTATTTTTAAAATATTTAAATCTTAACTATACGTGCTTATTTAAAAATTCAAAGTATTAAACATTTGTAAAACATAAAATCTAAAGATCATAGCCTTTTTACCATTCACTTATAGATTATAATGTTTTCCAACTTTTACCTTGATGATAATGGGATCTATTGTCATGAGTTTGAATTGTTATAAACTTATGATGGAAAGTAAGTGCTTTTGAATTTTCATATTTTGAGCACTTGTGCTCAGGTATTTAAGAATCATCTTAGCAGCATGTTTTCAGAAATTTTGGTTTTGAAAAATACCCTTTACTAATATTCATATTCAGTATTGTTATGGAATACTTAGTCACAGTTATAAGCAAGAATGGGTTATTATAAGCGTTCAAATTAACAAATAAGTAAAATTTGATTTGTAATTGTTATTAACCTATACATACCAATTCCAAAGGCTTAGAAAGAAAGTGTCAGGAACTAATTGAAAGATTCAGCATACTGGCAGTGTAGAAGATCATTACAAAAGAATTATTTAATTCTGTACACTAAAAAAGAGAAGTCTGAGGAACAAAATCTGGGAAGCAATATCACTTACAATAGCCACCCAAACGATGAAATATTTAGAAATGACCCTAAAGCAAATGGAAGAAATAATGAAGCAAAGGACCTAAATAGAAAATTTCAAATGACAGCTCAAGAAGACAAAGTAAAGAATTATAAGAAAATGTACAAAGTCCTGGATTAAGAAAAACAAAATGGAAAATTAAAAAACACAATATCTCAAGCTTAAATAAATGAAGTAAAAATTCAAGCCTTAAGGTGTAATATTGAAGGACTCTATAGGTAAAATATTAAATGATGCAGGAAGCACTAAAAGACAATGAAAGAAATTCACAGTGACTGTACCAAGGAGAAATGGTCAACCTTCAACTGGTCAACATTTAAGACAAAGCATACGATCAAGAACCAAATCCTAGTTGCACTGAAGGCATTAGGAAAAAGGGGGAAAAAACAGACTTCAGGAATTGATGGAATACCCATTGGGACATTTCAAAAAAGTGATGAAACATCGAAATCACGCACTCATCTATCTCAAGAAATCTGGGAGACAGCTACATGACTGAAAGAGTTCTATATTTGTGCCCATTCCAAAAAAAAGATGATCCAAGAGAATGTGCAAATTATTGAAAAATATCATTATCACTTGCAAGTAAAATTTTACTGAACATAATTCAATAATTTCATTTTGTTTAGGTATACAATCAATGTTCATTGAAACAGCAGTCAATAATTCATATGAAGCTGTATTTTACTGGACAACTCTGCTGTATAAGACCTCACTAAAGTGTTGAAAAGCTGAGATATCACTCTGAGGACAAAAATGTACCTTACCCAAGCCATGTTTTCAATTGTCACATATGTATGTCTACGTTGGACAATGCATAAGAAGACCAAAGAAGAGTAGATACATTTGTTTATGGCATTAGTGAAGAATATTGAAAGTTCACGGATTTCCAGAAGAACATAGACATCTGTCTTAGAAGATCTTCACAGCTCTTAAGTGAGCATACAAGGTCCAACGATCGGCCTTGCTCTGTCTGAAGGAAACAAATAAGGAAAATGAAAGACATAGAATAGAAAAGTCTAATGGACTAATGGACCACAATACATCAGTCATCATGACCCTCAGACAAGAAGAACCAGATGAAGTCTGAGAACTACTGCTTGTAAAAGGATTGCATTCGAAGGTCCTGAATACAGTGGAAGAGACATGTGGGACAAATAAGAACTGATGACATCCAGAGACTATGGTCCTTGGTCTCTGTGTCTGGACTGAACTTACTCCACAGCTCAGTTTTCAGCCAAACAACAGACCACAAGGAAAATCCCACAAGGAAAATCGTAACACTAGAGAGCTATGCACACCTTAGAATGACCAGCCATTTGAGATCAAAGGGAAGCATCTACTCAAGAACACCATTGAGAGAGGTTAGGAAAAGGGGGAAATAGAAATCAGAAGCACGGAGAGGAAGTGGAATAAGTGATGCTAATTTCTGGTGATTGAAATCAATGATGTTACACAAAATGTACTTGAACTATTGACTAGAAACCTGGTCTACTCTGTAAACCCATTTATAATAGACAATTTGAAAAAATAGGTTAGACACATATGCATGTGCAAAGGCTGTAGATAAGCTGATAGGCTACTTCAGGGCAAATGCGGTCTCTGGTATTTCACTAAGGTTGGCCCTATATGATTGACGGAGATGCATGTTGAGAAGACACTTCACTACATGCATGCACAGCACCTGTGACACTTAACCTCATGTGTCTACCCACATAATCCCAAATTTCATTTCAACAAGACAAATCATGTCTCACAGGTTTGTTTGCAACATCCATAAGTGTGTTTAGACCTCTTCCTCAAGATTATGTGCCAGCAACAGAGCAGAAAACTGAGACCTGCTGAACCTAAATATATATTTATTGCAGACCTGAAAATATATTCATTTGGCCTGAAGATCACCGAGTTAGGCACGGTTTATATGCAGGAGATATAACTGATTTTTAAAAATCATGTATATAGATAGATAATATTCATATTTTTCAGGGATAGAGCATGAAGTCATGGAATCCATTATCTGGATTGTTGTGCTTGGGTACCACTGAGTCTTTTGGGACCCATAGCAACCCTATGCAAAACAGAACCAAACATGGCTTGGTCTGACACTATCCTTACAATTGCTCCGATACTTGAGCCCATTGTTGCAGCTACTGTGACACTCCCTGTCTTGATGGCCTTCCTCCTTTTTGCTGCCCCTCTACTTTAAAAAGCATAATGTCCTTCTCCAGAGACTGGTCTCTCCTGACAACATGTCCAGTATGTTAAATGAAGTCTCCCCATTCTTGCCTCTAGGAGCACTCTGGTGGTCATTTTTCCAAGGCAAACTGGTTTGTCCTATTGGTATTCCATGATACTGTCAATATTTTTCACCAGCACCACAATTCAAACACATGGATTCTCCTTCATTCTTCCTTATTCAAGGTCCAACTTTTATATGCCTATGAGTGTATGGAAAATACCATGACTTGTGGCAGGTGCACCTTAGTCCTTTAAGCAGCAGTTTTCAACCAGTGGGTGGTGATCCTCAAAGCCACTCCACTATTCCTGTGTGAGCTTGGCTAGAGCAAGAACACCTGCTTTGACTCTGGGCCATTTTGGCTTCTGGCTCTAGACATCACAGAATAATATATTGGAAACTTTGGACGTTTGGGCAATCTCCAACTACTTGAGACCACTCTGGCATTAATTTTTAGAGGAATCATTACCACTTCCGCCTGTGATGTAAATCATTCCCATCTCCTTCCTTTTGACTATTACTTTCCCTTCACCCACGGTAACACGCGTCTACTTTCTAGCTCGGACTCCTCATCCCCTTCCTCCACCTGGACTCTGATAACCATCGTGTCTATTTCCTTAAGAGTGAAGAGAATGGGGACCATTTCTTTTTTGTTGTTGTTGCTGTTTGTTTTGTTTTGCCTTTTGGATTTTTTTACAGCAGTGATCTACAGTATTCGTCCTTATGTGATTGACTAATTTCACTCAGCATGATATCTGATTCCTCCCATGTTATGAGGGCTTTCACAGATTCATCATTGTTCTCCAACATTGCATGCTATTCCACTGTGTGTATATATCAAGCTTGTCTATCGATAGGCATTAGATCGTTTCCATTTCCTTACTATTCTGAGCAGTGCTACAATGAGCATGAGTATAAATAAATTTGTCTGTGCTATATTCTTTATCTCCTTAGGGTATGTAGTAAGTCGAAGGATTGCTAAGAGTGGCATTTCCTGAAATAAACTGGATGTTGCTTTGTGTCTGTGGTTGTTATTGAGTGTCATATTCACAGTCCTAATTCATCGTCACCACAAAAATGACAGAATGAGACACTGTGATGTTCACCAACATCCTCATAGTTATGGTTATGTTTGAGCTGATTGTTTCGATCCCTGTATCAGCTGAAATATTGACTAATTTCCTCTTTCTCACTATTTTATACTTTACGAAACATGGTGATCTTTTCCAGGGATGTGTCTCTCCTGATGACAAGTCCAAAGTCAATTATATAAAGTCTCACCATACTTGCTTCCAATGAGCATTTTGGTTGTACTTCTTCCAAGACAGATGTTTGTTCTGTTGTTTTTGCATAAATTATTTTTATAAAAGACATACAGAAAGCTCACAGTATTTTACAGTAAATTATATAGATAAAAGAGGCAAAAACATGTAATAAACACAACTCAACTCAACTAGCTGCCCTAGAGTCAACTCTGACTCATAGCAACCCTGAACTGCTCCTGTGGAAATTGAACTTGCTCACATTAAAAACAACCCCCTAGTTTTCTCGTTTCTATAAGCAAGGAAAAGTCTATGGGAACTATCCGGGTGCTAAAATGTGCCAGTAGTTAGAAACCAGCAGATGAAGAATGATAGCAGAGAGGGCATATCCTAGAACACAGCAGAAACAATGAATTGGAAAGGCCATTCCCAGAAAGTAGGAATGTAGGAATGTCCTGATCAAGAAACAGTCAACATGTAGGAGTTTGAGGAAGCCCAGTGAAAACTTTAAACCAGGATTTCAAAAACATTTACCAGTGACTGCTGACGGTCCCTATATCCTTCTAGTTTGTACCTGCATTGGAGGAGCCCCATCAAAACTTTATGTAGTTTACATGGTCCTGAAATTAACATGATGCTGTAACTAGAAAAGTCTTCTAGGTGCATTGGAATGGGAGTCAGGGAGAGCTATCAATACTTTGGTTAAGGTATGATCTGTAGTACGCTGGTAACAAAAAGAGGACCTTTATGACAAAAAGAAAAGGCTGCTTTTTTAACTCCTCCAACTATACATACCATTTACATTGACTTTGCAGGTCCTTTCATTAACGAGGAGAGTCCATGAACCTATGTCTGAAATACTAGCTGAACCTGTGAACTTCCAGGAGAACATAGAAGAAGTGAAGGTGTACTACTTCTAATTCTAGGCTTCAGTGATGTTACATGGTCCTGCTCATTCTGCTGAATCACTGTAATATCTGTAAAACTATAACCTAATACAGTAAAAGAAGATGAGAGACCACAAGGAGGGCCCAGCCATTCAAGCAAGGCTGCCTTAGATCACCAAACAGCCAGCCCACGCCAAACAAATGTGAAAGTGTGTAGTCAAGATGAGTAGCACTACCTACCAACACAGAACTGACATGAGATAGGTAAGTTATTCATGTGTAATTATATACACTTATGGTTTTAAGAAAGAGTTTGGGAATGACTTGTTATACAGATCTCAAATTTACAACAACTAACAATCAAAATTCAACAAAATATACTATTAATTTCAAGGAACCCTTGAGGTCCACTGATGAAATGCTTATCTGCAAACTGAAATGTCAATTATTTTAATCCACCAGCTCCTATGGTGTGAAAGATGACAAGTCTACACTCATAAAGATGACAGCTTCTTTGGGAACCGTAGGGGCAGTCCTCTGCTCTACAGCATTGATATGAGTTAGCTTCAACTTGATGGCAGTGGGTAAATGGGGAATAATTCATTTCAACAATCTCTTGTTTAATTAAGGCCAGTTGATAAGATGAGTTAAAAGTATTTCACTTCAAAACATTGATGAAATTGGCCAAAGTGAAGAGAAAACAAAAACAAATGACAGTGTTTCTGATTTTTACGTCAAGGTTGCCACGGCTGTGCACAATGCCTAGATTAAACAAGAGATGTCAGAAAAGTAAAGCTAATTCCACAAAAGTTTTCAGAATCTCAGAAATACTCTTTCAAATGTGTAAATATATCTAAATAATAACGAGGTTGCTTGAGTGAGTTTTATTTTATGTTCAAATAGTTCTAGAATGATTTTTTTCTAGTAGAGATATAATCTACATTTTTCTAGCATTTTCTGTGTGCCTATGTGTATGAAATATGATAAAACATTTCCTAATAGTGAGAAAAGAGGCCAAGGTGAATCAGAAAACCTACTTTTCATTGAATGTGTGCTTGTCAAATTTTATTTCAATCTTGCATGATTTAAATCCCTTTTTGGAAAAGCCATGCCAAACATTATTCTATGGGCAAGAATTTCATAAAAATCATAGATTGAAAGTAAAGGAAATCCAATCATCCTTTTTATTTCCATTTAGAAGATGACAATGAAAAAATTCCAAATATCCTTTTACATTCCAAACAGTCATTTTATTTGTAATTTGGATAGTTCAAAAGTTTTTGTCAAGTGAAAATTGAAATAATTCAATTATAAGGGTTAAATTTCAGCTACAAAATGGATAAAAATGCTTGAGTTTTGCTATAAGTAAAAACTGCTTTATATGCCTCAGGACTTCCAAAATCACAAATGTTATTTTCAAAATACATCTCTTTCAAATAAGGAGAAATATCCACATTAGGCTGCCACACAAGGGAAGATTAAATGCAAGCTCTTCCAAATACAGCCAGATAAATTCTATATAATACAATCTGAAGATGCAGTAAATATTACTCATCTTGTTATATCAAGACCAGTGACAAGAAGTAAAATGCTATTTATAATACTGATCAGTATACGATCATAGTCTCCCAAAAAGAAATACAATTACCTCATATGCATATGAAAGTTGGAGATTGAATAAGGAAGACCAACGATGAATCAATGTGCTTAAACAGTGGTGCTGGGGAGAATAATCAAAGTACCTTGCACAGCCAAATGGACAAACAAATTTGTCCTGGAAGAGGAATGGCCAGAGTGTTCCACAGAGGCAAAGGTGATGAGATTTCATCTTCCATACCTTGGACATGTTGTCAGGGGAGACCAATCCCTGGAGAAGGACATCGTGCTCGGGAAAGGAGAGGGGAGGGCCCTCAGTGACATGGATTGACAGGGTGGCTGCAACAACAGCCCCGGCATGGAAATAGTTGTGAGAACGCTGCAGGACAGGCAGTGTTTCCTTCTGTTGTGCATAGGGTCCCTGTGGGGGGGGGGGGGGGGAGGAACCTGCTTTATGGCACCTAAAGATAGCAACAGCACACCCTAAGAATCTTTTTCTCTGTACTTGTTCCACTTTACCTCATTTTCCACCTGCATACATGTAAGTCTTGATCCTCTTCCCCTTCCTCACAGTGACCAAATCCTTGAGATGATTTGTAATCAATTTCATTTTGTACTCTTTCCTTCATAGACTACCTGTAGACTTCTTATAGTTCGCTCAGCAAACCAAAAATCCAAACCAGTGGCCACCAAATCAACAGAAAGCCATTGTCACTGAGTTTTAGAGTAGAATCTCACTCCATAGGATTTTCAATGGATGGGTTTTGTTTTGATCCGGTGTTCTGGCTTTATTTGATTGTTGTTGTGATTGAGGTAGATCACCAAGCCATTCTTTCAAAAATTCATAGACATCTTCTGAGAGCACGTCAAATGTACAATTCATAGAACTTGTCTCATCTGCTGATTGAAGAGATGTTTAAAGATGTTTTGTAAAGATATATCTTCAAACTTTTGCAGCATATGAGCTATTGATTTGCCATTTGAAAATACTTTCACAAATACAAAAACTCTCTTTTCTGTACAAATAAGAAAGGACATGATTTCTGAAGAAATTTTTAAAAACACAATAAAACTTAGAAATAAGTTATCAGCCTTCTACTTTGAAGCTTCATTTGGAGTGAGTGTAAGTGAGTGGTGTAGGAATTAAGTGATGTAAAGAATTAATGAGCTATCTGATTCCAGCTAACTGTAAGTATTTTGAAGTAACAAAAGTCAAAACCATGATGATTGATTGATAGAGCAAGGATCCTTTAAATGAAGTAGTTAAGGTTTGTCTTAAGAGGCAATACTGAACCAAACATAACTGATATTAAAATCATCATCATTTAAAGATCTGGGTAATGGCATATTGGCTGTAGGGACTGCACAGGCAAAAGATGATGGCTCATCAATACATGTGTGACAGCCTTCCTCAACCAAATCGCAAGCTGCCTGGGTGCAGGGATCACATATCCCCTTTGTTTTAGGTGAAGATTAGTTTCAAGATGACGCTACATCACAACAGATTAATGCTTCTCAGTAAAACACCAATTTTCCCATGAAATCATGTCATATCATATTATGTTGTAATGTTGTATAATACGTATATTGATTTTTTCTTTTAGAAGAAGTAAAACATTATGATTTAAATTCCATAAGCTAGGAAATTCCCTACGTTTTTCAATATACTAATTTGTTAAGTAAACCTTTTGCATATAATTTTTCTGAGTACCAAAATGTTCCAATTTAGAATATGAAAACACATGCATATTTGTAAAGTTAGCAGTGCGCATATGAATGAGATAACATTGACTGGAATATAAAGAAAATTGTAGTGACTAGCACCTTACATGAAAACATACTATTTTGTATAACTGGAAAATACACCATGTTTGCATGAGAGCTTTTCGGCATAGACTTTGTATAGACTGACTAGATAATGTAAACATATCTCTCCTTTATTATATTAAACTGGAAATTTTCATGAAATACCTTCCAAATAAATCCCTATAAATGTTAGGTCATACACAGGAGATATCATAAACTATAGTGAGTTTCTCATTCTGCATTTAGAGGTATTTATGCTGCATGTATATATATAAAATAGAAAATAAAATAGAAAACAAAAATATAAATATCATAAGTCGGAAATCAATAGAAAAAAGTAAAAATGACCATTCAACATATTAAAAACCATTTCTCCTTACTAGTAATCAAAAACTAAAATGAAAGGAAATATCCTTTAGACATTGGATTGGCAAACATTAGTAAGGAAGATCTCCAATATCAGAAATTGAATCAGAAGATACTTTAACATACTATCACATAACATTTAAACTTTAAGCATTAACAACTATTATAAAAACTTTAAAGAGCTTTTTGATATTTCTACTAATATGCCTTCCTGGTTCTTCACCCAGAATTTACTTCTAGGACTTATGTAGATAATTATTTAGGGACTCAAAGGCACATGTGCATGTACACTTGCTTTGAATGAATGAAGGATGATGAATTCTTAAGATCATGAAATAGAGTAAACTTATCATCTAAAGGCTATTGTGTGTCTCCAAAGCACTCTTTTATATAAAGGTACACATTTTACGGTAAGATAATTAATACCACTAAAAATACTGTATAAGAAATTCTATTCCCGCACATCTGCTGAAAAACAGATATCTTAATTCCCTTAAAACTAATTTTTCATCCTGTATTTGGAAATTAATAATGCTTCTGACCTATTATATCGATATGACAGACAGGCAGCACATTAATTTTAAAGGCTTTCTAAATAATAAAAATAATGTTGCAATTTGATGGATAAAGAAAGGCTAGTCATTCTTCCAGTTTTAAATTGGGTAATTTAGTGCTTGATGACATAAACTATTTTAAGCACTACATTCTTCTTTATAAAATATTATCTGCCACATAGCACTTTCCTATATTCAACTTACCTACATTGTACTAAAAAAGGGAAATTCTAAGAAAAATCAAATTAAGGGACAAATAAGGAAAAAGTAGATTTTTTTCCTTCTACTTCTTTTCTGCTGCACTAAAAATAAATCTTAAATATATTTATAGTACTGTCCATATGTCTTCATTCTTGTGAGAAAATCTCTCAAGAAACAAATGTGTTGCCATTAAGTCAATGCTGACTCTTAGTTACCTCTGTGGGTTTCCAAAACTGTTAACTGTTGACAGGAATGGAAAATCCAGTCTTTCTCTCATGGAGCTGTTGGTGGATTTGAAATGCAGATTACATGGATCACTGCCTAAGGTTTAAACACTGTACCACTATGGCTCCTATGAGAGATATAAAATAAATAAAGGAATGTCTAACTTTGTTAATCAACAACACTATGTTTAGTAAATAATTCCTGAGTTACCTTTGGAATATCCTTTGGGATATCCAAAACACGGTTTGTCTTCAATCAAGATTACACCGTTTTTAAAACAAGAAAACCACACTTACACATGAGCTTTCCCCATAGCACAGTCCTTGTACACAATGTTCAACATCATAACAGTTTCTGTGGCATTTTTCCTGCAGGAAACAAAATTTCACAGCCGCACACTGTTTTCTTAATTGGGCCGTCACAAAAAAAAAAAAAGAGATTCAAGTGGAGCTGCTTTTACAAAAAAATTCACTGTGACCAGAGAGAACCTTCCCCAGGCGCCGCCCCTGGGTGCACTAATTCAGAGCAAGTTGCTGGATGCTCGTCTAGTGGCGGGAAAAAATGCCTATTCTGAAATCTCTGCTCAGAGGAGCTTTTTTCCATTTTTTAGGGTGACAGTGGGGTACCCCCTCATACATAACCATGAAGGACTAAAATAATGTTCTCTTCATTCTGTTAGTAGAGGATGTGTTACTTATATTATTCACCGTTAACACTATCAATACTCCATTTTGCCCCTCCCCATTCTCAAATCAAACCAATTGCCATCTAGTTGATTCCAACTCATAACAACCCTAAGCCACAAAACAAAACGATAAATCACTACATAGTGCCTAGCTCTAATATTTGTTGTTCTTCAGTACCATTAAGTCAAGTCCGACCCATGGTGACCCTTTACACAACAGAACGAAACAACTACATGGCCCTTTTGTTCCTATATTGTTCCTCTAGCTGAGCCCATGGATGCAGCCACTGTGCCAGACCATCTTGTGAGGGCCTTCTTCTATTTTACTGCCTTCGACTTTACCAAACATGATGACCTTCTCCAGGGACTGGTCTCTCATAACAATATATCCAAAGAACACAAGAGTAAGGCTTGCAATCCTTGGAAGTATGCTAGCCTTACTTCTTCCAGTACAGATGGCTTTGTCCTATAAACAGCCCATGACATTTGCAATATTTTTTCTCCAGCATCACAGTTCAACTGCATTCATTCTTCTATGGGCTTCCTTATTCAGTGTCCAAATTTCACATGAATATGAAACAGGTAAAAATACCATGGGTTGGGTGAAGTGTACCTTAGTCCTCAAAATAACATCCTTAATCTTCAGTACTCTAAAGAGGTCTTGTGCAGCAGATTTACCTAATGAAACACATCGTTTGATCTCTTGACTGCTGCTTCTATAAGCATTGATCATGGATCCATGAAAGATAAACATTTGATAACTTAAACAGCTTCTCTATCTATCGTGATGTTATGCATTACTCCATTTGTGAGGATTTGGGTCTTTTTTTTACAAGGAATTCTAATCCATACTGAAGGCCGATGACTTTGATGTCATCAATAATTGCTTCAAGTCCTCCTCACTTTTAGCAAGATAGGTTTTGTCATCTACATACTACAGATTGTTAATAAGCTTTCCTTCAATCCTGATGCCATAATCTTCTTCATATAATCCAGCTTCTCTGATGATTTGCTCCGCATCCAGATGAACACAGTGAGAGAATACAACCCTGACACACATTTTCTTGATTTTAAACTATGCACGATTTCCTTTTTCTCTGTTCATACAACTCCCTCGCGATCCATGGGCAAGTTCTAAGTGAGCATAATGAAGTGTTCTGCAATGCCCGTTCCTGTCACGATTATCCTCGGTTTATTACGGCCCAGGAATACCTCTGAATAGTCAACGAAACAAATAAACAGATTCTGGTGTTCTCTGCTTTGAGTCAAGATCCATCTGAAATCAGCAGTAATACCCCTTGTTCTATATCCTCTTCTGAATTCAGTCTGAATTTCTGGCAGTTCTCTGTCAATATACCCCCTTTAACGGTTGTTGGAGGATCTTAAGCAAAACTTTACCTGTGTACAAAATAAATGATATCATTTTATAGTCTGAGCATTCTGTTGGGTCAGTTTTTTTTGGAATGGGTCCAAATATGAATCTCTTTCAGTCAGTTGGCATGTAGCTGTCTGCCAAATTTCCTGGAATTGACGCAGAGTGCTTACAGCGCTTTTACAATTTGCTGAAACATTTCATTGGGTATTTCATCAATTTCTGGCCCGTGGATTTGGCTACTGCATTCAGTACAGCATCACTGATTCCTGCTCATGTGCTACCTCCTGAAATGTTAGGTTGTGTTCTTTCCATCTTCTCTTGGTGGTTCCTGCATCATGCAATGCTGTGCCATAGAATCTCAACATTGTAGCACAAGAATTGACTTTTTCCTGGGTTCTTTCAGTTTAAGATATGCTGAGCATATTCTTCCATTTTGGTTTTCTAATTGGAGATCCTTTATCTACTAAAATTGCCCTTTGAAAATTTCTATTCAGCTCCTTGACTTCCTCCTTCCATTTCCTTTAGCTAATCTATGACAAAGTACAACATGAGTGTCGCTTCTGATATTTACTTTGATTTTTTTTCCATTTCTGTCTTTTTAATGACCTTTACTTTCTTCCTGAATAATGGTTTTGAGGTCTTCTCACAGATCATGAGATCTTCTATCATTAGTGGTCAATGCATCAAATTGGTACGTCGTGTTCTCAAATTCAGGCGGGATAGAGGAAAGGTGATTTTTTTGTCTCTAGTGGACACATTTTCATTTTCTTTAGGTTTACTCTGACCTTACACATGAGCAATTGGTGGTCTTTTCCACAGTTATCCCCTGTCCTGATTCTAGTTTCTGATATCGACCTGCCCTATTGTGACTTCCCACAGATCTAGTCAATTTGATTTCTGTGTATTCCAACTGGATAATTCCATATGTAGTCAACTTTTGTGTTGTTGAAAAGAAGTACATGCTATAAATAAGTCATTGTTTTTGCAAAATTCTATCATGTGATATCTAGTTTCTTTTCTATCACTAAGTCCATCTTTTCCACATACTGTCACTTCCTCTTTGTTTCCAACTTAAGCATTCAAATTTCTAATAATTATCAATAAATCTTGATTACATGTTTAATCATTTTCTGACTAACGTCATTATCCCTAGTTTTGTGGTTGGTGCATAAAGTTGAACAATACTGGTATTGATTGGATTTCTTTAAAGGTAATTAGTTATAATCCAAAGACAAACAGCATTGGACTTCATAAGGGATTTAGTAAGATCCTTTCTGACAATGAGCCCTGTGCCATTCTTCTTTGTTGTTATTCCCAACACAGTCAATCATATGACTTTATGATTAAAAGTGGCCAATACATGTCCATTTGAGCTGACTAAGCCTAGGATATTGATCTTCATGGGTTCCCTCTCATTTTTTACCACACATTTCCCTAAATTCTGATCGTTAGCAGATTTTTGAAGCTGATTCTCTTTACCTTGAGTGATGCCCCATCAGCAAATCAGCATCCTGAAGGTTCAAATCCCACTGGGTTCACGTCACCAGGGTAGACTCCACTCTGAAAAATCAGCTCCTCTTGAGTCACATTTCGAGTGCCCTTAGACCTGAGAGACTCATCTCCCTGTGTCTTCTCTGACAATGTTCTGCTCCCTTTGTTCGGGCTTTCAGTGTTTGACACTGCTTTGAAGCTATGAGTACAGTTTCCTGTGGCTTCATCTTTCCAAAAAGGCATGCCGAGTCCTTATTGTTAAGTGTTTTCAGTCTGGAAGCTCTGCTGGAACCAGCTCCCTTGGGTGACCCTTCTGGCATTTGAAATACCAGAGACATAACTCCCAGCATCACAGCAACACACAAGTCACCACAATATGGCAAAGCAACAGACAAGTGGTGGTAAACATTTGTACTCTGTTAGAATCCCACACGTATATATGAATGGTAGAAACTGATAAACCGAGAAAATTGGAAAGTGAAGGTGAAAACCACAATTCGAAATACCACATTAATCAACCCCACCCCACCCCGCAAAAAAACCCAGAATCAAAACATCCTGTCATTAAGTAGTTCCAACTCATAGAATTCCTACATGGCAGGGCAGAACTTTCCTCTCTCGATTGCCAAGACCGTAACTCTTTGTAGGCATAGAAAGTCTCCTGTTTCTCTGGAGGACCCCCTGGTGGTGTGGAACTGCTGATCTTGTGAGAAGCCCAACATAGAACCAGTATACATACCACAAAACAAAACAAAAACCACTCACTGCTATTGAGTCAATTCTGCCCCTTGACAACCGTATAGGACAGGGTATAACTGCCCCTGTGAGTCTCTAATACTGTAACTGTTATCAGTCCAAAGTGTAACTGCTACGCCACCATGGATCCATAATAAAACATATAAATGAATTTGCAGACACAGATGTTTGAGGGAACAAATTCTATTAAAGGTAAAGTGGTAGAATCAAAGGCACCAGTAAACTTGTAAGTTTAGAAAGAATACAAATATTCCTCCTACTACATATACATATATCACAAAAAGTAAAGAACAGGCTAGTTGAAGCAGATAGATGTTTTCTAAATAAAAGAGCTCCGTGGACATGGTTTGCTTACGTCCTCTGCAAAAGACTAACTTTGCACAGGAGCTTCCTGCTCCTGAGAGGAGAAAACCACTAATCTAATTGATTAACGAGCAAAAGAGTTTGCGATTGGTAAGAAGTAACTTCTCAGCTCCTGAAGGAAGAAAATTAAGGACTCTATCTTAGCCAGTGGCTCTAGTCCAGAATATACAATAAGCTCTTATCATGCACCATATCCTCTGTGAAACTCTTGAAAGGGCACCCTGTATATTTAAACCAAGCCTGTGATGTGAACATCATTATTACTGGATTTAACAGATGGAGTAACTAAGCCTGTAAGGGCTAGAACAAAAATCCACACCATCTAAATATAGAATGTGTGCTTTTTATTATGAATACATGTTTTTCTGCATCTATTTCCACAAGACATATTAATAAATATATAAAAATTATAAATAAAAGTACTGAGAATTTCTCAAACTCCATTAGTGCTTTAGCATTTTTAATCCTAAAGGTTGTATGTTTTTATAGCAAACATTAAAACACAGAAAAAGCACAAAGGAAAGTATCAAAAATCAGAGTTAATGTCAGTATATAGAAAATTCTGATGAAAAAAATTTTATTTACCTTTCATTACTACAAGAATGGACAAGCACAAAATATACAGGGACTGACAATCTTCTTTGTTGCACTGGCTCTGACTTTTTCAGATTTAACTGAATTGTGATATGTTAAAAACTAACAACCAGCACCGTCACGGAGCCCATCCAAGCTCGTAACAAAGGTGCCGTGAGGTAATGTAAGCAGACTGCGATATCTTTCCTGCAATGAGCAAGTACACTGCTCGTGGTTCACACTGCTGAACTTTCATTTCCAAACGGAGTGCTTAACTGCAGTGACACCAAATGTCCTTGAAAGGTGAAAAAGACCATGTTAAAACAAAAGAAAGAATGATGTCAGCAGATGATGAAGAAAGTGTGTCTTCAGAAATTCAGAGGAAATTCAAATGTACCGTTATCCCTTGCTATCCTATCGACAAAGCAAGTTCCAGGAACCCCGTCTGACTCCCACATGCAGATGCTCAAGTCTCTTACATGAAGTGGCGAAAGACTGACATAAAACCGACACATCTCCCACGAAAGTTAAATGTGTTCTCGATGATTTTTAATATCTAATACAACATAAAATACTATACAAATAGCATTTTACACCCTGTTTAGCCTTTAAGGGGATGCTTTGACCAATCAACTGTATTTATTTTCAAATATTTTTAGATTGTGGTTGGTTCAGTCAATGGATGTGAAACCCGTTCTTACTGGGGGCCAACAGAATGGTGATCTAATGGTTTGCACAGAGTGAAGATGCTTATGCAAGATGATGTGTGAAAGATATCCTTAAGGGTTTAAGAGTTCAGGAAATAGGTCATTAATCTAACATATTAACGAATTATGATAAAATATCTTTCCAACTGAATGGGAAAAACCTAGAAGTTTAAGAATTGTACAAGTGCATGTGTTACTGTTTTTCTTTGCTGCTGGCCAGGCAGTCCTGCCTCCTGGTGGCTGCAAGTGTGGAGAGCTGACCTGCTCCACAGGGTGTGTAAGGCTCTTGTCTTCCAGGAACAGATTGCCAGGCCTGTCCTTCAAGGTGCAAGAGAGAGGATTCAAACTTCAAAACTTTGAGCTTTAACACCTTGATCCAATGTAAGCATACCAAAACTCACTGCCATAGACTCTATTCTGAATTTCAGGGACCCTGTAGGACATGTTAGAACAGTCCCTGTAAGTTTATGAGACTGTAATTCTTCCTGGGAGTACAAAGCCCCATATTTCTCTTGTGGAGTGACTGGTGGTTTCAAACTGTTGACTTTGCAGTTAGTTGTCTAACCTGTAAACACTAGAATTCCAACCTACTCAATGTGAGCAAACTAACATAATAAAGATAATTTGGCTTGATAACTTCTAAACGTAATATGAAAAAGAAGTGCAAAGTGGGTAAATAAGGAAAAATAAATATGCAAGGACTTCAAAAAGAGGAACTTTTATCTTTTAAATTCCTTTTAATTTTCATGAATATGTGTTAAATTCCTTGAATCAAGTCAAAAAAGTTTACTATTGTCATGTTAGCTATGTCTTTTAAAAGAATACCTTAAAATTAAAATCAATTTTTAATATTCTAGAATAATTGAAGAGATTAAAAAGTGTAAGAATTTATTTAACTCAATGGGTAATAGTGAAATCAATCCTGGTAGCATAGTCGGCCATGCATAGTCAGATATTCAAACCCACCAGTTGTTCTCCAGGAGACAAATGAGGCTGTCTACTTCTATAAAGACTTAATGTCTCTGAAACTCAAAGGGACAGCTCCACTCCGTCCTACAGTCATTATGAATCTGAACCAACTCAGTGAGAAAGAGTGGGTGATGGAAGAGTAAACATACAATGAACCATTTCATGTTACACATTCACATAGTTTATCAATCAAGAACACCATTCTACTCTACCTTTGTTTAATATTTTGTTCAATTTATTTGCTCTTTTAATTTCCTGAAAGGGTTTGGACTCACTCAAAGCATTGGACTCACTCAGGAGGAGAAAGACGAGGCTTTTAAAAATTGACAGCCTGTCTGAAGCTCTCTCTATGGTCCTATGAGTCAGAACTGCCTAGCTGGTAGTGTGTGTGGTTTGAGGTTATATCATATATTTCTTGTTTCTATTATTCTGTTGTTCATAATCTGTGCCCTCCTAGAGAGTATCAGTTCCATGAGGGCAGGTAAAATGTTTACTTCGTTTATTGCTGTTGACCAAATAAGCAAATAGTCAAACAATGTGATAAATATGTTTTGAGTGAATTACTGAAATCACTGCTCTGGCTCACTGCTCTCTCGGTGAAATTAATTCAGTCTCACCGTATTTAAAATTTTATCTTCTTGAGATGAAAGAGTTGATCTTGTGATTAAATTTATGTATCTCTAATTCTACTCATGCCTTCCTTCAATGGGGCATTGTATTTGTTTTCAAGTTCTAAACAGTTTTGTCTTGCCTCCCTCCCTCATCTTGTCTCTGCTTTGTACTTGGTTTCACAAGACCTGCGAGCCTTTTTCCAGAGAAATTCTCAGACTCAATTTGTTCTTTCAGATTTAGTTTCCAGTTGTAGTCTACAACTCTACAGATCTACCTGTATTCAGAAGAACGAAGTTGTAGAGGTTAAGGCAAAAAACCCTGTTTCCATGAAAAGTCAACAAGACTGCAGAAGCACTGCGAGAGGCTGTCTCACTAAGAGCAGGGCAAGTCAGAGGGAAAGAGCAATGAAGCATTTTCTGGGTAAGTCTGAGGCAATTGTTTTTATTTTATGGCATAACTCTGCGGTGCAAGAAGTGTATAAAATGTAGGAAAAATTTTTGTCACTGAAATATCTTCTGACGTGTACTTATTTCCTTTAAAACTTTATTATTACAATGTATGTCTGACATAGTTATTGTTATAATGTTACCTTTTTTAAAAGTATATCTTCTTTAGAATTCAGGAAATCTGAAAATATACAAATTTTCATTGTAGCAGTATTTGTGTGTTTTTTTACAAATATGACATCTAAAGAAGAACTGATGGTTTGCATTCTTTGGAAACAAAGCGGAAGGAACAGCAGTGAGAAATGCGGTCTTGATGATAAACGTGAAACTAGAGATCACATGATGGGATTGTGCAAGAACAACAATGTATTCATTGAAAATGTGGGGTGTTTTTCAATAATACAAAAGTCGCTATACACATGAGCTTCTCCAGATGGAATGCACAGAAATCAAATTGAGCAATTTGTGGGAAAAAACAATGGAGAAGCTCAGCATCAGCAGCTAAAACCAGTTTATGGGCTGACTGTGGAAGAAACCATCAATTGATCATATGTAAAGTGAGGATAAAGCTGAAGAAAATGGAAACAAGTCCACAAGAGCCAAAATATAATCTAGAATCTAGCCCTCATGAATTTCAAGAATATCTCAAGAACAGATTTGGTGCATTGAACACTCGTTACAGAAGACATCAAAAACAAAATTCGTGAAGAAAGTAAAAGATCATTAAAAAGACAGGAAAAAAAGAAGATATCAAAGCGGATATCAGAAAAGACTCTGAAGCTTGCACTTAATCATAGAGTAGTTAAGGCAAATGAATGAAAGGATGAAGTCAAGGAAGTGAATAGAAAATTTCAAAAGGCAGTTTGAGAAGACAAAGCCAAATATGATACTGAAATGGGCAAAGGCCTAGAATTAGAAAATCAAAAGGGAGGAATATGTTCAGCATATCTTAAATTGAAAACACAAGAACACAATAAATTCTTATGTTACCATGTTGGAAGATGCTATGGGAAAAATATCGAATGATGCAGAAAGCATCAAAAGAAGATAGAAAAAATAGTCAATGTATCCTAAAGATCTAGTCAACACTCCCCATTTCAGGAGGTAGTATATGAGCAAGAACCAGTACTGCTGAAGGAAGAAGTTCAAGCTGTGTTGATTGCATTAGCCAAAAACAAGGGGTACAGGAATTAATGGAACACCCACTGAAGTGTTTCAACTCGCTGAAGAAGCGCTGGAAGCACTCACTCACCCATGTTAGGGAATTTGGAAGACAGCTACTTGGCCTACTAACTAGAAGCGATCCATGTTTGTCCCCATTCCAAAGAAATGTGACCCAAGAGAAAGCTCAAACTGTAAAACAGTATCACTGATACTACATACAAGTAAAAAATGCTAAAGATTTCCCAACAATAGTTGCAGCAGTGCACTGACAGGGAGCGGCCAACGGTTCAGCCCGATTCAATGGAGGATGTAGAACAAGGGATACCATCGCTGATGTCAGATAGATCATTGCTCAAAGCAGGGAAGACCAGAAAGGTGGTGTTTATATGTGCTTTATTGACCATGCCAAAGCATTTTACTCTGTAGATCATAACACACTAGGGTTAAACTTGACAAAAATTGAATTTCAGAACGCTTCATGGTGCTCATAAGGACTTGTGTATGGATCAAGAGGCAATCGTTCCAACAGAATAATGTTTAAAAATTGAGAAAACGCATGTGTCAGGGTTGTATCCTCCCACCTTTCTTGATAATTTGTAAGTTGATCCAGCATCATCGTAGATACTGGATTATATGACGAAGAAGGTGTAATCAGGATGGGAGAAAGGCTTATTAACAACCTGCAATAGGCAGATGACACGACCTTGCTTGTTGAAAATAAGGAAGACTTGAAGAACTTACTGATGAAGATCAAGAAGTACAGCTCTTCAAGATTAATTGAATTACAATTCAATGTAAGAAGACCAAAATCCTAACAACTTGACCATTAGGCAATACCATGATAAACAGAGAAGCAGTCAAAGTGTCAAGGATTTTGTCTTAATTGGATCATAATTAATGCTATGGAATCAGTCAATAAGAGATCAAATAAAGCATCGCATGGGCAAATCTGCTGCACAAGACCTATTCAGAATGTTGAAAAGCAAGGGTATTACTTCAGGGCTAAGATGTGCCTCACCCAACCCATGGTACTCTCAATTGCCCCAAATAAAGAGAGCTCAAGAATGCTTTGGAATGGTGGTGCTGGAGAGAATACTGGTGAAACATACCAGGGAGCGCTTCTGGGGAGTGGTTACACGTTGGGCTGGCAGTTTGGAACCACCAGCCGCTCCTCAGAAGAAATACTGGGCTTGCTACTCCCATAAACAGCTACAGTCTCTGAGACCCAGGATTGGGCGGGGGACCAGGAGGGGGACCAGCATTGGCTCAATTACAGTGAGTAAGAGTAGTATGGAAACTAAAAGGACACATCTATCTCGGAAGAAGTCAGGCCAAGGATGGCAAGACTTTGTCTCCCAGACTTTGGGTAAGTTTTCAGGAGAGACCCATCCCTGGAGAAGGGCATTACGCTTGGCAAAACGGAGGGGCAGAGAGAAAGAGAAAGGTCCTCCAGGAGATGGGCTGACACCTTGGCTGAAACAATGGGCTGAAGCACAGGAACAACGAGGAGGATGGCACAGGACAGGGCAGGGGGTTCTCTGGTTGCGCCTCATGTTGCTAAGCGTCTGAGTTGACTTCCTGACACCTAACAACAGGAAAGACAGCTTTCCCTGTGCACTCATGACCTACCACATGCAAGCTGGTAGTAAATCCCAAACGACTCCTTTTGTTCAGCCCGATTATTAACAACATTGAAAGTAAACTTTATTAAAATAGATTTGATTTTTTCAGTATTTTATATATCGAGGGTTTTATTTTGGTTTTTTGCTTACCTCAGAGAAGAAATTATTAGCCATCAATGTAAAATTTTCCTTTTCCTGGTGAGCAAATGATATATCTGTTCTTTGCCGATAGTGTCAAAGATATTTCAAATACTCAACCCCACACCATTGTCCCTCTCTTTGAACATTGACCACGTGTGAACTGCAGTGCTGGATAATTTTCACATTTTTAGTATGACATATTCTCAGAGTAAGAGCTCCAGAAGGGATCTCTGAGATTTTTAATTTATTTTACAAATGGGAGAACCAAACTACAGTGAGTTATTCAAAATTTCAAAGCTAATTTGTGGCAGAGCTGGGGCTAGATAGATTCTCCACATCTTGGCCACTTATGTCCCACAATAATGAATAATAAGAGGGGAAGAATGTGGAGGATCTATGCATCTATTTGGCTAAATAAACTGAATTTGTAGAATCTGTTTATCCATTTGGTTTAAGCTAAGGGCAGATAGTACATCCCCTATGTCCTAACAACCTCTTCCAAACCCACAGCACCGAAGGGAACAAACAGCATAAGGCATAATGAATGATGAACAAGACCGTCATTGCTACATCTCTGCAGCTGCTTTTCCAGCTTAGCTCTTCAGTTGAGTAGCAATGAAGTCTACACATAATGTGAAAACCTTGACTTTTTTCCCTTTCAGTCAGGTCACAGGTAATATTTGGAAATAAAAATGAACATTTTCATTGATTGCAAAAGTAATTAACAAAAATATCTGAACATTTAATAAACACACCTGTAAACATGATCTCATCTTTCTAACAGGCATGTTCAGTAAGCATTGTCATGATCAAAAACTAATAAAAGAAAGTCTCACAAAGGCAAAGTCTCAAAATCACAGACAGTAAATGGGAATGCAGCACATTCAGTCTACTGCATTAAACAGCTTGAATTACTTCCATCACCTTTCCACAGATCTAGACTGCTCACTAAAATATTCTAAACTTCTCATATTTGATGAAACCAAAATGAAACTTAAAATTGTTATCGTTCAAATTCAAAATGACTCTAACCCAAATATATTTTAAAACATGGAAACTCACTTATCAATAAAATGTTCCAGCGATCATATAAATAGAAGAGTTTTTGTTTCCATTGCTATGTCATTGTATATATATGAAGGGAGGAGAAATTGGTTTTCTTTGAATGTTTTTCCTTTGTGCAACAATGACTATCTAAAAATCATACAACCTCCAGAGTTAGCAATAATAAAAACCAAAAGAGCAGTATCTGTTAAATTTCCTTACATATTACCTACAAAATGGCTGCTCAATTTTCCATCAAACGACTCTAGCTAGATCCAAGTAAAATTTAATACAAAGCTAAAAGCCAGCTAAAGAACCACTTGGTACATTGAGTTCTCTCTACATATCGATAGATATCATTGAAACACACTGCCACCTTATGACAAGTCTTTTTATATCTTAATTTTCAGAAAATTCTGTTTCAAACGTAAACTAACATCCATAAGACCTCAATGTAAGCAAAATATATCAAATTAAAGCAGTTTATTAGCTGCATTAAAAGCAGCCTAAATGAAAAATATTGCATTTAAAGGGATAGTTTTAGATTTTGAGTCACAGCATGGTTTTATGATATGTAAACATTTTTATATTCAAGAATCCAGTATGTGACTGAGTACTAATGTTGTACCCAAATTCTGTATATTTCAGTTATAATTTTAGAGTTATATATAATGTATCTGTTCCTTATTGGATATATAATTGTACACACAGATAAAATATTTTATAAAATGGTTATGTCTTGGTTGAGAGGGACATATAGGGAAACTGGAGATATCAACTATTTCATGAATGTATGTCTATTTTAGTTGGGACAATGAAGGAGTGCATTACGTGTGGCATTTACAATAAACTAATCTAAAGGTCTGGTCTACTTGCATACGGCCCTCTTTCAGTGTCATCAGTACAATTTATATAGTCCCAGGAAAAGCCGAGCTTTTACCTTACGGTTAGTTTGTTCTTACCATCTTTCTACTTCCGAAGGTCATTTTGGAAGTATTTCTTCTAAGACATGTGTCCATGCTTCTGGCAATCCACGGCACTGGAAGGCAAAGGCGGCTCTCCGTTCTTCTTCCTCATTCATTGTCCAGCTTTTACATGCTCATGAGGCAATAAAAAAATACCAGGAATGGGGTGATGTGCACCATAGTCCTGAAAGTGGCACTTTGGTTTTGGACATATGAAGGATGTCTGTTGGAGTAGATTTGCCCAGTGAAATGCCTTGTTTGATTTCTTGCTTGTTTCCATGACCATTGATTAAGCATCCAAGTAATAGGAAATCCTTGACAACTTCAATATTGTCTCCACTTATCATGATGTTGTTTATTTTTCCATTCGTGAGGATTTTTGTTTTCTTTATCGTGTGATTGTCACTGAAGATTGAAATTTGTATTCTTCATCAGTAAATGCCTCAAGTTTTCTTTGCTTTCAGGAGGAAGGATCTGACTATCATAGATTGTTACTGAGATTGTCCCCAATCTTCGTATCATGTTCTTTGTCATATAGCCCAGCTTCTAAAAGTATATGCTCAGCATATAGCTCGCTAAACATAGTGAATTAAGACAATCCTGAATCACATCTCTCTGGATTGTGAAAAACATATAGAATGACCACTCGCTCTATGCACGGGTTTCCCATGAACACAGTTCAGTGGTCTGGAATTCACTTTCTTTCACTGTCATCTGGGCTTTGTTAGGTTTAACACAGCTGAATTCTTTTGTATAGTCAATGGAGCAAAAGTAAATATTCTAATATTCTTTGCCTTTAGCCCCGGTCATGTAACATCATATTTTTTTCTATTTATGAATTTCTAATTTAAGAACAGGAACTAGTCAACACATTCAAGCAGAAGACTTAATTTTCCATTTCAATCTCGAGACCAAAGAACAATGTACAAAAATTTAATTTTTTATTTACACGTATGTACAAAAGAGTAAAAATAAATTTGTGCACAACAGCCCGTTGCTCAGTTTAATTACTGATGTGATGCTTACCCAAGATTTCAATCAAAAGAGTTCTTACATGTGGATGACAATGGTGACATCTGCAAGAGTTAGTGCCACGTTTAACTCCTCCAGGCATTGCAGCACCTGGTGACGCCACAGGGAAGAAAGCGTGGACCCTTCTTGAACATCCTGCAACAGCTGTCAACTCAGAAGGAGGTAAATTCTAAGTTCTACCAAGCAAGTAGTACTCCACAAACCCTCATTCTGTCCCTTCTTTTAACTGAAAGGAAGCCAGATGGAAACATGCAACTTGTCAAATTGCAAATGTAGAATGGCTATAAATTGCATCGCGTGGATCTTTATACGGGTAGCATTAAATGTTTGGTCACACACGTTTCAGAATAATTTCACTGACATTTAAAGAACACTAAAGGTATCTGAGGCTAGCACGGACAAATACAGTGACAACTATTTAAGGTAATACAATAGAACTAAAGAAACATGGGAATATTCATGTAACACAATATTGGGATGAACAAGTAGAAGGCATAATTCTAGAAGCACAATCATGCCCGGAATGACGGAGACCGCAGCATGACTCACCATCACTCCAAACAGTTAATGGAGCAATCTGCTTGGAGCACACGGCCCCAGAATTCGGAGAAAACGAGCTGTATTATTCATGATGTAGCAGGCCTAGCTGTGCTGTTGCAGCTAAGCCTCCACCTGGAGATTCGTTATCAACTTCTACTTCTATTCAATGTAGAACATTAACATAATAATTTAAAATATACTGTGGTCAGATTTAATTGTGACTATATAAAATATCAGAAACTAGTAATTTTGTGGGTTGGATATTTTGCTACCAATAATCACTTATTGTGATGAATGACCGCGAGGTGTGTCATGAAATTGGACATACAGACCGATTTTATATTTAGAGTGAATGCTTTCCTGTTTCTGAGATGCAACTGGGATTTATTGATTTGTTCATTCTTTCTCGTATGCCTGCATAAAAACATCCACTGAGTATACACCAGGTAGCATATGCTATTTTCAGTTACATGAAGCCATCTTTTCAATATTGCTACACGTATCCTTCAAGCTGGGGTCTTGCTTAGGGCAGAAAAAAATTATTCACCAAGTTCTGGGGAAAATGAATTGTGCCAAGGTCCTGAATCACAGCACTGGCTCTGTCTGCTGTGACATCTAATGAAAATGTGAAAAGGGTCACTGAGTATCCACAAGCATCTCTCATATTTTTCATGAAACTCCACAATATAGGTTCCTAATAGCTTCATGATAACATAAATTATTTGATCTCCTATAAATAAATAAATCTTAAAAATTATATAAGTGACTTTGAAAAGTCACTTTACCCTCTTTTATGGATGCCAATAACAGTATATCTCAAAGCGCTTAAAAAACACTAAGTACTATTGTAGTAATAGCAACATTCAACATCATTTTCAATGTCCATCAACAGTATTTGAATGTAGTGACCAAAACCTTCCTGAGAAAAGGGCACATTTCACACTCACTCACAGCGTAGTTGTAAGGCTGACCCGCAGAAACCCTGAGGGAGGTGCCTGTGATCATAAGAACAGTGAGAGCATCGTGGTTCTGACTGATTCAGGTTTCTGTTAGATCCATGTCTGATTCAAGACCCCGATTTCCTGAACTACTAGACAAAAAAATAAATACTGAGATGCATTCTTTTGCATACAGTAAAAATGAAATAATAAGGACCTGAAAAATTTTAAGTTGTTGAGGTAGAAAGCTCCGACATTTATTTTCTGTTCTATCTCTTCCTCCTCCCGTCGCTCCTCACACTAATAAGCCAAGCTCACTTTCTTTGAGTCAATTCTGACACAAAGTGACCCCACACAGTTTCTGAGATGGTAACTCTTTATAGGAGAAAAGAGACTCATCTTTCTCCTGCAGAAGTAGTCAAAACCAAGTAAGGATGAGGTGCAACTGCTCCTGCGAGTCCCCAAGCCTCTCGCTCTTCACAGGAGTAGAAGGTCCATTTCTCTCCTGTGGAGCAGCTGATGGTTTCGAACTGCTGACACAGTGGCTAGCAGCCCAGTGTGTAACCACTCTGCCCCCCCCCATACTCCTCACAGAGATACTGGTGGGTGTGAAATGTTGACCTTCCGGTTAGCAGCCTGGTGCCTGCTCCACAGCATCCCGAAGACCCCCTTCTTCTCTCCTGGCTGCACAGTTAAGCAAGCAGAAACAAAGATGGTCTACTTAAGATACCATTGTCCTTGTTGCCATGAGCTGTGAGCTGCACAAACCACTTCTGTCATGCCTCCTTTTGTACAGCTCCTTCCACCTCACCCTTCTCTTCAAACCTCCCACCGTCCCTTCTTTTGTAGCATGAACTATGCAAAGAATGGCCAGCACTGCAGCCTGCCAGGCTCCTTGTGCTTTGGAAGTCCCGGGATCCAGCCAGCACCTCTCTCCTGCATCATGGAGGAGCAAAGCTACCACTGTCTGCTCTTTATTAAGTGAAGGCAGAACGCCTGCACTGGGTTTTACCCACTAGCTAGGAACACTGCCTGACATGCTCACTTGTCCACCCACTCTACCAGGTTCACTTTAACTGTATTCAGTTACCTGTTTACATTTAAAACTTCCAACATGAATCATGAGGTGAAAGTAACATGAACTAAAATGAGTCGAGGGAATGGACTATTCAGAAACAGGCTACAAATTCATGGCTGTCATTGTACATACACATACACTAACCCGCAGGATTAATAGAGTATTTTAAATCATTTATCAAAAGTAAATAGATGGAGAGTCAGCAAGTGGAATAAGGGTTTGGGGGTTAAGGGGCACAGAGGTGGTAGCAGGGTGAAGGGGTGATGACGTCAATGGGGTGATATAGAAAATAATGTTTGGAAATATTGTGGTCACAGATGTACAATTCTGCTGGACATAATTGAACTATGGAATGTTTTGATATATATAATCAATTTTTTAATGTAAACTTTTCCTTTGCGACATTTGGACAGCTGAATGAATGGTCAAATTCCATTTGCATGTCCTCTCATGAATCCAGATTGATGACATGTTCCCTGAACATCAGTTGGCAACATGGCCAGGTGTTGTAATGATACTTTGTAACTAAAAAAATCAAATAAAAGCCAAAATAATAAAGAAAAACACTAGAAAAGTGGTCAATGAGCAGACAAGCACTGGAAAATTCAGACTGGTGCTTCCCAGTGGGTGTGGAGAGAAGCACAAATATTAGGTGTGATCTTCCCTCTGCTAACCATCTCTAGAGTGTTTACCACCAACTTCATAGACAGCCAAGGCGGCTGAACCTTAACTCACAATAGGAAACTTTGATTTCTGATAAAATAATGATGTGAATAACTACTCCGTAAGTAATTGGCTTCTTCTGGAATTTGTACAACCTCTTGGTCCAGTTTTATCTAAATTAGTATTGATCATCCTATTTAAAAATCACACTTTTATACAAGATACTGTGCCGTTTTCTTGGATGTAAGTAGAGGCACAGCAGCTTCTGAGGATGGAGATTATAAATGTGGAAAAATCCTGAAATAATTATTTTACTTAGTTATTGGATGTTGTAAGACATGGATAATGATAATAATAATAATAATTTATTACATATATAACATAACAACAAAGGCTCCTGGGGGATAAGGGATCAAAAAGGAGCTGATACCAAGGAGTTCATGAATAATGAAAATATTTTGCAACTGATGGTGGCAACAACTGGAGAAGCATACTTGATCTAATTGGATTGTGCATTGTTACTAAATGTGTAAGAGCTCCCAATAAAATGATTTAAAAGATATTTTACTTTAAGAATGAGAAGCCATCATTAATTGAAAAGTATGATCCTAAAACTAGGGAAGACAAAGGAGTTACGTCTACTGCTAATTTGTTCAGGGGAAAGTCACACCTCTGAATTATAGCCAGCACTTTAAAATCCTTGAACCTATATCATGTTGATGGCATATATCAATATTTCCCCACAATACTTAATACTTCTACCAAAAATATGGTTTCCATAGTAATAGGTGCTAGCTCAGGAGAGGAAAGTTCAGAATACAATCAACAAATATATTGTGTGTTAAGAAGAGAAAAATAGACATTACATTAATAATGTCATCCTCCCCTTTTTTTAATACAGCCAATCTGATGTGCAAAGCTTGACCACATTTGAATTTCTATTCCAAAGCAATTATGAAATTCCAAATAATTAAAGCAACTCTACAGATATCTCCATTTCCTGGGGATCATTTCCCCTATACACAATAATCCTTGCTTACATACAAGTCATGCTTTCATATATTTCCTCCTTCTTTCTTTTTGTTTTTGATATTTTGCGATGTTGTTAGGTGCTCTTGAAGTTGTTGTTGTTGTTACCCACTACTTGGTTCCAATTCATAGAGACTATCTGGACAACAGAAGGAAACGCTGACCTACCTTGTTCCAGCTTGACAACTGTGGTTAGGTTGGAGCTCATTATTGCAACCAACGGTCAGTGGATCTCTCTGAGGACTTTCCTTTTCTCCACAGATCTTCTACGTTACCAAGCAGGATGTCTTTTTCCATGGGCTACCCTCTCCTACGAACATGCTCATTGTAAATGAGATAAAGTCTCATCATCTTCGCTTCTCAGCAGCATTCTGGCTGTACATCTAAGACAGATTTGTTTGTTCTCCTGGCAGTCCATGGTACTTTCAATATGTTTTGTCAATGGCATAATTCATAAGCATCAATTTTTCTTCAGTCTTTGCTATCCATTGTCCAACGGTCACAAGTAAAATTATTGTTGCTCAGATCAGGCACACCTTAATCTTCCAAGTGAAATCCTGGCTCTTCAACACTTTAGAAAGGTCTATACCGCAGAAATGTCCAATGCAATTCTTCCTTTGATCTCGATTTCTGCTTCCATGAACATTGACTGTAGATTCAAGAAAAATGCATTCCTGAAACAGTTCCATCTTTTCTCCACTAATGACAAGGTTGAGTTGTGAGGGCTTTTGTTTTCTTCATAATCTAATTGAAAGCTGCGATCCTTGATCATCAGCAAGTGCGTCAAGTCCTCCTTACTTTCAGCAGGTAAGCATGTATCACCTGCATATTTCAGGTTGTTCATAAGCCTTCCTCCAGTCTCGACGCCACTTTATTCTTCATGTGGTCCAGCTTCTAGATTGTCCACCACATTGAAAAGTATGGTGTAAGGACACAAGTCAGACGGACATTTTTCCTGATGTTAAACCAGGCAGTATAACAACTGCTTCCCCGTGAGCACAATGAGTGGTTCTTGAATTAGCATTCTTCTCACTGTTATTTGTTTGTTGTTTTTTTTAATGATCCACCTATTTGAATGCCTTCAACAGTGACTAAAGGACAAGTAAGTATTTTTCTAGTATCTCTGTTTCTGACATGAGCAATGATATCCCCAGTACCAGTTCTGTTCTGAATCCAGCTTTAATTTCTGGCTGCTCCCTCTCCACGTCCTGCTGCAAATATTATTCAATGATCAAAAGCAACATTTTACTAGTATAATATTTATAAATATGCTATTTTTCAATACTTTCTGCACTTTACTGGATTACCTTTCTTTTGAATGGGCATAAATACAAATCCTTTCAGTTGTCATGTAGAAAGTTATCTTCTCAATTTCTTAGCATAGACATAGGATTGATCTAATTGCTCCCCGAGCTTGCTGAAACATTTTGATTGGTATCCTGCCAATTCCAAAACCTTTCTTTTTCACTACCTTGGGTGGAACTCGAAATCTGCCTTCAGCATTACTGGTTCTTGACCACACACCAGCTTTTGAAATAGTCAATGAGTAACCAGTTCTGGTAGTGACTGTATATTCCTTCAGCTGTCATTTGATGCTTCGTGTATTCATTTACATTGTGCCCATAGTCTTGAAAAAACTGTGTCTCGAGGCCTGATTTGTTTTCTTTGGTTTCTCAACTTCATATAGGCTCAGCAGGTTTTTCCTTTTTTACTTCATTTCTATCACTAAGGCCATATTTTCCAACTACTATCTGTTCCTCTGTGTTTCCAACTTTTGAATTCCTATTGCCATTAATTATCAATGTATTTTGATTGTATGTGTGATCAATTTCAGACAGAAAGACTTGGAAGAATTCTTCAATTTCTTCACTAACGGCTTCATTGGTGGGTTTGTAAATTTGAATAATAGTTGTAATAACTGAACTTCCTTGTAGGTGAGTACATATTTATGCTATCACAGACAGTACTGTATTGAATGATAAATCTTGAAGTGTGCAGTCACTCCTCATCAATTTTTCATTCCTGGGATAGTAAATGACACGATTATCTTATGTAAAATGACCAGTGTCAGTCCATTTCAGTTCACCAATGCCTAGGATATTGCTTTTTATATGTTCCTTTTGATTTTTGATGACTTCCAACTTTCCTAGATTCACACTTCATACAGTCCATGTGCTGATTAGCAATGAATGTTTGCAGTTGTTTCTTCCCACGTGAGTCTCATTTGGATCTTGACGTTGAGTCAGTGCGGACACATAGCAAGATGACATATAACATAGCAAAGCCTTGCCCTCCCCAGGGGCAGCTTCGCTCTCTGAGTAATACTCGAGACCACTGTGGTAGTCATGGTATCAATCCATCACTTTAAGGATCTTCCTATTTTTTTCTGATGGCCCTGTTTTCCCTACATCATGATGTCCTTCTCCGGAGACTGATGCCTCCTTCCTATGTGTTTGAAGTGCCCATGACAAAGGCTGACCGCCACCCATCTTCTAAGGAGCATTCGGGTTTGTGTTTTGTTTTGTTTAGGTTTACTCATCCCCTGGCAGTCTATGGCATAGTCACTTTTTTAAGAGCGTCGTAATATAAGTTCATCAATTCTTCTCTGGTCTTTCTTGTTCACGGGCTTGAGGCAATTCTCATGCATATAAAGCAATGGAAAATACTCTAGTTTATGTCAGGCACACCTTCATTCTTAAAATAATATTTTTGCTTTTTAACACTTCAAATAAGTGTTTGGCAGATCTGCCCAATTTAATATGTCCACTGGTATGGACAGCTTCCACTGGTATGGATTGTAAGGTCATATCATATGAAATCCTTGAAAACTGTGATGTCGTGTCTACCATGATGTTGCTCATCGGTCCAGTTTGAGGATTTTTTGTTGTTGCTGTTGTTGAGGTGTAATCTATACTCAAAAACACATTTCAAATCCTCCTTGTTTTCAACTCTTAGGTTGTACACAAAACCACGTTCTCAGATTACCTCTGAATAGTAGGCAGTATTACCATGTATTCAGCAACAAAGTGTCCATGGCAGAAAGCTCAAGAGCATACAAGTGGCTTTTCAAAAGATTAGGATATATAGGGAACAGGAGAATACACTTATCTCAACTCTATGTTGTAAGAAAGCTGTAACTCTTACATGTAGTTTTACAATATAAAATTCTTTTCATAAGGAATGAAGTACATAGTGTGTTGAGTTTTCTCATTTGATATATGCCATTGCAGGCGAGTCCATTCTGACTCACAGTGACATGACAGGGCAGAGCGGAACTACCCCATGAGCTTGAACATCTTTCAGAAGCAAGCCTGCCACATCTTTCCCTGTGGACTGACTCCTGGTTTGAGCTGCCATACCATTAGCAATTAAGTGCTTAACAAGTGAGCCTAATGGGCTCCTCCTTATGTAATTTAATTTAATAGGCTACATATTCTTTTTGATGTCACCATTTTTTGTGTATGCATAAAGTATGCACTAAGAAGCTCTGGAGGCTTAGTGGATGCTAACCCAAGGTTGGTGGTTTAAACCCACCAGCTATGCTGCAGTATAAAGGCGAGGCTTTCTGTTTCCATAAAGATTTATAGCCTCAGAAGTCCACAGGGGCAATTCTACTCTGTCCTACAAGGTTGCTATGATTTGGAATCAACACAATGGCCATTGATTGAAGTTGAACAGTAGCGTCCAATACATTAACCATGTGTCCTGATACAATTTTAACAATAAGCAAAAGCTGGTAAGAGAATTCCCTTCTTACTTATGAAATAGTGTGCATCTGTTTAAAAGTAAGAAGGCAATAAAACTATTTACAATAGATAATACTTTATAATTTCATGGTTTTCTGATTTTAATAAACACAAACAAATTTATTAAAGTTTTTAGCTTAATGAGAATTAGGTTCACATCTTGTTGCTTAGTAAATCATTAAATGCAAGTATAGCTTACTCAGAGTTTAATTGCATGGAGGAAATAGAACTCAGCAGCACAGAAAAGCATGCTTGGCTTCCCCAAAAGAAAGCTTCAGATACTCTGAATCAGGGAAAAGATTTAATTTAATAAAAATATATATTGTACAAATAATTCTAGTGATGCTTAACATATTTTTAAAACTGTCATTGAATCTGAGGGTGATTAAACGCATCCTCCTTTTGAAGCACTGAAGACAGACAATATGGAGCACACACATTTCCTCTCCTGGGATCCTATGAGGCGGTTTAGGCCATTGTTTTATGCTGTGCATATTACTCAATGTAAATATATATTTAGAGTAGTATTTTACAAATGGAAGAAAATAACTACTTGCACACACATTTGTGATTCAAAGCTTTCATTTAGGCAGTGACACCCATCCATCAACAGACTTTCAGGCCATATGTTTTTATAGTAGTTCTCTAAACACGATGAGAACCTAAATATGCAGTGAGTTTCAATCACATCAGACACCCCTCGAGTTTATGAATAGATCTTCACACTAGCTGAGAGAGAAAGATGACCTTTCCTTGTAGGCCACTGCCTCCTGACTGAAATGATGTCTGCCCAATTTGCCCTTTAAATCTTAGGTCAACTATATGCATCAGCAATATTAAAGGGGCAGGGGGGGCGGGGAGGGGGACTCAACATCTTTCCCAAAACATTGTATTTAAAACCACTGCAGAAGATGAATGGCATTTAAATCCTATCCCTCCAAAATGAAAAATACCTTTTTATTCTCTTTCTTTTTTTAAAGCATGTTTATTTATAACCATCACCACACCAATCTTAACAAAATTGATAACTGGTACCTTAAAATATTTGTTATGTTTAATGAAGGTTCAGTCTTCTAAAGTACTGATTTAGAAAAAAAAAAGTCAGGCTGATATCTGAAAATATGAACATTTGTGTGACTTGTAATTAGCCTTCATTTCTACACAAAAGACATCACCCTTGTAAATGATCATTTTTTAAATAAAGCACAGAGATAAAATGTGCTCGGTCCACTCTGAATTATTGTAATGTTCTCATTTAAAACTGCCATCTGTTAGAGATTATCTTATTTAAACCAAGGGAACATCCATTAAATATTCATCCCCTTCATCCTGGAGATGTGCTCACTCACAAGATCGGGGCCCTACCTGAGGAGAAATTAGGGCTAGTCATTTTATTAGGTCTCTGAATGAATAAGAATAGACACCTGACATTTACACCTAATGGGTAGCATTTACTTTTAGGCTGAAGGCTGTGACTTCTGAAGGCTGATATTAATTTATACTTTCTGAGGCCAAAGAGTTAACTTGCAATATCTTGGCAACAAGCAGTTTTCACTTATTTTGTTTGATTTAAAAATAGCTTAGAATTTGCCACAGGAAGGTTTGTGAAAATATAACATGTACCCGCAAGAATTTAGGAGGAATCTAAAAAGCTAATGCTACCATAACTACTGTGGGAGAAAATTGTGTAAATGGTTCTCCTTTTGCTCGGAAGTTCCTAACTTCTAGAGGATGTAAGCACTGCTTCATATTTTATGCCTTATTTCCTTAGCTTTGGGGTAAAAAAAAAAATCACAGGTCACTGTGAACCGAGAAGACTTCTTAAAACATTCATGCGGCTCTTCTTTTCTCCATATAATAGTGATGAGGAAATTGAATAGTTTGTTCAATTACCGAAAAGAGGACTAAAATTCCAAATTACCTATGAACACAAATAATGCCTAAATTCAGCACGTAAATAAAGCTTCTCCTCCTATTTCACAGTAGGGTACTACATATAGTCAGTGAAAATATTTTAAAGCTAAACTTAATAAGGCATAATTGCATGTGTGTTTAAAGTAAAATGGAGTACGTGTGATTTCCATCCTAAACACTGAACTAGATCATAATGACAACATTCTAGGGGGGAGCGGGGGAAGTTCCAAGATGCTGTATCCTAACCGCTGGCTTAAATTGTCAACCAGCATTCTGAGCCTGCACTTAGAACTATGGCAGCCATCCATGGCTAGGGTCCCCTGCTAGTCTGTGATACAGAAAAAAGAAGAAAGAGGTCTATTTACAAGATTCAACTTACCCTTAGGCAGAGTAGTTGCAAACATTTTAAAGAACAATTCTTGGCAAAAACTGCAAGTCTAAGATACAAAATTCAAAATAATGATCCTCCTGCAATTTTTATGATGTCTCCTTGTTTTTTTCTTTTGCTTTGTTTTTGGTTTGGGGGTTATTTTGAAGATAAGTCTTATGGGAAATTCTGAACATACAGAAGTTGAATTGAGTGAAAATGTGGTAAATAAAAGAGCACTTTTAAAAATAGAGTTAGTAATTCTCAAAACCTGCTCTTCTGAAGAGAGTAGAAGAAATGGATGTGTAGATGCTAAAATATAAAGGTGAATAAACATTGATATTATAGTATCTGCATAGAATTAATTCATGCATCTGACATTCATTAGTCACACACATCGGTAAGAAAGCAGTTTAATAAAGTGACCTTCCCTGGGGAAAGGATAAGAATTGTATTGGAACATTAGCAAAGCACCCTGCTTCTACCAAACTGCTGGCAGTTCAAACATAGCCAGCCACTCCCTGGAAGAAGTGTTGGTTCCTGTTACAATCGCTGCCTAGAAAGCCCTATGGGGAAATTCTACTCTGTTCTATGAGGTTCTGATTTGAAATCTACCCAATAATACCTAGCAACAGCAAGAGGCATATGATAGAGTAAAACTGGACAACTGTAAGAATGTCCACAATTCAATATAGCAACCACTTGACTAGTACCATAGAGTAGATTTTCTGAAAAGAGCATGTCACCAATCTCTCCCACCTCTATGTGCATATTGGTTCTCCCCCTAAGACCCAGTCCTGTCTTTGCACCCTTTGAACTTGACTACTCTTGTGACTAGTCCAGACCAATAAGATGATGCTGTGCCATCAGATGCTCTGAATCTCTAAGTGGCAGGTTCCACTTTGGCTCTCTCGAAACACAAAGAGCTAGGCTTTAGGCTGCTGGGTGAGTCTACCGGAGGATAAATTTGCGGAAGAGAAATCAAAGGCACCTTAGTCAAAAGCCAGTGCTGATCAGCACAGGACGATCTTGGTCATTCCAACTGCAGTGAAATGAAATCTCTACATATGACTCCTCTCTCCATGTTTTTGTAACTCTCATGAAAATCGGGTATGTGAAACACTAATCGAGGGGTCTGTCAATGTTGGTTGGCATTCTTCAGTAGATAAGAGAGCTGTCTCAGTGAAGAGAGAGAGAATCCCCGGGACATTCAGCAAGAAGAGCCAGCAGGACAGTACTTTGAAATCCCTAACTGTGGTGGTGGAGGCAAAAGAGGCCATGCTGTGCTGAGACCAGAGGTCAAGGCAACGAAATAATAAAAGTGAAAGAGCAGCACCAACAGTATGGAATTATAAGGCGAAGCAGTGAGTAGTTTTCCTGGCCCATGCATGGGGCAGAGACCAGGGGACTAGATGGCTGAGAGGCTGAGGACCAGGGAGAGAAACTTGGCTGCTGGCTAAGGTGCAGAGCTGCTGCGTTTGGACCAATGCCTGTATCTTTGATGTCTTATGATCCTGACCTGTGACAACATGCTAACTTCCCTAATAAATCCCACAAAGGGTGGGTATTGTCTATGAGTTATTTGTAACCATTGCAACAGATGGTGGATTCCGGTAGAAAGGTTGAGTACCGTGGAAGGGATAGTTGGTGTCAGAATAATGTGGAAAGTAGGTATGTCTGACTTCTACCTTATGACAATCAGCCTCATCCTGGTGTGCAGGTGATCCTCCTCACGTGTGTAGCTAAATAATAGGAGATACTTCCTCTGGGTTGTTTTCCCACCAACCCTGCCTGGTCGAGTTTTCATGTGACTAGGATTTCATGAGTTAGCCCAAGCAAGATGAACACAAGAATTATCTAGCTGAATCGGTCGAGTTTTCATGTGACTAGGATTTCATGAGTTAGCCCAAGCAAGATGAACACAAGAATTATCTAGCTGAATCCAGCCAAATTCCACAATTTGGGGAAATAATAAATTTTTTAGGTCATAAATTTTAGGTGTCTTACAAAGCAATAAGTCATATATGGTATATAAAAGTGATCATTGAGTACAATCTAATCTTATTTTCCCAAGAATATTCAACCGGTATAGGTCAAAATGTTAACTCTCCTGAATGCTCACTCAGGACTAAAGTAAAATGAAACAGCAAAAACACAATGACTATTCTCAGGTTTAGCACAAAATGTTGTGTCTGGATATAACTCACCCTGATCAACACAAATGACTGACATCAAAGGTAGACAATAGTATTCTCATTTTAAAATGAATTCATAGTAACCAGAATCAGGCAATGGTTCACTGAACAGCCTCATTTAAGATGTTGTAATTAATCTGCTAACTAGCCAATATAAAACATTTGAAATGTCTATTCATATATTACATTTTCAGAAACTAATACAACTGGACTATACAAATGGAGCCTTCCTCAGAAATGCTTTATCTGAGATACACTTTAATGATATATCTTCTAACTATACTAGGAACATCAATCATGGAAGAGTATTTCTTTCTTTTGTAAAACTGAATGATAAGCTATTATTCACACACTTATTATTGATTACTCGGACACAAATACCTATGTGGTAAGTTCTAGTAGTTTAATTTCTGAGACAGTAGCTCCTCACTATGGATTTTTAAAGATTGTGCCCCCAGAAAATAAATAATATTATCTGTTGTAGATGAGAAGTAAACTTTAAGTCGTCTCCTTTCTTTTCCTCTCTTCTCTCTCACCTCCTGCGCTTCTTTTCTAGCCCATAGGATGCTAGGCTGGCCTTCACCATTTCGCAATTTTATCTTTTCCTTAGAAAAGCACTGTCTGTATAACAAAATTAAGTACATCATAAATAAATCCTCTCAGGTATGACCTCCGACAAGTTTGCAAGTCCCCCAAATCACTCAGTTCCATATCCCTAATCAACATGCTCAGTCTCTGAGTACAGTTGATTTAAAGCAGTTATTAGAAGGAAGCTTTAGTATAAAATGATTAAGTTATATAGTACATTGCATTCCCGATAGTGATGGGTGGAGTTGGCAAACAAAGGAGGGAGCTCTTTAAGACTGCAAGGTAAAAGCTACAGTTACAGGGTGAAGAACAAATCCACTGGAAGCACTCTAGGGTGTGAGGAGGTAGGAGCTTTACAGAAGGAACAAGAATGAGGTAGGACCTGTGCTGTCACCCTTTCTTTCACCTCCCTCGACAGATCTTCAACCATCTCCGTACTGTTTACTATTTCTAAGAATACACTCTTTCACGGCAGAGAGGGAAATCTGATCAACTCTCTCTCAAAGTGAGTCTGGGCTCAACACAGGCCCTACTCCTGGACATAGCTGATTTCAGAATTCTCCTCTTTTTAACAGGCACTTCAGAAAGCTGCTACGCCAGGAAGTCACTCATTGTTCTTGCAGAAGAAGGGGGCAATGGTAGCAGCGTTTTTGGTCTCTGAAAGTTCTTACTTTAACATCCTGGAAAGGATGCTACAAAGCCCTGAGGGAGTCTGCATTAGGAGACCCAGGAGAGAACTGATTTTCTACAGAATTTATGCATTTCAAACAAAAACTGCAGTGTTTCCATGGAGGCTATGGACTAGTCTGAGACAATGTGATTTATACGGCTCCCTTACTTTTTTGACATTTGTTTCAGAGAAATTGCCTGAAAATATTCCACTCTCCTGCAAAATGTGGATAATAACCTATGCTGGGAAAGTAAGAGCGGTGTGGCTGTTTTCTGTTATCCTCTCATGTAGATATTATTTGTTGCTCTTATTACCTCTCTTCTTCACGCCTCTCTAGATACCTTCAAAAAGCCTCGTCCATGCATGGTTACTTCTAACAAAGAAAGTAGCATTACTAGTGAAGCCCTTATGTTGAGTTCTGAATATTCCATTGTGGGATGGGGGAGGTAATTTAATCAAACTCTAGGCAAGTGTAAAGATTATCTATAATTCCTACATGGCAATATACCTTCTTTGATTTATTATGTTGTGATATAAAAATAGATTCCAAGTTATCTACTAAACTATTTAAACATATATTATGAGTAGATGATCTACTCTCTGTATTGAGTCAACAGTTTATTTGTTGCTGCTTATACATTCATTCAGAAAGGAGGCAGTTGGCTCATCCCAAAATATTTAAATGAAATCTAATAGAAAATCTAAATAAATATTGATATTTCTCCATGTGATAGATCAGGTTTAACCATGGTTTCTTGAGGAGTTTGCTTCAAAGAATCGTAAGAAACAATAATTTCATGTGAAATGCTTCCCAATGTGAGATGCCTAGTATCTCTGATTGTCTTCTGTAAAAAGTCTAGGAATACCTACTCATCATTTTGACAATGAAAAAAGGTCTCTATATATTTCAAATGGCCCTGAGAGGTACTCATAGCCCTCACCAGCTAAGAACTACTAGACTCGTTTTACTGTTCAGCAGGTAAAACAACTTTTATAATACTGAAAACTCTGCTTAACTTGGAAGCTCTGTTTTAAATGGTAGCCTTACCAGAGTCATAAAAAATTATACAGTTTAGTACTGTTTACAGTATAGTCGTACTACATGTTTTTGATGAGGCGAGAAATTTTCCTTTGTGTCACAGAGCTTCCAGGTCAATCACGTTTAAGTTTTAGAAACTACACGGTGGTCTGCTCAGTCTTATTAATTACCTGATCCCAGATATAGTTCTTTAAATTATTTTAAAATCCCCATGATTGTCTGGAAAACGATTTAAATGATTGTTGAGAAAGTAAGTTAATTCAGCGTCCCACATGTGCACAAGACCTTTTCTTATAGCCCGTCTGAAAATATTCTGATGACTGAAAATGTTGTCCTTAAGCAACTGAGCATCAGATGTTAGTTAAGAGAAAAGACAGTGGGACACTTAGATTTTTTTGTGCCAACATGGTCCGACAGGTGCACGTGGGCATAGTTTAGTCTGGCAATCGGGTTGCAGCTTTCTGGGAGGGTGACTGAGATAAAAAGGTTTTTCTTAGGCCACCCTCTTCCTCTTTCTCGGCTGCCGAGTTAACTGTTCTGGTTTAACCATGTGCTGGGCTACCTGTGGGCCAAGCCAGCCCGTGAACCATGATGGATTATGTCGCCATGTTGTGCATCAGCTGCTACTCCTGAGCGTCGTATCTTCCTTCCCACTGTTGCCGCACCACCTTGTTGCCCAGTGTACTGCCTGCAGGCAAACTCTGCATGCCTTGCCTGTGGGCAGGCTCCGCACCCTGCCAGCCACTTTGCTGTCTGTTTCTTTGACTGTGGAGTTGGAAGGGCCTTCAGTATTTACTTCCCCATGAAAGTGATTTGGATTGAGCCCTCTGTCCATTAGGCATGGACTAATTAGCGATTGCATTCCTGCTCGCTATATAAACCTATTTATCTACATAATCAGACGTGTACTGGTTTAGTTACTCCAGAGAGCCCTAACACAGAATGAGAAGAAAGCTAGAAATATGAGAAGAGATTTTAACAAATAGTGATAAGTAACGAGGGGAGAAGAAAGCTCAATTAAGTCATAATTCATTTAAACAGGATCCCTAATGTCTTAGTGATTACGCTTAGGGTTGTGATCTGCGAGGTTAGCAGTTCAAAACCACCATCAGCGCTGTGAGAGAAATATTGGGCTTTCTACTCCCATAAACAGTTACAGTCTTGCAAAACTTACAGTGGCTGTTCTATCCTTACTATAGGGTTGCTCTGTGTCAGTATTGACTTAATGACAGTGAGTATTTAAAATAACCAGTGCTGAGATACTTCAAAATGAATAAGAGAAAAATTGAGGAGCTCCTATTTTTAATTTCTCTACTAGTCAGCAATTAGAGATAGTAATACATTGTGATAGTCACGATGCTTAGACCCTCTAAGGATGATTTATCAAAGAAAGATTCAATTGCACATTTGTGTGCAAGAAGGTAGAAAATCAACCTAACAAAGATTCAGGCACACTCCACCTCAGTGAAATTTCTAGGGGTCCAGTGGTGTGGGGCATGTCGAAATATTCCTACTAAAGTGAAGGATAAGCTATTTCATCTGCCCCCACCCCACCCCCAACCCCACCCCAACAACCAAATAGGAAGCACTGCACCTAGTAGGCCTGTTCAGAGTTTAGAGGCAAGACACCCCTCACTTGGGTGTGCTGCTCTGACCTATGTATCAAGTGATGCTAAAGGCCACCGTTATTGAGCAGGGTCCAGGACAAGAAAAGGTTCAGGCTGCCACACAAGCTGCTTTGCCACTGGGACTATGTGCTCCAGCTGACCCGATGGTGCTACAGGTGTCAGTCGCAGACACAGAGTCAATGAGGGGTCTTTACCAGGTGACTATTTGCTAATCACATTGTAGACCATTGGGATTTTGTAGTACACTTCTGCTATCCTCTGCAGAGAACTGCTCCCCTTTTGAAAATCACCATTTGGCCTTTTAATGGGCCTTAGTGGAGACTGAATGCCTTACCAAGGAGCACCAAGTTACCATGAGGCCTGAGATGCCCATCATGAAGTGGGTATGATTGGCCCACAGAGTCATAAAGTTGGAGGTGCACAGCAACACTTTGTTGTTAAATGGAAGTGGGATACACCAAATGCAGACACCCTCACATATGTATAAGAAAAGGCTTTATATCAAAAAGTTATTGTGCATCAATAAAACATCCCAGTCCAGTTGAACTCAAGTCCACAAGTCTGATATTTAAATATTTCGAATATTTCTTGTAAACATAGTCTTCCTAAGATGGAAAAATTTTCATCACGAGATATCCATAATGCACCTCTCAAATCTACCCAAATATCACAAAATATAGAAGAAAGTTATCTTAGAGTTGCCTTTAATTTTTTGTGGAATAAATCTTCTACTCAGTTATGCTTCAAAAGTTCCACACAGGGTACACAAAAATAACCTAGAAGATTATTTTTAAAGTGAAGTAAGGCCCAGCAAGTGTATTTTTATAAAGGTATCTGATAATTGCTATACACATTGTATTTGATTATACTTTAATATATAGTGTCAACAATTATGAGTTGGTAAATCAAAAAACTAAAATCATTCACTTACTTTTCCAATTAACAAATATTGTACATACTTAATAATTCAAGAAAAAAGGAGTAAACAAAATCCTCAAATAATTTACATTCCAATAAATGCAACCATCCACATAAACTATCTGAGAAGAAAAGACATGATCCATGAAAATGCACCATACTGTGGTAATTTATTAAAACTGGCATTGTGCTGTACAATATAAACTTTACCTTTTATACACATCTCTTTAATCTTCATATCATTGTATTATTATTATTATCTCCATTTTTCAGAAGGAATTATTATTTTCTTTGTCTTAAATCACACTGCTAATTAAGGAAAGTAGACATGCATACATTTTACTCCAGTATTTTTCATAACTGATTAATTCCTTCATCCAATACATAGATGTAGTTATTATGAAAATAAAATTAGAACTTCTCATTATACACTGATAAAAAAATCAATATGTTTGTTCAATCCACGAGTGGATTGGTTGTTCGATCCACTAGAAGTTTTATTCCAATACACCTGGAAAATCTACTTTTTGAGTCCCAGTATATTTTAAATATACTAGTTATGTACATGGTTTACATACAGGTTTTCACACAGCTTCAAACAAAACCTCTGTTAGACCCAGAAAAGGGGAACCGATTACAAGTATCTACATATAAACTCCTCCCTGGGGGGATGAGCAACAGAAAAGTGGGTGATGGGAGACATTAGACAGTATAAGATATGACAGCATAGTAATAATTTATAAATTATCAAGGGCTCATGAGTTGGGGGGAGCAAGGAGGGAGGGGGAAAGTGAGGTGCAGATACCAAGGGCTTAAGTAGAAAGCAAATGTTTTGAGAATGATGATGGCAACAAATGTGCTTGACACATGGATGGATGGATAGATTGTCATAAGAATTGTATGAGCCCCCAATAAAATAATTATATAAATACTGTAAATTATTGTATTGTAGTATATATATATATATATATATACTGTACATTATTATATTGTAGTAGTCCTAGTGGTCCTAGTGGGATAATGGGTATGCGTTGAGCTTCTAACCTCAAAGTCAGCAGTTTGAAACCACCAGCCACTCTGTAAAAGATGAGAATTTGTGTCCTCATTGGTCAATTCTACCTGGTCCTATGAGTCTGATGGACTAGATGGCAAGTTTTATTTTGTTTTGTTTATTCTGTGAATAGGGTATCACAGAAGTTCTGGATAAGGAATGAGAAAATACAGGAAGGAAAAACAAGGCAGAGACAGGAAAGGGGGTAAAAAGAGAAAGCAGGCATCCAGGAGTAGGGATATGAATTATTTGCTTAGTTACCACAAATGTAATAATTACCTTGTAGCTCCATGGGAACAATGGTAATTTCACACTAGTTCATGTTACTGTTATCACCCTACATCCTGAAAACTGTGAAATTAATTTGTAGCAATATTGTATGTGTTGGCCATAGCTATTCCCTCGGTAACTGTATTATGCTACCATGGAGAAGGAATGTTTGGCAATAAAATGGGCAGTAGCAACCTGATTATACAGGAGAAAAGCATTTAACTCCTACACATAGCACAGCAAACACCCCTGGAAAAACTACATCGTTGACCAAAAGAGCTTTCGCTGCTGACTGTCTATTTTGACTGAAGTAGCTTCAATGACTAACAAGTAATGATCAAATTACCCATTTATATTTGCTACAGCATCTTAAAAAGATAAAATTGCAAAGAAAAAGCAAAAATACAATGTATTTCTTTGCTCTTTTTTCTCTTTCCTTCTTTAAAATTATAACTATGCTATTCAAAGTCATATTAATATATATGTAAACATACTTACACACTTCAATGAAAAGCATGCATGCAGCTGATAGCTAGGCAACCCTGAGGTATCAACAAAGATATGAGACATATTTTTTTAACAATTGTGCTTTAGGAAATTCATTCAAGAAAGAAAATCTGTTACATCTGCACTCAACTACCTGCAAATTCACTGAGGGAAAAGTTGAACATTTGGCCAAAAGAGGAGGGTAATTTAAATTTCTACTTTTTCAACATATAATTTTCAAGAGAGTGCACACTAAAATGAAAAAGTACAACGATATGACAACATAAGAATTCCTGAAAGAGAAATATGTGTTTTAAAAAGTCATGTATCATGTGCTTTGGATGATTTAATAACTCAGCAGCTTCTCCAGATCACCAATTCTACCTATTTTTCATGATATTAGCAGGACTGAATATACAAGGGGGCATCATTTTTCTACAAATCTTTGAAGACCCTTTGTAGGCCAGAATATCAAAGAATTGCCTGACTTTCAGCTCAACTAATATATATGTGCCTGTGCTAAGCCAAGTACCACGAGACTGTCATTACTTTTATATTTTTCAGGTAGGAAATATGAATCCTAAAGCACAGATGATTTTTATGGTTCTGAAATGATCAATCAATAGCTAAAGATAGAACTGCATGCTAGGATTGCTTTTGATAAGCAATCCTTGAGTGGAACAAATGGTTATGTGCTTGGCTGTCAATCAAAAGATGAGTAGAGTCCACTCAAGCTATCTAGGAAGAAAGGTCTGGTGATCAGGTTTTGAAAGTCAAGCTACTGAAAAGCCTAGGAGGCACAGGTATACCCCAAGTCACATGCATCACCATGAGTGTGAGTTAACAGCAACTGCCATTTTTACATATAGCAATATGTATTGTGTACCAATATATACATAAATGAATGTATGGACATATGATAATAATAAACATGAATGATATAAAATATAATACATATATATCTCTTCATATATTTAATGCTGTTATAAAGTTATCACTGTTTTCTTTTAGCAAATCATTGATAACTGTGAAATAAACAACCTAAAGGAATAATCCATTCCAATGAGTTCAAAAGAAGAGTTATATATGGGCAGAAAATTTACTGGGTCCCATTTGGCTCTTACCCAACAGTATTTTTTTCTTTTCCAAATGTCTAACACTGACTGCGTTTTAAAGATCTGTTACATAATTGAGTGGATTCCTTGAATATTTGCTCAGGCATGACGGTCTCTGGAAGCCCTGCGCTCTGCTCACGTTCTTCGTGCTGCTCCGCTGCGGCACTTCTAAGAAGGAATCCAATACTGCGTTAGCTGTGGTTCTCTGGAGAAGAAAATCCAGCAGAACTTAATAGCTGTACGCATATAGAAGACATTTAGATTAAAATGTCTCACAGGGTGGTACAAATGGGTAAACCCAGTCCAATTCAAGTTCATGGGTCATGTTGTAAACTGACTCCTGTATCTGTAGGGAAACGACAAACCAGGAAGCAAGAGTTGAAGCAAGAAGACCAGAATTATTTGGAGAGTCAAATTAATCCACAACCAGCAGTCCAGTAATAGCTCCTGGGACTGGCAGGCATTATGAAGGCATTATGACAGGGGGTCAATGAATCAGACACAGAATTCAGATCCAGCAGAAGTGACACATTTTTCAACAGAGTCTGCTTGAACAATGGGAGCAGGCCAACTCCCCTCTGAGTCTTTCAGTTGCATCAAGGCTGTGACATAATTAGGGGCTGGGTCGTAGGTGAAGGAAGTGCACTCCAGCAGCAATGCTGGCTGCTCACAGTGCTGATCATTTTATGTTAGATCCCATAATGAATTCGATTACAGTATGTTAGTTCCTACCAAGGAGGATCACTGTCAAACAACTGAGAACGCTGGTCCAGCTAAGTTGACAGAAAACCTAACTACCACCAAGTAATCTATCTTCACCGCAGCCCCTCACACCATCTGTGCTCATGGTGCAGCCAATGTGTCCATCAGCAGTATCTATGGAGGTCTTCTTTGTTGCTGGTCCTCTATTTTATCAAGTATGATGTCTGTCCCCATGGACTGAAGCTTCCTGATAATGTATCCAAAGCACATGAGATAAAATCTGGTGTTCCTTTTTTCAAGGACCATTCTGACTGTATTTCTTCCAACACAGACCGAGTCGCTCAGAATACATTCAGTATCCTTTGACAATGTGAACATATCTATGTGTCGATTCTTCTGTGTCTTGTCTATTAATTTTTCTGGCTTTTATGTGCACATAAGGCAAAGGAAACAGCATGTCTTGGGTAAGGCATACCTTACTCCTGTAAGTGCTATCTTTGTGTTTTTAAAACTTAAAAAGGATGTTGAAGCAAACTTGTCCATTGGTTTTCTTTCTTGACTGCTGACTTTGGGGATGTTTGTTTTGAATCCAAATAAAATGAAGTCCTTGTCAATTTCCATCTATCCTCCATTTATCATGTCATTAATTGATCCAGTTCTAAGGAGTTTTGTTTTCTTTATGTTGAGGTGTTATCCCGACTGAAGGCTGTAGCCTTTGAGCTTTATCACCATTAAATGGTATAGTTGCTATTTGAACTCTTGATAGTCTCGCTTTAGTCTTTTACTTCCCATTTTGCTACTCAGAACGTGCATATGTTGTTGACTATGTACGGTTGCACTAATGGGGAAATTCATCAAGATACATGAACAACTAATGATCTGAACGGGATGTCAGAATAAATTCAGAAGCAACACCTTAAGGTCACAATAATCTTCTTGCCACGGAATGAGGAACCTCCCTGCCTCCTCTCAAAGTGACCTGGTGAGGAAGGGATGAAAGCACTCAGCTACCAACAGAGAGTAGCTTTGAACTTGGTTAAACTCACTAGCTGCTCTATGGGAGAAAGATGTGGCAGCTCACTCCATTAAAATGTACAGCCAGAGAAACCAAATGGGTTACTTTGTCTTGGAACGGACTCTAAGAGACTGGGTGTAGTTTGGAATTGGTCTCTCCCAGTGGAACAAGTCAACACTGCAGGAATAAAAGACTGTTACACGTAGTCTTTTTCACGTATCATTTTGGAAGCAGAGTTTTGATAAGACATTGAGACCCGGGTAATTTTGTTATAGATTTTTAAGAAAATTGATTAAAGTTCTCTCTGTGAAAACTCTATGGGAGAGGACCTTGAGGTAACAATCTCAAGAAATTGGCCAGACGGTGATAAAGAGCCAAATCACATGTTTATTTCAGGTGATGACAGACCACATAGTTGGCACTTCACCTCTGTTATTTCATATAACTAGCAAGGATTTTCAGAAGATGAATTTTTACTTCTTCTCTCCCAAGATATGAGCATATTCACGTAGTCTGGCAATTACTATCACATACTGGGTAACTTCCTGGAAAATTTGCTGATCATGTAAAACAAGGATGTGTTAGATTGCAAGGCTAAGATATCACTAATGTTTCATTTAAGTGTAAAAATTCCCTGGGAATCCATTAGTCTTACTAACATATGAAATTCCTCCAATGCAATGTCAGTCATACTATGGAATAGATTATTTAGATGCAGCCTCTCAACCTAGCCATAACTCCAAGCAAAACCAAACTCACTGCCACGGAGTTGATGAATCATAGCGACCCTAGAGAGCAGGGTAAAACTGGCCCCGGGGAATTTCCAGGCTGAAACTCTGTAGAAAGCTGCATCTTTCTCTCATGAAGCAGCTGGTGATTCCGAACTTTCAACCTAACAGATTGTAGCACAAGAGTAAACATTACCTCACCAGAGATACTTTGAGCCATAATGAAAACTCTTTTAAATTAAATCTTTCTCTCAATGAGTGTTGTAAAGCTTTCATTCATTAGTGACTTGCTGCTGAGAGTCTAATTGCCGCAAGAATGAAGTAAGCATATGAGGAGGCTGCAAAAAAATTATGGAAAAGGTCATTACCTCTTTTCTTTCTTTTTTTTGGTGGGGGGAGGTTAACCCTAACATTAACCTTTTAATTCTATTTTTCCATGAACTTTTTTAATCCCTTCCCATAATAGAATGCTGCATAGCTGGTACCCCATGTCCTGAGTGAATGCTGGTAGATAAATATAAATGGAAACTTAAAATTAAAAACATAGAATGTACAGAAGCCCTTCAGAGTTTGAATCACAACCCACCACTTAACAACCAATGCCACCAAAGCTCCTAGATAGGAGTAGTCCCTGGTCTGTGCTATGGAGTTCATTTTGACTCGTCGAGACCATACAGGATACAGTAGAAATGCCTCCCATGGTGTCTTTGACTGCAAGCCTTCTGAGAGCAGATGCCTGAACCTTTTCTTCCACAGATCTCCACGAAACCTTTGCTTAACCTTTGCTGAGCCCTTAGATGATCTCTACAAGGACGCCTCGTGGATTAAACAGAAGTTCATGCAGGAAATGTTTTCTCATTTTTGTTTTAGTTTCTCTTGTAGGCATCTAATCACTCCAATATTTTCAAAACATCACTTAAAGCATTTTCACCTTGCATAAGAATCTTGCTAATTTTACAATGCAAAGTGCCAATTTAAAAAAAATCAGTCATTGATGTTTTTCTCATACAGAGTGATATGTTACACAGGTAAATGAAACTTACCGACTTAGTCTGTTTTCATGTCATTACTGTTTTTGTTCTATACCATAGAGTCAGTTCCAAATTGTAGCGACCCTATTTACAATAGAATGAAACACTCCCCTGGCCTCAAAATTGTTAGTTGGAAACAAGCTCGGTGTGTTTGGAAAATGGTGTTAAAGGCCTCATCAAAGGAGTTGTGTCCAGGGAGAGGAATGCTAGGACAGTAGAGAACATCTTGGCCATGGAAAAAAGTCGCAAATGGAGATGTCTGGTCTCTGGCCTTCTGTATAAATAGATCATTGAGATTTAGATGGTTGCTGTGAGTCAGAAATGACCCTGTAACATGAGTTTGCTTTGGGCAAATAATTTGCACACAGGAAGCCTATGAAGTGCAAAATGTGATTTTATACTCTGTGTCACATCAAAGCATATTTTTGTTGCTGTGTTGTTGTTCTGTTTGTATTCAATAGCAACTGTAGTGCCTAGTTAAGATATATATTTAGTAAATGTTCATGAACCTATATGGTTACATGATGTGACAGCGGAAAAGTCTAATCAGTAAAGGTAATTTATTTTAACGTATTCAGATGTGTTTGTTTAACAAATTATATCAATGACAAAATAAATATTTACTGTACCCTTACTTTATTTTTACTATTGTGCTAAATATATATATATATATGTGTGTGTGTGTGAATTATCATCACCCTAATAACAGTTTGGTCTCTCTAATAACAATCCCGGGAGGTAAATATTATTGTACCTATTTTATGCATGAGAAACCAGAGACTCAAATGCATCAAGAAAGTTGTTCATGGCTAACCACTGGGTAATTGGTAATTTCATAATAATAAAAAAAATATCACAAATCACGTGACTGGCTCCTAGAATTCTGTTAAATCATGGTTTATTAGTCCAATTTGAAGCAAACCTGTGTGTGATTAGTTCTCCAAGAAAAAGAGAGAACTCAGAGATCTAAATTAGAAGAATAATTAAAGAAAATTATATATCAGAGCACAGGACCTTGAGAGACTTTGTAATACTTGCCAAACCGGAACAGAGACTAAAGGCTACATAGCCTTGAGAACAAGAGAAAGAAGTATCTCCGAGCACACCTGGGAAGAGGGTTTGCAGATTGAAGAAGAATATCTTCTTTTTTTTTATCCTAGCTTGTAACCTGTTAGCTTCCCTAACAGACCCACATAATGGTGAGTATTGTTGTGAGTTCACGGAATCCATAACTCAGTGGATTGTTCCTGTTAATTTAGCAGAGAAGTGGAGTCCCATAGGTGGAGCAGTTGGAGCTGGAGTAAGCGTAGGGTAAAGGAAGAATATTCACGAAAGTTGATCTCTGTCTTATGGGAATCGCCTTGGGCAGATGTGGGGTTTAAGTCTGCTTTTCTCTATTTTTTTAAAAATCATTTCATTGGGGGCTAATTCAACTCTTATCACAAATCATACATCCATCCATTGTGTCAAGCACATTTGTACATTTGTTGCCATCATCATCCTCAAAACATTTGCTTTCTACTTGAGCCCTTGGTATCGATTCCTCATTTTCACCTCATTCCCTCCCTCATGAACCCTTGATAATTTACAAATTATTATTATTTTTTCATATCTTATACAGACAGTTGTCTCCCTTCACCCACTTTTCTGTTATCCGTGCCCCAGGGAGGGGGTTATATGTAGACAATTGTGATCAGTTCCCCCTTTCTCTCCCATCCAGGGAAACATATGGTAGGTAGCCAACTAAGAAGGGGGGCGGGAATAAAGACGTGGGTAGCAGGGGAACAGGGTACTAACCCACCCACGGGGAGGGTACTGCTTTCCTCTTATGTATCCATGGGAGTTCATACTTAGTCCATTCTCAATGGCCCAGAACGGAGTAGTGTTGTATATTCTGCTGAGTGGTAGCTAGCTCATCGACAGCTGATGGCATCTCACAACAATATGCCTTGATCATCATCATTGTTGTATGAGACACAAAGACAAATGGTTCTGTTTCCCTCATAACATCTTTTTTTTCAACAAGAACACCTGTGTAAATTTAGTTCTCTTAACTAAAATATTTGAGCAATAATAATGTTTTAAGTTAATAGTAAGACCTATCCCATATGATTCCTATAATTAAATGAAGTATAAATATTTTTATAAAATGTTTCTAAAAGTGATTAGCAAATAGTACATAATCAATAAATTAGAGCTATTTGCATTATTTCTCCATTTTTTTCTTTACCTTTTTGGTTCCTTCCTAACATCTCTCATTAATGAGCTTCAGTACATTTTTAATCACTTCAAAGAGCCATTTATGAAGATGCCCTGCCCTCTTGTTCCCCATTTTACACATCATGGCTTTCTTTAAAAATGTTAAATTTGAACGCACCCATGTTAACTGAGAAAATGATAGGTATATGCTGAAAATATCACTGTTAGTTATTAAGCAATCCCTTAAGACTCAAGAGTGGTGGGATGCTCTCTGATTAACCTCCCATTCTTCCAACTCCAGAGCTATTATTTAAAATGTTCTCTCTTTTTACTTTCTGATTTCCAAGTCACTTTTGGTCCAAGACCTTCACCACCAGCTGATAAGCTTCCATGAAATGTTTGTCACCAACAAGATGCCTTTAGGTGGTTCTCTGTAAAAAAGCGGACACCCAATGCCTTAAGTCTATTAGCAACGCTCCCTGTTTCTTGTTTCCTTTTTCCCTTTTGCTCCCCTGGTACACTGGTGCTCCTGTCCCTGCTCCTAGTAAGAGGAAGACCCACACACGTCAACTGCATTCCATCTCCTTCCACCCCCTGTACCGTCACAACCTTTCTATTTTTAATTGTTTCTCCCGTTATTTCTTGGTCCTTATTTATTGTTGTTATTAGGTGCCAGGAGGGTTCCAACGCATAGTGCACAGTCCCTGTGTGCAACAGAAGGAGACGGTGATCGGGGCTGTGCCATCCTCACGATGGTTGGTATAGTGGAGCCCTTTGCTGCAGTCACCGTGTCAATCTAGCTTGTCAAGAAATTCCTCTTTTTTATTTTTAAATCATTTTTATTGGGGGCTCATACAACCCTTATCACAATCCATTGAATCAGGCATGTTTGCACATATGCTGCCCTCATTCTCTTCGAGACATTTACTTTCTATTGAGCCCTCGGTGCCAGCCCTTTTTTTCTCCCCCCTTCCCCTCACACCCTCAATAACCCGCGATAGATTGTATATTGTTATTATTTTCATCTCTCACACCGACCGCTGTCTCCCTTCCCCCATGTTTTCTGTTGTTCTCCCCCCTATAGAGGGTTGTATGATTATGCATCCATTGTTGTGATTGGTTTCCCCTTTCCCCTTTCCTCTCCCCGTCTTTCTCCTACGCTTCCAGCATCACCATTCCCATTCCTGGATTCTGTGTCGTGAGCTCCCATCCCTTTCCATACCTGTGTACATGTTCCCGTCTAGTCTGAACTGGGAAGCAGCACTGGGGTCATGGTAGTGGAGGTGAGAAAGCCTCAAGGAACCAGAGGAATTATAGTGGTTCATTGATGCTTTACTGCACCCTGGTGACTCATCCCCTCCCTGTGGGTTCTCTGTGGGAAGATTGTTCTGCTATCTACAGATGGGCTTTGGAGCTCCACTCCAGCCCCCGTTGTTCTCAACAGTATGTTTTTTTTTTTTTGTTATGTGTCTGCTGATGCCTATTATCCGATCCCTATGACTCCTCATGATCGCACCGGTGGTGTGCATCTTCCATGTGGACTTGTTGCTTCACTGCTGAATGGCGGCTTCTTTAACTTCAAGTCTTTAAGACCCCAGAAGCTATATCTTATAATAGCTGGGCACCAACTGCCCTCTTCACCACATTTGCTTATGCACCTATTTTGTCCACAGCGATTGTGTCAGGAGGGTGAACATCTCAGACTGCTGATTGGTTAAAACAAAGTGTTCTTGTATTGAGGGAAGGTATGAGCAGAGGCCCCTCTAGTGACTTCAAAAAAAATTTCTCCCTGAATTCTACATCTTCTTTCTTACACAGCCAAAATGATATTTTGTTTTGTTTGCTTAATACTGATTCTTTTCAACTCTTTTAACTAATTCCAATTTGGCTTCTGTTTCTACTTCTACATGGATAGATTTCAAGCCATTAATTATGCCCACACGAAATCAGGAGAATACTGTTTTAGAGCTTCTTTTATTTTATCTTTAGAAGCACTTGAACTGGTTAATTACAACTTAAAAAATACATTCTTCTTTCACCTCAGGTACCATATTTTTCCTATCACCTACATGACCATTCCAGTCTTCTATGCTCCCTAACCTTCAGCACTTCTTTACCTAAAGAATTATTAAATACTGAAGTTCCTCTACGCTCTGCTACTGTCTTGCTTTTCTCTTTCTGAACACATGTTTCACTTGTCTTCAATGACATTCTGTACCATACATTTGTCCAGCATTCTCAGATCTCAACACTCTAGTCAATTTCCCCCCTTAGTTTTGGACTTTTGTATCAAATTACTTATGGAATAAAACTATTAATGCAATTGATTAACTCCGCAAATATGTACTGAGCACTAGAGTAGAAACGTTTCTATATTTGGGGGTCATATAGTGAACAGATAAAACTCCCTGCCCACCTTGAACTTACATTCTACTGGACAAGATGCGCTAAATATAAACAAGACACAAGGCACGTTAGCTAGTTATATCTTCTCAAGAGATAAATAACTTAGGAATGAGAACTACGAAATATTAACGCTATAACTTAGGTTGCAATTTTATATGGTACCTAAGGAACATATCACTGAGAAGGTAGCATTTATAGAACAATTAAAGGATGAAAGAAAGCAAGGAATTCCTGTTCCCTAGAAGCAGAAAGAATGAAAAATGCAAAACCTTTATCTTCTCTCCCTATTTTAACTCTGTGTGATGCCTTTTTATAGTGTGTCTTCTTTTGTCCTTATTGAATTTAGTTGCTCATTCATTGCCCAGGAATACATCTCCTATGCTATAAAAAGTTCTGTAAGTTCTTTCTAAATTTTTTACCTTTCTATCAGTGATAAATACCCCTTATTATATTATTTTACTATTAATGTCTTATCTTTATGTAAACAAAATTCCACAATATTTTCATTCCTTATAGAAGTAGGGAAGATATAAATGATGTATACATGAATAATACTAAACTGTATCAATTCGTCAATTGGAATTTTACTATGTAAAAGGCGCTATCTACAATTGGAGATGCAAAGCAGCCAGATTGTAGGGGGCTGAAGGTATGACTGGGAGGTCGAGACAAGGAGTCATGCTGCTCATACTAAATACTCGAAAAGCTTGGCAGTGAAATGCCTTCCAGATAGATTTGTAGTTGGATACAGCACAATTTTGACAGTTGGCTCTCAGTGAATTCTTGCAGGTTTTTAAAACTATTTAATTATGAACATATGAACATAAGCCTTAATTAAGACAAATCTTCCTTCTGCCTGAATAAGGACTGCCAAGATGTCAGAGGGCAAGACTAAAAGTTTCTGTCTGAACTCAGTTTATAGCCTCCCCATGTTCAGACTGTGTAATGATTTCCCCAGGCTATCTTACCCATACCCATCACTGTCAAGTCAATTCCAACCCATAGTGAGCAAGCAGGACAGAGTAGATCTGTCCCACTGGGTTTCCAAGATTGCAATCTTCATGGAAGCACACTGCCATGCCCTTCTCCTGGAGCGCATCTGGTAGACACAAACCACTCCTTTCACTTACCAGCTGAGCACTTTAAACACTGTGCCGTCAGAGTTCTTCCCCCATCCCCTCTGCCCCCCATGCAATCAGAGACTGTTAAAGATGTTCACCCACCCACAGGTGAAGGGACATCTCTACTCCAATCAGAACTTTAGGATTCGGTGTTACATAAAAAGCCACTGAGACAGAATCAACTAATACAACTCCAAGCACCTTTTGCCCAGATCTATACCTCAGATTACCAACACTCCCGACTATATCTTCAAGACCCACTGCCTAAGATCCTGCCTTCAGGAATCTTATTGTGTAGAGGTTCTAGCTCTCCTGCTTCTCTTCCTTGTCCTGACTGACCCTTTGGAAACCCAGAACCCTTGCCACTGAAGATCCAGCTACCAATATGCACTAATTCTCCTAGATTCTGTGGATGTTTCTGATGAGATCCTTTCTTCTATTAATGCAATTACTTACTTTCATCTACTAAACACGCTTGACCCAATTTCAAAATAGGCAACATCACAAAACATTGGGCGGTACAAGATTCATTTGAAAACTAATAGCATGTTTCAAATTTTCACAAATTTATACAATGCACCGCCCACCATCCTGCTGTAGTCGAGAGGTGGTTCTTAAATACTTTTAGGTTATTTTTCAAAAGCTCTGTTAGATCCTATATATTTTTGTTTATTGTTATTCATTTTTAATTCACAATAAAATACCACCTTTTCCTTAAACTAAACTGATCTGGCTTAATAAGAAGTAGTCAAGTATACAGACACCAGCAAAATATTGATACAGGCAAAAAGATAATTTAAATTACTCAAAGTTTACTTTTTATGGGCCTTCAACATGTAAATTTATTAAATTTTTTAAATGAACACATTATTTTATCAATCTGAAGGTATGAAATTATTATAATAAAAGAAAATTAGACATATTAAATGCTCTATAATTATCTCATTTATATGGCTAAGGTTATTAGCGTATATATGATGTCTTCAAAATAACTCCCATTTGCAGTTACATTTCAAACTGCAGATTCGATGCACTAGCCAGGAAGAATGTCACATTCCTGCTGTGCTAAACTTACTGAAACAAATAGAAAAACACTTTATTGTGCTTTTCCCTGTTTTACTATTTTGTAATTGGACTACCCTACAGGAAATACTCTTCTTTGCAATATATCATTGGGTTACTATAATAATTTTGTTGTTCAAGCTCTTCCTTTCTATACAACATAAAGACTTCTGAAATATTAAAGCAAGGATAAAGAGTATGACAGATAATAATTTAAAAGACATTAGTGAAAAAGTTAATTGAAAAAATCCATAAATGATCATTGCTCCCGATAATAGAATTGAACGTATATATGCTGACCAAGGAAATATGGACAAACACTTCTGCAAATAGTTCTATTCAATATAATTACATTAAAAAGAAATGAATAACTTTTGATAAATATATATCTTTAAATTAAACAAATATACATTAAAGACATGTATCTTACTTTAATTATGTAATGCAATGTTGCTAAAACTTAAAGTTCTTTTGTGTACAAGCAAGCCATCATGCTTGGTCACAGCAAGGTTACTGTAAGGTCAGCTGTTTGAAACCACCACCCATGCCATAAAAAGGAAATGACGTTTTCCAGCCCTGTAAAGATTCATGCCCTTAGAACCCCACAGGGGAAGTTCTACCTTGACCTACAGGGCCACTATAGGTCATAGTTAAGAATGACTCATTAGCAGTGAGTTTTGGTTTCTGTACAAAGAAGTCTTGACATTTACTACTCTAGGCTGTAATTTGGGACTGTATTCCCTGATACTTAAACATATATTCCTCACTTTTCAATTATCTCATTTCCTGCTAGCTCACAATTGCAATAGTAAAAAAAAAAAACCAACTCTACTATTGAATTAAATCAGTTTTCTTCACATGAACCAATTCCTGCCTCACAGACCTACCCTGTGTGTTGGGCTCAAAGTCCACGCAGCCCGCTTTCTGGAAGTCTCCACCACCGGAGCCACCACTGCAGGTCTTCCTGGGAGAGAAGTGACTGGGCTGCGCTATCATGGAGGGAGCCCTTCGGAAAAGGACCAGCAGGAGACAGAGGCAGTTCCTGTACCTGATCTCCACTTAAGTGCTCTAAAAACATCAGGCACTGCAGGGTGAAGAGCCCTGGGGAAATTCATCCCATGACGGCCACAGGAAAAGCTGGCAGCTTCTTCCTCCCCCCAGTAGCAATTAGCTCCTGGCTCAAAAACCAAAAACAAGCCTAGAGCCACTCAGTCAATTATGACTTATGCACAATCCTGTAGGACAAAGTACAACTGCTCCCAGGTTTCTGAGGCTGGATGTCCTTACAGGAGTAGAAAGCTGTGGAGAGGCTGATTGCAACTGCTGAGACTTAGGTTAACAACAGAACACATAACCCACTACGCAACCACGGCTTCAAATGTTGAGCCCTTCAAGACCAGAGTGCACTTGTTTCCATGGAGTGTGTCAGGACCTGCTGGGCAGCAGCAGGTGGTTAGCACTATAGGTGTGGCAGCTGTGCAGGGACATGAGCACAAGCAGTTAACCCCAGATATCACCGTGACCTCTGGCTCCATTGGTTGTGCAAGTCCTAGAGCCATTAATGGTGTCTCAGGTCCATTCAAGAGCCATGCCTGCCAGCACGCCTGCAGTGTCCATATCCAGAAGCAAATCTGTCTTCAGGGCCACGGCACTAGGTTTGCCTCCATGTCCTCCTCGTATTCACTTAATGCTGATTTTCTACCGCAAACTGATCTTTGGAAGCAACCCATGTCGATAAATGAAGAGCAGCTTGTCCAATGGTAAAATTTGTCAAAATAACATTTCCAAAATTACTAACGTTTTCAAGAATGGTTGAAATTGTTCATGAGAAAATATTTGGAAATTCCAAGTGATCTCTACATACATTTTAAGACTACTTTTAAAATAAAAATAATTTTAATAAAATTGGTTTGACAATGATATAAAATACATTTAGTTTGTAAAGTAGATGCTTCGTGAACATTTCTGCTGAATACCAAAAAAAGGCAATTTGTGAATGATTAAAAATCTTATTCATACTCAATGTATAAAAACAAAATGACTTGTTATGCTAAATTCTATTTTGTTAACCTAAATTTGCATTTTCATGAATACATATTCAGAGGGGAAAAGAGTGTTCATAACAGAACATAACATTCAATTTTGGGTTTTATATAAGTGACACCTGTTCTATACATATCATGAGCATTTACTGAGAATCAGACTATGAAGATAACAAAAATTTTATTTCACATAAAAGCATATATACAATTTCATCAGAAATGGAAACACTTACGAGTATAACGGTAATAAAAAGGGGATAATAGAAGATAATCATGTTAATTACAACTATGTTACTATGTCCAAAATCTGTCAAAAAATCCATCATGTGTGCACACTTTCAAAGGCTCTCCAATGTTATATAAATAACAATAAATTAATGCACATATTCCATAAAATTTTAATTAGATACATGCCACAATGTATTTTTATATTATCTTTCTACAGAATCACATTCTTATTTATCCTCCTACCGCAGAGTCAGTTATTTGATTGTATTCACCCAAGCGTAGCACATGTAATGATAGTGAGCCCTCTCCTGAGAATAGGAAATTAAAAAAATTAGAAGATACTAAGTTGCATATTCTAGCTATAATAGCAGACACCTAGGAATATTAAGTGTTTAAGAGGTGATATAAAAAGCTCAATTAAAACTAATTTAGTTTTGTTTCTTTGAATTGATAAAACTACACTTTAAAGCACAGAAGTGAGTTCATAGGATCAAGTTATCCCTAATTGTGTTTAACTTGACCAACTAGTAACTACTTTTATCAGTGTGGTGTATTATTTCATTTACATGCAGTGTAACTTGACTGTATATTACTTTCATTTTGAAATCTGAAAATATTAATTTTATTTTTTTAAATAATCCACGATCTAGATGTATTTTGATTCATTCAAATAACACATGAACTAAAGAATGCTATGGTTTCCTGATTTAAAATCAGGAAAGTTATGTGTCAGGATTGCATCCTCTTACCATACTTATTCAATCTGTATGTAGAAAAAATCATCAGAGAAGGTGTATTATATGAAGAAGAATGAGGCATCAGGATTGGAGGGAGTCTTATTAACAACCTTGCTCGGTGAATGTTAGCATGAAGTCCTTGCTGATGAAGATCAAGGATTGCAGTATTTAGTATGTATTGAAACTCAATGTTAAAAGGACCAAAATCTTCGTAACTGGGTCATTAGGAGTAAAGATGGAAGTTGTCAAGGACTTTGGGTCCACAATCAATGCTCACGCAAGCAGCAGTATTGAGATCAAAAGATGCATTTCACTGGGTAAATCTGATACACAAAACCTCTCTAGAATATTAAAAAGCAAAGGTGTTCCTTTGAGGACTAAGGCGTGTTTGACCCGAGCCATGGTATTTCCCATTGCCTCATATGCATGTGAAAGTTGAGCATTGATGAAGGAAAGCCGAACGAGAATTAATACATTTAAATTGTAGTGCTGGCCAATAATACCGAAAGTACCATGGATTGCTAAAAGGACAAGTAAATCTGCCTTGGAAAAAATAGGGTTAGAGTGCTCTGTAGAGGCAAGGATGGCAAGAAATCATCTCACATACTTGGGACATGCTGTCAGGAGAGACCAGTCATTGGAGAAGGACACCAGATTTAATGGAAGGCCCTCAACAAGATGGATTGAACAATGGCTGCATCACTGGGCTCAAGTATAGGAACAATTGTGAGGATGGTGCAGGACCAGGCAATGTTTCTTTCTGTTTTGCATAGGGTCTCGAAGGGTGGGGGGAAACTCAATTCTCCTAATGATGAATGCTTTGGAATATAGAAGTTAAGTGGGTAAATATACACCTATGCCTCGCTGGACACAGGCTGAATCCTCATGGTGTATAAGAGTCAATGACCCCCCCCCACACACACACACACATGCACACACAAGAATGGAAGGAAAATTTTGCCAGAAAATCAAGCTAAGGCGAGGGGAGAGGGGCATCTACATTTTGGAGGAGATGCTGACAGTTCTGTTGGTGAGAGTGGGGGTGATTAGGGAGAAGTAACCTCCCATTGGGAAGAAGTACTAAACAATATTTTGCATCATTTTAATCAATTTAGGGGGTCAGATTTTATGAATACGTTTCTCCCCAACCTTCAATGAACCACACCATGGACTAAGCACCATGATGATCATGGAAGCTGACCTGGCAGGCTGCATGGTATAATGCAGGGGCTACACCAGAAGGACTTAACATAGAGCCACCTCTGAATGAACTAAGTCCTGCCTCAAAGATGCCTGCACCCTTGGACTGTGCGATCTAATAACAAAATCCAAATATGATGAAAGGAAAAAGTATCATAGTTAAATTATGAACATCCAATTGGCAGAAGGCTATGGGGGACAGTGAGAGCCCCAGACCAATCTGCAGAGTAACTAGTTAGATGAAGCCACTGGCAGACCCCCAATAGCTACAGGCAAGAGTATCAAAAGCTTTACTATCAGACAGGATCATTGTCATCTTGATTGTGCTGAATTGAAATCGATACTTGACCAGCTGACTTCCTTATTGACCCAATCTGAATTTATTATAGGTGTAAGTATCTTTCATATTCCATGACAACATTTCTTCCCTGGTGAGGAGCTGATACCAAAGGGTGAAGTAGAAAGCAAATGTTTTGAGAATAATGATGGCAACAAAATGTACAAATGTGCTTGACACAATGGATGGATGCATGGATTGTGATAAGAGCTGTATGAGCCTCCAATAAAAGGATTTCAAAAAGTGTCAAAAAAGAGTCAAATGGAAGAGGATAAAATGTTTCTCAAAGGCATAAAAGAATATAAAAAACAAATTCCAGCAGCATTTTAAAATATTTAGGAAGCAAAGACTATGTTAAAAATCTTAAGATATTTGCCAGATTTAGAAATTGTTGGGCGTGTGATTCCAAGAATTAAATTGGAACCCCTTGAGAACAATTTAAAATTTACTTTTTGTCCTTTGAGATTGAATGTTTCATAAACTAGGCTATAGATGGGTGAGTTCCTGAAACAGCCATCCAATTCCAATCTCAAATGAGTTCTCATTGTTTTTAACTGGATGTGGTGACTATCCCCTGGCCACAATACTCATGTCAAAAGACAAGAAAATATGAGTAAAATCCAAGGGAATGGCAGACAAGAGAACACAAATGATTCAGGTATTTGAGTTAGGAGAAATGGACTTTAAGAAGTAAATAAACTATAATAAATATCTTAGGTCATAAATTTAGTGAAAACAGTATGAGTCCCCAAAAGCCCAGAGAACCCTAAAGAAAACACATAAAAAGAAAATGACATGTGGTAGTATGAGAATGAAGCTAATATAAGCAAAGATAAGGAGAAAATGTGAAAGTAGGTAGAAAAGTCCATTCCTGGAAATATGCACATGAAGTCTGATGTCTCATAAGAAACAATGGAGTACATCAGACAATAGAACAACTGTACAGTGATTAGATTAATGTAAAAGTGTATGCATAGATATGTGTACACATGCATATATCATTATATATGTTAGGTTTCCAAATTCAGTAAAAATATATTGTTTAAATATAAAAGTACAATAAAAATACTTTCAGATAAATGAAAACAGAGTTTTAGATGCAGTATAAAAAATGCTAAAATAATTTCTTCAGCAGAAGAACATACCTGATCGCAACTTCGAGTTACAGAGGTTGGATGATGATCATTAGAAACGCTAAGTACTTTGGTAAGGATAAAGCTTTATTTTCTCAGTTAATTTTATTTAAACACACATGGCTGTTTGAGACAGAAATTAAAAGTCTGGTAGTATTCATACATATTCAGAGATAATATAATATCCCCAAACCAAATTCACTGCTATCAAGCTGATAGGGTTTCCAAGACTGTAATTCTTTATGAAAACGACAGTCTCATCTTGTCTGAATTCACTGGGATGGCTGCTAATGGAAATATATGTTTGCAAGGTTCTCATACGAGACACAGAGTAAAATAAGAGGGGGTGGTAGGGGTGCATACTGTAATTTTTAAAGCAATCGTTTAAGTGTGTGTATAATCAATATACAGGTGTCACTGTAAGAATTTAAAAGATATTCAAACAAAATCCAAATCAATCCAACAAAGTGAAGTAAAGGAGAAGCCAAGAACAGAAAACAAATAGAACAAATTAAAATTATTACAATTATATAGCAACAATTGATTAAATATAAATTGACATAAATAAAAAGCACAGATTATCAATAAAGGGGGAATTTTAAAGTAAGATCTAACTCTATGCTCTCTGAGACACTTTAAAATAGCTTCAGAAAGATTTTGAAAAATGGGAAAAAAATCAAAAGTAGAAGTATGCGACACTTCAGTAACTATATTCATATCATACATTATCAACTCTGAGATAAAGACATTTTATAATAATCAAATAGTCAATTAATCAAGAAAACATAGCAATGATAGCAACAATGATAAAACAGGTTTGCACTATAGAACAGAGATCCAAAGGGCAGGAAGCAAAAATGTCAGAACTGTTTAAATTATTGGCAAATACCAAATAATAGTTACATATTTAAACAGTACTCCATTTGAAAAAAATAAATAAATGTCATAGCTACACTGAAGAGCAAAGTAGCAATACCAACCACCTTGATTTCACTGACATCTATAGAACAGAGGAGTAAATTGTATTAAATTTTCATGAAAAATTCACAAAGAATATATCTAATTCTGAGACAAAATCAAGTATCAAAATATTAAACCCTAGAGATTATATTTCCCTCCCATAACGGAATTAAATTAGAAGTCAATAACAATAAGATCTAGAAGAAGTTCAAGATCATTGTTAGAGATGCAATAGATCTACACCTAAACTCCCCCCCAAAAAATTTTTGTCACTCTGTTCCAAAGTAACTATTGAAGTGGATGTGAAATGGTATATTTTTGTTGCTTTCATTTATATGTATTTGATAAATAATAACAGTGAGCACATTTGTACGTGCTTATTTGGTGTGCCAATTGTATACCTATTTGTTGTGGCAGCCTCTTTGCTTAGGCGTTGCTCTATTGGTGACAGTTCAATAGCTGCTCTGTGGAAGAAAGATGAGGCTGTCTCCTTCCACCGAGATTTGTGGCCTCTGAAACCATAGAGGGGAGTTCTTTTTTTTTCATTTCTCTTTGGTATCTGAATATTATCCTTTGGGGCATATTTATTCAAAATTTTTTACCATTTACAAATTGGATATTTTTTCATTTCAAAATTGATAATAATTTCCCCATTTTCATATATACTATATTTACATATGTACATGCTTATACTTAGACCTCTATAAATGCTCTTTGTCTAATTCTTTCCTCTATTTCCTTTTACTTTCCACTTGGCCCACTATCATGTTTGGTCTTCATTTGGGTTTCAGTAATTCCTCTCAGTTACATTGCCCTTGATCAAGCCCTACCAGGCCTCCTACACCCTCCTCGCCATCGATTTTAGATCACTTATTGTCCCTGGGTTTGTTAACATCCATGTCCTTTCCCCTGACTCCCACTCTCCCATGTCCCCCCAGCACCATAGGTCACATTGCTTTCTCCTCTAGATTGCTTATCCTGCCTATCTTATCTAGATAGACCTGCAGAGAAAATAGTATACACAGAAAAACAAGACAGAACAAAACAACAACCAAATCCCAACTGCAATAAAAAAAGGAAAGATTATAAATAGTTCTAAGATCCATTTGTTTTATCTTTAGAAGTGTTTTCTGGTTGAGTCTAATGTGATCGATCACAAGGTGCCGATAGGATCAGGTATCAGGCATCAAAAACAAAAAATCTTAGCATTGTGAATGAAGGGGAGTATGGAGTGGAGCCCCAAAGCCCATCTCTAGGCAACTGGGCATCCCCTTACAGAAGGGTTACGGCAAGGACACAAGCCAGTCAGGGTGCAGTATTGCACCACTGAAACACACAACTGTCCTCTCATTCTTTAATGCACCCCCTCCACTATCATGACCCCAGTTCTACCTTACAAAACTGGCTAGACCAGAGCATGTGCGTGGGTACAACAGATAAGAGCTGGAAACACAGGGAAATCAGGAGAGATAAACTGCCCAGAACCAATATTGAAAATAGCCATACCAGGAGGGGAAGAGGAAGGTGAGAGGAAGAGAGGAGGAAGCAATTACAATAATCTATAACCCCCTTCCAGGGGGCTGGACAACAGAACAGTGGGTGTATGGAGACATTGGTCAGTATAAGACATGAAAAATAATATTTTATAAATTATGAAGGGTTAATGATAAATTATAAAGGTTGAGAAGGGAGGAGGAAAATGAGAAGTTGATACCAAGCCCATGTTTTGAGAATGATGATGGCAACAAATGTACAAATGTGCCTGACACAATGGATGGATGTATGGATTGTGATAAGAGCAGTACAAGCCCCCGATAAAATGATTTTTTAAAAGAAGAGAAAAAATGGTTACTAGTTATATTTTCATAACTATGCATTTAAAAGAGATGCTTTTCTACAAATGATGCTTTGGTTTTGCATCTGAAAATTTTGTTATTTTGTTTTCACTATTATTCAGTTCATAATTGTTATGTTTAATTTCTTCACTGGACTTTGTGACTAAAAAACAGTTTGAGTTTGGGAATAGACAATTAGTAGTTAAGCATAAGGTCAAGGAGATGTTTGAAAGGTGTCAGGTAATATAGGGCATTTTAGAAATGTTCTTGAATTGTGAGCTGGGAAGCCAGTTGCAAGTGATTGGGTTTTTTTGTGGGGGCGGGGTTCCCAGAGTTGAGAAGCATTATTTGACTAAATTAACAAAGTCATTCAAGCTCACCATGTGTAGAAAAGACTTGATATAAACTGTTTTGAAGAACGAGCTTCAACTTGGACTGCATTCTGGAATCACCTGGATTTCTTTAAAATACAGATGGCGAATTTTTCCACCAGTTCTCATACACACAAACTCCTGGTTCAATTAGTCTGGATCACATCACAGGTAATGGGGTTTTTTTTAAAGCTCCCTCTCAGCGATCCAATGTGCACATAAAATCCAGGGCTACTTATTACAATTAGGCAGGCAGTGATGGTGGCTGGAGCCAAGAGGGTCCTTGTGGCAAAGGCAGGCTTTGACTCTGCTGGATATACAAGGAAATCTGCCTTTATTCTCCAGCCCCCACAAGTTTTCTACTTGTGACAGGATGCAGCTTTAAATTTTTTCTACCTCCTTTCATTAATGAAAAACCTATGAAACCTAATGGAAACTTACCAAACCTATGAAAGCAGGAATCTAGTGTACCTGAGAAATCTGTCAGAGCAGGAAACTCAATTAATCCCGTCTCCTCTGACAGGTCACTAACTTATACAGGCTCAGGGTTTCATAGTTTTTATTGTATTTTGAAAGAGGACCCCAGAATAACTGACAGGTAGACACATTCGGAAGAAGGAAAAATAAAAAGCAAGATAACCTAAGGTTTGGGACTAAATCAATGGCTATTAAACTGCACGTTGCATCATTGAACATGAGGCGGTCTCGGGTGGCTAAGGTCAGATGTGGCATATGCTATCTCCACGGAGTTCAATCAGGGTGGTGAACAAGAATCAGAACAGGAGAAAATTCATGGAGATGAAGCCGGTTACCGCATACCCAATTTCAGTTGTGTTTGACATCAGAAGGGCTTTTAAAAGTTTGTGAAACATTGAGTTAAAGATCATGGGATTTTCCTTTTTTGAAGATATCTTGTTTATGAAAACTAAAAAAAATGATAAAATGTAGGAAGGAAGTATAAAAGCAGTGTCCATAGAACTTCAATGCCACTGTCCTTTTTCATGGGGACCATGGTGGTGGAGTGCTGATGGGTTGGGCTGCTATGTCTGAAGTCAGCAATCTGAAACCATCAATCGCTCGGAGGGGACAAATGAGATGTTCTCCTCCCATGAAGAGTTGAAATCTCGGAAACACACAGAGGCAGTTCTACCCTGTCCAAAGTGAGGGTGTGAATCAGAATCCCTCAATGAGTTGTTTAATTGTTTGTTTTTTAAATTTTGGTGCCTTAAATAGTACACAACAGTTGTCCTTTTAAATACGAATGCTATTTGTGATCGCTGGCCAAAGTAACAAATATTTTAACTTGACAACACAGCCCTCTTTTTCTCTCAAAACCTCTAAAATCTAAGGACCAAAAAAAATTCTTTTCTCAATTCATCTCTCTAGCTTAGAAAAATAAATAAATATTCCAAATTAAAAACAAAAAAACAGGTGCACCCATGTTTGGAGAACATCAGTGAAGGCCAGATAATTTAAAATGGACAAATTTTAAAGCCAATACAACTGAGTCGTTATTCTCTGATGTTATTTTATTGATTTTCTTTACAATTGTTCAATTGCTCAGTAACAAACTATTCCCAGGTTTCAGTTTACCTGATGCTCCATAGTCAGGATTTAATTCTTGATCTTTTCTGGTCATTTAAAAGTTACTAAGTACAAGGCATTTCTAAAATGTTGTGCACAGTCCAAACTTAGCACCATTGAGTCGATTATGGATTTTCATGACACTGTAAGAACAGAGTAAAACTGAGCCTTAACATTTCTGAGATTTTAAATCTTCACAGGCACAGACAGCCTCATTTTCCCCCCACTGAGTGGCTAGTGAGTTTGAATAGTCAACCTTGAAGTTAGACGCCCATTAATTAACCCATAGTGCCACCATGTATACACTTCCATCGAAGCACTTTCAGGAAAACTTCTTTTTCATGGGTGAAAGCACAGCAAAGCCAAGATTGAAAGCCAGAGACTGAGGATTGTTAATTCTTTTTTTTTCTTTCTTTTTTAAATTTAATCCGTTTGCCTGTTAATTCTTACATTCCAGTATGCCTTCCTATGCTTGGGATTTAACAGACTCCATAATGGCACTACATTAAATAATCAATTGCAGAAAAATACTTGCATATTTTGTTGATAGTAAACATATATTATAACTAATCACTTCCTATAAGGAGTCCTGGTGACATGATTATGCATTGGGCTACAATCAGTTTGGAACTACTAACCGCTCTGCAGGAAAAAGACAGGATTTTCTACTCCCTTGAAGAGTTACATTCTCCGAAACTCAAAGAGGGCAGTAAGACCCTATTCTACAGTACGGTTATGAGTAGGCATCAGCTCAATAGCAGTGAGTGAAACACTTTCTTTAGCAGTAGATATAAAACTGGAATAAGATATTTTAAGGGGTTCTACTTAAATTGTGCCATAAGGAATGTGTATATACATGTGTATGTGTATGTAAAATATATGTATATTGTGTATAATATACATATGTGTGTATTTTTATATTTCAAATTGAGTTATTTTCCAAAATTAATTTTAAACTCTGAGCCCCTTTCCAGTAAGACATTAGAACAGTTAGTCTACCATGTTATACACAGTCTTATGAGAACATGAAATATAAAATTTGGTTTAAAAGTATTTATCCATGGTTATAAACTAACTGTTTAAATATGTTAATCTTGATATAATCGTGTTTAAAATATACTTGTTTTAAATATGCAGATGAATATCCAAGTATTAATAATCTGGCCCACACAACAAGGTAGAAACATGTATAGGAATGTTTAGCAAAGTAATGAAGTTTAAAAGATTGCAAATAATATGTATGAGTGTTGATCCAGTCAAAAGTGTGTCCTAGAACAATTATAGCATTTACAGAAAGATATGGGGCAAGAATTTTGTCTTACCGCTGAGAAACAGGAAAATATTTTTGTAGAAATAATGAAGGAATAAACGACTTCCTAAATTTTTCAGATGAACAGAAAAATCTGAGTAAATGTGAAATGCAGAGAAAACTTTGTATACATATCAAATAACAAGAGACCCCATTTTAGTGGAACAGTCTAACCACGCAAAAACTCTCCGACTGCAATTAATAGTAATGACAGGCTCAGTACCCAATTATTTTTAAAGTATGCAATATATTTTATTCATATGCAATTTTTTTGTCATTCTACATCAAAACTAGCAATTTTTTCTAATGAAAAGAACTCGTTTTCTTTCTTCACTATCAAACAGATAAAAAGACTGATTCTCCAAACAGCGTTTTCATCTAAGCTGTTTAAATTTCTACCCAATTCCTACCTCTGGATGAGAAATGTCTCAGGCAATATTCCTTCACAGAATATGAAATTATAAACAACATCTAAGGGGATGAAGGATGAGATGAAATATGAAGGAAAAATATGACAATGACAAATATAATACCAGTAAGTAATTTAACCTTATTGTAAATCATTTTTCTTCCCCATCTAGAAGAGAAAAGAGAGAGGAGAGAGAAAGGATGGCTCTAAACTCTCCTGGAAGATCGAGGAAGATACTGGCAAGATAATTGGTTTGTAAGCAGAGCACAGATCGCTACTGAAAGTATTACCTCTGGGGTCCAATGACAAACCCCAGTCCTTCTAACAGCTGCTGTGATGGACGACTTCTAACTACAATGACTCCTATGACTTCTTTTAATTCCTTGTGAAAGTGCCCAAACCAAACCCACTGTGGCCAGTGTGGATCCAACTCACCGGGATGAACAGCACTATGAACCCTACGCCACAGGGTCCCCAAGCGTGTGATTTCATGGAAGCAGCTTGCCACACTCTTCCCTGTGACGATCTGGGTGAGGTCCAAACGTGTGCTTTTCAGTTAGCAGACGAGCAGGTAACCACTGCACCACCGGAGCTCATTTATGACAAGACAGCTGCCCTGAGCATGAGAGATTCATATAGGGCCAAACTGGCATTTTTAGACTGGCTGGCAATTTTTTAAAAATAAACCCAAAATGTATTATAATAACGAAAGCATTATTGGGTCTCATAAATTGGCTGAAGGTCATCTAAATCTCTGCATACATTTAATGGCACACACATCAAGTTTAATTTCTTTAAAATGCTACCTTTTATTCAATACATTGGTACAGTGTATTGACACAGGATTTAAATTTCATGCCCTAGACTATTTTAAAGTCATATTAAAACTAATATTATTTTGAAAGTGAAGTATTACAAATTCAATTAATCCTGAATTACACCTATTTTGAGTCCTGTTCTTTGCTCCAAATTACTTTACTTCTTCCATTCGTTTTCTATTTATCAAACCATTGCCGATCCCGCTCTGAGAAAGTCACACTGAAGCAGAAAACGGAATGGCAAGAAGCTGTAAATCACTGAAAGAACAGGATGAAAAAAGAAAGGCATGTAAAGAGATCCAAACTTGACATGCTTAACGAACATGTTGGCTGGACCTTTATGAACAAGTCGGAAAGAGGTCCACACCATGGGTGATGTGGAAACCAGAGGAAGACCACAAAGGAGCACGCAAGAGAAGTTTGAGGATCTTCCCACTATTCTTATTGAAAATAAATGCCTCAATTTGTTTATTCTGGGTGTTCTTAGATCAGGGAAAGGGTGCAGACTGGATGTCAACAATCAAGATGAAAGTCAAGAGCAGGTGGCTTACAAAGGGAAGGACAGATGGGAAATTAATAATCAGTCGTATTACCGGGTATATTTCTGTATCAGATATTTTTGTCTTTGCATTTTATAAAACTTTCTCATCGATTACTTATGCACCTAAGTATGAGATAAACTCATTTTATGGCTTGAACAACAGAGTGGATGTTATTGTGATGTACTCAGATGGAAATACCAGTGGAGGAACCAGTGTGAAGAGGAATTGTTCTGGGGACTCCAGAGATCACTTTTTTGAAATATTAAGTTTGAAATGCCTGTTCAATTTCCAAGTGGTTAGCTCAAATATGTATTTAGATCTACAATTCTTGAAATTATGGGAGGTCAGGATCAAATATGAAAATCTGAGAGTGTACATTAGTGAATAATTTGATGATTATTTAAGGAAAAAGTTAAAATAATGAAAACCTAGGACATGAGAAGATTTTTTTAAGAAAAGATTAAAGAAGTTAGACCAAGAAACTACTGAGTGGTAAAAACTCTTTGACAACCACACACCTCAATAAGAAAAAGACAACTCAATTAAGAATCAGGTAAAGGGCATTAACCCACTAACCGGCAGATCAACAAAGACATCCAAATGATCAACAAGCAATAGAAGAAATGGTCACTAGCACTCACCCTCTGTGAGATGCAAATCAAAGCAATGATGAGATACCACCTTATAATGACAGCTGAGTTAAAACACACACACACACACACACACATTAAACTCTGGAGGGCTTCAAAGAGATGGGAACCATCAAATATTGCTGGTGAAACTCTTAAGTATGTCCAGTCACTGTGGAAATCGATATGGTACTACTTCAAACAACTGGAAAGAGAAACTCCATCTAATGCAAGGGGCTGGGTATATATCCTACAGAAGTAAGAGTCATAACACAGATACACATATCCCCATCCATGTTCATCACAGCACTGTTCACAGTAGCAAGAAGATGGGAATAGCATAAATGCCCATCAGTAGAAGAAGGGATTAAAAATTTGGGTACATACACACAATGGAATACTATGGCTCCAGGGAGGCTTCGTGACATTGGTGGACCTGGGGAACATTGTGCTGAGTGAAGCTAGCCAGCAACAAAGAGCACATATTGCATGAGACCAACTCCAAAGGAGGGAATGAGATAAAGACTTTCATACAAAAAGGACACACTTTGGAGGTGTGTGTGGGCTGAGGGACAAGAGAGGGGAGATGGAGCAGTAGCATAGGCTGTGGATGGTTGTTAATGGGTGCAATGGAGGATGGCGGCCCAGAAGCAGGCAAAGAGAAATCAAGAATCAAGGAGTGAGGGAGGGGTCTACATTTGCATGAGTTGTTTGGCGGTTTGAACTATTGGGTAAAAAAGTGATGAACTGAAATGCAAACCTCCACCTAATTTATTACAAAAGCATTGGTTAATGGGTTCCAGTTCATTTTTGCATAGGTGTGTTTCAAACAAGACTTTTTTTTATTGTTTTTCCCTTTTTTAAAAATCATATTGAGGGTTCTTACAGCTCTAATAATAATCCATAGATGAATTTTATCAATCACACTTGTGCATATGTTGCCATCATCATTTTCAAAACATTTTCTTTCTACTTGAGCCCTTGGGGTAAACTCTTCTTCTTACCTTCCCTCTCCCACCCTCCTACCATTGTGAATCCTTGATCAATTATAAAGAATTGATATTTTCATATTTTACATCATTTGCCGTCTTTCTTCACCCACACTTCTGACGTTCATCCCCCTGGAGCGGGGTGAGGGTGATTATATGTTAATCAATGAAATGGTTCCCTTTCTCCCCTTTTCCCCCACATACATCAATTGAGTAAACACCCTTATACATTCATTGCCCTTAAAGTATTACTTTTATGTTCAGTATAACATGCAGATATTTAAGCTGTATCATTATTAAGCATTACTATTTATCTTCCATATTAGCAGGGAAAAATAGCGAGTATATTATATTATAAAGCTAAATAAATGAAAAATAGCAATAACAAAAATGTCAACATACTTATAAAAATATATATTGCATATGCATCTATCCTGTTATTCTTCTTAAGCTGTTGTAGAAAATGCCAAATATAATTACAAAATATGTATTCAATACATGTAAACCACTAATTTTCTACTTGTAAATGTCTGACTCAAAAAGCAATTTACTTTATGGTTTACTTAAGCTTTGCAAGTACATTAAAATATGATAGTATATACACAACAGCTTGTTAACAAGATTATCATAACATTAAAATCATAATGTGGCACTTCCATTATGGATACTTAAAATTAAAGCTAATCCTCACAGTACCAATTTTTATCTCCTAAATAATTTTAGCTATTAGCTGTTCATTCAAAGTCTGTATCTCAAATGATAAGCATCCTAAAGTAACGACTCAGCTCTGCACTTTTCTTTGATAGCAAAACAAAAGCTGGATCATTTTCTTTCTATTCCTTAATATACGATCTTTTGTTGGTATGGAGAAAATATAGTGTTGTCATTTCTGACCTTGGATTGGTGCTTGTTATCCATGTTATTGTTATGGTTTTAAATGGACACATCCCATATAGTAATGGTAAAGATGTTCTTTTGGGGCTTAATCATCCCAAATATATCACATTATCATAAAAGTGGCATGTACAACATTAATTTGAGGGATTTTTTGGTAAATATTGATTTTACATAAAAATTACCTAACACAGAGAAAGTACCAGTCTAAATAAATGAATGGTTATGTTAATGATTATGGTAATGATTTTATAAATAAATTATTATTTAACCTATTTCTGATATCATTTTTGTGCTACTATTTCACAAATTTTATAATAGTTAATTATGTATTCAATACATTCATGTTCAAGTTCTAATTAAAGCTTAGAGGAAGATATTCTAAATTAAAATAGTTCTAAATTCATATATATCAATTGCCAGAAAATCTATAAATAATCTCAAAGTACTTTTGCTAAGCATTTATTTGGTTCTTTCAAATGTTAACAAGAATCAATATAGAATCTGTCTTCCATTCCCCACGAATGGTTGTAGAGTTAAATTTATCTTTGGGCCATCTGAAACGGAGTGTCAACTCTTGCTTTTACTCATAGCTAGACTGAGTGAATGAAATTACATCCCTAACTTTATTGGGAGAAGATCTGGTGGCACAAAAATTATCCATTGGGTCTCTAACCGCAAGATCAGCAGCTTGAAATCACCAGCTGATTTCTACTCCAATCAAGATTTCTAGTCTCGGACACCCACACACGGGGTAGTTCTACTTTGTTCTGTAGGGTGGTTCTGAGTCAGAATGGAGCAGACAGCATTGAGTTTGGTTTGGGAATTCTAACTTTATTTAGCAAAAACATGACAGTAAGTATGCGTGTTTTTGTAATGTGTATAGACATGTACATATTTATTAATATTATTTAAATCAAATAATATTAATAACAAAATTTAAAAGGTCATACAATTAATTACTTATAGTGTCATGGCATAGTGGTTAAGCATTGGGCTGCTAACTGTAAGGTCAGCAATTCTAAACTACCAGCCACTCCCCAGAAGAAAAACAAAGCTTTCTACTCAAATCAGAAACTCAGAGACAGTTCCCCCTTATTCTACAGGGTCGCGTTCCATGAGTTATAATTAACTCAAAGGCAGCGAGTTTGGTTCTCTTTGGTTTTATTGTCATGTAATTATTTTTGTAATATTCAATCCTCATGTTCTGAGCTGAATTTCAATTATATTATTAGAGCAGCTGTACCATTAATATCTTTGAAAAATGATGATGTGATTTATCTTTAGCTTTCAAAAGATCGTCAAAACGTATTCAGCTTGGTTGTCCTACTCATGTGTTGGCTGACATTAGTCAAATCAAGGAACCAACTGTGATCATGGTGGAAATGTACTTAACCAACTGTAACAGAAATGATAAAGACAAGATGTTTTCCCTGCATAGAAGACAAGTGAATACTCCTGTACTCTGCTGATCTGGGGGATGGGGAGCTCTGAGAAGATTCCCGCTGATCCATTTAGTGAAATAAAACTTGGGGAAATGTAATTAAGATAGGATCAAGAAATTTGATTAAAATAGAGAAGAGCTAACACATGGCTTCTGAATCCAATTTCCCAGGTCAGACTTTTCATGTAGTCAAAATACACAGAGAGACACGCAGGGCATTTCTGATAATAAAACTAATTTGTTTATTTTTGAAAACAAAAAATATATGCTAAAATGTTTATTTATTTGTAATCACTGATATTATTATATCATATAGTTCGGATTTTTAATGTACTTTATTCCATAATAATAAAAACTTGATGATTTCACTCAAAGTATTTAATCAATACCTTTAACATTAAATATTGTTTTATATTCTTATTTAATGTCACTTCCACTGCTGTCAGAGCATATTGTTATATATGCCCTTCATAAACTACTTAGTCAATATACTACTTTTTTATTATTATAAAATGAAACTCATTTTATACATGAATCTTTGTAGTCCTAATGAATATATCTAAAAAGTTATTAGAACTAAAATCAGGATTAAGCTCAAAGTTTTCCTTGACTTGTAGGAAGGGGTTTAATATGTATAAGATGTATACATATATAAATACAAATGCAAAAGAACATAGCAACCATCAAAAATATAATGCACACATATATACACATAACACACATGTATTTGCCTCCAAGGACAGAGTCAAAGAGCAAAATATTCTTGTCCTTAAACATCTCAGTAATTTTGGTCAAAATATTCATTGAAACAGTCTTCCACTCCAGTCCATTTAGAAATATCAGTAAAAGTAATATCAACATATTTTAATCATTATGCTTAAACCCAAACAAAGCCACTGCTATTGAGTTGATTTGTACTCAGAGCTTACCAGTGATATAAACTAAGACATTCAGATCGGAAGCAAACAACCCAATACATTTAAATGGGTAATAACAGGGGAGTGAAATTAAAATATACTTTGGGCACACAAATTTTTAAAAATGAAGAGAAATCCCCCTTTTAATGTCTCTGAAACTCCTTAGACCCTATTCCTCAATGGAAAATTTAACTTGATATTTATATTCCTTCCAAGTCAACAAATGACTTTTGACTTAAATCATATTTAAAATGACTTATCCTTAAAAACTATCGTCCACATTTACACTGTTAGAGTTTAATTTCTAACGCTGTACAACTGATAGGGTTTATGGTGCACCTACAATTACCATGACACACACCCCCCAAAAAGCCAGCAAACATAAACTTTACAACTCAACATCACCATCTAGTGACATGATTCCTCACACGTGACAAAGCCAAGTAAAGGAAGAAGAGATTTTCAGAGGCATTCTGTAATCTTACTTCACGTCTATAGTAACAATCTAAATGCACCGGGACTCACTTCACAGGCTTGACTCTTCAAATAACACACTGCCGTTGGCCATGTTTGCTTTCCAAAAGCACAATGTACCTTCTTACCATGGAGGTATACCCTAAATCGAACTACTCCATAGTTCTGTGTATTCAATATTTCCCTTATTTTCATAGTCAAATACATCCAATAGGGGTATTTTCTTTTTAATACTCCTTTAATGAAATTATTCAAGTCAAATACCTTCTGATTCCTTAACCCTTCGAGGCCCGTTACTGCGTCAGACACAGAAAAGGTGATAAAGAGAAACAAGCAAGCCCAGTTTTCGTTTGATCTTTCCTTTTGACTTTCTCGGGGAGTTACAATAGGTACCAAAAAGATGCTGCAGAAATTAAATCAACTTGTATGACTGGGGACTAGAATTGGAAGAAATTATGAAGAAAAGTTGACAATGCTACCTGTAAATTCTGTTATCCTGTAACCCAAAGATTTGATGCTTAAGATGAAATAATTTTTTACTTTCACCAACTTGTCCTTAGGTTATCAATTATAAAAGTGCTACACAAAATGTTCTTATAAAGGTAGCATTGCAGTGAAGTTATATAAACTGTTATTTAGGGGCCGTCACTTCGGTTCTGACCCATAGCAACTATGTAGTGTAGAAGTTTTTAGCCAGTTCTATTAATTGTGTATGATATGTGTAAGTCCTTTGATATAAGTACTATAACCATTATATAGCACTATAGAACAAAAACAATGAATATAATGGAGTATTTTCTATCTTGCTTGCATCAATGTTTCATAACTCACAAAGCATTTGTCTCATACACTCTCTCCATCACTCATATAAGCTAAAAAAATATAATTGAGCAAAATTACATTTGGAATCCCAAATCTGATTCTTACCACTTATTCTAGTATATTTCTTATTTGCATTTTCCCCATTTCGTACTTCATTGTATTTTAATCATTAATAATATATTCCCATAATAGAATATTTAGAAGAATAGAAAATTATAAGCTTGAAAAATCACATGCAATCCTTAACCCAGATGTGACACCTATTTTCCTATATTTAATCCCCTTTTTTCTATACATTCTTTATATCTAGGTGAGATCATGTTTTACAGAAAATTTTGTGGCCTGATGTTTTCACTAAACAGAATAAAAAATGGCTATTTCAATAAAAACACCACTTAGCGAACACTTTAATTTCCATACATAATTAAATATGTCAAATTTATTACATATCATATATATACACATTAAAAATTTCTTAGAAAAATTCTAGTATCTTTAATTCTCTTTGTCCATGAAATTTTTCAATGTCCCATATATAGGTGTGTAAATAAATTGTACAATTATTTCCTAATTTTTCTTCCCTTCATAGTCAAAATTTAAAAGTTCGAGATTCATTTTGCTTACTGTTACATTCCAAAGTATGCAAAACATGCTCAGAGTGTCCATAATTTCTATTAGTTCTCCATGATGGAAACATCAATTATCCTTCCAGTTCATTATTAGTTTTTACCATTATTCATCAAATAGAATAAATAAATGTTGTCATTTAGATTTTGTGATAATTGTCCAGTACAAATATTTTTCATATAATATAAGCTTAGTGTTGACAACTGAATGATATTTCTTTCCTCAACCAAATTTCAAAGAGATAGTCATCAATACTACACAATCTATGGACTTTGGTTGTTTGCTTTATTCCTTATAGCTCTTTAATATGCATAAAATTTTCCATAGCATGTTTGAGGTTAGAATATACAGAATTATTTGGGGGTTTTTTTCCCCTGAGACGTCTCTTTGTACCACTTGCAGATGGACTCAGTATGTTCTTGCTAGTTTGGGGTACTTCATCTAACAACTTCATAGGCTCTGTTTTAGTGGCACTGATGCCATTTTAAATCTATAACCAATTGAAATATAGTCAATTAATATGGTTCTTCTAGCCTCTATGCCTGTGGTTATAATACCATTTGGGAAGGAGTTCTCTGTTAAGCTAATGGACAGCATTAAAGTGAGATGTATTCTGAATTTCAACCTTAATAGAGGGTGTGAACCTAGTCAGCACTCTTTGTTTCCTCAGTAGAGTCTACTGGTAGGCAAAAAGCACACCTCCATCAAAGCCATTCCTCCCATATAAGAGCTATCTCAGAAGCTGAGAGAGAATCCAAACCACCAGTGGAGCATGCTAGAAACGTCTGATGAGGTGGAAGTCCATACCAGAGGGAGGCGGCTGAAGCTCAGAGACCATGGAATAAAGCAAAGGAGCAAGGTGCTACAAGGAAGCCAGGAGACAGTGAGAACAGAAGAGCAATACAAGACCACGAGATTGTGAGGCAGGGAAAGCAGCGGGCAGTGTGCCTGGCCTGCAGAGACTGAAGCTAAGAGATCTTTTGATTGAGAGGCTGAGGACAGGAGGAAGGCTAGGCTACTGGCTAAAGAGAGGTATTTTGTGCAACAACAACTGTATCCTGAATGTTTTCTGATCTGACCTGTTCCCTCATTAATCTCCCTTAATCATGAACATTGTCTGGGAGATCTGTAATGCCACTGCAATGAATGATTGAACCCAGCACAGAAGCACAGCACCATCGAAGAAGCAGTTGATATTGGAAGAGGTGCAGAAGGGTTGGGGCTGGAGACATGTCTGATCCCTGCTTGATGGCAGTAAGGTATCCACAAGAGGTCAGGACCCTCCATTGATGGGTTTATCATCATCAACAGACAATTGAGTTCCTATTTAGTGACATAAAAACTCATAGATGGTCATCTCTCGAGAGCAGTGCTATCCCAAGCTATGGCCAAAATGTAACCACACACCACATGCAGCTATTTACATTTAAATTAAATTAAGTAAAATGTCGTTTTCCAATTGTACTATACAAATTTCAAGTGTTCAATAGCCACATGTGGCTAGTAGCTATCATGTTGATAGCTACTATTTATAAAAATATAAAATTATATTTTATAAATGGATAATATTATAATATAAAATGCATAATATATTTTCTATAAATAACATGAAATTATATTTTATAAAATATTTTAAAAATATTCTACTGGACAATGCTGCTCTAGACATTGCAATGGACCAGAGAACAGTGGTAGAATTTCCTCTATTGTTTAATTTACAGGCCCACAATCTTACAATTCCACCCCCCACTCCTAGTGAAAGCCAAAGTATGCAGAGTTAAAGCAGTAACAGGAGAGGATATCCTTCTAACCAACCTGTGTCACGCCAATGGACCAGAAGAAATGCTATCATGAAGTGTTGGAAGCCAGCAAAAAGACTGAAGTACTGAGTATGTGCGTCTTCATAGCAAGCAGCTGATTTGTGTTTCTTTATTTTCCACTAGAAAATTAGCTCCTTGGGGATAAGCTATGTCGTATTCATATCTATAAGTCCATTATCTACCATTTGATAGAAACGCTGCATTTTTATGTAAATTGGCAATTGCATCAATTCCTACGCCGCTCTGTCCTCTTGCACTCAAATTCTGCAGAACTATAAAATTATCTTTGTGGTGTACACATCTTTTCTGGTATTTTCCCCTTAAAACAATTGAAAACCAAACTCACTGACATTCAGCTAATTCTGATTCATAGTAAACCTTTACAACAGAGTAGAACTGTCCCTGTGAGTCGTCCAGGCTGCCATCTTTATTGGATCCGAAAGAAAATGGCAACAGTTCCCTACAATAACTTAAACTCATTATCAAGACATGGCACACTCTATGCAACAAGCTTCTAGACTTTGTCAACAAACAAACTTCCAGTCAGCCTCCCAAGAAGAGCACCTGAACCAGTGAGCCTTTGGCAAATATTCCCAAACTGTCTCCTTCTCCTCCTCCACTTCCTACCCCACTCTGGGATTCTGGGTTGGCTTTTACAATCCCTGCCAAGGAAGCCTGTGGCAGAGTCGTGGTTTGCGCTTTCGGATACTAACAGTGAGGTCAGCAGTTCGAAACCATCAGCCTCTTCCTCCATGAGAGAAAGATCAAACTTTCTAGTCTTTAAAAATTTATAATCTCAGGAACCCACAGGAGCAGTTCTACTGTGTCCCATAGAGTTGTTATGAATCAAGATGGGCTTGATGGTAGGGAGTTTTGTTTTGTCTTTTTCAATTCCTGCCAATTTCACACCGCACTACTGTCCACTCACCAAGGACACACGATATACAATGGGAGATGCTACTGATCAAAATAGGCTATGTGCATTTCAAGGGGAAAGATACATTCAAAGGATCATGGGAAAAAATTGCTATTCGTCACGTGAAACCATTTGCTGTTTCTGGAAAGTATCCAGCACCTTGGGGCCTTCACGCCTCCGCTCTACAGTAGTCTCTGTCCTTTCAACACAGTCCACCCTTCTTCAAAGCCTAGATCAAGTTTCTTATCATCGCTATTGTTCTCTTTGATCGACTCACCGCCAACATAAGTCAAAAATCGATAATAGATGAGAGGAATTATTTTCTATCCCTTCATGCATAACCATCTTATTAGTCACATTGCATTGTAAGATATTGTTTCCCTAACATTATCTGTAAAAGAATCGGTTCTGTTAATAAAATAAGTTGAGTTTTCTATAGCAGATTTTTGAATGCTATTAGTTAATAAATTAGTTCATTGTTTGAGATTAATTCAAACATATAATTATATATAATATATATAGCATAAAATAAATATATAATTGGTACACTTTGGTGAATTCAAACATACCGATTACATACAATGTGGATAAATATATAACTTTTATAACATAAATTATGTAAGTATAAATTATATAAGTCATGTCATATATATCATATATGTCATACCTATTCTATATAATGGGTATAATTGATACATAATTAAATGTATTAATCAAATACAGCAAAAAATAAATATGAAATTATAGCACAATTATAAACATATAATCTTATATTTAAATTATTGTATATTTTATATAATTGGTATATTTAAATTCAGCAAAAACTATTAACTAATTTGGTAACTATATAGTTGATAAATTTTAGGTCACCCAAAACAATGAATTAATTTAGTATCTATAATCATTCAACAATCCAGTATACTACCTTTATAAACAAAGTACATATCCTAGCCAAGTAAGTAAACGTTGAGTTATAACATTTATACTACTGGCTTATCTCCTACCATGAGAAATTGAAAGTTTACTCTGTAAACCCTGTTTACTCTGTGAAATGAATAAAGTAATATTTGCTTTATTCCTTCATCATCTCTATTGGTTTAAAGGTAAGAGATTCTGGTATGTTCTAAAACGGTAAATAGTAAGAAACTGGCCAAATTTAATAATGTCTTCATACATAATTCTCCCTTAATTAATTTTTTTCTTAATGCCAAATCTCCCATTCTGATTATGTATCCTTTTCCTGTTCATTCCATTTCCCTCACTCACATTCATCTTCAATCACGTCACCTCTTTGCAATTCTTTCTATGTGTTTGGCCTTCAGTTCTTTTATTCAAAGCTCAAGAGTTGGCATTCTCTTTGTCTTCAAGTGTGCCTGGGTGTTTACTTCAAAATGAATAGATATAACTACTGAGAATAACTGTAGCTTATTAAATAAATATCAGTATGCAGTTTTAATATATTCAAAATTATTATAATCAGCATATACAAAAACATGTGGGGGTTCAATTTATAACTGTGGTAATTTTAGATGCAGATTAAAGCCTATATTGAAAAACTGATGATCATTCATAATTTTTGCTTTGGCCTTTTCCACAATACATTTTACACTTTATTTTTAATTTACTACTGCTTCCAGTAGCTTCAACTCACAGAGAATGTCAGATTACTTTTATAGAGACACAAATTCTCAATTGTGTACTCAGTTTTATTTTTCCCTCTTTTTTATTAGTAAAGACATTAACAATAAAATAGGCTCTCTTGCTCCAGCTGGTAATTCTTCAGTACTAGTAATATATTAGTCCTCTTTTTGTGACATCATAATCATCTATACAGAAGTACCATGTATCTTTGTGTAGAAGCTACTGTTTCCATTAAATTTAATTACCTCCCCCTGTGGTTTTAAATAGAAGTGGCTTCAAAATGAGGGCAGCTTCTATTAAATTTAATTACTTTCTCCTGCTGCTTGCATGGTCAAAGGGAGCTTGCTAAATGAGAGCAGCTTCTACACGAAGGTATATGGTAACTGTGTGCTAGCAACAACAAAATCAGGTCTAAACTACCCTTACAGGAAGGCTCTTTGCTTTATTGTTTCTTTTCATCTTCTTTTTCAAGCCCTGGTTTAAGATATTTTTTAAAGTGCATTAACTGAAAGAAAATATATTTTAAAAATCAATTTTATTCACAAAGACTGCATAAAGGTGTTTATATGATTTCTTTACTGGTATAGGAAATTATCTCAAAGATATTGAAAATTATTGAGGTCATAACTAAAATTTATTTCATTAATTTTTATTTTCTAGTTCCAAATATGGTAAATTGTATTCCGGAAACATTTCAAAGGTATAATAAAAATCCTTCTTTGATTCTGATCAAATAAGTTTAAAGATTGCTTCACCAAAAGGACATCAAATATGGGGATACTTAAGAGAAATATTCAGAAAGAGTTATGTTCAAAAAGTGAGGAAAGAAAAAAAGTATCAGGCTCATTAAAAAGTGCATTTCCAAACAGTTAATCTACATGCTTTGTAATATTCAAAAATGTAAATCAGATTTAAAATATCCTGTAATATAATACTATAAAATCTAACAGAAGATGAAACGTTAAGTACCTTTCTTTAATTAAATATTAATTAGGAGGAAATACTACTCACTTAAACCACCATAGTATAATGTTCATTTTTTTACATACAGACAGAATTTAGATGAGCAATATTTTCATTCAATCACACAGTTTAGTATAAATATAAAACAAGACACCCCTAAAGCATTTTAAGTAACAAATTAAACATTTACATTTTTTACTGTGCACTGAGGCTTAACATTTATGCAGCTTCAAAACCAAAGTACAGCCTCAAGGGAAGTCTCTCCGCTGACAAATTAATACCTTAGAGAACAGAGCTGAATGGTGGCAATGAACTCATTTGTTCCCCCAATAATGAAGAATGACTTTTTCTTTACCACATCTGTGACTGTTGCTATGGTGACCCAGACTTACCTCATTGCTTCTCGGAGAGCTCCTCTCTCACCAAGAGTCGTGTGCTTGATGTCATCAAAATTATTCTCTAGCTTCTCACAATTCTGCAACATATTTAAAACATGCATCAGTCCTCCAATATTCTGTGATTAAAATGTTCTAAATGGTTCTGTAAAAATCTAACTGATTATGTAGATTATGAACTCACAAAAAGTATGCACAGCACTTTAATTGGGTCGAATTCATTAAAATTGACAGTGTGAACTCAGCAGTAACAAAATAAAACTGTCATAGAAATCTTTTATCAATTTTTCAAATTGGGTAAAATTAAAGAAATAAACATTGCATACAAGTCATACAACTTCTAGAGTTTAGCGGAATAAAAAATACAGATACTCAAATAATCTCAAGTTCATTTAAGTTCAATTGAAGAAGTTAATAGAGTATTTAAGCTTTCATCTATACTTTTATGAGAAATATCTAGTTTTAAATAAATCAGCATTTACTAAGAACCAAAAATAAAGTCCAACCGGATGATAATAACGAAAGTAGCAGAACCATACTTTCATAATCAGATCTTTAAAAAAAATACAACTGTATTCATGGTGTTCCTAATTGTACATATATTTATTGAAAAAATTCCAATTCTGTAAATTAAATGACATTAAATTAGGTTCTGAAAACAATTAAACTTGTGTAAATACATCATAAACATTTTGAACTCTATTAATGCTTCCATTTTTCTGATAAGCATAACATTACTGTATTGAATTTTCTAAGACTTTTTTTAAAGTTACCAAAAGTAAATAGATTCTTATATATAATACACACTTAATTTTGCATGGTCTTCATATAATTGTAACATAACATGGAGGAATGCATTTAGACCAAAATTATCCCTCTGAATTTTATGACACATTAGATTTCATGTAGAAGTTACTGATATATAGATTATTAATGGTTTAGTGTTTATGAATTTTAAAAGAACTAAATATCTTAACAATAAATGTGTTCTTTATTAAAACACTCAAATTGAGGCTAAGTACTCTGGGTTTTAGAGAATCAGAGAGGTTATGAAACGATTTATAAATGTGCCATGGAACGCTGGTGGCAGTGGTAATGCATTGGGCTGCTAACTAACTGCAACGTAACCAGTTCAAGACCACCTACCTCTCCCATGAGAAAGATGAGGCTTTCTACTCCCATAAAGAGTTGCTTGCAGTTCCTGCAACTCACAAAAGCCATTCTACCCGGTCCTCTAGGGTCACCATGAGTCATCATCAACTCAATGGAAATAAGTTTGGTGTGGAGATTTGGAAGGATTGGTTGCATGATCTTAAAAAGACAGCCTGGAAAACTTTGTGGTCAATGCTACTTGGGACTGACTACAAGATCACTAAGATTCATGATTAACTCTTTCGCTATGGGTGGCAGAAGTACTTGATTTACCAATATACCGATGGATAAACTTACTTTTACCTTAGGATTTTTTTAATTACTCACCTAATTTTAGGCAATGATTATGATAATATAGTTAAGGATATGCTTAAATAATGTGAAAAGTATTTATTGAAAAAATAAATCTTTTAATATTTAATTCTGAGTAAAGGTTTTCTCTTGGCTATTTCCACTAGAAATATTTTTTTCTGTAGTGTCTTCTGAAAACGTTAAAAAAATTTAATGATTCTCATTTCATCAATTATTTTACTATGTTTTATTTTCTTTGCTTTTAAGGAATCTTTGTGTCTCTTAGGATATAAAGACATTATATTTTCATCAGAAAGTTTTATTATTTCATATTTATATCTAAAAACATGAGGGCCAGTTATTTCAGAATGGTATAAGATAGATAATCACATTGTAAAGGTAACCAAATAAACCAATTTATTGAATAGCTCATTCTACCCACAATTCCATGAAGATACATTTTTTTCAAAAATTAATTCACAGTATATTCAAGAATCTGTTTCTGCAGTCTATTTTGTTCCACTCGTTAATTGGCTAAACATGAGCAAGTATCACATTAACTTAATTATTTACACTCATAAAAAATGACTACTGCAAATTAATATGCAAAAGATAAATAAGCCAATGGGAAATTGCTTTATATAGCACTACATAGAAGAAAATATCCAATATTCAATTTTTATATGTTGAATTTCACCTGTTATCAGGAAAATGCAAATAAGAAACCCATTGTTGTTAAGTGCTAGTCAATCCTTTCTGTGGTAGTTACATAATCTGGTGTCGATTTGAAGATTATGTGAAGGGGTGGAATCTAGCCTGTCAATCATTGTATAGCCAAAGAAGCCTCTGTGTAGGCATGACCTTGCCCTGAGAATTCTGGGTATCTGGGATTTCCTCCTTGGATAAAGAAGACAGTCTCTGTCTGTCTCTCTCTGTCTCTCTCTGTCTCTCTGTCTCTCTCTCTCTCTCTCTCTCTCTCTCTCTCTCTCTCTCTCTCTCTCTCTCTCTCTCTCTCTCTCTGTCTCCTCATTCCAACCCACTTGGAGATCCCTGCCACCAATGAGATGCTTACAATTCCACTGTATCTGCAAGACTTTTCACCCACAGGTCTGTGATCTTCCTGCATTCGTCATCATTGCATGTGTTTCGTGAGGCTGAAGAGGACTTTACAGATTGGTATTGGACATATGGGTAAATATTGGACTTAGAATTGGTTTGGACTGGGCTGGAACTTTTCTCAATAATCAATTGCTCTTGTATATAAAGCTCTTCCTTATACACATTCAGAGTCTATGGATTGTTTCTCTAGTCTACCCAGACTAACACATTTTCCAACCCATAGCAACCACAATGTTAACCAGTCCTCCAACATCCTCACAATTATTCCTATGCTTGAGCTCCTTGCTGAAACCACTATGTCAATCCATCTTGTCAAGGATTTTCTCCTTTTGGCTGCCCTCTACTTTACCAAGCATAATGTCCTTCTACAGGGACTGGTCTCTCATGGCAACATGTCCAAAGTACATAAGAAAAAGTCTCATTCTCTCTAAAGTTTCTGAGGTAGTAAATCTTGACAGGAACATATTGCTTCATATATCTCCTCTTGAGTCAGTGGTGGGTTTAAACCTCTGACCTTATTGTTAGCAGTCCAAAATTTGCCCAATGGGGGCACCAGGGCAAAGGATATCAAAAGGCAATTATTTGAAAAGATATAAAATAACTACTAAGTAGAATATGAAAGATACTCAGCATTGCCAATCACCTATATGATGCAAATTAAATCACAAAATACCCACTAAATCAAACCTTCAAATACTGCATGAGTTGATTCCAACCCATAGTAACCCAATATAGGGTTTCCAAGGATATACATCTTTATGGGAGCAGACAGCCTCTTTCTCCTGTGGAGAGGCTGTTGGCTTTGAATGGATGCTCTTTGGCTGGTTATAATCAAAGATTACTTTGAAAAAACATACAAAATGGCATAGTTCTTGAGATTTGTGTGATCATCTGTATGTAATTACAATGCAATTATAAGTCTGAAAAAGAGAGTTTGAATCCTGGATTAGAAATCAAAATGCAATTACACATCACTATAGCTCAAATTAAAGAATAAATAAAAAAAATACATCAAAGTGTCTGTAATAATAAACATTAAATGCTAGCCAACAGCTGTTATTTTATTATTTCTTATTAGAATTTTGTTCTAAATGCCCAATTCCTGGAACTGGTTCTACTTATCTTGATAAGCTTTTGACACTTCAGTAATTGAATTATGAACTTTTGGTTTTTTTACTGACGGGTTTTTAAAATGGCATTTGTACAATTACAATGGCTGAACTATGTGGATGAAGTAGGCCACTGAAGAATACTTTTCAACTACTGCTGGAGCATAAATTAGTTAAATCCACTCAGAAAATATATGTTTTCCTATCTCATTTGTGTAAACATTGGCCATATGGCAGAAACACAAAAGGACAAATAAAAATGTTACATTTAAGCAAATATAAGACTTTCTAGAAAATAGCAGGCTTATAATTTTTATTTATTTGAAAGAATAAATTTATTATAAAAGATATCCAATGCAGAAAGAGAAAAATTGTTGAATTTTCAACTATAAAGGAATAGCTAAATAGAGTACTCTGACATAAAAGATGTCATACTCTCCTTATAAATGCTGCTTAAGCAGATTTTTAACAAGCCAATATGTGTATAACAAGGAGTAATTTTTAAGACATTATAAATTACATGCATTGCACAACATGATTAAAATTATGGCAAACTAACAAGCAAAATCAATGATGACTAGAAATAAAATATTTATTCAAATGACTTCACAATGTTGAAAAATGGGAAATTCTTTCCTTTTTTAAAGGGGAAGGATGATATTGTTTATTATGCAATGTTTTTAGGAATTAAAATAATGCATGACTTAGCACTCAGGAGAAATCATTTGTTATAAATTACTGTTGTTGCTGTTCTTTCACCATCATTGTCATCATCCCACACTGCATGCATACTTAAGGAAACTTAGACCTAAAATGCTTTTTCTACTTGTTATTTTGAGGTTAAGTAGCTAGTAATGCAGTGGACAAAATGGGAGCAAATCCACTTCTCGCCTCACTCCCTAAGTTGGTGGGAGGTTTTCTTCCATTCAACACCTTTTTTTCTTTCAAACACATATCTTTGGACCTAATCCAGACATCATACCATTACACTTCTTTTGGCATTTCCAAAACTGCAAGTTTTGAGATCATGTTAAATTTTGACTTCAAAAAATTTCACAAGTGTGATACATAACATAGACAGCATATAAAATAGGTGCCAATGTGTAGCAATACTGGGTTTGAGTAGGCAAGATTAAGGGAATTCTTTATATTTTTCCATTGTCCTATATTAAAACTTTTTGGAAATATTTGTATTTATTTTTTATAAAATAGAATACTGATATGATAACCATAAGAAAGTAATAGAAGTATCATGACTTTTCAAGATATATTAATTTTATATTTTCTATATAATAGTTATTTCACTGATAAAGTCATGCTTTCTCTGCTTATTTAGCAATGAGTTTAGAAAACCTTTCATATTTCCTACTGTCCAAAAGTATATTTTGACTGTAAATTTGTTTTGCTTAGTTTGCAACTACAGAGTGGTACTAGGAATAGAGGATGGGAGATATAACTCAATAAAAGGAAAAAATGTCATGTTATAAAGTTAATTACAATTACATGCAACTTTCAACATGCAAGATAATATACAACTGTACTCAGCTTTCTTACGAAATAAAAAATTTTATTAACTGGGAGCATTCATTTCAAGTAATTTGTCATGTAATACAAATGATTTTCACCTAAGAAATGCAACAAAAGAGTGTGGTTGTACTCTCACTCAGGGTTTCTGAAATTAAATTTCATTCTGATTTTTAATAGTTTAGCCACTATAAAACTATTGATGCTTCTTTGAGGACTGAGGTGCACCTGACCCAGCACATGATATTTTCAAAAGAACAAACAGATCTGTCTTATAAGAAGTACAGCCAGAATGCTCCTTGGATGGCAAACAAGACGTCACCTCATGTACTTTGAACATGTTCTCATGAGAGGCCCATCCCTGGAAAATGCTGTCATGTTTGGTAAAGTAGAGGGGCAGGGAAAAAGAGGTAGACCCTCCATGAGATGGACTGACTGACGGGCTGTAACAACAGACACAACCATAACAACTGTGTGGATGGCACAGGATTGGGCAGTGTTTACTTCTGTTGATTCAACTAGATGGTACCTAACAAAAACGTAGTCATATATTCTAATTATACTAACTTTCTCTGCAACTGTGTCGTAAATGAATAGCACAGAACAAACCTCATCAATTCAGGTGGAACAATATTGAGTCTCAGATTTAAATCTCAACATTGAAGAAACTTTCACAACCATGTTTGTCCCCGAAGTATAGATTATTGTCTCTCCATGTAGAAAAAAAATGCCATGTTATCCCCCGACAGATAGTCAATAAATCTGATGTGAAAATGCATGTTTATTATATTTTTGTTTTCCAATATAGACAGATAGGTAAGTAAAAGATAAATATTTCTATTTCTTTTCCTAACGGGGAGACCAAAGGTGGTCACTGGTAAAGACTGGAGTGTCTCTCCATAGGATAAAAATGTGGCTTTCTCCTTCTGGGAAGAGTGAGAGTCTTGAAAGCACAGAGCAGGTCTACCCTGTCTGGTAAAGTCACCATGAGTCAGAATTAATTCCAAGCAATGATTTTTTAAGTTATCTGCTCTTGTGAATACTTATATCCTGGGAAATCCTCAGAATTGACATGATGGCAATTTTGTTCCTAAAGAAAAGCTAAATTCACTGCCGCTGTGCCAATCCTGACTCAAACGGCCTCATTTAAGAGGGATAAAGATGCTCCCCTTTTTAACAGCTCCCTTCACACCACTTTGCTGTCACACAAGACAGCATTAATACCTGTGTTTGCAAGCCCAAAGACATGCAGCAAGGAATTTTATTTTTATGAAAAAAATGATACAAAACAAAGCATACATTTGGCCTTTCTTTCTCCATAAGCCATTAAGGATGAACTCACACCCAAAGCAATGAGCTAGCTCTTTCCACAGGAACTATCCTCAACATACTGAGATGTCACTTTGAACTGTGCCTACCTATGCTATAGGTTTGTGTTATTTGGGTTCCAACCCACTCGCAGTTGCAAAGCGGAGGCTATCTGCGCCTTACGGAGCCCTGGTGATACCATAATCGGCTATAGAATAGGCCGCGGACGACAAGGTCCAACAGTTGGAACTCACCAGTTCCTTTGCACGAGAAAGATGAAAGAGACTTCCTCTGTAAAGAGTTAGAGTCTCGGAAACTCACAGGAGCAGAATTACTCTCCTTTAGGGTCACTGAGAATCAGGATAAACTAAATGGCAGTGAAAGTGTTAGTTTTCTGCTCCCTAAAGACTGCCTTGAGGACAGTGTGATGGTAGCGCATATTCAAGTGTCAGAGTACAGCTTTTGGTGAGTTATCTTTTGGTTCTTGAAAGGCTGAAAATGTTTCCCATATAAATTAAAAATAAGCACTTCTTCACTCTATTCCATTTCGGCTTACAAAATATTTCATAGGAACACTCTACTTTTGGATAGCAGGAGAAGCCTGCAATCTATGACATGATATTTCTATTTTGTTCCATTGACTGGTTTCTGGAAAATTTTTAGAGGTAGCACTTATCAACAGTGATCAACAAAATCAGCTATCACTGTATCTGAATCTCATTTTAAAACAATAGTCTTGAATTAGTCAATCATTCTGACTCAGGCTGCTATATAAAATATTTAATGTAATCATTAATATCAATGTAAAAGGCTGGTGATTAGAGGACAATATTAAAGAGAAAGTTTAAGATATAGCGTAGTCACTCCATATACTGAAATAATAATATCCAAGGCAAAAAAAGTCACAGAGAGTAAAGATTTAATCCAGCCTGTTAAAATCCTACAATTTGGCAGCTTAGAATCAATTGCAAATGCAGAGTCCACAAAAATTCTCTTTTCATCTCATTATTCACACTTTAAGCCCTTGAGGAAAAACTGTTTAATAATATGTAATCAATTTCTAAAAATCATATGTTACTGCTTATAATTTATAAAACCTTCAAAAAAGAATGCTAATATGATACATCTTTTGAAATGTCATTGCACATTGAAATGTGAGGGTGAGTCAAAAAGTATGGCTACAAAATTATGGAAACCATGTAAAACAAAATATGGTTGCTTCTCTCAACATATGCTCTCTCTAGAGCAGTGGCTCTCGGCCTTCCTAATGCTACAACCCTTTAACTCAGTTCCCCATATTGTGTGACTCCCCAACCATAACATTATTTTCATTGCTACTTCATAACTCTAATTTTGCTACTGTTATGAATCGGGCGAGCTCTGTGAAAGGGTCTTTCAACTCCCGAAGGGTCGCGACCCACAGACTGAGAACCATTACTCTAGAGCTACACATTACTGAATGAGGTGTGCATATTTCTCTGACAGTTCCCCCGAAGAATGCTGCATGTTTCCATTTATGCCTCATCAAAGAGACAGTGCTGACATTCTCTGGAGATCCAATCATGCGCCTTTCAAACGTTCTCTGATCTTGGAGAACACAAAGAAATCTGTAGAGGAAAGAATCATTTGTCATGCAGTTAGAGAAGTTCCCCCAAGAAACCTCTTCTAGGTTTGTCCTTAACTCCCTCAAAAGAATGGCCTGGTGCATCTTCAAGATGGATGAAAATCCCATGGTACATCTTTCCCAGTCTTTTCTTACCAATGCATTACTATAATAAAACATGCCAAAAATATTTGGTCTTAGAAACCAAAAGGCAATGAGGCAGACTAATTCATTTAGCATGGCTAAAATGGAAAGAATTGGGTAGAAGAAAAAAACAGACATGCCTCATGTTACAAAAGTGAAGAAATCTATTGACCTACTATTGAAAAAGCCAGGAAAGATGAGAAGAATGTGGGGTTAATACATGAAGTCACTATATCAGAAACAACTTGTTAACATTCATGTATTTCAAGAAGTAGCATATGATTAAGAGTCAATGATACTAAACAGTCAGGCAGAGTACACTGGGAACTGAATTATCTCTACTCCTGTCAAACCAGCGCAGAGAGAAGCAGTCTCTCTTAGATGACTAGTATTCAGGGTTACATGGTCCTGGGTCATGCCTATCAGGGCAATCATGCCCGGACCACCTTGGTTGGAAGGCTTGAGACCAATCCCATAAACTTCTCTGTCTAACATTATAAGCATATCCCAATCATGGTCTTATTCCCACTTTGGTAGTCTCACATATTACTGTGGTGTATTAACCTGCATCAATCAAAATTTTGTGGCAATTTCCTTTGCTCCACGCTTTATTTAAGTGGCATTCTGACTATGAATCCTTAGACTCTATTTTGGCCTTTGCTGATGGTCTTCCTCATTTGTATGAAGTAGCTTTGGCTTTGAAGTCTATTTGTCCCATTCCAGAAACAATAAATGTTTTCCTTAAACTATATTTGATATCAAGGTCTCTTCTGTATCCAAAAGCTGGTATAATGGTTGGAATAAATGTTTCACACATAATAGCAAGTCTGGGGGTGACCCAGGACAAGGCAGTGTTGTATTTTGTTCGGTTATACACATGGTCACGACGTGTGGAACTGACTTGAATATGACACGATCACTCTGTTAGAATCTGTCTTTGGTTACCCACTGTATGCAGGAGAGATGTTTAAACAGGTTCTGTTTGGCATAAACCACGGCATATACAAACTATAACCAGAGTCGCAATACTTTCTGACTTAACTTTGTGGATGCATAGGAAATCTTTTAAAAAACACTTCGAAAGTTATACTTTTCAAATGTATATTTTTTATCTATACAGATGGTCTGGCTGTTAAAATAACCATGTATTTCCATCCTTTTACATCTGTCACGCTGGTATGGATTGAGAGTAAAGAATGAACATACTCGTTTTTCTTGTGGTTCCTCTAAAGCCTCATCTCCTTCTTCCTCCTAGGCAACCCCATTGCAACTTTAAACCTTATCTTGGAAGCCATTAGTGTGGGGAAGTAAGCTAATGAAAGTATTAAAGGAGAAATAAATACAATTATTATTCTATTTATTTGCTTAAGGCCTAGTACTTGATAAACTTCAGAATTAAAAGTCACCGCGAGAAAACATAAAAATGCTATCTTGTTTACCGGAGAGAGAACAGATAGAGAAGACCTTAAGAATCCCCACTGAGCTCACTGTAATTCTAGGAACTGAGAAGAGTCACATTTCCACGCTAGCTGAGGATAAGCTACTGATGTTTGAAGGCTTCCTCTTTCTTAATAAGAGATACCTTAACTTTAAAACTGATTGTATTTCAAATCGCTCAAATCACATTCTGTCATCAGGTATAAAAGCTAACTTAAAGAAAATTCGCTGCCATTAAGTTGATAACAACTCATAGAAACTCTGTAGGACAGGGTAGAACTGCTCCTGTGAGCTTCCAAGACTGTAAGTGTTGATGGAATAGAAACTCCCTTTGTTCCCCTACAGAATGGGTTGGTAATTGGAACAGCCAGCCTGACAAATCACCACCCAACATGTAAGCACTACACCACAGCTCCTCAGCTGTAAAGGGAACCTTAAATGAGTATTCGGGTGAATAAAAGTAAAACAAAGAATGTTCTGTTTTAGACTCCTTGGGTCTCCTCAGGCAGCAAAGCAATAAAGGAAAACAAGCATCGCAAACAATTAAATAGTTTTGTTTGTTTTATGTTGACCAAAAATATTTCTGGGTTCTAAGCTAGAAATCAAGCCCAAGATTTCTATTTTTCAAAAACAAGATGTAAAGTTACAAAAGAAGAAGAGTCAAATCTTGACATGATTTCCAATCAGACAAATATAATTTTTTTCTATATGTGATAAACATCTCAATAACATTAAACTTCCGATAGCCACTTCGTGAGAGACAAGAAGGGTACATTGTCACAACTACAATCAGTGACATTTCCCTAAACCTAGAGACAACAGTAGGAAAAATGGAGCCAATGGTCTCCTACACAAGACAGTCCTTAGTCCAGATCATGTGGGCACGGACTGGAGGAAAAATGACCACCATTTGTCAATGACAACTATGTATGCCATTCATTCTAGGACATTCTGCATGTCAGGAGAGTGCAATTCCAAAATGGGACTTCAGACATACATAAGAAATAGAAAAGCAATGTTCTGTTCCAAAAAGAGGTTGCTAATAAATCTAAATAATTGCCTTCCCTTTGGTGGTGAATTTTACCTACTACACTCCAAGTCTTAATTTCCTTTGACCAAAATCATCACATGAGAAAGTTGTAACTTTCACAGAGGAAGCAAGCTATTTTGTTTTTAGTTGTAATATAGTTTTATTATTTTTGGTAGCAAAGAATACAAGGAAATCAAAAGTAAATGAGATAAAAACAACTATTGAATGAACAAAGTACTTCACTGGTTAATAATGTAACAACAACAAAAATTAGTTATTATTAATAAATCACTAGAAAGAATAATGTCAACAACCTATATACCTTGAAGAAAGACAAATGAAAAAAATCACACACACACACAAAAAAAAACAACAAAAGACACGAAAGGTATGGAATTTAGCATTAGCGAAGCACTCCAGGTGTTACAGTGAAAGTGTTCCCATATAATTAGTGAAAGCTCTATCTTCACTTTGACAACTTCAAACATTCAGACTTCATAGTTCACACATTGTATGCTCCTATTATTAATGGATGTTTGTAGCATTTTCCATTTATTTTGAGTCATGCTACATTAGCAAATCTTGGCTTCTAAATTTTTCCACAGTCACATCATTAAGTCAACTGTATTTTGAAGAGACAATTCTTCCCAAAAGTATTTTGTGCATCTTCCAATATGAATGAACCTAAGAAAATTAAAAGTTGGCAAGAGTGAAATGTAAATCTAGAAGATCATCATATATTGGTATTGGAAACCTTGAAATGTGCCATCGTATGGTCTACTATGCCAGGAATGACAAAGTGAAGGAAACTAGTGTTATAGTCACCATGCACTTTTAAAATATCTCTCAGTGGTTGGATTACATCCCCTAATATGAAAGGCCAGTTAATAAATCTATCAGTCCGATTTATGTAGCAACCACTAATGGCAAGGATAAAAAAATGTAAGTTTTGTCCCAACTTTTGCAGCCTGAAATTGATCAAACATGCATTCAAGATGCATTGATAATCACTGAGGATGGGAAAGCCAAAGTTGGAAACAAACAAGGATTAGTGGCTTTGGTAATAGAAATAACTTCATTGAATTTTGCAAGTTCAACAAATTATTCATTGGAAATGCCTTTTTCACCAACATAGAAGTTACTATACAGCTGGACCTGCCAGATGGAACGTGCAGGAACAAAACTGATTATATCTGTGGAAAGAGACCACAGAGAAGCTCAATATCATGAATGAAGGCCAATGATTGACTAGGGAACAGATCACCAAATGTTCAAGCGAAATGTTCAAGTTATATCTTAAGAAAACAAAAACATGTACAAAAGAGATAAAATACAACCTTGAGTATGTCTCAAATTAATCTGGAAACCACCTCAAGAACAGATTTGACACATTGAGCACTAATGAATGATGAGCCGACAGGTTGTGGGACGTCAAGAACATAATGTCAACAACGTCATTTAAGAGGCAGGACGTAGAGAAAAAATAACATTAATATCAGAAGACCATCTGAAACTTGCTCTTGAGAAGTCACTGAAGTGAATGGATGAGATGATAAAGTGAAAGAGATGAAGGGAAAATTTTAAAGGGCAGCTCATGAGACAAGGATTTATAATAAAATTTGCAAAGACATGAACTTAGAAAACAAAAAGGGCAGAACACTCAGCATTTCTCAAGCTGAAAAGAAGTGAAGAAAAAATTCAAGCCTCGAGGTGCAATGCTGAAGTGTACTAAGTGCAACATATGGAATTCTCGTGCACAGGAAGCATCAAAAGATGGGAGGGATATGCAGGGTTGCTGTACTAAAAATAATTTGTCACCATTTAGTTATTTGAAGGGGTAGCAATCTAAGCTGCACTGAAGACATTGGTGATAAGGCTCCAGAAATTGATGGAATAACAAGATGTTCCAACAAATAGACAACATGCTAGAGGTACTCATTTATATGCCAAGAAATTTGGAAGATAATTTCTTAAGCAATTGACTGGAAGGGAATCATATTTTTTGCTAGCCACAAAGAAAGGTGATACAACAGAGTGTAACAGAGGTTTTTGAAAGACACAAACAGGCTCCAAAAGATTCTGGGAGGATTCCATTTTCTTTTGGTTCCATTTGCCACAAAAATGTGAGGCTCTAACTTATGAATAATATTACATTCAAATAACATAATGTAAATATTAAAAATAATTGTAGCAGTATATCAATATGGAAGTTCCAGAAATCCAAGCTAGATTCAGAAGATAACATAAGAGGAAGGATAGTATTGCTGACATCAGATAGATCTTTCCAGATATTAGAAACTACAAAACTTTTACCTGCCTTTTAGTGACTATACAGAACCATTTAACTGTGTAGTTTCACAGTGTGGTTCATAGCAAACTATGGATAACATTGTGAAGAATGGGAATTCTAGAACATTCACCTGTGCTCTGGCAGAGCTGGTAGACACACGGGAAATCAATTGACAGAGTAAAGGGATACCGTGTGGCTTAAGATCAGCCAAGTTGTGCGTCAAGGTTGTATCCTTTCCTGTACTTGATATGTATGGTGAAGAAATGATCTGAGAAACTATAATGTATGCAGAAGATCACAGTTTCAGGACTGGAGAACTCAATAACAACCTAAATATGCAAATGACATAATCTTGCTTGCTGAGGCTAAGAAGACTTAGTGAAAGTCAAGGACTGATGAAAGTACAACCTTTTTGTATGGATTTCAATACAACAAAGGGACATAGCAATAGGAAGAGTTGTGAGGATGGCATGGGACCAGGCAGTGATTTGTTCTGTTGTGCACAGGGTCGCTATAGGTCAGATAGAACTAAATGAGTCCTAACAACAACAATAATACAACATAAAAAATCACAAGTGCTTACAACTGGACCTACAAGAAATAGAATGTGATGTGTTTGCCCTTCTGGTTCTCTGCTGATCAGACAGCGTGCGGCCACCTTAGCTGGCAAGGCTCGCTTTGGGCGAAACATCCCTGAGGAGAAGCCACCTGGACTTACCCTGATGCAGCCCTGGGTGCTAGAGAAGCCAGGTGGAGACCCCTGCCAGCGCTGAGATGCTTACATCGCCACTGGATTCAAAGACCTTCTAACTACGGGTCTGTGATCCTCCCACATTCAGCATCATTGTGTGTGTTTTGTGAGTGTGAGGAGGACTTTGTAGCTCAGTATCAGACATGTGGGCTAAGTCAGACTTATGGGCTTGAACTGGACTGGATTGGGATGCTTTCTGAATGTACACTAACTCTCTCTATAAAAAAACTCTCTCATACATATATGAGTTTCTGTGGAATTGTTGCTCTAGTTTACTCAGACTAACACACATGATAATGAAGAAAAGGTTGAATTTGTCAAATATTTCAGTTTACTTGGAACATCCATGGAAGCAGTAATCAAGAAGTCAAATGTCTCATTACATACTGAGTTATAAGGCAAAGGACCGCTTTAAAATTTAAAAGCACAGATATCATTTTGATGACAGAGGTGCACCTGACCCAAACCATGATATTTCCAATCACCTAATATGCATGAGGGAAAAAAAACTATGAATGAGGACAAAAAAGAATTGATGTATTTGAGTTATAGTGCTGGCTAAGAATATTGTATATACCATGGACTCTCAGAAGGACAAACCAATCTGTCTTCGTGGAAGTAAAGACAGAGTGCTCCTTAGAAGCAATGACTGCTAGACTTTGTCTCATTTGCTTTGGACATCTTATCAGCAGAGCCCAGTGTCTGGAAAGGGACACCGTGCTGGGTAAAGTAGAAGGTTAGATAAAGAGACACACTTTCAAAAGATCGTTTGACACAATGGGTGCACCAATGGGATGAAATGGCATTGATCCTGAGGGTGAAAAAAGATCTAGCACTTTATCTTTCTGCTCTAAGTGTTACTGCAGAGTGAGACCAACTCAACAGCATTTAATAACATGTGATCGTTACATAATCTGGTGTCAATTTGAGAGAATTACAAGTGAAGGGGTGGAGTCTGGCCTGTCAATCAAGATATACCCAATGAGGCCTCTGTGTAGGCATGGCCTTCTCCTGAGAATCCTGGGAACTCCTATTTTATCCTCCTTAGTGGTAGAAGACACCATGTCACTCTACTCAATCCCTTGGCGATTCTCTACTGGCAAGGCTGACTCCTTGTGAGACATTCCTGAGGAGAAGCCACCTGGATTTACCCTGATGTAGCCCTGGAAGCTGGAGAAGTCATGTGGAGACCCCTGCCAGCGCTGAGATGCTTACAATGCCATAGGATCCAAAGAGTTTCCACCCACTGGCCTGTGACCATTCTGCATTCAGCATTATTGCATGTGTTCCGTGAGTTTGAAGAGGACTTTATAGATTGGTACCGGACATATGGGCTAATATGGGATGTATGGGCTTGGACTGGACTGGGTTGGGATGCTTTCTTAATGTACATGTACCCTTTAAATAAAACTCTATTTTATACACATAAGTGTGCTTATGAATTTGTTTCTCTAGTCTACCCAAACTAACACAATAAGCAATAACAATTAGCAAAGGGTTGAAATGTCTTTATCATCAATAATGGCATGCTTTGCAGGTTTGTGACAGATCAGGATGAACCACAGTAAACATAGCGAACACTGATCCTTATGTAATATGCTAGGTGCTCTTCCAGGAGCTTCACCCAGCAACCAAAAGGTGTATACAATCATTTTTGTAACAAATGAGGGAACAGGCATAGAAAGATTAAGATATCTTTTCCAAAATTATAGTTAGTAAGGTTTATGGTTTTTTTAAGTTTAAAAATCCATGGCCATCAAGTTGATTTTGACCCATAGACACCAGATAGAGTATCCAAGACCGTAATTCTCAATTTTCTACTTGTTTTGCTTTTATTAATCATTGTATTGGGGGTCTCTTACAAATCTTATAACAATCCATCATTCAATTGTACTAAGCATAATTGTACATATGTTGACATCAACATTTCCAAAACATTTATTTTCTACTTGAAATCTTGGTATCAGCTCCTCGCCTTTCCCCTCCCTCCCCCACCCTCTCACCCTCATGAATCCAATTATATATTATTGTAGTTCTTTAATGTCTTACATTGTCCGTGGTATCCTTCACCCACATTTTTTGTGATTTGTCCCCCTGTGAGTGGGCTATATTTCCATCCTTTTGATGTGTTCCTCCTTTCTCCCTCTTCCTCCCCCTCCCTCCCATGTCCCCTCCCACTACCATACCTGAGGATTTTATCTGTCCTGAATTCCATGTGTCCAGAACTCTTATTTGTACCAATGTGTGTAATCTGGTTTAGCCGAATTTGTAAGGTAGAACTGAATAATGACTAGTGGGGGGGGGGCGGTGGCTAGGGAGGGGGCGGAATCATTCAGGAACAAGAGGAATGATGTGTGTTCTGTTGGTACTACACTTCTAAAGCTTTTAAGGTATGATCCCAGAGGAAGACTCAAATCCTAAACAATAAATTAAATAGAGTAAACATGACAATAGTTAAATTCATTTGTTGAACTGTATAAAGAACATGATAGAACAATAGTTAAATTAAGATGCTGAACTATATGGAGAACATTTTATTACTAGAAATATCAGGGTTACAAGCTGAGTAGTTGTTCTCTGTGCATATTTCTTATTTCTGTCCATAAGGGCTATACTTTACAATTTAGGTAAATAAGAAATCCAAAATGCACATGTTTAGGCCAAATTAACACCCACAAATATTTAGAATGAAACAGCCTTTATTTGGGTCTGTGACACCACCGTGACAAATATAATGAGCAATTAAATTCCCCGAGTGTTCATAATTTGGCAGTAATTAAAGTTGAATCTGGAAACTAAGCCTCAAAAGAACTGGTGTGGTGGCCTTCTGCCAAATGAGTCCCCATGGGCTAACGGGAGGTCTAGGGTTTCAACTGTGACAGTACAGCATTTTATAGCTCATCAATTGTTCAAAGATACAATACAGTAATGAGCAAAAGCAATATGAAATATCAACAGCAATATAAAAGCAAAATAATATCTGTGGGTTTTAAATGCTCGGGAATTTAGGTAAGATCATTGCGATATCTTTGCTTCTACTCAACAAAAAAGAGCAAAATAAGACAATAAGGGAACTCAACAAAGCATTTAAAGATACATATATTGGATGAAAATAGGAAGAATTTTTTTAAATGGTAGAACATAGCATTATTCAATTTTATAAATACAGTGATATTTCCATAGGAATTAACTTCTGTGTTTCTTTTATGAAATAATCAAAATAATGAGAACAAAAATATCTAAACATGGGAAATTCTAAAATCAAAGATAATAAATGAGGAAATAGTTCTAAATAATCTAAAGAGTTAATGACAGAACTACTAAAATTGAGTCAGAATTACTGGTTAAAAAAAAACCCCACAAACTTCAGGCTTATAAATTACATTTCAACTCAGACAAATTTCTTGAAAATCTGCTGTGTTTTAGACATAATACTAAACACCAAGAATTTGAAGATTAAAGAACTAATTTTGTTTAAAAATCTCCTAAGGAAAAGGGGAGAGAAAGGAAATAACTCTCCTGTGGAAGAGATACCTATGAGTTTAATTTTTAGACTTTTGTAATAATAAAATCACTTTATTGGGGACTTGTACAACTCCTATCACAATCCATACATACATCCATTGTGTCAAGCACCTTTGTGCAATGTTTCCCTCATCATTCTCAAAATTTGCTTTCTTCTTGAGCCCTTGGTATCAGCTCCTCACTTTTCCCCTCCCTCTCTACTCCCCCTCCCCCATGAACCCTTGAAAATTTATAAATTATTATTATTTTGTCATTATATTACACTGTCCAGTGTCTCCCTTCACCCACTTCTCCACTGTCAGTACTCTGGGGCTATATGTAGATACTTGTTATCTGTTCCCCATATCTCACTCACCTTCCCTCCACCCTCCCATTATCGCCACTCTAACCACTGGTCCTGAGGGGTTCATCTGTCCTGGATTCCCTGTGTTTCCAGTTCTTATCTGTACCAGTGTACACCCTCCAGTCCAGTCCGATTTATAAGATAGAATTGTGTTCATGATAGTCGGGGTGGAGGAAGCTTTCAAGAACTAGAAGAAAATTATATGTTTCATCATTGCTACATGTACCCTGAACCGCTCATCTCCTTCCAATTGCCCACAGATGGGCCCTGGGTTCCCACTCTGAACTCCCCTTCATTCACAGTGCTGATTTTTTTGGTCTTTGATGCTTGATACCTGACCCCTTCGATGCCTCATGATCTCACAGGTTGGTTTGTTTCTTTCATATGGGCTTTATTGTTTCTATTAGATGGCCGCTTATTTATCTTCAAGTCTATGGGACCCCAGATTCTATATATTTTGATAACCAAGCACCCTCAGCTTTCTTTACCACATTTGCTTATGCACCCGCTTTGTCTTCAGAAATCATGTTGGGACAGGCTGGTGTGCTTCTTCCATGTGGATTTTGTTGTTTCTCAGCTAGATGGCTTATTGCTTATCTTCAGGCCTTTAAGACATTTAACATTTTTAATTAGTAGAAACTTACAGATTACATAAAACTAGTTACTTGTAGATGACAGAAAACTAAATTTAGAAGAAAGAAATGTCACAGATTGTGGAAACTGTATAATAGAGATGTTCTCTCAAAACTCAGAAAAAGAAAACAAAAAAACCAGCAACCCCCCCCCCCCCACATTCAACATATACCCAGAAGAGGCAAGAAACAAACCATTGCTAGACATCTGTGCTCCAATGTTCATCACGGCACAGTTCACAATTGCACAGAGTTGGAAACAACCCAAATTTCCATCAACAGAAGGATGGATTAAAAAACTGGGGTACATACATACAATGGAGTACTGTGCATCGCTAAAAAGCATGAAGCATATTGTCGCATGGGAAGAACTGGAGGAAATTATGCTGAGTGAAGTAAGCCAAGCACAAAAGGACAAGTACAACCTGAGTCCTCAGAGGTAAGCTTTAAAAAAAATGCAAAAGGAGCATAGGGGAAAAGTTACTGAATACAAACATTCCTGGGGTGAGGTCCAAGTAGTATGGCAGGGGCCAGACCAAATCCAGGGTTACATATGGTAGCCAACTAAAAAGGAAGGGGGTACAGAGAAATGTGTAGTGGGGCAACAGGCACTAACACACTCAAGGGGAGGGTACTGTTTATATCTCCACAGGGAAAGAGGGACCAGACTTAAACCCTGAGTTCTGGGATGTGAATGCAACATGCTGACATGGAGCAGGGAGCCAATGGAGGAGTCTGAGGGCCCGGGCCCAATTCCAACGGTGTGGACAACTGCCCCTCCCCGTCAGAAGACTTTACTTTAAAGGACAGCACTGAAGCTGCAGCTTGGGGAAAGGGACATGTCTGATCAGAGCACACAGAGCAAATGAAGGGGAGAGAGAGAGAGTGAAGTGCATCCTGGCCCACCAAATCCTGAGGATGATATCCCCACTCAGAGCAGCCAAAGCACAGAGTGAACCATATGGCTGGCCCCATTATGAGACGTGACATTCCTCACGGACCCATGGCCCTATGGAGGACAAAAATGGAGACTCAGTGTCAGGATTGACCTGGTCTGACCCCACCACACCAAGCAGTGAGATAGCAGAGCAGGGAGGTCACAAGGGAGTGCAAAGGATAGGCTTTGGGGCCAGGGTGTGGCACCCCATCAGACTCCACTGGAGGAGACTACTAGAGGTCAAAAAATGGACCTTGAATTATTTACAGGTTTTTCTTTTAAAATTTTTTCTTTTTGTTTATTTATGGTCATTGGTTTTATTGTTGTCATTGTGTTTTCTTTTGTCGCTTTGTCTATGTCTTGTTTGTTTTTGTTTTTTTTAATTATCTCTTCAGGTCTATCTAGATAAGATATGCTGGATGAACAGTCTGGAAGAGAAAACAATGGGACTGATGGTTCCAGGAGGACATGGGAGAGGGGAAGGTGGGGGAAAGGAGGTAGTATTGAACAACCCAGGGACAAGGGAACAACAAGTGATCCAAAATTAGTGGCAAGGAGGGTGTGAGAGGCCTGGTAGGGATAGATCAAGGACAATGTCCTAACCCCAAATGAAGGCTGAGCATGATAGTGGGACAAAGGAAAGTTAAAAGAAATAGAGGAAAGAACTAGGGAGCAAAGGGCATTTATAGAGGTCTAAATACAGGCATGTACATATGTAAATATATTTATATTTGATAATTAGGAAATAGATCTATGTACATATTTCTATAGGTTTAGTATTAAGGCAGTAGATGGACATTGGGACTTCATTCGACTAGTTCCTCAATGCAAGAACACTTTGTTCTGTTAATTTGGCATTCCATGATGCACACCTTCCCAATGAGATCATTGAAGACAAATGTGTGCACAAGCAAAAGTGGTGAAGAAAGCTGATGGTGCCCGGCTATCAAAAGATATAATCTCTGGGGTCTTTAAGGCTTGAAGGTAAACAAGCGGCCGTCTAGCTCAGAAGCAACAAACCCCACATGGAAGAAGCACACCAGCCTGTGTGACCACGAAGCATCGAAGGGATCCAGTATCAGGCATCAAAGAACAAAAAATCATAGCATTGTAAATGAGGGGGAGTGCAGATTGGGGATCCAAAGGCCATCTGTAGGTAATGGGACATCCCCTTACAGAAGAGTCAGGGGAGGAAATGATCCAGTCAGGGTGCAGTGTAATGACAATGAAACATGCAACTTTCCTCTAATTCTTAAATGCTTCTTTCCCCCACTATCAAGATTCCAATTCTACCTTACTAATACGGCTGAAGCAGAGGATGCACACTGGTACAGATAGGAAGTGGAAACACAGGGAATCCAGAAAAGATGATCCCTTCAGGACCAGTGGTGAGAGTGGTAATACCAGAGAGTAGAGGAAAGGTAGGGTAGAAAGGGGGAACTGATTATAAGGATCTATATATAACCTCCTCCCTGGGGGGCAGACAACAGAAAAGTGAGTGAAGGGAGGGAGGTGTCGGACAGTGTAAGACATGACAAAATAATAATTTATAAATTATCAAGTGTTCATGAGGAAGGGGCAGCGGGGAAAAAATGAGGAGCTGATACCAGGGGTTTGGGTTGAGAGTGGAGGTTTTGAGAATGATGAGGGCAATAAATGTGCAAGTGTGCTTTTCACAATTGATGTATGTATGGATTGTGATAAGAGTTGTATGAGCCCCTCATAAAATGATTTTTTTTTAAAAAGTGTTCATGAGGGAGTGGGGAGCAGGGCGGGAGGGTAAAAAAATGAGGAGCTACCAAGGGCTTAAGTAGAAAGCAAATGTTCTGAGAATGGTGAGGGCAACAAATGTACAAATGTGCTTGACATATAGTGAACATATTTATGGATTGTGATAAGAGTTGTATGAGCCCCCAATAAAACGATTTTTTTTAAAGAAAAAAAATAATAAATTCCAAAAGAAGGGGAAAAACAACTCTGAACAAGATACCTCACTACAGTTAGAGTTGGAAATCAAGCACATGGAACGAAGATCAATAGTATTCCATTACCATTTTAACCACTCAATTAACATCCAAGTTCTTTGAAACAGTTTTTGAAATATTTTCCATTCACACCCAGCACGCTCCCAGTATTCCACATGCTATGGAAGCAAACCAACCTGGCTACAACCTACATGTCACAGTAGATTTGCCCCACAGGGTTTCCAAGACACTAAATCCTTACGGATGTAGACTGCCAAATCACTAACTTGGGGCGTGGCTGGTGGGTTCAAACCACTGTAAAACAACGTTTTTCTTCCTTTATGTCATTCTGGAATTGCAAATTAAAACAAAAATATATAACTACATAATTATGAGTATGGATAAAATGCAAAGTCCCTGAAACCAAATTCTGGTAGAATGTGGAGCAACAAGAACTCCCGTTCGTCACACGGAGGAATGCAAAATGGCACAGCCACTTGGGAAGACAGACGGACAGTTTCTTATAAAACTAACATAGGTTGACCATTGCATGCTGTTAATTTCAGTTGGAGTCATTTACCCCGGGAAAATTAAAATATATGTCTGCAATAAAATCTGTGCATTAATATTTATAGCAACTTCATTCATAATGCCCCAAACTAGAAGTAGACAAGATGCCCTTCAATAGGTGAATAAATATTCAAATTGTAGTGTGTCTACACAATGCATCAGTATCATAAAGGAATGAGCTATCAAAGTACAAAAGAGGGTGAATAACAAAAAAATATGATGTGTCTATATAACAAAGCTAAAAAAGAAAACAGTGATTATCATAGCTTCAAAAGTTGAGGCAACAAGGAAAGAAAATAGATGGAGAATATGACATATTTTTAGGGCTAATAAAAGATTCTATATAATATTGGACAAGATCGACATTAATGTACTCAGATGCTAACCAAGAGGCTAGAGGTTCAAATCCATCCAGAGACTGCTAGAGAGAAAAACCTGATTATCTACTTCAGAAAAATCCTTTAAAAGCCCTTTGGAGCACAAATCTATCTTGACAGCCAGGTGACAAAGACCTGGAATCAACTCTAAGTGAAGTGGTTAAGGTGAACATTTTTACATGATCTGTTTATCAAAGCCCATAGAGAATGCTAAGGTAAATCTATAGACTTGATTGCTATTAGTTCATCCATTGTAACAGATGTACCACAGGAATTCAAGATGTTAATAACAGGAGAGTGGGTATGTAGGGGGTCAGGAGCACATATGAGAACTCTCTATACATTCACTTAATTTTCCCTAAACTTAAAGCTGTTCTAAGCATTAAGCACTATTTACAATAGCAAAAATATGTAAACAACACAAATACCATCAATTAAAGTGTGGATGAAAAAACAAGGGTATATACACATGATGGAATACTTCTGTGCAATGTTAAAAAGTTGCTGTCATCTGCAAAACACATCATAATGTGAATTAACTTTAGGGCATTATTCTGAGTGAAATTAATCAATCACAAAAGTACAAATATATAGTATGAGACCACTATTTTAAAAAATAGTATAAGACCACTATAGTAAAAAGTCAAGAAAAGGTGTTCACACTAAAAGAACCATTACTTGATTATTATCAGCCATGGGAGAGAAAGAAAGGTTGATTTACTGGCTATAGGGCAGAAACGTGTTAATCTGGGTGAAGCAGAAGTCAATAGATAATAATAGCTTAAGCCAGCAAAAAATGATAGAGGGAAGGGATTGAAGAGGATTGTTAGAGTTAAAGCCTCCAGGAGTAAATATTGTTATTTAACAATCCTACAATAACAATGATCTATGAGCTGATTAATTGATAGATATGCAGACTGTACATTTTATGGAAGAGAGAGTTGGAGTATATTCACAAATATATACACATTTCACGGAGGATATTGGTACCAAGGTATTAAGTTTTACTGTCAGTATATCCATGAAAGTGGTGGAGGATACAGTGAGCAAAGAACATTATGAATACATCTTAGACACAACCAAACACTTGAAATGAATAAGTCACTGGGCAGGAGGTTCTTGAAAATAGTCTTGTTGGGATACTTTGTTAAATTGGCATAACATAATCTACAAGGGTGATGTTCTCTATCCTACTTTGGTGAACAGAGATTGGAGTATTAACATTCATGATCAGTCATCTCAGGTGCAACTATTGTGCTCTCTCTGTCCAGAGGAATGTGTAGTGAAGAATATGACAGATGCACGGGGAAAAAAATTAGTCCAATGGACTAATTGACAACACAAACTGAGTCTCCATGACCCTGAGACCAGAAGAACTAGAAAGTGCCTGGCTGCCACTAGCAATTGCTCTGAAATAGATCATATTTCACGGTCGTAGAAATAGTGAGGGAAAAGATGTGGGGTGAAAGTCCTTAAGTCCTGAGAAGTTCAGGTTCACTGATCAAATAGTGTCTGGTTTAGCCCCCTAGACTTTGGTCCTTAGTCACCCTTTAGGTCTAGAAATGAATTCATCCTCATGCTTCAATGTGCAGCCAAACAATATACAGATTTCTACATGAAACAATATCACAAAGGGGATATGCACACCTTAGCATTATCAATCAGTTGTGATGAAGAAGATATTATCACCCACAGACAAAGTTCACAAGGGTTAGGAAAGACACAAGAATGGAAATAGGAAACACAGGAGGTAAAACTGGGAAAACTGATTATAGAAATTTTTATCAATGACATTAAGCAAAACATATATGAATTACTGTATGGAAAACTGACCTGTCTGTAAACCTTCAGCAAATTTACAATAAAGTTTTTTTTAAAGGAACAGATTAAGTATTAAAAAATAAAAAAGACTAAGGTAGTATAATTTTCCCTAGTCTCAAGCCTCAGCTCCATTGCCTTCTAGTTATGAGTTCAGAAGGAAATCTGGTGTTACAGTAGTTAAAGCACTTGGCCTCCGAAGTTCAAACACACCAGCTACTCCATGAGGAGACAAGGTAGCAATATGCTTCCAAAAAACCTCCCACCATCAGAAACCACAGGGTATACTTCCACTCTAGTCTATGGGGCCACCATGCGTCTGAATCAACTCAGCATTGGTGCTATTGGTTTGGGACTTGTTCTTGATTCTGTGTCCTGAAACTGGTTACTTATTTTCAATAGTTAAAATTACTTACCTTCTAGGGCTGTTAGTAAGGTTAAGTAAATTAATACATGCAAATAACAATATAGTGAGCAAATAGAAAGTTTTGAAAACATGACAGATAAAAGAGAATGAATAAGATCCATGAACCTCACCTCAATCCTGTTTAATCAGATTTTATGGGCTCTAGCTAAGAAATATGCATTTTTCATGTTTTCCAGGTGATTCATATGAATTACAGAGTGTAATAGCTGGGTCTTTATGGGTAAAAAAGATTTTAACAGTTTAGTTTTAAGGGCTCTTTGAAAATATAATGAAACCCAAGATCCTTTCCACTTAAAATTAAATATTGAAAACATATATATACATATATGAAATAAAGTAATGGATCTCCTGAAGTGCACATCTGTTACAATATCTATTTTCATAAAAAGTTATAATCATGAAAACAATTTTTCAATAGACCTAAAAAACATAAAAATGAAAGTTATGCAAATAATCAGCTGCCCATGTACCTTAAGGAGCGAGGGTTAAACACAGCAGGCAGATTTCTATTGGTGCTTGATGAAGAAGCAGCATCCTTCGTGCAAATATTCAAGTGAGCAATGCAAGTAAGGGAACAGTCACCCCTTTTCCAAACTAGAAACGTGAGCCAATCATTCATTCCTTACTCATTCAATATTTATTTAGAACCTACTACATGCTAGACACTCTACTAGTAACCGAAGTTAACAAATTTTGTTTCATTTCTTACTTTCAAGAAGCTCATAGTTCTAAAGTGAGAGAGATACTAATGAAAACAGCAAACAAGGCAGTGTCGGTTCAATAAGGTATTATTATGAGGCAAGTATGTCACAAGTCTGGCGGGAGAATCATTGCAATATATTAATGCTACATTACAAATCCCAGGTGAGTGGGAATGTGACACATACAATATTTTAAAAGACCTGCAGGGAATTACCAACTAAAGAGGCTACAATTTTTTATTGAAGCATTAACAAAATTTAAAACTGGAGAATACTATTAAGGTCATTCATAGGGAGAGTTAATGATATGGCTACTAAAACTTAAAACTCAGAATGACTAGGTAACAAAAGCACACTTGAAGTTATATCGCTACACGTTTAAGGCAATTTAGCATTGAAAATTTTAATAGTTGTCTTTAGGCAGTAAAATAAATTTAGAAGATATAATACAGATGCATTAGTTTCTAATGTTATTAGAAGAATCTAGAGATTATGTTTCCATTTTGGCACTTGACAAAAATATCTCAGAACCAGACTTTCAAAGTTTCTTACCAGGTAAAGAAATAAGTGCTAAATTTATATTTTCACAAAAGAGCAATTCTAATCAAGAGATTCATATTTCAATAGATAATTGCTTCTCCCTTTGGTGTGTCTTCACTAGTCTAATCCTTTCAGAGAACATTAACACATAATCATATTTAGCTAATGTCATTTCACTCATGGTGGCCAGCTTGCAATCCGACCCTGAAGAGGAGGGTCTTGTGTGAAATACAATATAGAGGAAGAGGCAGGAGTTGTAGAGACAGAAAACCTGTTTTTATTCTTTTTAAAATTCAGCTGTGCAACTAAAACTGCTTCTATCAGGAAAATTAAGATGTTAATTCAGTTAACATCTGGATCTGAAAATATCTCATCAGAAGATGAGAATATCAGTGAAAGTAATTTTAGTAATAATATCTTCAAAGTAGTATCTTGAGGATCAATAAGGAAATCATGTATACAAAAACATTTTTAAACAATGCAAATATTGTTAACATTTCTGAAATGATTTTTAAAAGTTTTTCTTGGTTCATAGGACCTCTAGTGACTCAACAGTTAAGCACTTGACAGCTAACTAAAAAGCAGTTCAAACCCACTAAGCAGGTCCAAGGAAGAAAGGCTGGCAATCTGCTTCTGTAAAGATTACAGCCTGGAACATCCTGTGGGGCAGTCCTATTTTATCATACGGGGCTCCTGTAAGTCACAATTGATGCAACCGCACTTAAGAAGAACAAAACAGTCTAAATCCAAAGACACTATCTTTATTTTGTAAATATCTTATTTAATACGTCAACTCTCATCCATGGCAAAATGTAAGTAATTTTTTGTAGTGTTGAGACAAAAACAAAACCAGTTCAGCTGTAGAATACCAGAAGTTGCTCTTTATGCTACATCGAATTTCAAGATTAAATATTTTCTCTCTAATCATACTTTCTGCTCAAAACAATTACATGCGTTGGTTATGTTTTGACTTAGTCTCACATAGTTTACATGACCATCAAATGTTACGCATAAGAATTTGGTAAATATGGAATCCTACTTCCTGGGCATTTCCAATCTCAAACCAGTACACAAATCTCAATCATTGCTGCTTGGAAGTCATTATTATTGATAAAGTGTCTGTAACAATGGGCTCTACCATAATCATGGGGCGGATGGGACAGGACCATCAATGTTTCATTCTGTAATCCTTGGAGTGCTATGACTGGAAACCAACAACCACTACTCATTTATTTGCTTAATCTGAACCATAACCGAGCAGATTTGCAAAGATAAATTTAAATGAGAATCTACTCTGTCTACCAGAGCAGCTTTCTTCCCTTCAAGTTTCTATATAGTCTGACCAATATCATTTTCTAACAGGCTTCGTCTACATGACTGGTCCCAGTCAAAGGGCCTCCTGGCTGTTCCTTGTACACAAAATCAGTCTTTCCTGAAAGTCTTGACACTCGCAATGCCAATGCCTGAAATATCCTCCCCAAACCGTAACGGGCTTGCTCACATCACCTCTGTAGCAGTCTTTTCCCTGGATAATGTCTTTCAAACAGAACCTATTGACTCACAATCCCTTAACTTGACTCATAACTCTCTATTGCATAAAAAATTAGACATTATATTACATATTAGAGTATTTAAAATACTGAATCAAATTCTATGCAGGCAATACAATGTTTCTTTCATTTACTACTGTATTTCCACATAATAGTTCATCATTAATAGTATGTTGAACAAATGTTTTAGGAAACTTCATGGACTTTTAGTCATCTCAAACATGAATCTGATGAATAGACCTCTAAGATACAACTATTCATCTGTACTTCTCTGAAAAAAAGGAGAAAGAAAAAAATCAGTCTCGAAGAAAATACTAGTCTACCTGACTAATAGCCCACATGAACAATGGTATCTGAGACCAGAAGAGTTAGAGTCTATCAGTGTACCATAACAGCCATTCTCACCAGGGACACAAAGATAGTCCTGAAAAGAATTGGAGAAAAGTGAAGAACAAACTTCAAATATCTTTTTTTTTAAGAATTTAAAAGGTGATAGAATGCATGAAACCACTGAACTGAGATACTCTAAACTTGGAAGTGAAGTCACTCTAAATGGTCTCATTTCAGTCAAATAATAGATTGGTTTGAAGTAAGGATGTGGGATAGCCTTTGACCTCTCTGACTTCATAAGGGTTAGGGCACATAGCAATCTCATCAATATCAGCCCAGGCCTGAATCCTATGAGGGAGAAAGGATTAGACAAGCTTCAAAGCTCAAATCTTCTAACAGTTTTGACACCAGCTTACCCTCCCACAGCACGCTGTCTCCAGTGGGTTCAAAAATCCATTGCAATGGTCACAATGAACTCACAGACAATTTTCATAATTATGGGGTTTATTAAAGAAGTTCACAAGTTACTATCAAGTATCAGAAATGCTAAGGATATATAACAGCTCTTCAATTACCTGTGCCTGCTTCAATACCTCTCCCTGGATGGACCTTGGCCTTCCAATTGTGGTCTCTTGCCTCTACCCTGCTCAAGCAAAGTTACAAGTTCTTTTAGTGTGGCTCATAAATGTTCAAGGGCCAGTCGTTCTACTCTAATTCCCAGCTTGAAGGAGATCAGCTCTAGCTCTGGCAGCCAGCACTCTCAGCTCCCAAATAAAGGGTACTCCACTACACACACAAGCCTCCCACCATCGAACACTCCATACTGCATCACAGGCCAGGAAGCCCACCACCCTGCCTCTGGCTCTAAATCTGGGTTCTGCTTCTGCCACTCCTCTGCTTCTCCTTGTCACTTCTCAGGTGCCACTACTTTCTATTCAAGGGGATTCAATGTACAGTTATTTGGGAGTTCAAAGGATAGGCTTCCCTCTTGACTCTTCTTTCTCAAAGATATAGAGAGCTGCACCTTTTGCTTCTGAGATGAATCACTGTATCACAAGTACTTTACTTTTTTAAATCAACTATATGGGACCAAACAGTCAACATCATCACTAAAATAATGATGAGAAGGTAAAAAGGAGTGGAGAATATACAGAAGTTAGATTAATGAAAATAGAACAGCCAGAATGGAAACAATAAGAATGCTGACTCATTATGAAAAGTGTAATCAATGTTATGGAGCGATATGTGTAGAAATTTTAAATGGTAACTTAATTCTTTTTGTAATGTTTCACCAAAAATACATTAAATTGGTTCTGCCTTTAAATTAAAAGTGCCTATTCAAATCAATGAAAGTTATTTTTGTTATTCAAGGTCTTCCACAGTAACATGCTCCTGATGACTATATTGTGATCCAACTAAAATTTCACATTCAGGAAACAACACAGAATTTTTTTTAATGGTTGCTTAGGTGAGCATAGACTCTGGTCAAAAACCAATAAAAAATCCTGATGTTCTTGACTTTTTTAAGAGCCTAAAGTGTCTGCATGTCACAATTAGACCAGTGATAGTAGTTGGGTTGGGTAGTCACTGCTTTATTGGTCTTTATGATTCATTTCTTCCTGGTGGACATTTGGATAAAATAAGCCCAAACAAATCCTACTATGACAGTAGAATCTCCCAAACTCTTAAGGATAGTCCTGTCTATCTATACTCATAAATCACAATGAAATGCTTATCTTAATGGGAAAAATATTTACAAACCACATGTAATGAGAAAACAAGCTATCTAAATCACATCAACAAATTGCTAATATGAAGTGGGGGAGGGAAAACAAACACAAAAATGTGAAAATAGCAGAAATGAATGTTTTTCTAGAAAAGGGTGAAAATAGAATGTTATGAAAAACAGTCTCCACTGACATCATTTCTCAAGAGTTTCGTGAATCTTAGTTAATTTCCAGTAGCTTCAAAAGTGGCAAAAGTGTATGCTAAACTCACCCTTAGGTGTTCAATGGAAGTTGGAGAGAAAGCTGAGAAAGAGCGAAACCTTTTCTGATCCCATGTGTCTCCTAAACTTGTGTGTTTGCACATACATCTATGGCACCAGGGTGTGTGCAGACCACAAGTAAAAAGCATAGGCTAGCCTCTTTGCTGGCAGTTACTTGCTACAAATTTCAAAGGAATGTACCCTCAAAAAAAATTTTTTTTCACTTAACGCTTGACACACTCTGTCACCAAGGATCCTTCTTTTAAAATTCCAGCATAAAATAATCCTATGGGGGAAGTTGTATTGTACCATGAGGTCACTAAGAGTAGGAATTAACTCATTAACATACACTATCCATACCTAAAGTGAATAATAGACCATTCTCTGTCAATTTGTCATACCAGGGTAGCTTATCTGTTGCTGTAGAGCAGTGTGTTGCTGTAATGTAAAAAAAGAAAATTCCTCACAACTGGAACAATAGGTAACATCATGATAAATGAGAAAATGATGGAAGCTTTCAAGGATTTACTCTTGCTTGGATCCCCAATCAATGCTCATGGAAGCAGTGGTAAAATGATCAAAGGACACACATTGCATTGGGTGAATGTGCTGCACAAGGCCTCTTTAAAATGTTGAAAAGTAAGAATGCTCATTTGAGGACCAGGTGTGCCTGACCCAAGCCAGGGTGTTTTCAGTCTCCTCCTATTGGACTTTAAATAAGAAAGATCAAAGAAGAACTGAGGTGTTCGAATTATGGTGCTGTCAAAGAATATTGAAAGTACCATGGACGGCCATGAAACAAACAGATGTGTTTTGGGAAAAAGTAAAGCCAGAATGTTCCCTAAAGTAAGGATGGTAAGACAATGGTCTTAAATATAACAGTTGGGAGGATGAGGCAGGACTGAGCAGTGTTTTATTCTGCTGAGCAATAGAGCCACTATGCGTTGGGACCAACTCAAAGGAACCTGACCACAACAACGGCGACAAGGAAAATCGCTAGGGCAACAGATAAAAAATGCTCAAACAGCAAACTTTAATGAACAACATTCTTTTGAATGCATTTATATAAAAAATACATTTTCAAAAAACAATATATTATTTTCTGAGCATTAATAAATTCACTCTCCAGAGCACTTGATACACAAGCTAATTAGTTACCATGTGGAGGAATAGATGTACGCACAGATCAATCTACATTAAAATGAACATCAGCCACATTACACACAGCCTTTGTTATATGTAAAAAAATAAACATGTATTAATGCATAGTTTTATTAACAATAATAGATCCTCACTAAATTATCACCCTAGGAAACCCTACACACAGAGATGTCTTATAGGATCTTCAAATTATCAAAATAAAACCTCTAACTTGGTCTGGGAGCCTTAAATGTGAAAAGAAAATCCCTTGAGTTCTTCTCTGAATGCAATGTTTCCCATAGGGCCTACAAAAATCAGATATACTTTATCTTGTATTGTGGGCTATAGTATAATTTGTTTAAATGCTAGTGGGGCACTAAGATTTTTTTAAGGAATCTATAGGCCAAATGATTTTTAAAACCTATGCCATAAAAGCATGCACATATGAACCAAATGAGTATGACATAGGACTGGGCAGTGTGTCATTCTGTTGTACACACGGTCACCGGGATTCAGAACCAATGTGAGGGCACCTCTCTCTCTCTCTCTCGGAACTTTTACTATAATAGGTGCAGTATAAAGTATAGGTTCAGTATAAAGAAATGAGAGAAATTATACACTAAGCATGAGCAGAGGCAATATTAAATATTCCCATCACTACTATTGTATCTAAAGTATTTCTTCAAATCACAAAATTAATTTTGGATAATCAGTTTTAATATAGAAGACTGATGATCAGAATATCATCTGCTTATAAATCTGAAACAAATGACTCATTTACCGAACCAAACAGGTTTATTCACGCATTTTACTAATTATACAGAAAATTCATTTTTGTATGTGTTTAACAATTTTTAATGTATGTTTAATTTGGTCAAAATCTGAAGGCAACTTAGATTATATAATTGTGTAGTTCAATGCAGGATGTATTATGTAACAATACCATACAGAATATGTAAGACGTAAAGTTAAATGCCGAGTAAAATCAGAGATGTATGCAGTGTTTTCAGAAGAAATGGGGAGGATTTTGTAGTTCTTAAAAAGAGCAGCTGTGCACCTACTCAGGTGTGCTAGTGGTGCAGTGCAGAAGTGCTAGCTGCTAACTGAAAGATCAGAGCTTAGAACCCACAAGTTCAATTTCCTCCACGGGACAATGATAGGCTATCAGCTACTGTTAAAATCATCCCCATTGCACAGTCCTACTCTGTCCCATATGGTCACTGTGAGTCAGTGACAGCAATGAGAGCATATCACTCAAAATTACCTCAATGTGTTGGGAATAAAATTTCTCGAGATCACGACGATGTGAGTTAATTCAAACAGAAAAGAGGAATTTAGTAGAACACAGTTCTGAAAATGAACAATTTTAATACATCACAAATTTTAAATGTTCATCAGATAGAAAATATGCAAAGCAAGATAATGTAAGACTCAATCAACAGTAACTGAATTAACAATCTAATATTGGTTTATAGCATTAAAAACACACCTAGAGTTTTCTTTGTCTATAATATGGAATGGCTGCTAGTAGTGAAATACCAAATTAAAAACCTTAAAATAATATTTCTAACCATTAAATTTTAAAAGACAGTTGGGTCTTAAATAGTGAGAAAAGATGAATAGAATCATTCAAGTTCTTGTGTTAGGTTAAAACTCAGGAAAGCAATCATTTGGAAGTCACAAAAGATAAACCCTTTTAATATGCTCTTGGTTTGAAGAAATAAAGGTTTTAACTTGACAGTTACTTACATGAATTTGAATCAAAAAGAAAAGTTGGCAGAGATTTCTAAATTCATAACAATTGTCTATTAGTCTGTTTTTAATAATTTTTCTTTGGCATGTAATCATCTTTAATTAGATTCCACTCTGTTGTTTCAAGACTCCATAAACTGGCGTCTTATATACCAGCTGCTAAAGCAGGAGTTACTGTCTAAATGATATTCACAATGAGTATTTAGAAGGTTTACAATTATACCCTTGCTAATAAATTGTGCTATTTTCCCCAACAATTTTAAGTGCTAATCTTCAGAAGGCATTTTAAAATTAGCTAAAATTCTGTCAAGAGATTTACAAAAATTGTTAGCATGAAGATAATTATGTCACAGTCCTTGGACTCCATCTCTGATTGTGTGCATAAATCAGAAAGTGTCAGCTGTGTTTTCCCTTAATAATTATCCTTGAAGCGATATATTATAGTCTAAACTCCTGTTATAATTTTTGTTTCTGGTTTCTAAAACACAAGACAGTTATTTCAAAAGTTTAGAAATCATTAAATAATTCATATTTCTCATAATAATATGATTATCAGTACTAAAATAGTAAACATCAGTGATTATCAGTTCTAAAATAAGTAGATCAATCTGAACAATATAAACTTGGTTTTCATTATGTCTCTATCTGAAACAAACCTTAGAAAGTGATGGTTTTCTAAAATATTGATTATGTAAAAATCTAATATGCCAAGTAATAGGCACATCAAAATAAATATCTGAGTAGAAATACTGAGAAAATTTTTATTTTAATATCAGTGACACATGAAGGCAAGTATGTAATTTTAAGATTACATTTTTCATCTGTTGATATACAATATGTTAGTTATCATCTGTTGATATACAATATTTATCTTGATCACAAAGTGTTACAATTATTATTTTTAAGATTTAAATGAAAAATAAATATTCTCACTTTCTTCCAGTAATTAAAATTAAAAATGACTGTATGTTTTTATTTTTTTGTGGTGTGTGTTTGTGTGTGTGTGTGTGTGTGTGTGTGTGTGTGTGTGGACTGGATCAAAGAAAAAGGAATTTCACATAAGCATTTCGATTTGTCTATTTTCCATGATAATAAATATTTTAGAATTAATAAAGATGAAAAGTTTTCTTCTTTGGATACGTCAGTGTCATTACTTCTCTGAGTAGAAGTAGTAGTCACAATGCTAAGTGGCTCAGAGTTATGAGTGCTCAAAGATAAATGAAAAGTGCGGTACATTTTCATGGAGCATTAGTTTCATTTAAAAATATTTTGGAAAAAAAATTTGGAATCTGCCTTTCAACTCGATTCAATACAGTCAGATCTTCCATGTTGTCCAACATTGCTTTATTTTTATGTTTTTTATACTAGAAAAGGATTTTGTATAGAATGTAACCAGAAATGATGGAATATAGGCCTTTACTCATACACTTAATACTATAAATTCTGCAGTCAAATCAAAAGAACATGACCCAAGCTAGTCGAACAAGCATTACATTGGTTTACAGGATCAAGAAATTGGTTTTAGCATGTGCTCATGAACCATATTCAAAATTAAAAGTTAACAAAAGTTCATAACCTTACCAATCAGGCTTCTTTCCTCTCTAATTAAATAAGTCACCAAAAGAATTGTCTCATAAAAGACATCATTTTTGAAAGACAGTCAATGTGTTTTTTGTTTTTAATGCTACAGTAGAGACTCTTGGAAGAAGTATAACCAGAGTGCTCCTTAGAAGCAAGGATGGCAATGGTTTCTCTCATGTTCTTTGGACATGTCAGGAGAGACCCAGCGCTGGAGAAAGACATTATGCATGGTCAAGCAGACGGGCAGGGAAAACCAAGAAGACCCTCAATGAAGTGGATGGATGCAGTGGTTCTCACAATGAGCTCCAGATAAGAACATTTAGAGACATTGTGGAAAATCTCATCTTCCCCTCAATCTAGCTCTACATTAGATTCATTCATAGCTGCGGACCTTAGATTCATTCATATCTTCAGTCTGATAACAGTATTGGCTTTCCTGCGCTTTTAGAATATATGAATGAGGAGAACCATCAACCAAAAGCTCAGCCTAGATGTGCCTGTTTCTACAACCATGTGAACTATTTTCTTGATATAAATTTCTTTCACTTTTTCTCTCTCTCTCTCCTCTCTCACCTCTAGTTTTGTTTTTCTGGAGAACACAGCCTAACACATTTAGATATCACATCAGATAAATATTTATGAATCTAAATTGTCAATAACCACTTATAGTTATATATTACTCAATAATTTTATTAAAGAATAATATGTAGTTTTGTTTTACTAGTATTTTACTATTACAAACAATGTTATAATTTATACCTTGTACACATATGATACTTATTTTCTTACTGTAGCATAAAACCTTCAGAGTGAAAATTTTAGGAATTATTTTTCATATTAGAGAATTCATCAAATGTTTGTGGTAATTCATATTAAAATAAATATGTCTGAAAGTTCTTGATTCTAGCAACAATATTTCTCACATTCTCAGTGATTTCTGCTTTTATATCTTTTCATATATTTATTGTATACTCATATTTTCTCCTTTATATATTCAATTCCTTTAACATTTACTTTGCTTATGATAGATAGGCAATAATTTTCCTTTTACTTCTATGTATTTTAACTTTTGCCATTGTAAGTTTGTTATATTAGTATTTGTTTTTATATTACAAACATTTTAAAAAGAATGGGGGTGTTGGAGGAATGGTGGGAAAAAGAATGACTTCAAATCTATTACATAAAATTAACATGGCTTTTTAGAAGGAAATTTATAACATTAAAAGTTATATATTATAAAACAAACATAAAATATTTTACTACTAAAAAAAAGTATAATAGGGCAAAACCAAAGCAAAGAGAAGCCCTCCCCACTAATTCTTACATAATCAAATTGTTTGATTTTCTTGGATGAGCATCAATAATTTGTTTAATTTTTCCAAGTTAACTATGTCACTTTATTTAAAACAGAGATAGTTCTGGTAAATACTAAACTCCCAAGTAGTTAAATTTAAAATTATCAATGGGAAAAATTCAGAAGCAGATAAACATTTATTTTCTTTTTTCTGCTGTTCGTTTAAAAAAAATACATTTAGGAGCTAATCCAGACATCAAACCATTGCACAGTTCAATCACAGCAAGGATTATTGTACAATAGCTACCAAAATAAGTTCCAAAACAGTTTTTTCTTTCTTGAACTGCTTGACATCAGCTCCCCCTTACAGCCCCCTCCCCTCCCCATCATATCTCACAGAAACCATTATTCTAGCTGCTGTCTCTATAGGTTCGTTTATCCTGGGTTTCATATACTGAAAAACAGAAGAACATGTAACAGAGATTCAAGAAGGCTACTCAAAATGACAAAATAAAACAGAGACAAACCCCAAAAGGAAAACGCATGTACACACAAACACATAAAATATTACAAACCAGATCAAGCCTAAAGTGTATCAGAAGAGAGATCAAGTAAAAAGATTGTAACTGTTCAAGTATCCTTTTAATCTACCATTGGCATCTTTCCAATACTCTCTGTTTTATAACCAGTTTATTCCCATCCCACAAGTAAGGTCAGAGGGAAATCACCAGAGGTTTATTCCCGGAGTAACTCCTGCAAACGTAGTTTGGGTTGCCACTGTCATCCAAAGTCTACTGCACACCATAAAGTCACAATTTAAAGCCTGCTACTATTCTCTCCTTAGGCTTTGGATTAGACCATTTAATTCATGGAAAACAGATGTTAGTGTGCTCCTTCCACGTAGACTTATTTGGGATTTCACTTAAATGGCTGCATCATATAGAATCGTGTCTGAGGTGTTAAAGGCTTGCTCTTCCTTTTTTTAAGCTAGTATGTTATTAACTGGGAAAAGTGAATGAAGTCACAAGCCAGGAAATAGCAAATCCATGAAAGACACAAGAGGATTCACTTGCATCCTTATGCTACCTCCCAAATGCTCCGTGTACTACAGTCTTAATTTCAAATTACACCTTGCTACCAAGTGTGTACCACTTTTTTCTCAGTGGATATAAGTGGCAAAGATATCAAATTTTATTTGAAAATGATCGCTTTATAGATCCTTTTTATATAATGTTAAGGAAATCAACAGGATTATAGGTTGTTTGCACTTCTATACTTCACTGAAATAAAATGCTGGTCACAATATAAAAAATGAAATAACATAAATGAACAGATTGCTCACTCTACTATAGACAAAAGTTTGGGTTATTAACTATTCTATAGGTTTAGGCAGGATTTACTTAGAAATAAATAAATAAGGAATAGTTTATGTTTAAATAGACTAAGAAGTGGTTATAGTTCATGAAAAATGAGCTGCTACAAAAATAAAATTTGGCTATTTCCAGCAAAATGGCGACTGAGTAACACATACCAGAGGGACTCCTCAGAAAGCACAGGAGAGTTACTGAGAGGGAAGTTGCACACTGCTGAGTACAGGAGGAGCATCATAAAGGTAATTAGACATAGATCCACTGGGTTTTGAGGAACTGGGGACATTTGGCTAACCACAATGGAAGCCGGCTAGGTTTTGACCTTAGCCCCGCCACTATCTCAGCCAGAGCCGGGATCATTTGGAGCCCACTCAAGGGCTTTATTGCAAAACAGCCACAGCTTGCCACCACATCCGAGCAGGGTTTAAACCCCTTAGCCCCATGGTCCGGGATCGGGGCTCAGCTATATTATTACTTTTGCTTCGCTCTCTTCTCTCTTCCCCCCTACAGTCTCAGCAGGTTCTGTTTCTTTTCTTTTCTTCTTCTTTTACTCTCACACAACATTGCTTTACCCTAAGAAATTGACACCTGCCCTCTACCCAGCTGGAGAGCTCCATGCTCTGATGCATAACCCAAGACTGGGGAAAGCCCTCCAGCCTTCCTCCAGGGGAAAGCCTGCCCACCTTCTTTGTTCCCCAACCACCTTCCTCCTGAAAATTCTGACTGCCCTCTGCAGCACTTACAGCACTTTAACGGGTTGCTACGGAAATCCCGCCCACCTTCTTCCAGGGGAAATCTTGTCTCTTTGTCAGTGGGACACATACCTGTCCTCTGTTCTCCCACAGGACTGAGGGAACTTCCTCCTGCCTGCCACAGTGCCTCACACAACCTAAGGAAGCTTGGTCAACACTCTCCAATGTTACACATTGCCATGGGAACCTCTGCCTAACCCCCACAGCAATCTAGCTGACCAGGGCAATTCTGCCCACCATTTTCAGTGCTTTACACCAACGTAATCACACCCATCTGCTTTCTGTGGCACTCCTGTTGAAGCAGGCACCCCCCGCACGCCATCTGCAGTGCTCAAAGCAGCTGTGGGCTACACCATCACAGCTTCTTGTGAGATCACCCAATGCAGCACCATCATCGTGGGTCCACAACCACCCAACCACCATCCCCTATGAGAGGACCATCCAAAATGCCCTCCAAATAACAGAATACTGGTTGATTAGGAGAAGAGTGAAGTCACAGAAGGATATAGTAATAGGCCAATTCCATGGTGCAATTAGCTGCATGCAGTTGGAAGAAAAATTCCTACAAGTCTCCGAGAGAGAGCCATTGCTCTTTGACTGCCTGGAAAATGGCACCTGGCTCTTTAAAAACATGCAGTATAAACAGCAACAAGTCCGAATGACCTCAACAACAACAACAACAACAACAACAACAACAACACAGAAGAAACAAAAGGGAGTGTCAGAAAATAACCTCAACCTAATGGCATGCATAGAAGAAGCAGAAATTTATCTTCCACAGAAATAAATGTTCAGAATGCAGCTAGGAGTGACACAGGATATGAGGGCAACAAAACAGAAAAATGATGAAATGATAGAGGAGCTAAAGACCATACACAAAAGGGAAACCCAAGAGCTTTGGGACAAGATAACAAAAACCCATAGCAGACACACGGACTGCACAAACAAACTGAAAGATGCAGAGAACCTCATCAGTGACCTAGAGGACAGCCAAGGAGACTTTTAAAAACATGAACAAAAACCTAATAAGCTTATCAGAGAAGCTGAAGAAAACAAGAGCTATGTAGAGGAACAACATCGGAATAATTGGATTACCGGAGGAAAACACAACAAAGAACTCATCTGCAAAAATTGTGGGAGATTTCTTGGAGGAAAACTTCCCCAGCTTAATAAATGAAAACCAGGCAACCATTCAGAAGACTGAAAGACCACCGCCTAGACTGAATCCCAAGGAGTCACCAAGGCACATGGTAGTTAAACTATCCAATTTTGAGGAAAAGGAGAAAATTATGAGAGCAGCTAGGGGAACCAAGAAGTTCCATACAACATTTCCCAAATAAGAATATGTGCAGATCTATTCTTGGACACTAAATAGAAGAGAAAAGTGGAGTGATCTATTCCAAAAATTGAAGGAAAATAATGCAAACCCAAAAATACTTTACCCAGCCAAATATTCTACTAAGAGAGGTGAAGAAGTAAGAGTCTTCCCAGACAAAGAAAAAACTGAAAGAATACATTAAAAAACATCCAGCCCTTTAAAAGATCCTTGCTGACCCAGTAAGGGCAGAAGACCAGCACTCATCAAGAGACCACTACATAGAACAACCCCATCCAGAGGGCAACAAAGATAAAACAGCCCCAAAGATAGTATTGGCTTAAAGGTGGAAAGAAGTCAGGAATGAAACACACACACACACACACACACACACATACAACATACAGATAAGAAAGGGGGGGAGGAAAACACCCAACATTAAAGGTATAAGATAACATCACAGAGTCCACAGATGAATATGTTAGCCCTGAATATCAATGGACTGAACTCAAGCATTAAAAGATTGAGTCTAACAGAATGGCTTAGAAAGCACAACCTAAAAATCAGCTTCCTACAGGAGATACATCTAAGACCACAGATGAAAATAGGCAGAGAATCAAAGGCTGTAGGAAAACAAAACAAGCAAACAGCAATTCAAAAAAAGCAGGGGTTACAATCCTAATCTCACATAAAATTGACCTCAAAATGCAAACGATAAATAAGAGATGAGGGACACTATATAATGCTCAAAGGAACGATAGACAAAGAACCACTAAGAGTTTTAAACATATACTCCCAAAACGAGAGATCCACTGAATACATAAAACAAGTACTCCAAAAGATGAAAAAAAATCACAGGCTCAATTATTGTAGTAGGTGACTTCAATACACCACTCTGAAAAAGATAGATCACAAGGAAAGAAACTCAATAAGGAGGCTAGATATCTAACCACTACAAATTTGACCTGATAGATATTTTACAGAGCTCTTCACCCAAATACAAAAAAAAAAATCATATTCTTTACAAGCCCACATGGCACATATTCGAAGACAGACCCATGTTGGGGCATAAAGCAAATCTGCATAAATTTAAGCAAATTGATATCATACAAACATCTCTCTCTGACCACTGTGCCTTAAGGCTGGAAATCAACAAAAGGAAAATGAAGAAAACAAGGACAAATAATTGGAGGATGAATAAATAACTCTCTTTTGAAAAAGGAGTGTGTATTGGCCCAGATTAGAGCTGAAATTATGAACTTTCCAGAAACCAACAAGGATGTGAACACAATGTACCAAAACTTATGGAACATAGCAAAGTAGTTATCAGAGGAGGTTTCATAGTAACACATGCACACATGAGAAATGAAAAGAGACTTAAGATTGAGATACTGGCACAAAATTTACAACAACTAGAGTAGAGTCAACAGGATATTCCTAGTAACAACAAATGAAAATAAATAATAAAAATGAGGGCTGAGATTCAGGAAAGGGAAAATACAAAAACTATGGAAAATAAATTCATACTGCTAAAAGTTGGTTCTTTGAAAGGATAAACAGAATCAAAGGAATGCTGGCAAACCTAGCCAAAGAAAGGAAGGAAAAAATTCAATAGCAAGAATAAGGGGTTAAAATAGGACATTACAACAGACCCTAATGAAATCAAAAGGATAATTACACTGTACTATGAAGGACTGTACTCCAATGATGTCACCAACTTGGAAGACATGGACAAATTCTTGGAAAAACAATCTTTCCCTAGACTATCCCTGATGGACATCAAGAATCTCAACTGACCCATACCAATAGAAGAAATAGAAAAGATTATCAGGGATTACCAACAAAAAAATCCCCTGGACCAGACGGCTTCACAGGAGAATTCTACCAAACATTCAAGGTAGAACTGACTCTGATACTGAAACCAGGCAAGGAGTCCAGAAAAATCAAGAACCACAGATCAATATCCCTAAGGAACATTGATGAGAAAATCAGAAACAAAACACTGGCCAATAGAATACAAAGTATATAAAACAAATAATTCACCATGACCAAGTGGAATTCATACTAGGGATGCTGGGATGCTTCAACATACAAAAAGACTATTAGTATCATTCACCACAATGACATGAAAAACTAAGAATCACATGATAATATTGACAGACGTGGCAAAAGCATTCAACAACATCCAACACCAATTCCTGTTGAAGGCACTCAAGAAGATAAGAATGGAAGGAAAATTCCTCAATATAATAAAAGCTATATGTGAAAAACCAACAGCCAATGTAGTAGTCAAGGGAGAAAAGACAAAAACAATCCCCTAAATGAGGGAATCAGACAAGGGGACCCCTTGATCCTACTCTTATTTAACATTGTATTTCAGGTTTTAGCTAACAGCATAAGGCATATAAAAGACATCAAAAGTATTTGCCTAGGGAAGGAAGAGTTGAAAGCATTGTTATTAGCAGATGATATGATTTTATACATGGAAAATCCCAAAAGCTCCACTGGGGGAGTACTGAAAGCAATAGGGGAGTATGTCAGAATGGCAGGATATAAGAACAACAAATAGACGTCTATTGGACTACTATATGCATCAAACAAGACCACAGAAGAGGATATAAAAAAACTGGCACCCATCACAATAGCCAAGCACAATTTGAAATATCTAGGGATATACACCTGAATAAAAGAACGAAAGATTTGTATGAGGAAAACCACAGAACCCTATTACAAGAAACCAAGAGTGACCTCAGCAAATGAAAACTATCCCATATTCACAGATTTGATGACTCAATGTAGTAAAGCTGTCAGTTCTGCCCAAGGCACTATATAAGTTTAATGCAATCCTGATACAATTACCCACATCTTTCTTCAAAGAAATGGAAAAACTGATTACCAACTTCATATGGAGAGGGAAGAAGCCCAAAATTAACAGAGAACTCCTCAAAAAGAAGGAAAGAGTTGGAAGGCTTGTTTTACCTCACTTTAGCACAGATTATGCAGCCACAGTGGTCAAAACAGTGTGGGGTTGGTATAATGACAGATACTCAGACCAATGGAAAAGAGCTGAAACACCAGAAATAAAATCATCAGCATACAGACAACTGATCTTTGATAAGGGCCCCAAAAATATCAAATGGGAAGTGGATGCTCTCTTCAGCAAAGTGGTACTGGAAAACAAAAAAATCTTATCTACCTTCAGAAAAATGAAGCAAGACCCTTACCTCACTCCATGTACAAGAATAAACTCAGGGTTGATCACAGACCCAAAGGTTGGGCTCAAAACTATTGGGCCATCAATGAGGGAATTGGGACAAAACTGATAACTTTGGCACAGGAAATACACAGGGTTCAGAAATAGGGAAGGACACAAATACAAATGAGTCACAAATTGACAAGTGGGATATACTGAAGATAAAACACCTGTGTATGTAAAAAAAATCCACTGAGAGTAATAAGAGAGCCTATGGACTCAGAAAACATTTTTAGCAATGACACATCAGACAAAGGCTTTATTACTAAAACCTACAATACTCTGCTAGCTTCCAGAAAGACAAAAACAAAACAATTGCCCACCGAGGAAGTGCACAAAGAACCTGAGAAGAAGTTTCACAAGGGAAGAAATCCAAATAGCCAATAAACGTATGTGTTAGTCTGGGTAGACTAGAGAAACAAATTCATAAACACGCATATGTGTGTAAGAAAGAAGTTTATATACAATAGCAGTGAATATTGAGAAAATATCCCGACCTAGTCCTGTCCAAGCACATAAATCTGATATTAGCCCATATATATGATAGTAATCTATAAAGTTCTCTTCAGACTCATAAAACCAATGCAATGACACAAAATATAGGACAATCACTGGCTGATAGGCACAGTCAGTGATGGTAGAAGCATCTCAGCACTGGCAGGGGTCTCCATGTGGCTCTCCCAGTTTCCAGGGCTGCATCAGTGTCGTTCCATGTAGCTTCTCCTCAGGTATGTCTCTAAGGAAGTGAACCAAGAGAGAGAGTCTCTCTCCTGCCTCCAAGGAGGAAGTACCAGATTTCCCAGAATTCCCAGAAGAAGGCCATGCCCACACAGAATCCTCACTGATTATGATCTGATTGACAGACTAGACTCAACCCCTACACTGGTAATCCTCTCAAACTGTCAATTATATAACTACCACACCATGTGAGAAAATGTTCCCAATCATTAGCCATAAGATAAATGCAAATTAAAGCAACAATGAGATACCACCTAACACGTTCAAGGTAGCCCAATACAAAAAATCAGAAAGCAACAAGTGTTGGAGGGGCTGTGGGGAGATAGGAACTCTCATCCACTGCTGGTGGACCTGTAAGTATGTACAGCCACTATGGAAATCAATCTGGCGATACCTAAAACAGATGGAAATAGAGTTACCGTATGACCCAGCAATCCCCCTACTGGGCATATACCCAGAGGAGGCAATAAACAAACCACGGCCAGACATCTGTGCTCCAATGTTCATCATGACTCAGTTCACAACTGCAAGGAGTTGGAAACAACCCAAAATTTTCATCAATAGGCGAATGGATTAAAAAACTGTGGTGCATACATACAATGGAGTACTACGCATCCAGAAAAACCATGATGCACATTGCTGCATGGGAAGAAATAGAGGAAATTATTCTAAGTGAAGTAAGCCAAGCACAAAAGGGCAAGTACAAAATACATCTGCTGAGGTAAGCTTAGAAAATGCAAAAGGGGCATAGAGAAAAAGCTACTGTATCCAAAATTCCTGGGACGAGGTCCAGGTAGTATGGCAGGGGCCAGACCAAATCCAGGTATACATATGGTGTGCGGGGGATAGAAATGTATAGCAGGGGAACAAGGCACAAACCCACCCAAGGGGAGGGTACTGTTTATATCTCCACAGGGAAAGAGGGACCAGACTTCAACCTGGTGCTCCAAGATGTGAATGCAAAATACCTGTATGAAGCAGGGATCCAATAGAGAGGTCTGGCGGGAGAGGGGGGCAGATCATAGGGCTGGCCCCACACAAGAAACGGCGTCCCTCATTGACCCATAGTGCTACTGGGGACAACACTGGAGACACACTGCGGAAACTCTGCCAGATCTGACTCTACCACACCGAAGTGAAACAGTAAGGGCGTTCAACAGAACAGTAAGGGGAGCAGAGCAACGACATCTCCAGGGAATAACAAAAATAGACCTTGGCACCAGGACAAGAGGAAAGAACTAGGAGACAAAGGGATTTTATAGAGGTCTAAATACAGGTATGAACATATGTAAATATATTTATATATGATGATGGACAAATAGATTTATGTGCATATATTGATAGTTTTAGTATTAAGGTAGATGATGGACATTGGGCCTCTACTCAAGTACTCCCTCAACGCTAGAACACTTTGTTCTATTAACATGGCATTCCAAGATGCTCACTTTCCTGACATGATAGCTGAAGACAAACTGGGTACATAAACAAATGTGGTGAAGAAAGTTGATGGTGCCTGGCTATTAAAAGATATAGCATCTGGGGTCTTAGAGGCTTTAATACAAACAAGCGGCCATCTAGCTGAGAAGCAACAAAGCCCACATGGAAGAAGCACACCAGCCTATGTGATCATAGGTGTCGACAATCAGGTATATGGTATCAAAGAACAAAATATCTCACTGTGAATGAGGGGGAGTGTGAAGTGGAGACCCAAAGCCCTTCTATAGGCAACTTGACAACCCCATACAGAAGGGTTTCAGGGTGGAGATGAGTACGGTACAGCATCAACGAAACATACAACTTTCCTCTAGTTCTTTAATGTTTTCTTCCCCTGTATCATGATCCCAATTCTACCTTACTAATCTGACTAGACCAGAGCATGTACACTGGTACAAAAAAAAAAAGCTGGAAACACAGGGAATCCAGGACAGATAAAGCCCTCAGGATCAATAACGAGAGTAGCAATACTAGGAGGGGAAGGAGAAGGTGGAGGAGAAGGAGGACTGGTCACAACGATCTACATATAACCCACTTCCTGGGGGATGGACAACAGAAAAGTGGATGAATGGAGACATCGGTCAGTGTAAGACATGAAAAATAATAAAAATTTATAAATTATCAAGGGTTCATGAGGGATGGTGGGGGAGGAAGGGGAAAAAAGGAGGAGCTGCTACCAAGAGCTCAATTAGAAAGAAATGTTTTGAGAATGATGATGGCAACAAATGTACAAATGTACTTGACACAATGGGTGGATGGATGGATTGTAATAAGAGTTGTATGAGCCCCTAATAAAAATTTAAGAATTGAATTAAATGAGTCAATTATGTGGATTGTCATGTGATGAAAATTATAGTATATTATAACTCTACAGAAAATTAGAACTTCAAAAATTAATGGCATTTCTGGTCAATTTTACTCTGTAAACATTTATTTTTATGAAATTATTTCAGAGATAAGAGAATTTTAACAAAAGGATTAGTGGCACTTTGCTCCCACATGTGGCAGTGACATAATCTATGGTCAACTTAAGGAAGAGGCAGAGTCTAGCCTGTCAATCAAGTTGCAGCTTGATGACCCCATTCAGAGGCGTGACAGAGATCAATAGCTCCCTGGAGGCCAGGCACACTCTCTCTGGAAACCCACACTAATGATGAGATGGCTCCACTGCCACTGGATCCACAAGACCTTCTACCCACTGGCTTGAGATCTTCCTGCATTCAACATCATTGCATGTGCTGTGTTAGTCTAAAGAAGACTTTATGGACTACTATAGGGAATATCAGCTAATATCAGACTTATGGACTTGATATGGACTGGGCTGAGATGCTTTCTTAATATACAATTACTCTTTGTTATAAAACTCTTTTTTATACACACATGAGTGTTTTTGAATTTCTCTAGTCAACCCAAAGTAGCACACTACAATAAATCATGATTGGTTTAATTTGCCACAAAATTATACTTATCTAACTTCCAACATTATAACATGGAAATATTACACTACAGTGATACTTTGTTTCAATTCTATGTATCTTTATTTAGGGATCATCTGGACACATTTTTTAAGCAATGAAAAAGAAAATCACCCCACAAGACAGTGCTTAATTTCCAAATATTTTGAAAGCTAAAATAAAAGCAATAATCAACTTCTTCCTGAAATAAATATATGGGAACTGTCTAAGTTATAAGAAGTTCTGAAATGGGTTAGGACCATTGAGAAAGCATTCCACCTCTAACCCAGTAGGACTGTCTTCTTGTTCCATACTGTCTAGTCGGTTCCCACTAATAGCAACCCACATACAACAGAGCACAATATGACAAATCCTGGGTTAGCTCCTTGCCACCCTCCTCTTTTCTGCTAACACTCTTAGGATCTTTAAGCATGATCTTTCCCCAGGGATTGCTTGCTACTGAGAACATGTTCAAAGTAAAAGATGCGTTTTCACCATCCCTGCTCCTAAGGAACCTTCTGGCTGTACATCTTCTATGATAGATTTGTTCATTCTGGAACTCTACGGCATATTCAATATGTGTTAATCACACTCTAATTCAAGGGAATCGATTATTCTTTGGTTTTCCATATTCAATGTACAGCTTTCACATGCATATGAGAAGTTAGAAGAAGAAAGAAAAACTTGTCCTGTGTCACATTCCCTGAGTCCTCAAAGTGACAAATTTTCTTTTTGAAATTTTATTTATTGCAAACCATTTTATTGGGACACAATGAAAACATCATACAATTCAATAACTTGGTCATTTTTTAAAATATTTTGAAGAGAGCTTTTGTCCAATACCAACAATCATTTTATTTCTTGAGTACTCCTTTCGTGGGAACCAAATAACACAAAATCATGAAAAACATAAACTTTTACATTATTAAATATGCTGTTGCTTATTTATTCAATTTTGAGGATTTTTGTTTTCTTTATGGTGAAGTATAATCCATACCACAGGCTATAGTCTTTGATCGTCAGCAGTAAGTAATTTAAGTCCTCTGCATTTACAGCAACCAGCATGGTCATCTGCATATTGTATATTGTTAATAAGTATTCCCCTAATCTTAATTCCAATATTCCAGCTTCTCATATAATTTTCTCAGGATATATAGAATACATGTAATGAGAAGATAGAGCCCTAACATATATCTTTCTTGCTTTTAAACCACCTGGTAGACACAAGAGGAAGAAAACTGAAGCCCTAATGGTATGGCATTTACAAAAGGGCTACTAACTGCAAAGTCAGGTCAAAACCACTGATGCGCCTGGGCAGAGAAATGGAGCTTTCTACTCCTATAAGGAGTTGCAGTACCAGAAACCACAAGAGTAGTTCTACCTGGTCGTAAAGTGTTGCTATGAGCCGGGTTTGATTCAGTGGTAGTGGGTTTTTTGAGAGGTAGACTTCTGGCCAGCTCAAAACTGCCTCTGGATCCATTCACAAGGGCTGCATGAGAAAAATTTAGTGTTTTGGAATTTCCATTCTTCACAATGTTATTCATAATTTGTTGAAACACACCCCATGGTTGCTGATGCATTCATTCAACACTCATCCAACATCAGCAATCATACCCGTCAGCAATCATATCCTCTTTTGTATCAGGCTTCAATTTCGGGCAGTCCCCTTTTGATAAACTACTTCACTAAATATTTTCTTTCATGTGTATGAAATATATTGTTAAGTCATTTCTGCATTTATTAGATAGCTTGTCTTCAGATCTCTTCCAGCCAGCTAAGTAGATGTCTTAGAAATTGCCAATTTTAAAAAATCATTTCATTGGGAACTCGTACAACTCTTATCAAAATCCATACAAACATCCCTTGTTTCAAGCACATTTGTACATTTGTTGCATCATCATTTTCAAGAAAAATTTCTTTCTACTTGAGCTCTTGGTATCAGCTTCTCATTTTTCCCCACCCTCCCCTCCCTCCGTCCTTCAAAAACCCTTGATAATTGATTTTAAAAAAATCAAGACTTACACTGACCAAAGTTTCCCTTCACCCACTTTTCTGTTGTCGGTCCCCAAGGGAGGGGGTTTTATGTAGATCATTGTGATCAGTTCCCCCTTTCTCCCCCCCCCCACTTACCCTCCTAGTATCACTACTCTCAATATTAGTCCTCAGGGGTTTATCTGTTCTAGATTCCCTGTGTTTCCAGCTCTTATCTGTACCTGTGTACATGCTCTTGACCAAATTTCTTGACATGGAAAAGTAAGCTCCTAGTATTTTTTTGCATCTATTGACACATTTCAATCGATACCTCATTTCCTGGAGTCTTGTTTTTAGCCAATGCTTTCATGCAGTTTATATTTTTCCCTCCAATACAACCAGTTCTTGTTCATATGCTTCCTCCCAAAACTGTTGAACATTGACCAATTCTTTTTGGTACAGGGATTCTGTGTATTTCTTCTGTTTTCCCTTGATGATTCCTCCTTCAGTGGATGGCTGTAGACCTGGCTTGCTTCACTAGGACTGATAATAGAAAAGGTATAATAAAAAGACAGCTTCTCTGGGGATCTGCTGGCCAATTAAATTCAAAACAGAAAGAATAGCTCAGAAGGTTATGATGACTGTTTTTTGATAAAACTTTTGAAGGATACAGATGATTATGAAAGCTCATTAAAAAGATAATTTAAGAAACCTGAAAAGTACATTGGTACAAAAGCCCCAATATTGCACCAATGAAAAATTTTCAATTAAAATGATGTCCCTGTTCCTTTTTTTATAGATAACAGACTACTTTGGGAAACATTATGCTATTTACCATACAGCCCTGATCTTGCCCTTTCAGACTTTTTGTCTCCCCAAACCAAAGAACATTTAAAAGGAACACAACCTGAGTCCTTGAAGGGATCTACAATTGTTGCTTGTATGTGGTATAATCTTAAGGAAGCAGAAATCTTTGGGTTAGAGAGAAATACTGTCCTCAGAAATATTTAGACCCTGACGGAGTATATGTCAAGATGTCACAGTGTAACATTTGGATATCTTGGCTTCATCGAGGTTTCTGATTTTGTATTTGGGACTTTCCGTCATATTTGGAGCAGACTTCTCTTCTCTACTTCTGTTATGGGGCCTCGCAACCTTGGGGAGCTACTCCTAGCACTATATCACACTAGTTCACTATCGTTGACGCGACTCTCACCGTCTATTATTTCAGAAATAAATGGAGAGGCCATTCTCCCTAGTTAGTCCTAGTCTAGAAAAGTCCATGAAAACCTGCTCACTAGAGGTGACCCTGTGGCATTTGAAATAATGGGACAGCTTCCAGCATCACAGCAATGAGTAAGCTGCACAGTATGACAAGTTGACGCAATGGGAGTAGGAGGGGTCGAAAGTATTGTTTGGTTTCATGACAAGCTACCTGTATATGAGAAGTAGGGACAGATATTATCTGGGGACAGATAATTCAAAAATGTTTTAATAACAAAATAAACAAGACATACTAATATAAAACATCTCTATTTTACTTAGTATTTTTTATTAAAATGGAATTCAATCTCCATGAAAGCTTAGATTGTCTTCTATTTTCCTTGTTGCTATATCCCCAGTCTTTTAAATAATAAAACACATTAAGTTTTATAAATAAATTTTTAAAATGCAGTATAGGAAAAATAAAAAGTTAGTATGAATACTAAAACTAAATACAAGAAAGATTTGTAAACATATTTCTCCTTGTGGACTAAAAACCATGACTTAAGCCATGAGTTAAGTATGCAGTGCCTCTTTTTGTTTTTTTTTTAATCATTAGTGCAATTTCATTGTAAAAGTTTAATAACCCTGTCATATTGATATACCCCTAAAAAACTGACTCTGTTAGCAAAATAATTTGACCAGCATAATTCAATTTATTAGTAATATACATTTAACCTATAAATATTTTATTAAATATATTACATTTCAAGTTGATAATTAGGATAATTACTTTACTACTATAATTAAAATAAGTAAATGTTGACTTCAATTACCAATGAAATAAAAGCTATAATAGAATTAAATCATAAATTAAATATATTAAAATTACAAAGATATATTTTGCTAAAACAGACATTTCAAGGAAAATTAACCCTAAAATGCTGAGTGTGTGGTGTTTTTGTAACATTTAATTAAATGTATATATTAATATATATTGATAACTGTGAAAGTAAAGAATAAAAACAAAAAAATTTTCCTGAAATTAAAAATTTAGGCATTATATGGTTAAATTATGTTGTGATTTAAGATGGTTTTTTTTTGCTGTTATTCATGTAACATCTTACAGCCTTTGCAATACAACCATATATAATGATGATTTAATATTATTATAGTTGTTATTTATTGTATTGATTATTGAAGTCAACATTTATTTTGTCCATGTATTCCTCTCATATTCCTCTCACGTAATATATTTGAGAAATCTAGATATCCTAAAGCTTCCTATAGACTTAAGAGTCAAACCCAGTGCCTTCGAGTCCATTCAGTGTCAGAGTAATCCTATAGCTTTCTTTAGAATCTATAATTTCCCCCAAAGTTTCAATAACTGTAGAATTTGTGCAGAAGTAAAAAGCCTAATCTTTCTCCTACAATGCTTATTAAAACATATTCTGCATACTTCTCCAATAATGGCAACTCTGAATGCCTTTTACATTTACCCTTTCAATAATGTGAACAAATTATCATCATAATTACTATAATGATGGTTCTTATGTATCTTAACTGGCTTCCTGCACAAAGATGAATTCTGCATTATGATCAACAGTTTGCTTTCTTCACTGACCTTCTAAGAAAGCAATACATGTTTTCTTGAATGGAATCAACACTACTGCCTATTGATAGAGTTATAGAGTGAAACTCTACATTGTTTAAAAGATCTCCAGAAACAAAGCTCACCACCTCTCAAGGAAGCAAAACCTTTCATCTTAGAGTGTTCTTTAATTCTAAAGGCTGTGTGCTTCCCATCCTCTTGCTCTGCACTCAGTGAAGATGTTCAATAAACATGTGTTAAATCCCATTCTCTTGTTCTGTATTTAGTCAGGATGGAAAACAGGTAGTCTTTTCTTTCCCTCTCTCTTCAGTAAGAACCCTTTATCCTTAAAAACTGTTATTAACTCTCTACTCTTCTATTCACAAATCTGAACAATCAAATTCTTTGCCCTTTCTTCTTCATTCTCATTGGTTTTTAGACTCTCAATTTAAACACTTGCCTTTCTCAAGAATCCTCTTCTAGTTCTCAACCTTATTAATTTTTATTAATAGAATTCAAACTTGGCAGCTGATATGATGTAGTTAACCATTTTCAAGCTTAAGAATTAAAATCTGATTTGTAACTTTTCATAATATCAATAAATCTTCCTTCCCTAGGTTAGTTGCTCTTGGAAATTAAAATGACACTTCCACTCACTACAATATGAGGATTCAGTGACAGAAACAGGTAAATTCTCTTCATTATAATCAACAAGGATTCCATTACAAGTATCCTTAAGAACACTCATAATACTGTGGAGTAGGAGATAGGCTTCTATCTGCAAGGCCAGTAGTTCAAATCCAACAACCTCACACAGGAAAATGATGAAGGTGTCTTTGTTAAATATTTACAGTGAGAGACCCACATTTGCATCTTAAATAGCAGATCTGGGGCTTTTAAGATCCCAGTTTATACTCAACAAAATATGATGTAGCACATTGTCTTTGTGGACTAGGTTATGCCAATAAACCAAAGTATCTCTCAAGATGATAGTCCTTAGATTCCAGCACCCAATGACTAATTCCATTAAGATGGTTGATTATATCTAAAAAGTTATGACGTTTTTCTAATAATGCCCCCATGCACTCCACCACAGAAACACACACACACACACACACACACATAAACATAGACATATACGCACAGGTTTATATATTCCCACTTCTCTCCCTCACCTGTTCATTATATGTGTCTATCCTTGCAACTCCCGGTAAATCACTGCTATCATGCTGGTTTGTGTATTTTGTAGTATTTACATATTTTGCCTTTAACCCTTGTACCTCTCCAAGGTAATTACTTAAGATAGTAGTTTGTCATATGCTTCAGTAACTGCTCTACACATCAATAAAGCTTCTTTACACAAAAAAAGAAAGCACGATGATTAAAGTATATATTAGTTATAGAAACTAGGAAAAAAAGTGGCAGGATATTCACTGTTCACCTATCCTTTTTAGTTATTCGCCCTAAAATTTCACTTACATTCCAGATCCATCACTTGAGAATTACTATTCATTTACAGCTAACTGCTAGGAACATAAGACTGTGCTCTCACTGAGTATGGTGGAAATACAGTCGAAACAGTAAATAAAGAAGCCAATCTTGACAACTCTCAAGCAATTATTCAAAACAGAAGTATCCTTCATTTATTTTTACTTCTTAAGACAAGCAAGCTATAATATAAAAAATAGACAAATAGGTAATGAGAGTGTGAAAACTTTAAACAAGTGGAGATAAAATTATCATCAACATACCAATAACCCTTAATAAAAGCATTTAGATTTATTTTCAAAAAGGTTTAATACACCAAAAAAAACTTTAATAACATTCAAAGACAACATTTTTTAACACAAACTAGTGGAACTGCTTGCAAGAAAATAAAAGCATGCTAAATGCATCAGCTTAATGGAGGGACTCTGTGTACTGATTCTGGCATTTATTGACTGGGGTGATAAAAATTACTATGAAATGTTAAGAAAATAAAAAATCAGCATATGGCTTATTAATTAAATGGAAAAAATATATCAGCAAAAATGCAAAAGAGAATGAGAGAAAAACACCATCAATCTGGGGAAGGAAGGAGAGAAGGAGGCGGGACTAAGATAGTACTTATTTAAATGGAAGTCCAAATCTATAAATTAACATATATGTGAAATGCTTATGCATCTCTATTAAAAATAAAGACTCCCAGAGCCAGAAATAACAAAATAAAAGGCCATTTTATATGTTTTTATGCAAAATATGTTTCCACATTAAATTACAGAATTTATAAATAAAGGAGTAAGTCAGGGAAACCCAAGGAAAAGATTGTTTTATACTGATAAAAGGAAAATACATAAAGGTAGATTAATAGGGAACTGAGAGGAAAGCAGATCATTTTTTCTTTAATTCACTATCAAAGGAAAATTTTAGCACACTACTCTTGTCAACCAGGAGAAATATGGGCTTTCTTCTCCCATAACCAGCTACCATCTCATGAACCCACACCGGCAGCTCTACTAAAGGTCGCTATGGGTTGGAATCAACTCTATGGCAGTGAGTTTGGTTCTTTGGGCTTTCTCTTGTTAACAGTGGGAAAACATCATGTTAGTCTTTGATGGTTTAAAGATTTTAAGTGACTATTCACATGAAAGTGAAGGAAAAAATCCTCATCTCATAAGCAACATCATAAAAATTATTAAATGGGAGTTTATTGATATTGCTCTATTTGGATCAATAATCAAAGTTCACAGAGGCCATAGTAAAAAACGTAAAAAGAAAGAGTGCTGATGTTGGTAAATCTGTTGCAAAAAAACTCTTGAGTATTCAAAAGATCAAAAATGTCACTTTAATGAAGAAGATACACCTGACCCAAACCTGGCTCTTTTCAAAAGCTTCAGAAACATACAAAAGCTGGACAAAAGGGGAATAATAATTGATGCATTTAATTCTAAGTATTAACACATTTTTAAAAAACACTGAATATTCTATGCACTGTCAAAACAAAAAATCAGTCAGAAGAAATACTACTCCAAAAATGTTATTGATATAGTTATCAGCAAAAATACGGAAATATACATCTATTGCTTTCAAGAGATCCTCCATCCAGGTCTATATACTTCTAAAGACAGTGTCCCCATGTACCTTGCCCTTCACCCAAGAAATTTGTCCTCTCCCAGTTACACCACATCAAATGGCAGCTTGGGCATCTTTCAAGGAAGAGTGGTTTGAGTGTTGGCCAACTGTAGCAGTTGAAGCGACCAGTCCCTCAGCAAGGGAAACATGAGGCTGTTTGTTCCCTTAATGAAAGGGTCTCCGAAACCCTAAGACACAGCGATGCCACTCTGTCTTGGAGGGTCACTGTGAGTCAGAGGCAAGCCAATGAAAACAAGTTTGTGTTTTCTTAAGTTTGATAAGAAAAGAAATCCAAAGAGGCAAGAAAAAATGCTGTAGGTTGAATGGAGTAAGGTTTCCCAGTGAAATTCTTATTCACCTTGCTGTGCTTGAAGAACGAACAGGCTCCTTGTTCTTATGGGGAACAATTTGGGTTACAAATTTCCTGGCCTTTTTTTCTTCTCTCACAAGTGCACTTTTCTAGTTTCTTAAATCTTCTTTATAAGCACCCATGATAGTCCTATGTCCCTTAAAATGTATTTTTAAAATTAAAAAAACCTATCAGTATGAATGACCACTGTGAAAGTCTACTTGCCAGAACTTTCTGAGTTTACCTCTCAATCTTGAGTTTAATTAGTGCAGCAGATGCCCTCAGAAGCCATTGATTGGACCTTTTGTTTGTTTGTTTGTTTGTTTGTTTTTACAGCACACTAATTAGACTGAGACAAACGTATTACTAAGAGAAACATCTGAAGCCCTTTATTAAGGACATAGTTTAAACACATTTTGTTAGGAATACACCCACACATATATGAACTAAAACTCTTGTAACAATAGTATTTTGTTATTGTTTTGACTTACTCTTACACAACAACATGCTCCTTACAAACATGCTCATTATAAGCACCTAACTTGGACCTCTTATCAGGAGGGACCAATCTCTTGAAAAGCATCATGGTTGGTGCGCTCGTGTCAGGGATAATGAAGGAAACGCTCACTGGGATGGAGTGACCAAAAACCCAGAACACATCAGCTTCAAATGGACCAAGACCCATGAAAACAGCAAAGATCACGCAACAATGTTCAGGTGTGTATGTGTGTGTGTATGTGTACTCGCTCTGTTGTAACTTGGAATTCTGTTTTTCTCGTTAAGTTTGTATTGTAAATTGAATGAATGTTTGCAAAGCACTGAGTTTTCCATTCAATAATTCATCCACATTTTGTTTCTTGCCATTATAACACCACTTAGCATCTCCTTTTGAACTTTGTCCTTTGATCTCAAATGGTTGATTATTCCAAGGTGAGCACACAGTTCCAGTGTTCTCTTTAGAGACTTGTGTATTGCTTGACTGAAAATTGACCCTCAGAGACACTCATATTTTCAGAATTCAAGAGGCACTAAAGGTGATAGCTTCAGGTTTCCACTAGTCCCTATGCAACAGCAAGCCTGATCTGTCTTTATGATTTTGAGTTTGCTCTATATTTTCCTCCCATTCTATGTAGGGTCTTCTAATATGATACATTTCAAAGCAATCAGTAGTAGTAGCTGGGCACCATCTAGGTCCTCACTGAGTCCATTGGTCCATTGGACTAATTGTTTCCATGAGTACAATGCAGTGAACTATTTAACATGGCTAGTGTAACCATAGCGACTGTTACTCCCACCAAACATCTTTCATTATCCTGATCTGCATAAGAAGGTAAGAGAAGATCCTAATTATATTATATGGCTCAGCAGTGAATGATCACACATCCTGCTGTGTACAAACTGAGTCATTTCAGAAGCAGGAATTTAGGCCTCTCATTACTAGCAAAAGCCAGGAAAGCAGCATGTCCTCTGGATTCTAGGATCCCTACACAATGAATCTCTTTGATCCCCGAAGACAGCTGCCTTTAGGTTGGGGCTTGTAGTAAAATGGCATACCCTTTAAGTATTTATTAGCAGCTCTGTATGAGCTTTGTAATATATCCTGATTAAGCAACTGTATCTGAGCATTCCTCCGCAGAATTGTAACTTGTTAACTTCCATACTATACCTCACTATTGTGAGCATTGTCTGTGAGTTCTATGTGGCAATTGCAATCAATTATGTTTCTTAGCCCTGAAAAATAGAGTCCTGTGGGAGACAGAGAAGGCGAAGTACAGGGTTTTATGTAAAATATAACATTGAGTCTTCAATTTTCTTCCCTGTTATTTGCTCTGAGCAGGGAGGAACCAAAATTTGTTCCTTAGATGACAGTGCACAAGCTTTCAAGACCCCAGTCACTATTCACCAGAGTAGGATGAAGAACATGTTATGGACAATGATTCATTCTGTTGAAGATAAGGTCACCATAAATCATAGCTAATTCAATGGCAATAAACAATATCACCTCAAAATCTTTAGTTAAATTAAACAATTCCAAGATGATGTAATCCTTGAAGGAGGTATGAAAATGATCACGTTTGGCGGAGATAGGAGGCTGGACTACAACACAGGATTATATTTTATATTAAGGCATAAGATATGCTAAGAGTTTTTTATTATGTGCAGATATCATATATATATCAAGAATCATCATATGCAGAAATTTTAAGTATACATATATATGGTACACACTTAATTTGTACTTTTAAAATGCTGTGTAAATCTCTGAACATACAAACTTACTAAAGTACCCTATTATGGTTAATAACATAATGAATTAGTGTTATTGTGTCATACCAACTGAAACTGGATAGAAGAAAAGTGGCGAGGGAATATACTATTTAGATATGTTCAGCTCTTCGAGATTAGATAAACTACCATATACTATTGTGAAATTATAATTCCATTTAAATAATGTTTAGTATGGTATGTGACCACATGTTCATAGTTTATATTAAGAGAACACAATGATGTTACAAACTAGGATGTATTCAAATAACTACATTAAATATATTTAGGTGTGTACTATGATTCCCTTTTTAAAGATAAAAATACATGGAAACATAGAATCACAATGATAACAATAAAGCAACACACGTCACAATGTTAGCGATTGGTGTTTCTGTGTGACTGCATTTCCCCATCTTTCCACGGTCTATTGCATTTCCTGACTCTTCACAAGACACTATTAATAGCTGCTCAGCAGCAAACATTTACTGAATAGTTGCTCTGTAGCAGGAGTTGTTGTAAGTGCTTTATATATCTCAATCATTTAAAACATTCTGATGGTTTAGAGAAGAGGTATTCCCTTATCCACTCTTTCAGATGTAGAAACTGAGGCACAGAGGTTAAATGACTTGCTAGGTTTGAATTCGAATAACTTGGTGCCAGAACCTGCCCTACATTCTAAACACGATGTAACAGAAACAGTATTATCTACAATAATTCCCAAAATAAGATAATAGTTATATTAAAAATTAAAGACCAAAACAGATTAAGTATTGCCCTTTAAATCATTTATCATGAAGATTGGCTCTATATGCTTTTTGCACACTCCTAATAAAAAACACAAGCAAATATTATGCAGCATTGTTTAACTAAATCTCAGCGATCTGAGTCTCTCCCAAAGTTTTAAGTGTGTGAATTTCCTTAAAAGAAAAAAAAATCATGTGTCGTTGTTGTCCTCAGGAACACTAAGAAATCTCCTGCCTGAGAAGTAAATGACTAAGGGGAAAACTATCATAGGCTTCTAATAATCCAAATTAAATAAACAAACACAAGCTATGGAAAGGAAGAAAGAGCAAACTCATTCAGCTGAAAATGGTGATAAAGAGTAATGGACAGCTCATTCTCCGTAGCTAAAACTGCACCAGCTGAGCTGTCTATGGGAAATGAGTCATCTGCTTCTGAAGTTCTAAGAGAATCTTACAGAATATTTTGAGTTTGAATAGCTAACACTGCAGGCAATTGAAATAGGTCTCCAAATATCTGATTAAAGTCATGCATGATTACAACTGGTATAGAATATTTTGCACCTCTCTTACAAAAGGTAAAATGCAGGTTAGATTTCCAGTTTTCTACATTACTTAACTTTTGAGGTAGGTGTTAATTAGGGAAGTAAATTAAGATATGCTTAACTAAATTCGTAGTTATGGAAATAAAGTCTAATACTCTTTAATAAGACATTATTCACTTTCACGTGCTTCTTTGTGAATTATTTGTGCTTTAATTCAATAGTCCTTTTATTTCATATGAATCCTGTAATGTAAATGGATTTCCAGCACCAGAATCCTGTTTAAATCTCTTAAAATTCAGCTCTAGGATACTGGAGCAACTGAATAAGAAAGGGGAAAAGTGAGAAGAGGACTCATACGAGAGCATTGTGCAACCTGGAAAGATGAGAGAGACATGAGTTCACATGAAAATAAAACGACAATAATGGCATCTGTAGAAGTAAGTATGCTGTTTTTCCTAATTTAATTGGATCATGCAAATTATCTACTAAAAACCATCAGGCTAGGTGATTTTTTTATGTCATTGCTTATAACTATAACTCCACCATCTGTTCCACTATAAATGATATATTAAAAATCAAATCAATAATGTTTTTAATGCATGTCCTTTTTTGGATTATCACATATTATTTCCCATGCCTGCTTAATATAAAGGGGAAAATTCTAAGTTCTATGCTCTTTTTTAATCCTCAGTTGTCAGTGGTATTTAAAAAGACATTTTTATGGAAAGTATGAAGGAGAATGCAATTCCAAATAACATGGTCCATAAATGAGGTATACAAGGGTGTTTTATAATTTCACAAAACAAAGGTACTCAAATAAATAATATCTTACAAGTGAAGAAGCCATATCAATATATATGAAATAACCCTTATGTAATATAACATGGCTATAACACATTATTATTATTATTATTCCAATTTGACTATTGTTTTTCTAATTCCTATGGATGCCATTTCTGCAGCCTTCAGTTGAGTGTCCTCTTTTGATAAGTTAGTGGAAAGTGTTAGTGATGATGAGGGCAGATTAAGAGCCTTACTTTTAATCTACGTGAATATATTACCCATTATTCCATTTGCTATATTAAGGCACCTCAATGTAGATGTCAATAACAATATTTAGTAAGTTCCATTATGGCTTGCAGTACATATTATATATCTGAATGGGACATTGATAATTAGTAACAGTATTAATATGTATATATTATGAATATATACTGGTATTATCTGTATATTATGGAATAGAAAAATAAAGTCCAGAAGTTTAATTAGCACCCCCAATAGCACTATGCTGATAACTTTCTTTCTTCTTTACAATGAAGAACAGAGAATTATCTTACTATATGGAACCTATCATAAGTTATTATTTTATTTGTGATTTTATCCAAATTGTAAAAGTAGAGTTTCAATCAATAAGAGCTAAATATATTTCTCTATTGAGAGCTGGTTTTGCATAATTCCAGATTTAATTTCATTTTGATCAAATCCAACCAATCTGATGCTCATATAGCAGTGTTCTGATTAAGATTTGGCTTTTCAGGGATTTCCTTACTCATTGATGGTGATTTCTCACATTAACTCAAGAATATACTGCTGATGATTATTTGGTACCCTATACATCTCAAACAAAAGCAGAAAATTAAGCTCAGAGGAATTCAAGTATTCTGGTACATAAAAGAGAGGATTTTTCCATCATAACAAATTAATAAATGAACATCCAAGAAACTATTTCAGCAAAACCCAATCAAATATATCTCTCTGGATAATACTTCACTGTCTTGTTAGTGAGAGCCAATTGCCTGTCAATACCAAAGCCCACAATTCAATTTCAGTGTCTTCATCTCACTTGAAAGCAGATATCTCCCTGGCACATGTTAATCAATCCCATCTGGATTAATAACTCCATAACAATGCCAACCAGAAATCTACCAGATGATTTCTTTTGCTGTATTGCAATTTTCTTTTGACAAGTCTCACTACTTCACTGTCCTAAACATGCTGAGAGTTGGGGCAGTCTTTCTTTGTTTAGATTCCTTGTGTCCCACCTAGTGGTTGGTCCACAGGAAGTGTACAGTATCTGTTTCCTGAGTGAATTAATGATCGATGTATACTAAAATAAAATCTTTTGAAACTTTCATGCTATTCATTTTTGTTACTCTCAGTCTTGCAAAACCACGGCTCGGTGAAAATTCTGGGTAATGATCTTTGTGAATTAAGAGAACCACTGTGGGCAGAACCATTAAGATTCTAATGACGTGGATTGTATAATGAAATTTACTAAGTTGATAGCTCTAACATCAAGGGGGATGCTGTTCAAAGTCACCCTAAGGGGCCAATGACAAGTGACTTCCTGAGAGAACTTGTCTGCAGCCATCCACTTATTCCAACGACAGCTTTAAACATGGATTGCTTAGAATATATCCGTGCATGTATGAACTTGAAGAGTGGGAATAATGCTCTCCTTTCACTTATTCTTGTGCATTGGATACAGACCATGCCCTGAAGGAAATCCCCTTTACTTTGGCAAGGAGGTGCAAGGTAGGTGATGATTTGAGTCAGAAATTCAAGTAAGGAAGTGGCTCCAGACGCCTCCTATCTTAATCTCACCTACTCATATTATTCTCAATAAGGTCATTGCCATAGTTCTAGAGGCCCAGCACAAAACAGAAGACAATTACCTCGGAGTGCAAAGTGGAGGACAACGACATCAGACTATCTGCAAAGAACAAGAAAGCAGAGTGCAATAAACTGAGGTGTGCCTGTCTTCCAAATGTTTACAGCAGTAGCACGGGAAGGGAGCTAAGGGGAGAAGGAAGACAGTGTGCTGGGGAGCTGGGCAGTAATGGAAACTCCCCAGATGGAAACTTGGGCCGGAGACTGAGGAACAAACAAGAGGTTGGATTAAAGGAATGCCTTTGAATGGAGTGAGATCACACTCAGACTTGAGTTGAATGGAGGGCTGCTTAGACGGAGAGACTGCTGTACACATAGAAATGGAGTTGAATCAAACATTTCTTTTAACTTTGCAATTATAACCCCTGTGTTTTATTCTGCAGTTCATGTCCCTGTGGTATCCAAGACGAAGCTACTCAACAGTTATATGTATGGATGAAGAACACTGTGGGAAAATCTTGACAGAGGAAAGATTTTGAGACTCATCAAACTGAGGGCATGGGAGAGAGAGGCACCAGTCACTTAGTAAACAGTGAGAACAGTGGCTCCGAATGGCACTCTGAAATGGAAGGATGCTTCCAGACGGGAGACATCCACAGCATCAATTTTTACAGAAAGTTCTACTAAGGGAATATGTTAGCAACAAAGAGGCAATTTGCAACCTTGGTGAGAGTAGTTTCAATGGAGTAGAAGAGGTGGAAACCCCAAGGGATGGGTTTAGGAGGAAGAAAGAGATGAGGGCTTGGTATTTTCAAATAATGGACAATGGGGTTATTTTAGGTCTTACTCTGGATGAGGGCGGGAGATAAAGTTAGTTGCTAGGTGAATGCCTCTAGTTGTAATACATAATTTATCCATTTTTTAAAAGCCACAGGCCTAGGCTACATGTTTGTACATAGAAAAGGAAATATTGCAGCAGACAGGTAGGGGAAAATATGTAGTACAGTATCTATATGTCAGCTTCTTTCACAGGCTTTTGGACATTTTTACCAGGAGCTTTGAGAACAAAGCAGTATAAGATTACTTACTGACACTGGTTGGCTGGGAGAAAGATTTGCGTGCCTATTATGTGGATTTGGAAGGAAAAGAAAAATAAACAGCTTTAACAAGCAGAGTAAGCTTGTTCACTGAGCCACAGGACATGCATTTAATTTTTCTCACCACAGGTGTGCTCAAGCTTGTATATACTCTGGGCTTTTGGTTTCTGTAAAACAAAGCTTGTAAAAACATTGAAATATTTCTGGGGATATTTGAAAGTCATTCATTTCAAGGATTATAAAATATTGAGACCTGGAATGCATTGGAAGTTGATTGCGAGGCATTCATTAATTTATATAATAGAAAATTAAGTTAATTTCTACCACTACCATTTTCTTATTGAATTTTGTTCTTTGCTCTCTGATTATCTATATAGTTCTCTTCTCCCCACAATAAGTATTTGTTAGAAAGAAAGTAATATATTAAACGTATAGCAGGTAAGAGATCTGAAATATGCATGAATCAGAAACATTACCTTTCTTGTTATATTGATTTATTATCCAATGTAACCTAGGGAGGATTAGAATAAAAAGTATGAAAAATTTGGAAATATCACAGTATGATAGTCAGGACTCAAAATATTTACAAATATGTAATCTGGAGAACTGAATATGCACGAACCAAAGATCAAGGCCCTGACCTGGGAGTCCCTTCAACTCAAGGCAGTCCAATGTGACAGTAGAAGTGCTGAACAGAAATATACCACCGCCTTTTCTCCCACGGCTGTGAAGCTTGTGGCCATAACTCAAAAGGAAAACATTTATAGAGATCAAGTGTAAATGAAGCTCTGAGTGATTGTTAGGAAAATTGGAGACGTGTTTCCCCTCCCCTCCCCTCTCCCTTCCCAGGGAAATGAGGGAACAATAATGCCAACCCCAGAAACACTCTACGAAGATAGAAAGCATGTAGTACCTTCAGATTACCTTAGCGGAAGACATTCTATAAACCCAAATAGCATTGCTATCTTAAGATTTCTGATGTGCTCTTTTGCTGATTTCTGGGAGCAGTCATTCTGTCTTAGGTTCATATGCCAACATTGTGTTCACAAACAGAAAGATGGACCCAAAGCCAGTGAACTCTGCCCCCCTGCCCTGGAAATGCTTCCTACTGCTACTGACCCTAGGTAAGATTTCCAAGGCTGTGCTTCTTCACCGGAACAGACAGCCTCATATTTCTCCCATGGAGAAGCTGGTGGGTTTACATCACTAACCTGTTGGAGAACAGCTCAACTCCTAACCTACTTGGAAGGGCGGTAGAAGATTCAGATACAATGCACGTGCTCACACAGTATTACTGCTTGCTGACCATTAAAATGATCTTCCTTCCATATACGGCTTTCTGGATGTGGGTTCTCAGCATTAAAATATACTTTTCTTACTTTGTTGCAATTTGTAACCAAGAACAGGTTTTATTATTATTATTATTTGGGAATTAATACACATATCATTCCACATTTCAGTCACAACAAGTTGAATTGTACAATTGCTACCACAATCTGTTTCTAGACATTCTTTTTGTCTCCGTGGGCCCCTTGGCACTGTCTCCCTTTCACTGACCCCCGACACTGCCAGTGTGCCCACTCCTCCCGAATGCCTTAATCTTGCTGTTCTTATAGTTCCATCAATCCTAGGTTTCAGATACCAAAAAAATGGAAAAGCAATGACATCACACCCCTGAGATGCACTCCACTGTGAATGACCGAGAAACAGACAAAACAATACAAACCCCAAATATAGAAAATTCCTACAAAAAGGTTTTATTTTCCTTTAAGTGGGTGTGTCATGTTAACTATATAACCTTATTCCTTCCTTAGAGGGCTATGCAGAGGTCCATTTAAAATGTTATCCCTCTTTACATAAGTTAATAAAAACAATTTTCTGCCAGCTATATCAAGATGGTAGGCATATTTAAATTAGTCAGTTGAAAATAAAGTTTCTTTGGAAAAATTTTATTGTGGTAACAAAAACATCAGATAAAATAACAAATGGGTAAACAAAGCAACTGTCCCTGCCTTGCTTAAGTTGAATACAAAAATATCTCAAACATTACATTTTTCCTGTAAAAATGTAAATATATTTATATGTATTCTGCAATCTGCTGGAACAGACAGATGTCCAACTTCATCCCCAGATGTTAATATTTCACTTACAAGCTGTGTGACTTGGACAAGAAATTTAATCTGGCACTTGCACCATTGAGATGCTGTGAAGATTGAGTTGTCTGATGCATTCTTTACAGGGATTGTTTCTTTTCATAGCAGAACATTGAAAGACTTTCACAATCTGGCCCTTATGCAAATGAAGTTCAAAAAGCTGTGGAAAAAATGGAATGCATAGAGAGTGGAATTTCTCCACAAACGTTTTGATGTCCCCTCATAATCAGTAGCTGAGCACTGAAAGGCTCTCATGATATCCATCTACTCTAGTAATGCAGAAGCCCTGGCCATACAAGCATTAAGGCTCAGCTGCTCACCAAGAGTTCTGTGCCGTGAACCCACCTCTACTAGAGAAAAGATTTGGAGATCCACTCTGTTGGAACTTCTCAACCATTTAGGGCTACTGAGACAGTATCCATTCAAGGGCACACAAGGGCAGAACCGGAAATACCATATTATTTGCCATACTATGAAAATATGATTCTGTTTTACAAAACCATGAGGTTGTGCAATATGGCTGCCTGCATTGCCTCCTTCCCCTTGACTCGCCCTCCCCTACAGGGTCTACCTGGTACAGTTCTGCTGCAGCTTTTAGATTCAAATAACCATCACCTCTCTGGTACACTGTTCCTTTTTCTCCTAGGAAAGGTGATTGTTCTATAATTATCCACTCAGTTGTTCAAGAACGATTTATAAAATGCTATTTTAAATGTTCTAGAATTTAAATAATATTCATTTGATATTCTAGAATATCTTGAAAATCCATTTGTTTGTAGGGTAATATACTTCACTCTTCATCTTTTAATAATTGTTGGATGAATTTTAAACCTCTGAAATGCCACTACTATCTCCATTAATTTCGGGCATGTGGAGATTAAATTATCTTTCAGTTGCCTCTTAATATTTTTCTACTCAAGAGATTAAAGCCAAATTCCAAAATTCACTGCCACCAAGTCGACTCCCACTCATAGCAACACTACAAAACAGAGTACAACGACTCCTGTGGGTTTCTGAGACTGAAAATATTTACTGGTGCAGAAAGCTTCACATTGCTTCTGTGGGGTGGCTGGTGGTTTCAAACGACTGACTTTGTGGTTAACAGTCCAATTTGTAATCCACTTTGTCACCAGGGGTCGTTGGACAACCATTAAAATAATGCTCCAGTACTGGCGAGGGAGAGTTATGATCTGTTCTCTAAGAAGGTGCTGACTATAGTAAAAATAAATAATGTATGGGGTGTGTGGTGGTTCCATAATTTCATGTCTACTTGATAAATAAGTATAGGGGCAGAGTGTTTGTTGTGAGTCAGGTCGCAGTCTGATGAGGTCTCCTTGTGGGTGTGGCCTTCTCATGGGGATCCTGGGAACTTCCTCTCTTCGTCCCTGGAGGTGGGATGCACTCTCTCTCTGCGTGAGATTCCTGTTGACAAGCCACATGGTGCCACACTGATGGCAGCCAGAGCCCTGGAGATGCATACAGTACCATCAGATCCACAAGACTGTGCACCCACCAGCCTGCGATCTTCCTACATTTTGCATAATTGCATGTGCTGCGTGAGTCTGAAGGATGATGCATGGACTAGTATTGAACTTATCACTAATATCAGAATTATGGTTTTGATCTGGACTCGACTGGGATGTTTTCTTAATATACAATTAAATTTGTATATAAAGCTCTTTCTTATACATATAAGTGTCACTGCATTTGTTTCTCTCTAGTCAACCCAACCTAACACAGGATTTAAGTAGGTCTTCAGAAGAAACTTAGCAGTACAAATAGATATTTTTAAAATTTTGATGCACAACCTAATCAGATTTAGTTTGTCTCGCAAAGCATACATCTAACATACACAGGACACATGAATGAACTAATTGTTTCTATTGCTTCAGTCTATTGCTAGGTAGGAGTAAAGCTACTTCCTCTTTTTTTACTTTTTACTTTTTTCAGTCATTTCTGGAAGCAGTTCTTTGCAAGCAGAAGCATAGAATGTATATAATAATCTAGGAATTTGAAGGAAGTGTCCCATTAAATGCATGTAAGAAAAACACAGCTAGAAAAATAAATAAATAACAGAATCATCAATAACAAAAATTATTCCCACCAATCATTGAGGGCTTGCAATTTGTCAGGTTAGGAAATTAAGAGTCTAGTAGGCACTGCATCTAATGTTGCCCATATCTCAATAGCCATTCCCAGTGATATCTGCTTCTTTTTAAACAGAATACAGATTTATCAGATTAATTCTAGTATGGTATTCATTATGCATCATTGTATGAGGAGTAAAAATTTATGTGATTATTTGATCTCTTTCATACCAAGTGTCATCCATTCTTCCTTAATAATTTTCACAATATCTGAAGAATCCTTTGGCTCATTTTTCTTACATTTTTAATTTCACTAACTACAACACACACACACACACACACACACAGCCATCTAGTTAATTCTAACCATAACGACCCTGAAGAGGAGAACTGCCCCTGTGGGTTTCCAAGGCTGTCAATCTTTATGAGAGCAGGCAGTGTCCTCACTTTCCCACGGGTGCTGGTGGAGCCGAACTATTGACCATGTCCAACAGGTAACTCATTCCACTAATTCTGTATGCCAGCAGCACTCTCCTAACAACAAAGAAAACAGCAAAACTTGTTGCCTTCTAGTCAATTCCTACTAATAACAACCCTCTAGCACAGGTAGAACTTTGGGTTTTCGAGACTGAAACTCCTCACTATCTCCAAAATTCACTAGCTAAAGAGTCCAGCACTCGTCTGTCAGTTTGTTGTACTGTAGTAGCTTGTGTGTTGCTGTGATGTTGGAAATCTATGTCAATAGTGTTTCAAATGCTGGCAAGGTCACACAAAGTGAACATGTTTCAGCAGAGCTTCCAGACTAAGAACAGACAAAGAAGAAGGAATTGGATGCCCACTTCAGAGGAAGCAGCCACTGAAAACATATGCATAGCTTCCAAACACAGCCAGATACCAAAGGCCTAATGAATGTAAGGAAAACACTGTCAGAAATAGTGCCAGAGGTTGGGTCTCTAAGGTCCAGGGAACTGAAAAATGTGCCTAAGGAAGAGCTGTTTCTCAGAGCGGAGTTGGCCATGGTGTCAGTGGAGGAAGTGGAACCTTTGGGGTATTCATTTGCTGATCAGGCACAACTCAAGGTAAAAAGAAACAACAGAAAAATCCAACTACTTTTCAAAACTTGGAATGTTCGGAGTATGAACTTAGGAAAGTTTCAAGTGGTCAAACATGAAGACTTTATATCAAACATGTAAAATTCAATAGCCTAGGCATTAGTAAGCTGAAATGGGCTAGTGTTTGCCATTTGGAAACAGAAAATAATTTGATTAACTATGTCAGGAAGAGCACAATCAAGAGGAATGGCATGGCATTCATTGTCCAAAAGGGCATTACAAAATCACCCTTGAATTATAATCCTATTTGTGATAGGGTTATACCTATCCACCTTCAATAAATCCAATCAATATAACTATTTTTAAATGTATGCACCAACCACAAAAGCTAATGAATAGATTTTACCAAAAACTTCAGTTGGAAATTGAGCAAACATGAAATCAAGATGCACTGATAATACAAAAGTTGGAAACAAAGAGGAAGTAACAATAGTTGGAAAATATTGACTAGATTGTACAAATAGAGCTGGTGGTTGCATGATAGAATTCAAAAGATTAACACCTTGTTCATAGTAAATACCTTTTCAACAAGATAAAAGGTGACTATACACATGAACTTCTTGAGGTGGAATACACAGAAATCAAATTGACAACATCTATGGGAAGAGATTATGAAGAAGCTCAGTATCAGCAGCTAAAACCAGGCAAAGACCAACTCTAGAAAAGATGGTCAATTTCTCATATGTAAGTTCAGGTTAAAGCTAAAGAAAATTCAAACAAATCCATAAGAGACAAAGTACTGCCTTGAGTCTATCCCTTCTGAATTTCAAGAACATATCTGATGCACTGCATACTAAGGACAGAAGACCTGATGAGCTGTGGGAGGATATCAAGAACATCCATCATTCACGGGGAAAACAAAAAGACACTAAAAGGACAAGAAAGAAAGAAAAGATAAAGGTGGATATCAGAGGGGACTATGAAACTTGCTCTTAATTGTAGAGTAGCTGAATCAAATGGAAGAAAGTATGACGTTAGAAAGCTGACTAGAAAAATTCAAAGGACAGCTCAAGAAGACAGAGCCAAATATTAAAATGGAATGTGCGAAGACCTCGAATTAGAAAACCGAAAGAGAAGAACACACTCATACCTTAGGCTAACAAAAGCCAGAAAACGTTCGGTCCTGGAGTTGCAGAATTGAAAGATTCTGTGGGTAAATATTGAATGACACAAGAAGCGTCAAAATGAGATGTCAAGAATACATAGAGACAGTGTAAGAGCTAGTTGACGTCCACCACTTCACGAGTTAGCATATGAGCAAGAACCAATGGCAAAGAACAAAATGTAAGCTGCACTGAAACATTAACCAAAAACAAGGTTCCAAGAATTGCTGGGATATCAATTGAACTATTACAACAATTTGATGAAGTACTAGGAGCCTTTGTATTTATGCTAGTAAATTTGGAAGAGAGTTACTTGGCCAACTGATTGAAAGAGATCTATATATGCACCCATTCTAAAGAAACATGACCCAACAGAATGCTCAAATTATAGAGAAAAATCACTAATATCATGTGTAAGAACAATTTTGCTGAAGACCATCTAACAGTGGTTGTGGCAGTCCATTGACAGGGAGTTGCCAGAGGTCCAAGTTGGATTTAGATGAAGCTGTGGAACAAGTGATATCATGGCTGATGTCAGATAAAGCTGGGCTCAAAACAGAATATAATAGAAAGATCTTTACTTGTGTCTTATTTACTATGGCAAGGCACTGGACCATGTGGGGCATAACAAACTATGGATGTGGTAGTTATGTAATTTCGTGTCAACTTGAAGTGTGTTGTGGAGTCCAGCCTGTCAATCAGGTCACAGTCTGATGTGGTCTCCTTGTGGGAGTGACTTCTTCATAAGGAGGGGTCTAGGAACCTCCCCCTCTCTCTCTGCCTTCACCTTCCTGTGAGGAATCATCCTGGGACCTCTATGAGACCTGTGATGCTTCCACAACCACTGGATTCATGAGACTTCACCGACTGGCTTAGGGTCTTCCTTTTTCTGGTGCAGTCCGCATCATTGCTTGTGGCTTTGTGAGTTTGAAGAGGGACTTATGGACCGATATCAGACTTTTAGACTAGTGTAGTGCATATGGACTTGAGTTGGACTGGGCTGAGATGTTTTATTAATAAATAGTGACCTCTTGATTTAAAGCTATTTCTCACACAAATATGAGTATCTCTGGATTTGTTTCTCTGGTCAACCTGGCCTAACACAATGGATAAACTGGAGAAGAATGGGAATTCCAGAACACTTGATTGTGGTCATGAGGAAGTTTTACATTGATCAAGAGGCAAGGAAATAAAGGAAAGAACTAGGAGGCAGAGGGAATTTATAGAGGTCTAAATACAAGCATGTACATATGCTAATATAGTTATATATGATGATGGGGAAATAGATCTATGTACATATATTTATAGGTTTAGTATTAAGGTAGCAGATGGACATTGGGCTTCTACTCAAGTACTCCCTCAATGCTAGAACACTTTGTTCAATTAACCTGGCATTCCATGATGCTCACCTTCCTGACACAATAGCTGAAGACAAAGCGGGTGAATAAGCAAATGTGGTGAAGAATGTTGATGGTCCTCGGTTATCCAAAGATATAGAGTTTGGCGTCTTAAAGGTTTTAAGATAAAAAGTAGTCATCTGGCTGAGAAGCAACAAAACCCACATGGAAGAAGCACCCATCCTGTGTGATCACCAGGTGTGGATGGGATCAGTTATCAGGCATCAAAGAACAAAAAATCTTATCACGGTGAATGAGGGGGAGTGTGGAGTGGAGACACAAAGCACATCTGTAAGCAACTGGACATCCCCAAACAGAAGGGTTTTGGGGAGGAGATGAGCCAGTCAGGGTGAAGTATAGCACAAGTGAAACATCCAACTTTCCTCGGGTTCTTTAATGTTTCCCTCCCACCATCATGATCCCAATTCTACCTTAAAAATTCAGCTAGACCAGAGGATGTACACTGATACAAATCAGAGCTGGAAAAACAGGGAATCCAGGACAGATAAACCCCTCAGGCCCAACAATGAGAGTAGCAATATCAGGAAAGTAAGGGAAAGGTTGCGGGGAGGAAGGGGGAACTGATCACAAAATGAGGAGCTGATACCAAGGGCTCAAGTAGAAAGAAATGTTTTGAGAATGATGACAACAAATGTACAAATGTGCTTGACACAATGGATGGATGGATGGATGGATGGATGGATGGATGGATGGATGGATGGATGGATTGTGATAAGAGTTTCTACGCCCCCAATAAAATGATTAATAAAAAGAGAGAGTCAACTGCAAACATAACAAGGACACACTGCATGGTTTAAAATCAGGAAAGGCGTGTGTCACTGTTGTATTTTCCTCTCACTATACTTATTCAACATATATGCTGGGAAAATCATCAGAGAAGCTGGCTATATGAAGAAGAATTTGGCATCAGAATTAGAGGAAGGCTTATTAAAAACTTGAGATATACAGAAGACACAATCTTGCCTATTAAAAGCAAGGAGGACTTGAAGCATTTACTGATGAAGATAGAGGATTGGAAGCTTTCATATGGATTACCCTTCAATTTAAAGAAAACCAAAATCCACAGAACTAGATCAACAGGCAGCATCATAGTAAATAGAGGAAAAGATGAAATGTCAAAAATATCTTTTTGGATCCACATTTGTCCCAATGTCCCAGTCAAGAGATCCAAAACAATTGTAGTGCATTAGGTCAATCTGCTGCACAAGAACCCCTTACAGTACTGAAAAGCAAAGATTTCACTTTGAGGACTAAAGTATGTCTCGCCCAGGCCATGACATTTTCAATTACCTCATGTGCATGTGAAGGTTGGACACTGAATAAGGAAATCCAAAAGTGAATGAATGCATTTGAATTGTGATGCTTACACAAACATTGAAAATATCATGAACTGCTAAAAAGTCAAACTGATCTCTCTTGGTATGTCCAGGGTGCTCCTTAAAGCCAAGGAAAGCAAGACTTCATCTTATATACTTTGGACATGTTGACAGCAGAAGCCAGTCCCTGGAGAAGGACATCATTCTTGGTAAAGTGAAGGGGGGAGCAAAAAAGGTGAAGGCCATTAATGAGATGGATTGACACAGGGGCGGCAACAATGGGCTCAGGCCTACAAGAGTTGTGAGGATGGCGCAGGGCTGGGCAGTGTTTTGTTCGGTTGTGCACAGGGTCACTATGTGTAAGAATTTCCTCGATGGCTCCTAACAACTCCTCAGAGGAATAGAAAGCCTGGTCTTTCTTCCGTGAAAGGGTGGTTTTGAACTACTGATCTTGCCGTTAGTCCAGTGTGTAATCACTACGCCACCAGGGCTCCTCCTAAATGTTAAAGGGGGCTCAGCATTAAATCACTAAAGTTTAGGAGCCCTGTTGGCATCGTAAGTTAAATGTTGGCTATTAAACACAAGGTCAGAGTTTCAAATCTACCATGCACTCTGTAGAAGCAAGATGAGGGTGTGTGGTCCTATAAAAACTTACAGTCTCAGAAACCTTAAAGAGAAATTCTACTTTGCTCTGAGGGGGTTGAGCATTCGTTTTATGATGTCACTAGCCTTATTAAAATCAATTTTATGCATAGATGTCTAAAATCCCAAAATCCAATTTAATATTCATCTGAATCAGAATTCAGTTTTCTTGGCCAGTCTCCTTTTTAAATCTTTACTTCCATTGCTTTTGGCAGTAAATGCATGTCCAGTCGGAACCATTTGTCCTCTGCCTCCCAAACATGTCATGCATATGCCATGTTGAAAACTTTTTCCCTTGCTAGGTCTTGAACCTATTTCTTTCATCCACTTGTTTAAATCCTCCCCTGCTAAACCTAAAAATATCTACAATCAGCATATATTAGAAAAGTTATTCCAAATATGTATTAAAAAACAGCAACACTGCAAAATTGTCTTAGGCAGTTCTGCAAAGCTAATGATTTGTTTAGATTACTTCTTGATATGTAGTTTCCTGAGCTGCTGACCTTAAAGGCAGAAAGTAGCAAAGAAAAAAGGGGGAGAAATTAATTGAAATTATTTTTTTTAAAACACACAAAAAGAGATTTTTTTTAAAAAATGCAATAAAACTCCCAAACATATCAAAAAATGAGGAAACAATATGATGAAAGATATTAGGGCAATACAATGGTAACTCATAGGGTAAAAATACACCATAAATATATGATTCTATCAAGTCGGGGGCAATGAAGGCAGGTAGAAAGGATTCAAAATAACTATTTTCAATTACTTCTGTCACATAAAAGCAAAATAAAAAATATATCTGATATTTCATCTCTAAAGAAGCCTTACAGGATTTATAATAAAATGTCTACTCTATGGGAATGAGTATATCAATCTTGATTTGCATACCAATTATATAACAAATTATAATTTATAATTAAAACTGTATGGTATTTAAAAGAAGCCACATTAAGAATAAGTACATGAAGTACCACTTTACCCAGTATGCAGTAACTGTGTATAAGTAGTCCTCAACTGACAACAGTATTTCATTCTAGTGACTTAAATTGGTTATGACTTAAGTCAAATATCTCTTCTTGGTTTGTGTGTTTTCATTGTGATTGCCTTTTATCTCTACAAAATTTGATCTTTATTTGTCATCAGGGAATGAAACATTCCAAATAAGCATGCAGATCATTTTATCTTTCTCCCTCAGCAGGGCTAGTATATTTAAATCACCTTGAATTGACCTTCGGGTTAGTAGCCCAATACACCACCAGAGTTCCTTATTTCAATATGTACATCCATTAAAAAAATTAATCACTTTTAAAAATGGAGAACATGTGGTTTGATAAACCAAATACTTAATATATCAGGGACTACATGTATTTTATAACAGAGATGGTAACTTTACCCAACAAAATCTTAGGTAAATTCTTTATCATCTAAATCAAGAGTTATCCCCATATTTATTTATTTTTTTGAGTGAGTGAGACCATGAGCATGTGAGACAGTGAGTGAGTGAGTGAGTGAGTGAGTGAGTGAGTGAGTGAGTGAGTGAGTGAGACAGTGAATGAGCATGTGAGACAGTAAGTGAGACCATGAATGTGTGAGACAGTGGTGAGTGAGACCGTGAGCGTGTGAGACAGTGAGTGAGTGATGAGTGAGACAGTGAATGAGTGAGACAGTGAGAGAGAGAGAGAGAGAGAGAGAGAGAGAGAGAATGAGTGAATGAGTGAGACAGTGAGTGAGTGAGACTATGATCATATGAGACAGTGAGTGAGTGAGTGAGTGAGTGAGTGAGTGAGTGAGTGAGTGAGTGAGTGAGTGAGTGAGACTGTGACTGTGTGAGACAGTGAGTGAGAGTGAGTGAGTGAGACAGTGAGTGAGTGAGACAGAGTGAGTAAGACCGTGTTCATGTGAGACAGTGAGAGAGTGAGTGAGAGAGTTAGTGAGTGAGTGAGACAGTAAGTGAGTCCAAGAGTGAGATAGTGAGTAAGTGAGTGAGTGAGTGAGTCATCCCCATATTTATATAAAGAGAAATCATTTAATGAACATTTGCCATGTGCCAAACATAGTATCACATCCTCATAAAATCCAACAGTCCATTCAAGTTTAAAAACAATTTAATTAGATTGATTATTTCCATTTTCCAGTGAAGGACTCCAGATCAAATGGGCATTGCTCTTGCTTGCTGGGTCCCATGCAAGGAGTTTTCAATCATCACTGAGTAGGGTTTTCCAAACTGTTATTGTGGAAGGTGATAGCCCAATCTTTCTCCCTCAGCAGTGCCAGGCAAGTTTGTTTCAGTGCCTGCCAAAGGACTCAGCCATTGCATCACCAAACTAATGATATTATAGAAGCATGCCTACGTTCAAGTTTACATATGGAGAGACATGATTTGAACCTAGACAGTAAACTTCCTAGTGGGAGATGATTATAACACACCCGATTCTGTCATCTACTAAAAAAATAAAACGTGACATTCTTGCACAGCCTTCACCTTGTTATTACTATTGTTGTTAGGGGCTACCCAGTTGGTTTTAATTCACAATAACAAGCAAAACATGGCCAGGTCCTGTGCTATCTTCGCAATAATTATGATGTTGGATCCCATTGTTACAGACATTATATTAGTCCATCTCTTTAAGAGTCTTCCTCTTTTTTTCCTTCATGACATGTGCAAAGTGTATCAACAATGAAAGCCATTCATGCCACATCGTCTTCTGAAGTTTGGATTTCTGGGAGTTCCCTGTCCAGGTACTAGTGTAGCATTTTTGTATTATCATCAGCAAAATTTTGCATGTATGTGATATTAGTGATATTGTCCCATAATGTATACATCCTGTCAGGTCACTTATCTTCAGAATGGACAGAAATATGGATCTCTGTCCGTTCGTTGGACAGGTTGTTGTCATCCAAATTTCTTAGGATATATACAAAAGAGCACGTCTAACAGTGCATCAGCTTGTTGGACAGCTCAATTTGTCTCAATCCATCAAAGGATGTCCCAGTCTTCATTTTCACTAATGCCTTCAGTGGAACTTGAACTTCACAGTCAGTCCTTAATACTTCCTTCATGCTTGTATGCTGTTTTTTTATTTTCATATACTGACTCCAGAAATAGTAGAATGTCAACCAATTCTTTGTGGCACAGCGATATTGCATTTCTTCTCCCATCTTCTTTTAATGCTTCTGTCGATATCCCAAATTGTGTTCATGGAATATATCAATATCACAATAGAATATTCAGTATGACAACCTGATGCATAAGCATTTTCAATAGTTTCAGTTTAAGAAATACCAAAGATATTTCTTCCCTTTTTGTTTCCTAAGTCCAGACCTGTGAATATTTCATTATAATATTTTACTTTGTCTCCTACAACATCCTTTGAAATTTGCTCAATTCTGTATCTTACATTCGTTTTAACATCTCTGCATTAAAAACAAGTATAAGAGTGTTTTCTAACATCCACCTTGTTCATTTCTGTCTTTCCTATCTTTTATATGAGCCGTGGTTTCTTCATGTATAATGTCTTTGGTGTGGTAACATAACTTGAGTGATCTTCACTGCATTAAATTTTCTCATGAGATTCTCTCTAAATGGCTCTAGAGACCATCTCGCGAGCAAATGTGGTGCATTGAACACTCCCATTCAAGTGGGACATCGTTAGAGTTGTATTTGGGTTGTCAGGGACTTGTTTTCATTTTCTTCAGTTACAACTTGAGTTTGCATCTGAGCAATAGGTGGTCTCTTCTGCAGTTGGTCCCTACCCTTTATCTGACTGCTGATACTGTTCTTCACCATCATCTCTTTCCACAGATGTAGTCTACTGATTCCTGTGAATCCCATCTGGCAAAATTCATGTAGACAGTCACCATTTACTTTGTCGATGAAAGGTATTTGAAAAGAGTAAATCTTCTTTATCTACTTAATTGTAAAATGAACACATTCCTTAAAAATAAAATGTCATTTTCTAAGTCATCAAAACATGACATGTGCAACTGTGTTTATTAGGATTCTTAAGCCATAAAAAGGGACTATATTTGGATTTTAGTATCTTACAGAACACAAAGCTACAAGATTCTTCACATGGAAAATCATAAATAATCCAGGAAGCCTTTTTGTCTTTATTCTCCTCTATCTCCTCTCTGTAGATTGGCTTTCCCTGCTTCTCAGTATTTACTGTAGGTACCAATGGCTACAGGTCAGGACAAGCACCCATGCTTTCTCTCCCTCCTACCCAAATGAAACAGGATCTCTTGCAAGGTTTCCTTAAAGAAAATTTGCTTGTTCATGTTTGGATTACTTTTTCAATCAGCTTGTGGACTCCAGCATTAAAGCCATAGTCAGCTGTGAATTTGGGCATCAAACACACTAAAAAATATCAAGGAGAGTCCATTTTATCCCAGATTGTATCATGAACATATTATTTTGATTGAAAATATTCTATAACCTGAAATCATAGAAACAAATACAGGACATTATAGCATGAGAGATTATACATTACAGATAGGCAGGTAAAGAAATAAATAGACATAGAGGTAAATATCAATATTTTATTTAATGCATTGACCTTCAGATTTCATGGTAAAATTTCAACCACTGAACTAATCTGTAAATATTGGATATATATGATTTGAGAATCAATCACATGAATGTTCTGAGAAAACAAGTTAGCAAAATCTAAATAGTTATTAGATATTCTGAAAGAAAAAATAAATCATTCTATTCTCTTTTTTTAATCATTTTATTGGGAGCTCATACAACTCTTATCACAATCCATACATACATCATTCGTGTAAAGCACATTTGTACATTTGTTGCTCTCATCATTCTCAAAATATTTGCTCTCCACTTAAGCCCTTGGTATCAGCTCCTCAGTTTTCGCCCTCCCTCCCGAAATCATTCCATTCTGACTAAAGATTATTAAATCAAATCATAGCCACACAGGTGGGTAGAACACAAATTTATTATTTATCACAGCAACTCAAAATATGTTACACTGAAAATACTCGTATTTAAAGAAAACATGAACTGAACTGATAGAGCTATATGAAAATATGAATGTTTATCAATTAATAGACTTCAATACCTAGTGACTTTGACAGCAGAGTCCTGCATGTTTGTTCATTTTCAGTTGTAATGTGTGACTACAAGATGATATTTTTCAAGCTATTTCTCACTTGGTCCCTGATACTCAGGGCAATGCATGCAATATTCATGTGCTCCATTTTTTGAGTACACAGCATACAACAAATCCCCACTAAAAGAAAACTCAATTCCTAATCATTTCAATAGGCCCTAATGTAATATTTCCTACATTGGAAATCACAGCACTTTCTTTAAGGAAATCAGCCTGGCCAAGGCGAGCTCTATGGAGTGCAGCCTGTACAGACATCAGTTCAAAGGATCAGATGTCAAAGTGCTCTGTCTAATGTCCCTTAATCATCACTCTGATTAGTGTTTGAATAGGCCTGTGATTAAAAACGCTGCTGCCATTGTCTACCTCTTCAGGCAGCTAGCATTCTACCTGGGTTCCACAGATTAGGGTTTGAAAAGGGAGCGATTAGAGAGACAGCTGCCATTGTCTACTCATTCTGAAAACAGCAAAACGCACATATTTATTTGCTATGAGCACCAAAGCAATGTTTTTGCAAAGGTAAAATATACCATTAGGCTCTAAAGACAATTTAGCTGATTTCTTTTGTTCAGAGAACTCTATTTTTCCATATGTGAGAATATTTCTTATTTGCAAATATAGTAATATGGTTCATTAATGTATTTAATATACATGTTGTTTTTATAGGCATGGCCTTACCACACATCTGCTTTATTATATAATATTTATTGACCTACAATAGATCACAGAATTCTGATTGAATATTTATGACTATGCAAAGAAGTTCTATAGAAACAAATCAAATCAATGTAATGCCAGATGTTTCAGTACTCTTTCCGATACTCTTGGACTAATGTGTAATCTAAAAAACCAATTTTACCTCCAATGAGAAATGTCCTTATCAAAATTTGGGGTTAATGTTTCCCTTTCGAGTCACTCTAATAAAATGAGTACATTCCAGGATAGCATTTAGTGCCCTGTAGGAGCTCACACAGAGTACATTGGCCAGATTAGAGTACCTGGACATTGCAGGTCTCTGGCCTGGGCAGAATCAGGGTATCAAGTTGAGGCTCTTTGGAGAAAGGAGAGAGTTAGGATAAAAAATTTCCAGGAAGACAATTCATTGCACTTTTATGCATATTACGCATATTAAACTGTGACTCTCTTTCTTTTTCTACCACTCTAATTTATGACTCTCTCACACACATATGCAATTTGCCAAGAATTTGGGGCAGCCAAAGAAAGGTTGATTTTCATTATTGTCCTTAATGCCTATCTTTGTTTATTGTTCCTTCCTGGTCTTTCAACAGCTTCGATTGTCATGGTAGGTAGCCTCACAATATGCAGAAACAGATATAGACGGAGGAGCATTCAACAGAGCAATGCTGATAAAGATAAGCAACAGTGTTTACATTTTGGGGGTTACAAAGAGACTCCAATCTCAAGTACAATTTAAGGAGAAAATATATAGTCTCAAAAGGGAGAAAAACACAGACAACATCCAGCTAAGGAATGGCATTAGCACCAGGTCTTGGTAGGTTAACCGTCAGGATACTATAAAAAAGGCATGGAGCCAAGGAAACATGATAGGTGGCAGATCAATACAGTTAAATCACAGTTACAGATGGGTCTCCAGAATCAGGAATGAGCCCAAACTGGGACATGTTCATTAGGTCTTACAAGCTTGGTCCAGGGTCTTCCAACCAAGGTAGGCAAGGCACCACTGATAGGGTATGACTCAGGACCCTGCAGCCACTGCGCTGTTCCCAGTATGATGATTTTCAGCAAGGACACACCCAGGCAAGCCCCTAAGAGGGACTGCCCTCCACAGGTGAGCTGGAGAGGTGATAAGGGCAATCCATTTTCCAATGCACTCTGCCTGAGGGTACGTTGATTTACATCCTTGGTTAATGATCAGATGGAATTCAATACAGACTGAATTCAAGTGGGGACTCTACAAATCGATTTGGGGTTTCTACTGTAATCCATAACCTTCTATAATTGGGGTGCTCAGAATTTAAGACCTACTATAATTCAAATATGTATACATATATATGGATCAAGCTGTGGAAACAGAGCCAAGGAATACTGCAAGGGTTCAAATCAGGAAAGTTGTGTGTCAGGACTGTATCCCTTTACCATACTTAGTCAATCTGTATAATGAGAAAATACCCACTGAAGCTGGATTATATGAAGAAGAATGTGACATCAGGATGTGAGGGTAGCTTATTAACAATTTGTGGTAAGCTGATGACACAAGCCTGCTTACTGAAAGTGAGGAGGACTTGAAGCACTTGCTGATGAACATTACTGATTACAGGCTTCAGTATGGATAATAATTCAATGTAAAGAAGGTCAAAATTCTCACAATTAAACCCATTGAAAATATCATGATACATGTGGAAAAATTTGACACAGCCCAGGGCTTTGTCTTGCTTGGATTCACAATCAGTGCTCACGGAAAAAGCAGTCAAGAGATCAAAGCTGTGTTGCCTTAGGTAGAAAGGATGTTATTTTGAGGACTGAGATACTCTTGACTCAGCCATGAAATTTTCAAATGCCTTGTATGCATGTGGAAGTTGGCCACTGAAGAACAAAGACCGAAGAAAATAGATGCATTTGAATTATGGTGCTGGCGAAGACTATTGAAAATATCATGGACGGCCCAAAGAACAAACAGATCCATCCTGGAAGAATCAGCAAAAACTGATCCTTAAAGACAAAGACAGTGAGGCTTTGTCTCGCATACTTGGGACATGTTATCAGGAGAGACCAGTCCCTGAAGGAAATCATGCTTGGTAAAGTGGAGGGGGAGCAAAAAAAGTAAGGTCCTCAACAAAATGTACTGCATCCAGTGAAGGAGACAACAGGCTCAAACATAGCAACAAATGTGAGGATGGTGTGGGACTGGGTGGTGTTTTGTTCTGTTTCACACAGGGCTGCTGCTAGTCAGAATGGCACTTAGCAACACACACACACACACACACACATGATTTACATACATATAATTTATATATATATATACATATACAGCCCAGTGGTGTGTTAAGTAGCTCACACATATTGAATCATTTAACCCCACTATCTATCAATGTCAGATTGATGCTACTATTATTCCAGTGTTACAAATGAGACATGGAGACAGGCTGCCATTAAGCAATTCAGCCAAGTCACACAGTTCTAAGCAGCATTTCCAAGATTTAAAGACATGCAAGCCATCTCAGGAACTTGGGTTATTTTTTATTAATCCAACTGGAAGAAAATGAGCAAAAATAAGGCAAGTTTTGGTTTTGTTTTAGTTTTTTCGCATCAATTTAAATACTAACTTGATAGTTTCAACCTAATTAGCAATCTGTTTAATAAATTTGGCTCAAAAGCAAAGATATTGTTTAACATTATAAAAGTTTCTAACCAGAAAAAAAGTAAAATAAAACTAACAGAGCTAATGGTTGACAATTACAAATGAGTTTAATTTGCATGTCACATGGTCACAAAGGAAGCAGTGATCAGCGTGAAATAAATAATCAAAGCAAGGCTTTCTGGTAACACCCTCAGGAAAATAAGAGTTAACACTTTTCTTCTTTCTACTCAATTACCATTCCATTGCATATTTCTCTCTTGAGAATAAATCTCTGGCAATACTTTTCGATAAGGTGGAATAAAGCACAAACAAAGCATACTCTTTCGAAGAAAGGATCTAATAGGTAGCAAAACTCTAAATTACAGTAATTGCAACTATAAATTTCTTATTAATAAGGTAATATGTACTTCTCTCAGTGAGATGATAACCAGAATATGGAACTTTCCAGTAAGTGGAATCATCATCATCATCATCCTTACTATTATTTTACTCTTACATTTCCCTGATGAACCCTGCTGTCTTATTTCTTAGGCTCTTCCCATATTACACCCAAGCTGCATGACATAAAATTATGTTAGGACCATAAGAGTGATATGTGCCCTCATCTCCGGCCCTTCTGACATATTATGTACTCTGAGCATATTCCTTCTCTTTAATCTTCCTTCATTTATCTCTAACATGGATTCACTTTCACAATCTCAGTGCAAACTCTACTCCCATGGAGACACTCACCTTGCATCCTCAGATGAGGCTAGTTCTTGAGGCACAACCCCTATGCAGCTCCCATTGACAACACTGGACTCTGAGTACATGCTCAGGGAAGAAGAAGTTGTGAGCTTATACTCATCCTTATCCCAGAGGCTGTCATATATTAGGGATTCCATCAAGATTTGCTAATTAATAAATTTATACAATTCAAACCCAATGACATTTATACCATTACAATCTTAAAATTAAATGGAATAACCCAGAAATTGGATTGTTGTAAATGATCATGAGATGTACTTCAAAATGCACACATAGACACGGAACATATTTTTATTAATGATTCAGTACATATGTGGTGTATTCTTAATGAAGAAGTCTAGCTGAATCTTAGTAGATAAGATTGACCCAGTAAAACATACTTTCAAAAGAAAACCAAGCCAAAATTTTAAGCATGATTAGGTTATTTCTACAGAGAAATCTGTAAAGCCAGTTTACACAAAACATACTTATCTCAATGACATACACTTATATTAACCAATATTTAGTTTTATTAAACTATATTACGGGACTTTAAGAAGCCACTTACTATAGTTACCATTATGGAGAAATGTCACCCTCATTGTCACTATGATCAGCATAATTTGAGATACTGCCATAAAAGGAATAAAAGGTTAGCACTCTATAACACTGCTGAATCCTTCCTTACAAGTAGTCTCTAAATCTTCAAATTTTTGATAAAAGTAAATGAATATACTTAGCACTCAGGATAGAATGGGTAGAACACACGTGAAATTAAATGTCTGGCTATGAGGCACTTTCCCCCTCTGATTTGTCAACACTGTTTATGTACAGTAAGTATATCATACATTCATAAGAAATAAATATATGCATATTCTGTGTATAGAGATTTTGATTACTTAAGTTTAAATAATTCATTACAGAACTGAATATTGCCCAAATCAAGATACCTTTAGCACTGTTCTCTCATTCAAATGCCTCATTAACCTTGAATTAAATTTGTCAAAAGGATAATAATAGTGTACAAGTCGATTTCAAAAAGTTAATAGAAATGTTCCACTTCCCAAGTGTAAATCCCTAAATAAGATGCATTTCAGACTCAGATAATTCCTGGGAATTCTGGGAATAGGAAAATAGTTGCTACAAATTAACTTGCAGTCTTATATTTTCTTAACCATCAACCATATCAGTCCCTACTAATTTTCAAAGTTTTTTCTCATGTATATCTATTGCAATGAAAAAATCATAAGATCTACCCATAACTGCGATAGAAGCTTGAGAATAACTGATTTAATCAAAACAGTTTACTCACTCCCTTTCATATGGGAAAGAAAGCCATAAAACCAAGCCAAAGAAATCATTTATGGTAAGATATGCATTGTTTTAAAAATATCCACAAGGATAAAAGGAGCCCTGTCTGTGCTGTAGTGAAGCATTGGGTGCTATCCAAAAGTTCAGCAGTTCAAATTCATCAGCTAGTATTTGGGTAAAAGATGAGGGTGTCTGCTCCCGTGAAATTCCACAATCTTGGAAATCCTAAAGAACAGTTTTTGGTTTTTATTTTAAGAACAATAAAATAATGCTACTCATTAAACTGAGAAAATGCCTTCTGATGACATAAACTATAATATGAATCTTAATGCCCCAAATCTTAAAATAATAATATGTACCATATGATTAATGAAATATGGCACATATTACATGTTCCATACCACCATGATTCTATGTGAAAAATCACACGGCAAGTGACATAAAAAAAAACCCCAAATACTACTGAAAGTCAGCCCTCGACACAAGGGTTTGTAAAAGAACAAACAAAACCAAAAAAACCCCAAATCTACTTATAGGGAGTCAGTTCCAACCATAGTGATAGTATATAGGATTTCAGAGATGATAAATCTTTACAGAAACAAACAGCCTCATCTTTTTCCCATACAGAGCCTTGTGGGTTTGAATCACCAAATTTGTGGTTAGAAGCCTGAAGGCTAACTTACAGCACCAGCGCTTTTCATTTTAAATTGCAAACTCCTTTTAGTTAAAATATAGAACATATTGTTGTCAATAGAATTTTGGAATCAGGAATTACTCCAAGAGTTCTTGCATGGATGATAAATTGACTTTTGGTACTAACAGTATATAGAAAGCAAAGCAAGGGAGAGGTAAACCTCTGTCATTTTGTTTCAGTCACAGTAAGTTTAACAGACCCATATGGCACTTGTGTAGAGCTGTCTCACCCAGCAGAGAGATGTGGATGGAGTGTAGATGGAAATAATGAGTCAGTAGGCACTCAGTCGGCACGTAGGTGGTCAGTGACACTATGGAAATGGGTGTAAATTATCAAGAGAAATATTTTCCAGCCTGCCCAAAGTTTCCTTTATTCTATACCTGGAATATAAACCTATCAAAATATACCTTCCAATAAATAGGTTCCTGCTCCTTAAGGAAGTGCTGATTATAAGTAAGAATTCATGTTATGGAAGACCTCAGTCCAATCTCAAAATTACAAATTCTACGTGTGTCTGAGTCATCGCCAACCAAGGTTTGTATCACTGCCCCTATTCCACTTCAGATTTCATGGTTTGATCCTCTCATAACGTATATTTTTAGGTAGTATCATTTCAGAGTTTATACCCTGTGAATATTTCGCTCTATGAAAGGGTTGGCATTGTATTTTCTTTACTGGATTAAGTTGTTTCTTGGAGTCAACATCTATCTTATCATGTGCATGTACATACACATGTACACACAGTTAGTTACAAAATAGATGCAGTGGTAACTTCTCATGGAGTAGCATTTGTTAGAAGCAAAGAAGAAATTGCCCAATAAAGATTACTGAGCATATATATATATATTTCTTCTAAAACATTATTATTTTTTAATTTATAAATGCGGCAGGATGTCTACAATATAAATAGTACATCTTCACCAGATAACCTGTTCCATAAAATTAAATAATTTATACTGTGCAGTAGTGCTATTGAGGAGCTCCTATGCAGCCAGCCAGATGTTCTGGGGCCACCTCTGCCATCACATCCGTTCTCAATCCTATTACAGTTTGGCGCCACCTGGCGGCAGATGTCCACCAAATGTAAACACCATGGGAGCCGCCTAGGTCCTGACCCCAGAACAATGAAAGTCCTTTGCTTGGCAAGTATTTTCAGAGCTGGTAATAGCATACATTGAATGATGTCCTTATTTTACTGTAAAATGTAAGGAAACACTCACAGGGTCATGCAGGTTTTGTCCAAACTTCCCATGATGGAGTTGCTGTGGTCCTGCCTAACATCACCATCCTTTCCATCTACGTTTAGGTAGAATTTACCCAAAAACATTATGGAAATTTACTCTGTCATCTCCAGCCACTCCATTTAAAAACTGTTTAGTCTGAGAATGGGAGCCAATGGTCAATCTTATTAAATCCAAATTCAGACGTAGATTAGACTTTAAGGGAAAGGTATACTTTGGGTATAGACCCTCCTTGTTCTTCTTGAAAATTGCCAGGATTCAGCAGCAAGACTGCTGCTGCAAGGAAAGAAACAAAGGGGCTTTTACATGGGCTTTAGATTTCATAAGTCTATAGTTTTCAGGGAAACAGAAAGGACATGGTGATAGACAGGGAAATTAGAAATAAATATATGATGTTGTAAAGTTTTTTTCCCTACTCCATTCATCCCACCCCAATTACACTAAATATTTAAAAAACATGGAGAGGTAGGAAATAGATCAAGAGAGAAGAAAGGGGCCCAGAAACATTGCTAGACCCCTGAAAAAGAGGATCTGCACACAGCTCCCCAGACTGGATACAGGGGCCTAAAAATGCCAACTAGGTATATGACGATCTCAAGACGGAGAGCCCGTGCCTCGCTATGGAGATGAAGCCCTTGAGGAGATGAGGGAACCATGAGTATCCTGAACCTCAGTGTTCAGTGGGACATCAAAATGTGGATGTCATTTGTTTAAGACTGCCTTCAAAGTGACCTGAAAACTACTATGAATAGCAAAAAAGGATTGTGGGATACAGAAAAGTTTTCCCCAGGTTGTCCCCCCGTATTATACACCAAATGTAAGATGCTGCTTGCTAACACATGGTCAATGAGGATACACTTGAAGGTCAACTGCTTAGTGGTTACCTGCCTGAGGTTTATCAACCATGTAGAGTAATCAGAGTCTATTGTATATTCCACCCTAGGCGGGGGCCCACTCCCTACTGAGAAGGATAGGGGATTATTCCCCTGAAGGAGAGCTCAAAGACAAGGTCAAGCCAACTCAAGGAGAATCAAGTTTAGGCTGCCATCTTGACCTTAGAGTCCACCCATCTTGTCACATGTACACCCCTAGCTTGTCCCCCTCCTGTTGAACGCATGCCTATCGTACAACCTCTTCCTATTATGATGTAATTAGGGATGCTTTCATGTCCCCGAAGTGTGTATAAGTCATGACTGGAAATATATTTCTTCTCTCTGCACAGTCCTGGCTACTGAGATCATGGCCACCTGGGAGGTGAGCAATTGCATGCCTTATCTTGTCTGACGTCTCTTTTATTTTACCCCTCAATTACACAATCACCCCTTGAACCCATTTGGTTGTACAGGCTGGTGCCCCACAAAGGATGACTCTGCAGTTCTCATTATTATTGCTAACAGAAAGATGACACATCACCTTCCACTCCTTGCCCCCAACCTTCTGGTTGACTCAGATCGCATCCCAGAGAAAGAAAGAGCCAATTGGAAAAGAAAGACTCCAGTAAGTGGTGAAGACTAATTCCAATATCAGAGAGTCTCCAAACAGAAATTTAATCCAGTTAAAAGAAAATGAAGAAGGTTTTGTTTTCTGCATGCCTGAGTTTCAAGTGATATTTATTTTCTCTATGTAAACATTACGCTTTCATCAGTTGAGGAGAGCATAAAGTTGCAAAGAATCTTGGTTTGGGCTATAAATTGTTGGGGTTTTTTCCCGCACACACTCTTTCAATTATTAACTCTATTTTTGGAAGAAAGATTTTGTCAGCAACCAGAAAAGCAAGCTCAAGCTTGCGAAATTATTTTTAAATATTGTGTAAGAAGGGGAAAGAGTGTAACAGAAGTGGCTTTCTTACTGGGAATCTGATCAAAATTTCATTTTGTTTTGGAGTTTAAAAATAAGAATCTGTATTTTAAATTTCAAAAGAGGACCCATATCATAAATTTCTTATGTTCCAATCGATATCAGGCCCTGAGTTCTACTTCAAGTTTGACAGAGCCAAGTATCTGATGATCTGGTGATTCAGCCTTTCATTGCTGAACGCAATAAGGAAGTAGGTAGAAGGCAACTTAAGTAATAAAATTTCACCTCTTAATATTTGTACAACCTTGTCAAGAAAAAGTACCTGGCATAGAAAGCAAAATAAGTCCAATGCCCAGAGTATTAAAAGTGGCCACTCTAGACACACAAGAATTGATTTCTTAGAGAAGAACCACTTTGACCTCTCCTTCCTGAGGATCTCTCCTTCTTGGCTCTGATTCTCATCGTGGTCTCATAGCGGTCTTAGCTAGATCCTCAGCGTCACCCTACTCTTTCCACACTCAGTCATAGTGCAATCTGAGGAAGTTTCCTGGCCCCATACATGTTTGTATGGATCTTAAATTATTTACCGTGATTACCGAGGCTTTTGGTGTTTCTTTACATTTCGAGCCAAGTAAGTCTCACTTACTCTAATTGCTTCTCAATCCCCAAAGTCTAACCTTCACCCAGTTCCTGGGTAACTACCCACAGACTTCGATTTAACCAACTATGATGTGATGACTGAAATAATTGCCGCCATTACTCCTGGCCCAGTGTTTGTACTGTTGCCCATAATTTTGTATTATCCATGCAGTCAAGTGCCTTTGTACCGTCAGTGAAAGGAGGTCACATCCTTTTGTTCATCTTCCCTATGAGGCGAGGTGCAGCTGGGAACCGCAAAGATGCCCCTCGCCCCATGTCTTTCTCTGTACGCAGCCAAAATGTCCGGCAGATCCTTATTGCTGCACTGCTACAAATGTTGGTTGGCTGGGGCTGTTTTTTAAAACATTTTTATTGGCATGTGCTTCACATATCATATGATTTAATGGTTCTTAATCATATTGTTAATCATATTGTTGTGCAATCACATCACAATCACTTTTGGAACATCTTTCCATACTCACTATTGTTAGCTCCTCATTTCTCCCTCTCCAGCCCTGCGAGGCCGTAGGTAATTATTGAACCAGCCACTATCCCTATAGCTGTACATACCCTCGATTTCAAAAACAGAAAAATCACACAAAACTTAAACAGGAAGCAGACAACATAAAATGAAGCCCAACAACAATAACTAGACAAAACAGAAAATCTTCAATCAAAAAAGGCAGAAAATATTAAAAATGGTTTTGAGAATGATGAGGGCAATGAATGTACAAGTGTGCTTTACACAATTGATGTATGGATGGATTGTGATAAGAGTTATATGAGCCCCCTAATAAAATGATTTTTTTAAATATTAAAAAGGAAAACAACTTTACAATGGGTCCAAAAGGAGATCAAATTAGGAAGTATTTAAAGTTAACTTAACTACATCTGCTTGCCAGTATACCTGTTCACTTCCCTGGACTGTGCTCGGGAGATTCCCCGGAGGTTCAATCCACGTGCGGACTCTGCTAATGAGTTTGGGGCTACCATTGGTATCCAAAGCCTTCTGTAAATGGAGTGTTCACAATGTACACTCTGATACCATTCCCCCTTTCAGATCGGATTTTCTTTTCAATCTTTGGATCACACAGGCTGGTGAGCTTCTGTGTGGACTGACATGACACCGCACTTAGATGGCTGCTTGATCTAAGTCTTTAAGGTCCCAAACACTATTGTGTCTGATAGGTAGGCACCATCTAGCTTCTTCCCCACATTTTGCTATAGCACCCATATCTTCAGTGATCTCTTCATGAGGGTATCAAGTAAGCCTACGCCATAAGGGTTCATTGAACTTATACTGGGGCTGTAATTAAGTGTAAGTCCTAAGTTCATTCACATTCCTATAATTTATATATGTCTTTGGCTTACTTTAGGAAAGTCATTATCATTTTGTGATAGAGAACAATTATAAATCATCCTCCTGGTGCTTAAGCTCTATTGACAATGTCCTTAATTTAGCCAATGGTATAGAATTTAAAACACTGTTAAAGCAAGGGAATATATACAGGTATAGGGAAGTAGAGGAAATCATATGAGCACAGGAAAGCAAAGTAACTTATAAAAGCAATTTATACAACTATAAATTATACAGGCCAACTTTAAAATACAATACATGAATTGCTGAGTTGTACATACTAAACTCTTAAGTGATTAAACACTGCTTACACAAACAATGGGGGTTGGTGATTTAAAGCAAAACTTTCAATAAGAGTCAATCACAGGGCAGAACCATGCTACCAGACATATAGCAGAATTAGGAATAGACGTACTCTCTTGGGTTTAAGACTGAACTGCCCTAGTGGGAGAATAAGCAAATGACTGCTATCACAACGCTATAGAATTGAAGGTTGTTGGACTTTGGTTTGTATCTCTTGCTTTGAGGGTACTCAATGAATGGTGGCCCGAATAACCATATATCTATTATAATGCTCTTATTGCTTTCTTACAACTGTTTTTTAATTATCTTTGGCCAAATCTTAGTATGCTCATCGGGGTTTTCTCAAGAAGTAAAAGCAGTATACTAACAGAGAGCTTTACATAATGAAAGTAACTTATAACAAGAGTAGCCTCACAGCTACAAAAAGGACTGAACCACTTTAGTTAATGCCTATGAGTCAGAGGCTGAGGCGAAGGCCATTTTTGACATACTGTTGCCAGACAAGAGCAAAAGATGGAGGAAACAGAAGGGTGAGGTGGTTCAGATACAAAACTGATGACAGCAAGTAGAGAGAGAATGCCCTAGCACTGTTCACTTACCCATACCGAGCATGCCACACCTCCAAAGGAGGCACCATCAGGCTGTAACACTCAGCTAGTTCAAGTAGGGATGAGGAAAGCCTCACTGCCAGACTGCAATACCAGATCAGGTTCACACCAAGCTATCATATTTATAAGCTTATGATATTAATTATATTGTTCAATACTTTCTCTGTTCTTTTGGATAACCTTTCTTTGGAGTAGGCAAAAATAAGTATCTATTCTAGTCAGCTGACCAGGTAGCTGTATACCAAATTAATTGGCATAGAATAGTGAGTGCTTTCAGTTTTGCATCCATTTTTTGAAGCATCTCAATTGATATTCCATCAATTCTTGGAACCTTATTTTCCATCTTGGAATTCAGTGCAGCTTGGACTTCTTCCTTCAATACCACTGATACTTGATCATATGCTGAAATGATTAAATATCAACCAATTATTTTTGGTCCAGTCATTCCTTCCATCTGATTTTGATGTTTCCTTGAGTCATTCAATATAGTGACCACAGATCCTTCAGTGTTTCAATTCAAGGCTTGGTTCCCGCCCCTCCTCCTTCATTTCTTTAAAAGCTGTGCCTGTTGTCTTCTTTCTAAGTCTAGGACCATGTGCATTTCATTATTTTGTCTTCTCAAGTTGTTCTTTAAAATCTTTTGCTCAGCTCTTTGTTTCTTATTTGTTCCATTACAAAGAATGGAAATTCCAGAGCATACAATTTTACTTATATGCATCCTCATAGAGACTAACAAAAATTGCTGTTCAAACGTAAAAGGGAAAAACTATGTGGCTTAAAATCAGGAAAGGTGTGCCTCAGGGTTGAATCTTCTTACCATACTTCTTAAGTATCTACTTCGAACAAGACCTCTGTAGAGTAGAAAAACCAGGATATTACTTGAGGACTCAGGTGAGCCTAAACCAAACCATGGTATTTTCAGTCGACTTTTATGCATCTGAAAGTTGGACAGTGCCTAAAGAAAACCTAAGAAGAAGCAATGCATTTGAATTGTGGTGCTGGAGAAGAATATTGAAAGTAGCGTGGACTGTTACATGTACAAACTTATCTTTCTTGGAAGAAACATGGCCAGATTACTGTTTAAAGGCAGTAAGAATGCTTCTTACATATTTTGGACATATTGTCAGGAAAGTGCAGTCGCTTCTGAAGGACATCGTGTTTGGGAGAGTAGAGAGGAAGTGAAGGCGAGGAAGGCCCTCAAAGACCGTGGCTGTAATAGTCAATACAGATATAGGAACAATTGTGAGAAGGGGACAGAGCCAGGCCGTGGTTCCTTCTGCTGTGCATACGGTCGCTATGTGTCGAAAAGGCAATGATGAAAAACTAAACCAAGTCACTAAACTATATGAAGAAAAACACACCATCGGGATTGGAGGAAGCCTAAATAACAACCTACAACATGCAAGTGAAACAACTTGGCTTGCTAAAAGTGACAAAGACTTGAACCATTGCTGAAGGGTATCAAAGATTACAGCCTTCAGCATGGATTGCACTTCAACATAAAGAAAACAAAATTTCTCAAAAGTAAACAATTGAGTTGAAGTCAATTCACATAATGCTTTAGCTGTAATTCTTTATATTACATATTATAATTAAGACTATATCCTGTAGCTATAATCCCATTTTAGTTCTCTACTACACTAATGGACAGGACTAGGACGGATTAAGACCTGACTTTAGGAGCGGGTGGAAGCAAGTCACATCATTTTCCTTGGGGTATCTTTAGTCTCTATCTGAGTAGCGATGTGAACCAAGTCATACCCTTTGTTTCCTTGGGGGCAACTTGAAGAATACTTTACTAGAGGTTGTGATTTAAGACACTATTCTTTGTGTTCCTTTGCTGAGGCATTATGCTGGTACCACTATCCAACGCTTACACATGTCGCTTGCAAAGCAATGTCTTTACTTCCTGGCTTTGGTCAAAGAGAGAATACTTGCTATGACATTTGGACATTTTTGCCTTCTGGAGCTGGACCCTTCATTTAGTTTGCCTTAAGCTGATCTTTGGCTTTGGGACTGCACTGCGCCCACCAGCATGTAAGATATCTCCTTAAAGTTCCCTGCGCTTCTGTGAGATGTTACAGCAAAGTTAAGAACCTGGGGATGTGACGGGATAGACTCAAGGAAGAGTTGGAAGCAGGAGCTTGGAGCAGAACAGTATCTTGGAAGAGTTGGACAATTGGGGCCTCTTTAATCTCCAACTCTTTGGAACTAATATGGTGTTAACTCTTCTAAAAGAAATTACTATCACTTCAGTAAACAACATTATGATAAGCAAAGAAAATATACAAGCAATCAAATGTTCCCCTTTATTTAGATCCACATGAAAACCCATGGAAGCCACAGTCAATAATTCAAACAATACATTGCATTGGGCAACTTTGCTCTAAAAGACCTCACTAAAGTGTGAAACCTAAGATAGAACTTTGAGGAGGAAGGTATACCTTCCTGGCCTAAACTCTGGTATTTTCAATTGCTTCATATGTCTGTTTAAAAGTTGCCAATAATAAGAAAGAAAATTGGTGGTATTCATGGGCTTTCTGAAGAATGAGGCAGGGATTGTAAAACTGCTTCTTACATATTTTGGACATGCTGTCAGGAAAGACCAGTCTCTTATGCAGAAAACAAAAATTCTCAAAATTAAACCAATTGAGTTGTAGTCCCTTAATAAGAAGCTTCTAGCCATAATTCTTTATGCGATGCATTACATTTATGATTCTATCTAGTGACACATACTCATCTTGGAAGAAATATAGCCAGAATGTTCCAGAGAAGTGAGAATGGCAAGACTTTCTCTGGTGTACCTTGGACATGCTACCAGGCAGAATCAGCGCCTGCAGAACAACATTGTACTTGGTAAAGTAGAGTCAGTGAGGAAAGGAAAATCCTCAACAAAATGCACCGGCAGTGACTGCAACAACGGGCTAAAGCACAGCAGCACTTTTAAGGTCCGTGTTAGGTCAAACAGTGCTTTTCTCTGATGTCTGTAGGGTTACTACAGGTTGGACTCATGTCAACAGCACCTAACAAAAAAACTCCACACCCCTGTCTATCATATTGATTCATAAAATTATTATAAAGTATTGATTTATAAACCAGTATTAAACAGGAATTTCCACAGACAGAAGAAATGCAAAAGATCCAGATCAAAATTGTTTCCCCTCAATAAATATATATGTTATATATATATATACATACACATATACACACATACCTTATATAATTAATTATGTCGCATTTACTTTTCATGAATTCATAATTTATAATAAATTATTTATCATAAATTCACCATAAAGTCCATGTCATATTTATTTGGCCCTCAAAAATATATACCCACTGTACCCAGCTTTATTATTTGTCTTGAGCCTTTACATCAACAACATCATGACTGCTTCCTATCCTCACCCTTAGCAATATCTTCCACCCTAAAACTAGACTCCTATTCACGACACACCTGACTGACTCACATCGACAATGAACACTTCTTCATGGTTCTTCCTTCTAAAGGGTTTCACTATTACATTTCTTTCCTCTTCAAGACAATGTGAGAACTTTTTGGCGTGGTCTATATGTCATTCATCTTCAGTCCAATGTGATTTATGGCTCGTGATTGGCCCATTGTAAACTGTCAATAGATACTGGAAGAAGCTAGTGATTGTGACTGTGATGTTAATAAGGGAAAATGTTTCATAAAAATCTGAATGTTAGGCTAATCTCTTCCTTGTGACCCTTCTGTGAGGGATGTCTAATCGTCTACAGATGGGCTTTGGGTCTCCACTCTGCCCACCCCCTCATTCATACCAATATGGTTTTTTGTTCTGGGTCTTTGATGCCTGATACCTGATACTATTGATACTAGATGATCACACAGGCTGATTTGCTACTTCCATGTGGGCTTCATTGCTTCTCAGATAGATGACAACTTATTTATCTTCAAGCCTAAAAGACCCCAGACGCTATATCTTTTGATAGGTGGGCACCATCAACTTTCTTCCCCACATTTGCTTATGCACCCATTTTGTCTTCAGCGATCATGTTGGGAAGATGAGCATCACAGAATGCCAGATTATTAGAACCAAATGTTCTTGCATTGAGGGAGTACTTGAGTAGAGGACCAATGTCCATCTGCTGCCTTAATACTTAACATATACATATATGTACATAGATCTACTTCCCTATCATTATATATAAATAGATTTACATATGTACATGCCTGAATTTAGACCTCTATAAATGTCCTTTGCCTGCTAGTGCTTTAATGCTTCTCCCACCCCCGCTTCACTACCATGAACCAAATTCCACCTTACAAATCCAGCTAGATAAGAGCATGTACACTGGTACAGATAAGAGCTTGTAACACAGGGAATCCAGGACATATAAACCCCTCATGACCAATAATTAGAATAAGATACCAGGAAGGGAAGAGGAAGATGGGGGAAGAAAGGGGAAACCAATCTCAATGGTGATGAACAACAGAAACGAGGGTGAAGGGAGACAGTGGTCAGTGTTAGATATGAAAAAGGGGGAGGGCGCTCAAGTAGAAAGAAAATATTTTGAAAATGATGATGGCAATATATGTATGAATGTGCTTGACACAACAGACAGATGAATTGTAATAAGAGCTGTAAGTGCCCTCAATAAAATGATTTTTAAATAGCCTGGGATTATCTGATGTATTATAATTTACAAGCAGCTATCCAAGTCACAGAAATTAGTAACAAATTGCCTGGAACAATAGAAAAAGGAGTAGAATGTGTGGTTCATTAACTCCTGGAAAAACTTCCTTTGTCATGAAACCAGAAAAACAGGATGGTGCCAGGCCACTGCTATTGAACATTTGGATCAAAGATTCCCTGGAAAAATCTTTACTAAAAAGAAGGAAATGTGGCACAAATTCAAATTCCCAGATTCTCCAGATTTTCTGGAGCCATGAAAGGTAGATAAACCCCTGAAACTGTTGCCCTATGATAATTTTGAAATATTAGACCAAAAATATTCCCTTAAGTCTTCTTCAAACCAAATGATAGTTTAGTTTACCTTTGCAAACAATCTGATTTGAGCACTATACTCGTCAAGAGCACCTGTATGGTAATCAAATGAACAATTACCACTTGGAATGTTCAGATGGGAACTTTAGCAAGCAGGGAGTTTATACTAATGAGGGAAGAACAACACGGAAAAGGTAGACAAGAACAGTTGCTCGACGTAAAAAATGCAATCCATGTCACTAAATTGTACACGTAGAAACTGTTCAATTGGTGTGTGTTTTGCTTTTTTATATTCTCAACAACAAAAAATCTATATGTACTTTGTAGTTTTTATTGCCAACAACAAAAAGAGAGTCAAAGATTTATTTTTATTCACTTATTGAAATCCTGCCTATGGGTTCATCTACCAGATTGCCTCAACACAACATCAACATCTACTAGATAGTGTGGGAGTTCAGATAAATTTGTTAAGCTCGCCTGTGCCCGTTTTATCACAAAACCACTGCCTATGAGTTGCTGAGGTTAGCAGCACAAATGGTTACCAATGCGCCACCTCTAGTTGCTAACCTCTAGGTCGGCCATTCAGAACTCTCAACTGCTCGATGAAAAATGAAGTTTCCTTTTCCTGCAAGAGTTATAGTACTAGAAACCCACCGGGGCAGTGCTGCCCTGCCTCAGGGTCTCTATGCGTCAGCATTGACGTGGTGGCAGAGAGTTTTATCAACAAGGAGGAGGGAAAGCATAGTATCTGACTCATAGAGTGATTTTGGGGTCTCAATGAATTGTTTCATAAAAGTAAGTAAATGTTTTAAAATTGATTGTTAAGATGGTTGTACAGACTTTTTGATGTGAGTGAACTATTGAATTGTATAATATTGGAAATATATGGTAATAAAGCTGTTTTTGAAATCACTTAAAAATAGAAACACAGACAGAAAATTCCAAACATACATTATGGTTTATCCGTTTTATTACTGTGGGCATCGGCTCTGTACATTTGGGGACATGAATTAGCTCACCTTCTTAAAAGTATATCTAAGACAGGTGTCCTCCACCCTTTGAAAGTTTGCTTTATGCCTTTTCACTTTCAAGAAGAACCTACATCAGCACTTGTTTTTGCTAACCGAAGACAATTCCAAGAGAATTTTCACTTTTATGAAAAATGGTAAAACATGAAACTAATGCTCTGTGCTTTGGGGCATCAAGTAGTTAAAGAGGCAGCATGTACCCCCAATAAGCAAGAGCAGTGTCACCAAGTTCCTTCCCTGGGAACTGCACTTGCCATCAAGATGTCACAGCTTTGACCTGTGTCTGTGAGCACCACATCTTTGGTGTGATTTTAGGTTTTGTGTATTATTAGGTACTATATGGTAGCCTATTGGGGGGATCTGGGAATGGTAAAAAAAATTTCCATGTAAATTCATGGTGATTGTTTATTCACATTATGCCACTTGGGCTTAAGAAGATGTTCAGAGGAATGCTCTACTTTTGGACAGGGAGGTAACCCTGTCATTGCCTGGCCCTCTGGGTTTCACCCAGAATATGTTTTCTGATTTGTAACATTTCTGTTCGTCAGAAATTGCTAATGGAAAAATGAGTGCAAAGTATTTATGTAATTAGAACAGTTCAACATTTTCACAAATGGCAAAAATAAACAGCAGTTATGGAATACCTGCTTAGGAGATACTGGAAATGACTGCTTCATGCTTCATTAACTAGTATAAACACATTTTCCAATTAAATCCCCTACTGAATTCAGAATTTCCAATTAGTATTGGAATGGCATTAAACAGGCAAGTGAAGAAATTTCTGGACAAAATTTTCACAAGTGCCATTTCTCGTGTAAATTTTAGAGTCTAATTGATAACTGTTTTCTAAGGAGTCAACGATTTATTTTTGAACAATTTTTTAGATAGCCAATAGTATGAATATGTATTTTGCAGAACTTGCTCTTATTTGAGTAGTATTCATCCCATTGCTTGATATATTGGTGTTTCAGAGACGTAAATAGAAAGAAGAAAGGTAACAGGATTAGGCGGTGGCTCAAGAAGAACTCCTCTGAGGTCTCAGAGAAATCCAACCCACAACACTGTTAGACACACACACAAAGAATGGTCAGTCAGTGCTGATCTGAATCAAACACGAACAGAAAAAAATTAAAACAAAGCAAAACACTATTTTTAATTAAATAAAACTTCATTAATGAAGCCTTATCGTTGGGAATCAGAAATTTGGTTTAAAGTATACTTCTTTGGCTGATAGGCGATTCTTGTTAATGATAGTAGTTACCAACCAACTGATACTAGTTCCTGGCAACCCCATGAGTACAACTTCTCCAAAGGATTAGCTTGGCGACAATATTAATGGAGCGAGATTGCAAGCTGTTTTTCTACAGGACCAATTGGCGGGTCCAAATGGTTTGTGCCATCTTGGGATTGTTGTATTGTTTTTGTGAGCCATCTAGTCGATTCTGACTCAAAAAAATCTCTGAACTCACTCCCCTGGAATCCATGCTGACTCATGGCCACCCCATAGGGCAGGCAAGAACTGCCTCCTAGGACTTCCCACACTGCAAATATTTACTTTCCCAGAATGCCTCATCTTCCTCCCACTGGCCCACCAAGACTCCAGGTTTGAGGTCATGAACTGAAAACTAGATCAATCATCCTGGTTGTTTTTTTCCCCCAGTGAGGGTCAACTCTGATAAATTTTCTTTCTTTTTAAATCAGTTTGCATGCAAAATAATTATTATAATAATGAACTGCAGGAACCAAATAGTCTCATTCTGGAGAGAAATAGTAAACTTCCCCTTGGCCTCTGAAAGCCCTGCTTCTAACCAGGCAGTCACTTTTTCCTGTCTTACTAATACCTAAAACAAAGTCTCATTCCTTACATTATCAGGATCCACCCAATAAGACTGCCCTTTGACTACCTTTATGGCTTTCATCTTACATCAAATAGTATCTTTTAGGTTGAAGGTTAATTACTCAATTAGCACATCGTACAATTTTAAATTTCACAAACCTCCATCTGAAACAAAATGCTGGTGTCTCCCTCACCTTACACATCTCCCTGAGTAGCTTGCCATTGGTATTTTCAAGCAAGACAGATTGACCATTTGTATTCAAAGGGATTTTTATGTCATTTGATTAGGTCAGCTTGGGAGTTCATTGAAAATATAGATATTATTGAAGACTATGCATCTCAAAAATCTAATTCAAGTAATAGTAATTTTTTATGCAATGTGCTTTTTTGTTTTTAGCCTCTAGCTAATGCAAGCCTTTATATTTCGATCTTACTAACCAAGGCTCCTTAATATTTGGTAAGTTTAAGCTTTTTATTTTGAGACCATTGAGAATTGATAGGCCATTGTGAGAAGTCCCAGCAGTTTTGCACAGTGGCAACAACTTGCAAAACTATTACAAGTCCAGGATATTGTTATCCACATGATCAATATAGAACATCTCCCTCATCACAAAATTCCCTCATCGTGCCCTTTTACGCTTGTGCAGTCACAGTCACTTCCCTCTCACCCACCCCCACACCCTCCTAAACCTCTGATAATCAGGAATTGGTTTTCCCATTATTTAATTTTGTCATTTCTAAAATGTTAGGTATGTCGTATCAGAAGATTATGCACAATAGTTCAGCAATTGGCTGCTAACTACAAGGTTGGCAAGTGGAATTCACCTCACGACTGTATGGGAGAAAGGTCTGGCCTCTGGTTTCATAAAGAATACAGTTTGACACATGGAGTCATCATGAGTCAAAATGGACACAACATCACCTAGCAACAACAATAGTACTTTTTGCTATAATAGTTGCTGTTCAGTTCCCTCAAGTCAGTTTCAACTCATAGTGCAGCTGACTGATCTTTGACTATCCTCATAATTATTGTTAGGGTTCAGCTAATTGTTATCACCACTGTGTCCATCCATCTCCTTAAGGGTCATCCTCTTTTCAACCCTCCTGCTACTTTGCCAATCATGATGTGCTCCTCCAGAGACTGATCTCCTAATAATGTCCAAATGCATAAGATGTAATTTTACCACCCTTTTTTCTAAGAAGCCTTCTTTATGTACTTCTTTCCAGAAAGATTTGTTTGTTTATCTGGAAGTCCATGGTCTTTTCAATATTCTTTGACAACTCCATAATTCAAACATATCAATTCTTCTTCAGTCTTCCTTATTCAATATCCAAATCTCCCATGCCTAGGGGGTTACTTAAAATACCATGGCTTGGGCCAGATGCACTTCAGTCAATGCAATACTTTGCTTGCTTACTTGACTGTTGCTTCTAAGCAATGACTTTTGTCTATTTATCTTAATGTTATCTATTGACCCAGTTCAATGTGTGTTCACATTGAACTTCAATCCATACCAAAGGCTGCAGTCCTTGATCTTCATCAGCAATTGCTTCAAAGTTTTCCTCAATCTCAGCCAGTGTCATCTGCATATCAAGGCCTGTCAATAAGCCTTCCTCCTACCTGATGCCATGTTCTTCTTCTTATGGGCAAGCTTCTCTGAATCTGCTCAGCATACAGATTGAGTAAATGTGATGAAATAATACAATCCCAGTGCACACCTTTCCTGATTTCAAACCAAGTGACACTCTTTGTTCTATTCGAAGATTGCTTCTTAATCCATGTACGCATTCCACATGACCATAAAATAATGTTCTGAAATTCCTATTCTGCTCAAGGCTATCCAGAGTTTGTTATGATCCAGAGTTAAATGTCTCTGCATAGTCAACAAAACAAATGTTTCTAGTTTTGTCTGCTTTCAGCTAAGGTGATAACCCTCATTCCAAGTCCTCGTTTCAGAATCTGGCTTGAATTTCTGACAGCTCTGTTGTTGAATGATCTTCACCAAAATGTGCATTTCATGAGACATTAATGATGGTTTTATACTTTCTGAACTCTGATTCTGTTTGATTATCTTTCTTTGGAATGTGTACAAATGTGGATGTCTTCCAGATGATTGACCGTGACTTAACACAAGTTGTTTACTCATTATGTTAGTCTTGGTGGACTTGAGAAACAAATTCTTAGACACTCATATGTGTACACAAAAAAAGAGTTTTCTATAAGTCTGACATTAGCCCATATGTGAATACTAGTCCATAAAGTCCATATCAACTCCATAAGTCTGATATTACCCCATATGTAGATACAAGTACATAAATTTCTCTTTAATATCATGCAGTCATGTAATGACACCAAATGCAGGAAGATCACAGGCCAATAGGTGGAAAGTCTTGTGGATCCAATGGTAGTAGAAGCATCTCAGCACTGGCACGGGTCTCCATGTGGCTCTTCCAGCTCCAAGGCTCTGGTTCTCTTAGTGTGGCTCCATGTGGCTTGTCAACAGGAATGTCTCACAGGGAGTCACAGAGAGAGAGTCTGTGTAGGTCTGTCTTCAATGAGCTATTTATCTCCATAGTGCCTGAAAATGAGGTCATCAAGCTGCGACCTAATTGACAGGCTAACCTTCACCCCTTCACTCTTAATAGTCTCAGATTGACAGAAGCTTATGTAACTACCACAACTATTCAGCCACTGATCAATCTCTGGGTTGTTTCTAGCATTTGTGCTATTATAAAAAATAGTCTTAAAGGCTTGAAGGCAAACAAGCGGCCATCTAGCTCAGAAGCAACAAAGCCCACAGAAAAGAAGCACACAGCCTAAGCGAATACAAGGTATTGAATGGACCAGGTAGCAGACACCAAGGAACAAAAACAATCATTGTGTGATCACCTTCCTCACATAAACGCTGAAGATGAAGGTGTGCATAAGCAAGTGTGGTGAAGAAGGCTGATGGTGCCTGGCTACTGAGAGATACAGTGTCTGGGGTCTTAAAGGCTTGAAAGCAAACAAGCGACCATCTAGCCCAGAAGCAACAAAGCCCACAGGGAAGCAGCACACCAACATGGGTGATCGTGAAGGGCAGAGGAGACCAGGTCTCAAACAACAAAGGCGGGGGTGGGGGGGTGGATGGGAATCACATCACCGTGAATGAGGGGGAGTGCGTGATGGGGACCCAATGCCCATCTGTATACAGCTGGACATCCCTTGCAGAGGGGTAGTGAGGAGGAGATGAGTCACTCAGAGTTCAGTGTAGCAACAATGAAACTCAAAACCTTCCTTTAGTTCTTGAACGCTTCCTCCCCTCCCAATCATCATGACCCCAATTCTACGTTGCGGACCTGGTTACACCAGAGCATGTACAGCAGTGCAGTAGGGATCTGGAAACACAGGGAATCTAGGATGGATGAACCCCTCAACACCAGCGGTGGGAGTGGCGACACTGGGAGGGAAGGGGCTGCAGAAAGGGAGAACCGATTTTGGAGATCTATGTGTAACCTCCTCTCTGGGAGATGAGCAATGGGAAGGTGGGTGAGGGAAAACGCCGGGCCATGTAAGATAAGATAAAATAATTATTTATAAACTATTAAGGGAGCAGGGGGAAGGGGGAAGCGGGGAGGGAGGGGGAGGGAAAAAAAGGAAACTGAGCTGATTCCAGGAACCCAAGTGGAAGGCGAATTTTGAGAATGACGAGTGCAACAAATGTATAAGGGTGCTTTGCTCAATTGATGTATGTATGGATTGTGATATGAGTTGTATGAGCCCCAAATAAAAGATTTATTAATAAAATTTTTAAAAACATAATTAAAAAAAATAAAAACAACTCAAATACCAGTTTACTTGTGGGGGAGGGACCGGAAACAAAACCACATTGATCTCTGACCCTGAGGATACAGCAGATTTTGAGGACTAAGGAAAATGAATCATTGTAATGTACAGCTAAATTAAGAAAAAAGAAGAGAAACACACACACACACACACACACATATATATACACATATACATATATATATAATGTACACAGACACACACTTACTTTATAGACAACCCCTCAAAGAACAGTCCCCAGAACACATTTTTATATTTCTCATAAGATTTTGGACTTTGTACTGTGGAAGGATATGTGGAATATTTGAGAGCCAAGACACAAGACACAGTCCAAGCAGTGGGACAGCAATGTAGGTCAGTACTAGGGGAAAGATGGGACTTTCTACATTCCCATCAAGGTTTCACTGGCTGTGCTCTTGAAGCAGTAGAGTGCCAGCCCTGTCTGGGAAACTCACAAGGACCGTTCTGCCCCGTCTTGTAGGGTCACTGTGAGTGGGTATTGCCTCCATGGCAGTGAGCTTGGATTTTTTGGTTTCTGTATGGCAGGACTGTCGCTACAGTTTTCCATACCCCATACCGACTGTTTAATTATGAAGAACCTAGTGTTAAAGTTTTCCTTCCTAGCACAATACTGCAAATCATTATACAGGATATTTTCATTCAGAACTACCTTGAAAGTAATGTTGTAAACAGTAACATTTGATCCTAGGAGCTCCACCTCATGAGGGCTACACAAAAGTCTTCTCTTGCCTTTTGAGTTTTCATCGAATTTATTTCACTCCAGATTTGTTTATAAAAAGAATAGGAAATTGAGGGCATGTTTCATTTTTTTAAAGATACAATAGTCTTATTAGATTACTCAGACCAGTTGCTGGAGTGATTTTTTTTAAGACAACTCAAGCAGGAAGTTTCTCTGAATTATATGAAAAACTTTCAACTGTATATTTCATGTTGTTACAGTAAATATAAGCTGGATATAATTCTTACTGGAATGTACTTTCTTTAAATAAGATGAACAATAAAAATCAAGTCTTGTTCTTGCCTTAAAAAATAGAAGATATAAACAATGCCATTTAGATGCTAGATAGGCTTGTAGTGAGTAAAATATTCTTGTATAAATGTCGATCCATATGTTAACTGTATAGTGGTTTTTTTTGAAAGATTTCCAAAACATTTTCCCTAAGAGTTTTACAATTTTATGTTCTCACAAGAACCGTGTTTATGATCCAATCTTTTTTAATTCTGGCCAGCATCTAACATACATTTTTAAATTTCACTACTCTGACATACATGTAATGAAAATCCATTGTGGTTTTATTTTCATTTCTCTGGATCATAATTCTCATACACTTAAAATGAAAGCTTAAACTTGATCATCTTTAAGAGCTCTTTAAATTTGAAAATTACATAATTGTCCTTTAATTCTGTTCAGTTGCTCACATCAAGATATAGGAGCATGTCTTACAGTCTGCTTGGTCCTTACCATAATCTAGACCATACAAGTGTCATTCTCAAACATTGACTATAAGTATCATCATAGAAAAACAATTTCACAAAACTGGAGCACAGAAAATGGAATTCTAAGGCCAGGTGTGCTGCTAAATGGCTCTACAATCCTTAAGTCATTCTGTTTTTCTGTATTTCATTCAAAACACATCCTGGGTGGTCAGTGACAGAAAAATTTAAAATTACATAAATATGCACACACTCACAATTCCATTCTGGAACTGTTTGTAATGTGAAAAGGAAGCGATAATTACATAAAATAAATTAATATCATAATAGTATATAAAATATTATATCCAAAGTACCAAAAGAACTAATGTCAAATAAGCTAAAGCTACTAATTGTCTTCCTAAACAGGCTTATTTGGGAAAATTAGGAAAGAAATTGTTTTCCAAAAATTAGGTTTATTTGCCCCTATATTGCATTTTGAATATTGCTTTCAAGGTTGTACTTTTAACCACTTATGGCCTTCAGATCTTGCTCTAATCAGCTCATTGGCCCAGTTTAATAAGGTTCTAGGAATCTGTAATTTCAAAGAAATGTTGTTTTGCTCTTGGGTCTCACCTGGAAATATTAGATATGCATAGAGAAAGGTGGATCTGGTCCTCCCCAAGCATACATTTTTCCAAATAGTTTAGATACCAGTATACCCTTCTTTAAGGAAGATATTTTAAAGCAGCACAACGTACTTGAGATTATTCTTACATAAAATATTTCAATCACAGCTGTATTTCTAAGTAGATGTAAAATTATGTCTTACTGCAGTAAAATGAGGTAATTTTCGGCATGAAATCATGGTTGGTGATACTTACAAAGCAGTTCTTCTCAAGATTTCTCTTCCAATGCTTCTTGTCTAATTTCTTGGCTGAGGTGGATCGTAGAGCAGCATGAGTCTGCGGTCGAGGCTGTAAAGCCAGGATGCTCTGAAGACAATATAAACAATACGAATGTCAATCCATTAGCACTTTTTAAAAATCGGCACGTTTTTCACATTTAAGGCCCCTCCCATAAAGAAAGATTAGCTGAGAGAAAAACTCTTATACTGCATTAAGTGGGCGGGAGAGGGGAGCTACATGGAATAACACAAATTAAAAGAATAGCCTAAAATTAGAAAAATTATGTTTGAGGAATAAAAGTGAAAAAAAACTGTACTTGGTTAAAAAATCTTAAATCTAATCTGGAAATATCTGGATATAACAAAAAATTATATATAAAGGTGAGAAAGATCAAATTATTTTTAGAACAACAACAACAAAAATAGGGTATGAATTACAGAGTTCATATTATATAGTATAAACTCTGACAAGACTTTTCATATAGCTACTTTAGTATACATTAATGTCTTACACTGGACAACATTTGAAATAATAATTCCTGTTATATTTTCTTCTAACTTGTCAGAATCAGTCCTTGACAAAAATTGTTTCTTTGAGGAAAGCATGAATACAAACACACAGGAGTCAAAATAACAAAACGCTCCAACTTAAGAAGAGTAGAAGACAAAATTATAAGTGCGCCAAGTTAATCCAGTAAGCATTTTTCCAGAGAGTTCTAATGCCTTTTACATTTCGTAATGCTGTAAGCATAATAACTGAAGTAAAATTGAGAAATAGACATTTGGGACCATACATGTTCTCAATACCTGAAACGCATTCCCAAAGAAAAAAGTTTTCTTTCTCTCTGCTGTATTGTCCTTATCAGTAGCGAGTACAAAAGTGCGTTTGTGGCAGTTACAGAAGTGAAATTTGGTTTCAGATACAAATGAATGTTGGGCAGCTGTGATCGCATTAGAAACCACGCCAGCCCGCCTATCGCACTCACGATAAAGGGAGTTCATCACAAATAGCTTCCTCCCAGGAAGGCTTTCCTGTCTAAGCCAGGTCAGTCTCTCCGTTCTAGACTCAAAACTATCTCTACACGCACACAGGTCCAATGAAGCAGTGACTGTCTTTTTAGGATTCTTTCATCCTTCCTAACCTATAAATAGTTTAAATGAAAGGATTGAGCTTTATTCAGAGAAACTTTAAATCTCTGATATGGAGCACCTAGTACTTGGCAGATGTTCATGCTTTCAAATAAACAGTTCCAAAATCAGGAACAGTTTTTTCAGCTGCAGCTTACCATGCATGGAACTTTAGGCACAGCACTATTCATGTTGCTCTCCTCTTCCCAACATGCAACATGGTTGGCACTGGTTGTAAGAGGATGCCATGCATAATGAGTGAAGTGGGTGGCACAGTGTGCTTTCTAAACTATAAAACCAAGACAGAATGGACCCAAAATAAAATCAGAGGCTGGGCAACAGCATTTTTTGTGACTTGTTCATGCAGGGCAGAAGAAGAATTTGTAAAATATCAAAAGAATGATATTCGTGAATTTTCACAAACTCCATGGGCATCTTCCGATCGGGTTGTGTGATTTTGTAAAATTAATGGGTCATATTCATCTGAAAATGAGTCCTCACTGAGAACAACAAAGCCCTTATCAAATTGACCCAAGTAAATGAAGAAAAATATAGATTATCATACTCTTTAAGTATGTTCAAGCTGTTTTTCCCATTTTACTACTGCAATTACACAATAAAGTAAAAGTATCTATCTGAATTACATGCTATAAGGCATTCTAACTAATATTTGGAAATAGCTCTCTACATGATTAAAGAAATTTTTGGAAACCATATAAACTATAGCCAAAGACTCTCCAAGATAAACTTTACATCCCAATGCTTAGCTAAAAATAAAATCAAATTTTATTTAAACATAGAAATTTCAATACATTCTACATTTGTTTTTTTAAATGTGATCCATTTTAAGGTTTAGAGCTTATAAAAGGCATTCACATACATCTAACTGAACTTATAAATATCAGCTTTTGCTAATCTCATTATCACCGGTGAGCAAGGAAGTTGTAGTTGATTCAGTAACCTGCTCGAGATCTCACAGCTCATATACAGAGGGGATGCCATAAAACACAGTGTTTCTGAGTGTTGGGCTAGTGTCTACGGATACCAAGATGATGTCTATAGTAAAGCATGGCTTTGTGAGACTCAAGATAGAAGGGAAAACTTTTATAGTCCCTTGTGAAAATAACATTATTTTCACCTAGCACCTGAGTCACTCAATAAAGAATTGATTTCAAAGCAGTGTTTTAAGTCATTAAAAAAATAAGCACTAGAAGTTCTGTATCGGCAATGATGACTTCAAGAGCTCCGCAAACCCACACTTCAGCAAAATAAGCGTACTTGCTACAATCTTAAGAAAAGCTATTTAAAACTCTTCAGGGCAAACAGCAAGAACAACAAAACCATTATTAATGGAAATCTACTAAAGCTTGGTAAAGAGAAAGTCTGACACTGGAACCACATCTCCCAGCGAAGCACGACAGAAATTAAACTCCAGGTGAGTACAAGCAAGGACACAGAGTTCCATGCTCCCCATCTTCCATTTGTAGGGAAAAGCTGGCGGCATTTCTCATTCGCCACCCTCATCTTTTTTGTTACAGAGGTTAACCTCCAGGCACATGTAGCAGAGAGCACTGGGTCTCCCTGTCTGCATCATCCCCTACTTGTAGCTATAAGAGTAGCATGCTGATAAAAAAAAACTTGACCCTCAATCACATCACCATAGCTCACACATGTAGTGATGTTTGCACACCGGGCTAGGCAAACTAGGAAGACCAGATGCAACTACCCACACGCAGGACCCTGCTCAGAAAGCAGGAGTGTCTATGCAGAGAAAAGCACCATAGCTGCCATACTCCACGAAAGCAGTTCTTATGACTAGACAGCTAGATGCAGAGGAACTGGTTTATTTCAATCCAAATGTGGGATATCTCAGTCTAATGTACATTGCACTTAAATGAAAGATTTGATGGCAAATAATCAGGTGAGGTCTGGTAGCTTCAAGAGAGCCATAACTGAAATCCTAATGTATCTGATTTGCCAGGAAAATAATAGAGACAGTGAGACAGCTAAGAAGAATCCTCCTTGGGTCACAACAAACCTCAAAAATTAGTCTTAAAATCTTGTAAAGGAGTCTTGATTTAATTGGAAAACATTGTGGAATCTTTTTAATAGAGAGATCTTGGGAAAGATAATGAAAGGCCTATTTTTAAAAGCCACTGCCAGGTAAAGGACCCGTACAGAAGTTTCACAGGGGTAGAAATCTAAATGACCAATAAACATATGATAAAAGGTTTCCAATCATTAGCCATAAGAGAAACGCAAATTAAAACAACTATGAGATACAACCTGATACCCTCAAAGATAGCCCAATACAAAAATTCAGAAAGTAACAAGTGTGGAAGGGCTGTGGGGAGATAGGAGTGCGTGTTCACTGCTGGTGGACCTGTAGGTATGCACAGCCATTATGGCGATATCTAAAACAGATGGAGATTGAGGTACCATAAGACCCAGCAATCCCCCTACTGGGAATATACCCAGAAGAGGCAGGAAACAAACCACAGCCAGACATCTGTGCTCCAGTGTTCATCGCAGCACAGTTCACAATGGCACAGAGTTTGGAATTTACCAAATTTCCATCAACAGATGAATGGATCAAAAACCAAAAAAACGTGGTACAAAAATCAGCGGCGAGGAGGGTGTCAAAAGCCTGGTAGGGCTTGATCAAGGGCAATGTAACCAAGAGGAATTACTGAAACCTATATGAAGGATGAGCATGATAGTGGGACAAGAGGAAAGTCAAAGGAAATAGAGGAAAGAATTAGGAGGCAAAAGAGCATCTACAGAGGTCTAAATACAGGCATGTACATATGTAAATATATTTAACTATGATGATGGGGAACTAGTTCTCTGTGCATATATTTATAGGTTTAGTATTAATGTAGCACATGGATTTGGGGCTCAAGTACTCCCTCAATGCAAGAACACTTTGTTCTATTAAACTGGCATTCCATGGTGCTCACCTTCCCATCATGATCACTGAAAAGAAAGTGAATGCATAAAGTGAATGTGGTTAAGAAAGCTGATGGTGCTCGGCTATCAAAAATATAGCATCTGGGGTCTTAAAGGCTTGAAGATAAACAAGTAGCCATCTAACTCAGAAGCAACAAAGCCCACATGGAAGAAGCACACCAGCCTGTGTGACCACGTGGTGTTGAAGGGATCGGGTATCAGGTATCAAATAACAAAATATCATATAATTGTGAATGGGGGGGTGGGGAATGCAGAGTGGAAAACCAAAGCCCATCTGTAGGCAACTGGACATCCTCTTATAGAAGGATCATGGGGAGGAGACAGTCACAACTTTTCTCTAGCTCTTTGGTGCTTCCTTCCTTCCATTATGATGATCTCAATTCTACCTTACACATCTGATTAGACCAGAACATGCACACTGCACAGGGATAAGAGCCCACAACACAGGGAATCCATGATACATAAACCCCTCAGGACCAGCAGAGAGAGCAGAGATACCAGGAGGATTAGGGAAAGGTGGGGCGGTGGGGGGGGGGGAACCGATCACAAGGATCAAACTTGAACCCCCTCCCAGGGGGATGAATAACTGAAAAGTGGGTGAGGGGTGACAGAGGACAATGTTTAAGATATTGGAAAAGTAATCTATAACTTATCAAGGGTTCGTGAGGGAGGTGGGCAGGGAAGAGAAGGGGAAGAAATGGGGAGCCGTTATCAGAGGCTCAAGTGGGAAGAGAATGCTTTGAAAATGATGATGGCAGCATATGTGCAAATGTGAATGTGCTTGACACCCTGCAGGAATGTATGGATAAGGGCCCCCAATAAAAGTATTTTTTTAAAAAGCCATTGTCATCCCAGATTTCATATGCCCAAGGCTGTGTTTTATAAGGCATGCTATCAAAGAATTCACATTTTGGGGAAAATACATATAGTTACTAAACAAACAAGTAAACAACAGCAAGCCACTCAGGAGAGGGAATGCTTGCATTCTGAAGTGCTAAAATATATAGCTTAAAATACCCAGTTTCCAACTTCTGAAAAATGACATTCAATAAAATCAGAATGTGTGATTCATACACAAGAAAAAAGAGGTCAAGAGAAATGATCTTTGAGAAAGCGAAGTGTCAGATTTAATGACAAAGATTTGGAAGCATCCATTGTGGGTATGCTCAAAGATTTTGGAAAATATCAGTAAAGAGGTAAAACCGAACTCACTGACATCAAATCAATTAATTCCAACTCAGAATGACCCTATACACAGGGTAGAACAGCCCCTATGTGTTTCCAAGACTGTAGTTCTTTACAGGAGTAGAAAATTTCATCTTTTACCAGGAGAGTAGCTGGTGGTTCTGAACAGCTAACCTCATGGTAGCAAACTAACTCATAATCACTATCCCATCAGGGCACCTTAAAGAAGTAAACTCAGTTGAACTCACTGGCCTCAAGTGGATTCCGACTCAGGGGAGATGATATAGTGCAGGGTAGGACTGCCGCTGTTGGTTTCCAAGAGTGTACTTCTTTATGGGATTAGAAAGCCTCTGCTTTCTCCCACAAACAAAGTACAGGGCAGTAAAAAACAATGTCTCACCCAGTAGACCATTAAGTCATTACCAATTAATTTTTTTATTTGTATGCTTTTGTTGAAATATTTTGTTCTATTGGAATGCATGCTGAATCACTGAGTGGTTTTAAACTTTCGTTAGGCATGATGGATTTTGATACACATTGTGTGGGACATAGATTAAAGCAAAAAATAATGAAATACAAAGTAGGTAAACATTAAAATATGAGTAGCTGCTGTCGAGTCTGACTGATGGCAACTCCATAATGCTTTGAAACGATCAACAGTAGTGACAAACTTAATCAACAGTAGTGACAAACTTAAAGGCTAGAATGACACAGATAAAGAAAACACTTAAATACAAAAGTCAGAATTAAAAGAAAGGGCATTACTGTATACCTTAATATTTTAACAAGGGAAATAAAATATTATAAATAACAGGATAACAACAAATGTCCTGCTCACAATGAGTAGTTTCCTTGGAAACATGGTGGCTTCAAGGTGTCGGGCAGAATAAATGCTTTTCATACACACAGTCTTTTAAAAAAACAACAAATCAAGAAGAAACTGATACATATCTAAAAATAAACTTTCTAAATGACAAAAAAAATTAGCAAAATATCTGAGTACACATGTAACAATGTATATTGAATTTATAATAAAATAATAGAGTAACTCCAGTCTAAGATGGCTTCCTTTGAAAAATCTATTCAACATTTAAAGAAAAATTACTATTATTACAAATTCCCTTAAAAAATAAAAAAGGAAAACTGAACTAAATCTATAGACCAGATATCATCATACCAAAGCCATACAAGACATCTCAAAAAGAAAACAAGACCGATATTTCTTCTAAATATAGATACAAATACTAAATAAATTACTAGAATCGAGAAATATATGAAAATGATTATATGTCAGACAATTGGAAACCGATCCAGGAATGCAAAGCTTAGTTAACATCCAGATACACCACATCAATAGGATAAATGGCAAAAACAAGCATAATCATCTCAGTAGACTCAGAAAAATTATTTGACAAAAATCTAACACCCTTTCCTAATAAAGCCACTTGAAAAGGTATCCCATCACTCTGATATAGGGTTTTTTTAAACCCTCAGGGAACATAATAATGAAAGACTGAACAGGTCCGCTAAGAATAGAAATAAGGCAAAGTTGTCCGAATAAGTCCCTTTTACACAGTTTTATACTGGAAGCTTAGCCAAAAAAAATTAATCGTTGAAACAAAATAAAAGGCATCCACACTGAAAAGGAACAAATAAAAATATCCCCATTCCTATATGCAGGTGGCATGATCCTTTGTGAAAAACCCTAAGGAATCTGCTAAGAAGCTATTAGAATTAATAAGTTTATCTAGGTGGCAGGTAGAAGAGCAACACACAAAAATAAAAAGCTACACTTCTATATACTTGAAAATAACAATCTAAATATGAAACTGATAAAAAATAATTCCATTTACAATAACATCAAAAGAAATAAACAACTAAGTAGAAATTAACAAAAGAAGTGCCAAATTTATACTCTGGAATTTATAAAATAGCATTAGCAGAAATTCAAGATCTAAATTAATGAACTTACACACTGTGTTCATGGACTGTAAGCCTTCATGTCGTTAAGACATCAGTATCACCAAATTCATCTAAAGATCCCAAGCAACCCTATCTAAAGGCTCCTCTGCCATCTTTGCAGAAATTGATAAATTGATCTGTAAATTCATATGGACACACAAAGGCCCGGAATGGCCAGAACTCTGTTGTCAAAGAACAAAGTTAGAGGGTTGCCACTTCCTCATTTCAAAACACACTACAAGGTTCAGTCAAAGCCATATAGCACTGACATGATAGACACATAATTTTTCCCTGCCATAGAGTGTACAGCGACCCTGTGGGACAGAGCAGAAACACCCCACAGCGTTGTCAAAGCTGTAGCTCTCTAAGTACACTGTCACAAACTTTCTTCCAGGGAACAGATGGGGTTCAAACTGGCAACCTTTTGTGAGCAAAGATTTTAACCATGCCACTTCTAAAGTTTGTTAAGGCAAAGCCCTAATAGGGCTCCATGTGACCCAGTACTCTTAGATATGTATGTATCAATAGAAATGAAAATGTTCATGAAAAAAGCACATGGATGTTCATAGCAACATTATTTTAATAGCCAAAATGTAGAAAGGAAGCAAATGCCCATCACCAAATGAATACTTACAAAGGAATAAAGTACCGATGTGGGTTCTAACATAGATGAGTCTTGAAAGCATCATGCTAAAAGGCAGTCACAAAATACCATATAGGATAATATTCTATTTGTATGAAATATCCAGAATTAACAAAATATACATTATAATATTCAATCTGTATGAAATGTCCAAATGTGTTAGCTGGGGCTAGGGAAGAAAATGAAGAGCCACTATGGAGAATATCGAGTGGTTTGTGACATCAATGGTCTATTAACACTAGGAAGTGGTATGTGAATGAAATAATGTTCTAAATGTGATTGTGGTACGGTTGCACAACTCTGTAACAACACGGAAAACAACTGAATTTTGCACTTGTATGAGTGAATTGTATGAAATGTGAATTGTACTTCTACAAATGGTTACCAAAAAAGTAATTAAATAGGACAATGAGAAGATTTAATACTGCATCGCACTTATTCTAAGAAATATTAGTGGGACTTACTTTATTAGCACAATATATATTCTTTAAAATTATTTTTGGTACTTTCTACATATGGCAGGAGGAACCCTGGTGGTGTGGTGGTTTTGCGTGGGGCTGCTAAGCGCAGGGTCAGTAGTTCGAAACCAGCAGCCATTTCAAGGGAAAAGGGTTGGACTTTTTACTCCCGCTAGAGTTTCAATTTCAGAAATTCACCGGGCAGTTCTGCCCTGTCTGACCAGGTCACTGAGAGTCAGGATCAGCTTGGTGGGAATAATAACATATCGCAGGCATGGTATTTCCTTAAACTAACAAGTTGGATTTTCGTGTCCACTGGACAACAAATACATAATAAAGCTATACTTTTTAAATGACTTATTTTATAAGAAAATAATGTCAGGGCATCTCATTAACAAAGCCAATATTAGAAAATACGAGGAATATCATTTTATAGAATTGTTTTAATATTTCTCATTATAAAATAAATGTAATTTTTTATCCAAATGCTCAACCTTTAGCCATTATTAATCTCATACTTCATTAAAACTCATAAATAAAAAGAAGGTATTTTTAAAGCTATCTTATTTTGCCAATATTTAAAGCAAACAAACTGGGTGACATGCCAGAGAAAAGGCTGCATTTTATTTTAGTTTTTACTTCCACAATTCACATAGTGATAAATGGTTATGTTTATCTATGTCGGCATAGTAATGTAACTTTTGAGAATAAACATTCTGAATGCAATTTGCTGGATGCTTATCACAGTAACTTTTCTTTCACAAAGCATAAGTAGAAAGTATAACATAACATGAAATATTGGGTTAACCTTTTGCGAAAGGCAGCAAGTTGAATTCAATGGATCTTGGGTGAAAAATAAATTGGATTGTGCAGAATGGTTACCAAGGATTTGACTTAATAATATCCCAAATGAAAAGTGATATAAAATAAAAATACAGGACATGAGTGTTTGAGAGCTGTTAAAAACAATTTTCCAAAGCAAGGTTTTTTACAACTAAAAGTCAATATCATCAATATCTAAGCAGCTGGCAAAATACAGAGCAGTTCTAAATTGCATTCTTCCTAAGAAATGACCAACGCCGGGGCCTACCCGGGTCACAGGGCCTACCCTCTGGATAAATTAAGCACTCTAAGAGATCCGTTAACCCTTTCTGATACTCTGCACAGAGGGAGTCTTGTCTCATGCAAAGAATGTGTCGTTTGGTGTTCCCAATTATTTTTAGTAACAGTAAAAATGTTCTGGTGACTATTGAGGCAGAATGACAGACTATTAGAAAATTTATTTGCACTTTTTAAAAAAATTTTCCAATCCCAGATAAAAAGCTGGTAGACAATGGTAAAGACCCAGAAGAGTCAATATATTGAAACATTTTCCATGGCTTACTCACACACACTTCAGTGTGCACGAATTTTATTTCATGTTAGCAATGATAGAATCTCATCCAGAATCAAGTATATGTGATATTAAATCAGTTATGTGATGTCTTTGCTTTATAAACACTATTCTGGAAAGCAGTTGGGGTGTTAAAATATATGAACTATAATTCTACATCTTAGGAGAAGTGCTCCATCTCTCTGCAGAGAGAACAACGGGGAACCCATGTGTATATGTACTCACAAGCCCTCTCCATAACTAAAAGGCCCAAATCTTACCCTAAAATACTGGAACTTCAGTATCATTCAAGAGCTTGAATTCCAGCGGCAGGAAGTTACTTCCTCTTCCTGAAATCAGGCTTTTAAAAATCAGGATATTTAACGCCCTTCACCCTTTTCATTTTACATTATAAACAAATGTTTCCAACTGAATACTGGGCATATTGACTATAATTCAGAGTGATTAAAATGATACATACATCCTGGGATGTTAGACTTACAAAATCTACAAAATTAAATTGTTTAACTTTAGTAATATTTTTTTGTTTTTAACAGTTTTATTGGCATATAATTCACAATTATGCAATTCAATGGTTCAATCATACTATGAAGGCTTTTACAGCCATCACCACAATAAATTTTAGAATATTTTCTTCATTCTTGTACTCATTGTTATTAGCTCCCATTTCCTTCCAACCTCCCCTTCCACAGCCCCAGGAACCATTAATCCAGTTGCTGTTTCTATAGATTTCTCTATCTTGGATTTCATATACAGCAAATCTTTTTTAAAAACAAAACAAAAAAACTTACAATAATAAAGTGAAACAGAAAAAAAACCTTCAATCAAAAGGAGTGCTGAAAATATTTAAAACTAGAACAAATTTAAAATGGGTCTAAGAGAGATCAAATGATGAGGTGATAAATTTTAACCTAACTGCACCTACAATAATCCACTTTCCAGCGCATTCTGGATGACAGCAGTGCAGAGGAGGTGAGTAGAAAATACGCCCTCAACAACAGCCAGATGGCTCACAGCCACATGTGGAAATGCTCACAATCAATAGCCACACAGGCGTTGCAAATCTAAACAACAACGAGATATCATCTTGCACCCCCACGAAGACAGCCCAATTAAAAAAAAGCAGAGAAGAACACATACTGGAGAGGGTGCAGAGACTGGAACTCTATGCACGGCTGGTGCGCCTGTAAGCATGTACAATCATTGTGAAAAGGGATATGGCTCGACCTAAAACCCAGCAATACCTCTGCGGCGCATATACCCCAGGGAAGTAAGAGACAGAACATGAACAGATGTGTGCTCTCCCATGTTCACTGCAGCACAGATCACAATAGCAAAGAGGAATCGATAGAGGAACTCTGGCGCATACACAAGGTGCCCTACTCTGCATCCCTAAAAATGTTTAGTGTTATTTAAACGATGCTTAAATTGTTATCGTTAGTGAGCAAGCAGGAAACACACACACACTTTTCTCATCTCCTTGTCCAGATGGTTAACGCACTCCACCGATAAGGAAAGGTGGATGGTTTCCATGTACCCAGATACGCCTCTGAAGGAACCCCTGGTTATCTACGTCCCTCAAAATCAGCCATTTCAAAACCGATGGCACACATTGTAACACACAGGGGCTTACCATGATTTGATGGTCCCTGCTTTCTGGTTTGGGTTTTATATTTTTATCATTAAAATTAAATAAACCATGTTGCAGCCTGCCAAGTCAATTCCAACCTATTGCCTGGGCAGTTTAGAGCTGACCCACAGGGTTTCCAAGTGTGCAAATCTTTACGGCTAATGACTGCCGCCACATCTTGCTCCATGAGTGGCTAATGGGATGAAACTGCCAACCTTTCAGTTAACAGCCAAGCATTTAATCACTTTGCTCCCAGGGCCCCTTGATCATATTTGAGTATAAATATCTTGATTTAATAGTGCATACTTACTGTCTTTTTTCTTTAATAAAAATTCTGAATTAATTACCAAATTCAAATACCTATTGATGAACAACTTTGATGAGCGTTTGTTGCTTCATGCATGCAACAATGTTACATTGATCAGAGGAGGGTGGAATCTTTCTGTACTTACTATCTTTCCCATCATCTCTTGCTTACAAGACCCAACCTGAGAAAATGATCCCACTTTTCTCCATGTCCTTCATAAGTCATATCATAGTATTATTTCAAATAAGTCCCTTAAGAATTTACAAAAGGAACCTTTTGTTAGTGAACAGACTCAGCACTGAAATGGCCACCTTCCTGCTGGGTGGGGAGAAAGAGAATGAATTTACTTGACACCTCAAATCCACACCTGAGATACACAAAACCTAGAATTTGAAAACCTTATAAAATTAGTCCTGGCCAAGAACTGTCAGAGCTATTTTGATTTTTTTAAATGTACTCTCATTATTTTTCTGTCCTCAGGGTTTTTTGTTTGTTTGTTTGTTTTCCTTTGGTTGGACCACCTTTCTAAGAAACATACCTTCCTACAGTTACCCAATATCCTACGCCTTCCTAATACTATACAATGACCAATTCCTTCTCTGTCCACCACATTTAGCGTACATGCTGAAGCAATGAACCCGATTGTCCTAAATCTTACAAGTTTCACATAGTCACTAAACAGAAAACAGAGAGTATGAGATGAAATTTGGGTTTAGATATTAAGTTTGTTAACTCCTCAATGCTTCTAATTTTTTAATTATAAATTCCAAAAACTCACTGCCATCGAGTTATCAACTGATGATTAAATAACATTGACTACTCAAGTAGGTTGCTGTGATGATTAGATCAAGTGGCACATAAAACCATCTCAAATATTGCATAAAATAGTCATTGAATAATAAAATTTAGTATCTAACAGAAGATTTCAGACTCCATGTGATCAATAAACATTCATGTTTCTATATTAGTGAGTCTGAGTACATACCATGGAAATACTTTTTGAAAGTATAGTAATATGGGGTAAAAATGAAGGTGGCAAAATGAAGCGATAATTCCAAATAAGCACACACTGAAAACAGAGATGTTCCTAAGGTGAAACCAAACCATTTGCTGAGCTGATTTTTGCTGTAAGCCCGGAAATTTTATAGGTAGATGGCAGTAAAATGAAGTATGCTCTTGACAATAGTAAAGGATGATGAAATTCAAGGGTAGATTTTTAAGAAACCCTAAATATGAAGGGGCTTTGAAGAGTTCACAGAAAATTAAATTAAAAGATAATAGAATTTTTCCATGTGAATCCCTCTCATGTATGTTTATGTATATAGATATTATTTTATAATGCATAACTAGTATATAATTCCTCAGCTTTTAAAACTAACATGGGTAGATTTATTCACATTACATTTCCTACTCAGGGAAGAAAGGTCAGACAAAAACACAATGATGAATTCATAAAACTTCAAAAACTCATCAACTGGAAATGAATGAACCCCTTCAGGAATCTAGTCATATCGCCTGAGAGATATGATTCATTCTTATTGAAGAAACAGTTAACACAAATCAAATAGTTTCAACATCTGAAAACATCACATCCATCATGCCAGTCTCCTAGTCAAAATTCCATATGAAGCATTGGCTAGCTTTGTATGGCCCAGAGTTTGACCTACACACATAGAAGACAGATCGCTCACCAGATGCCTAATTGAACTTCAACTGCATCAACTATGTTTTTATGGTCTCTCACAACCCACTGTGAACAACGTAGGAACCATGACTTCCACAACTGATATTAGCATCACAATTCTTTTCATCCAACTTTTACTCTGACATATAGGTTTATAGAGCAGAGCATCAGTTTCATTCAACTCTTCAGAAACATTTTATTTCATTTATTGCAATCGCCACAATGAAATCTTACTTAGTCCATTTCCTCCATGAATTTATTGTTTCCATTCCTCCTTTCCTAACCCTTCAGAACTGTATTGTTGGGTAAATGATGCCCTTATGATCTCAAATGGTTGATTATTCTAAGGTGTACACACTTCACTACTGTTATTGGTCTCCTTATAAACCTATCCATTTCTTGGCTAAACATTGAGCCATGGGGGTGAATTGAGTACCAACCTGAAGGGTAAAAGAAGCCATAGTCTTACCACTCTATATGACTAATAAATCTAGTCCTATAATTTTCAGTTTTGTTCCATATTTTCCTAACTATCCAGGACCTTATAATTCAGGCCCTTTTTCAGTAGTTGTTAGTAGTAGCAGGGCATCATCCAGTTCTTCTCGTCTCATGGTTGCAAACTGATGTTCGCATAGTCCATTAATCCATTAGATTAACTGTTTCCAGTGCCTCTCACTCAATCTTCTCTACGAATGGGGAGAGACTAATAGTTGCACCTTAAAGGGCTGCTTTGAATATCCAGACGATACACACCAAAAGGGGATGAAGTCTTTGACAATGGCAATAGCATTGTCTATGTCAATAGTGCTTTGACAATTGACCTAGGTGTCCCCTGAGACCAAACTCCTAAGAGCCCTCCAATGCAGCACCTCATGCCTGCAAAGTATTGGGTTATATAAAAAGTTTTCATACATTTCTTACATACTTGGATATATTTGCAGCAAATATAAATACAAATATACAAAGATTCTCTGCCCCAATAAATGCTTTGGTGTTTTAGGGTACAAAAGAGACCCCAGTATCAAGTATAACTTAAAAATATTACTGAATCTTAAAAGGAACAAAAACAACACAAAACACAGACACATCATTTGGATGAGGGAAGCCCTTAGCCACTGAATGCATAAATAAGTCATGGAACAAAGGAAACTACACACATTCACTACTGATGACAGAGTAACACATCGCAGTTACAGGTGGGGCTACAGAAGTGGGAAGAGGCCTATTACTGGGACATGTACATCAAGTGAGATAGAAGAGGTTGGCCAGGGCCTTCTGACTAAGGCAATAAGGCATGGCACATGACTGCAACCTCCAGTTCTGCACACCAAGGACACACCTAGGCAAGCCCCTAAAAGAGACTGCCCCTCCCTGGGCTGGTTGGAAATAAGTGGAGGCAATCCACTTTCCAATGCATTCTACCTGCGTGCAATATCATCTACATCCTTGGTCAATGATCAGAAGGAATTCAATGAAAGTTTAATCTATGTGGCATCTCTGCAAATGGATTTTGGGTTTTGCTGTTATCCACAGCCTCTGCAAATGGGGTGCTCAAAAGATAAGCTCTAATACTGACAGTCTCCCTCCCACCACACCTTTCGCCCGTGTGTCTAACCAAGCATCTACTTGTAGATCATAATTATTGCAAGGTTTTGTTCATCACAGTATGTACCTCTGTAGCCTTTGACCCTTGCAAACCTCTCAGTGTCTTCGCCCTGCTTCGATCCTCTGTTGACAAGCTCCCTCTTCTGTCTTGACCTCCCCTTCATCAAATTGATACTTGTCCACCTTGAGCCACTGCCTTACTCTCCTTTACCTTCCCACCCTTGGCAACCAAAAAATGTTTCTCGTGGTGTCAAAACTTTTCCTTGACTTTAAAAAATAATTTAGCCTCATTATACTTTTTTAAAACATTTTATTAGGGGCTCATACAACTCTTATCACAGTCCATACATATACATACATCAATTGTATAAAGCACATCTGTACATTCTTTGCCCTAATCATTTTCTTTTTTTTCTCCTCTTTTCTTTTTTGACATTTTATTAGGGACTCATACAACTCTTATCACAATCCTTACATATACATACATCAATTGTATAAAGCACATCCATACATTCCCTGCCCCAATCATTCTCAAAGCATTTGCTCTCTACTTAAGCCCTTTGCATCAGGTCCTCTTTTTTCCCCCTCCCTCCCTGCTCACCCCTCCCTCATGTGCCCTTGGTAATTTATACATCGTTATTTTGTCATATCTTGCCCTATCTGGAGTCTCCCTTCCCCCCCACCTTCTCTGCCATTCCTCTCCCAGGGAGGAGGTCACATGTGGATCCTTGTAATCAGTTCCCCCTTTCCAACCCACTCACCCTCCACTCTCACAGCATTGCCCCTCACACCCTTGTTCCTGAAGGTATCATCCACCCTGGATTCCCTGTGCCTCCAGCCCTTATATGTACCAGTGTACAACCTCTGCCCTATCCAGCCCTGCAAGGTAGAATTCGGATCATGGTAGTTTGGGGGAGGAAGCATCAGGATCTGGGGGAAAGCTGTGTTCTTCATTGGTACTACCTCGCACCCTGACTGACCCATCTCCTCTCCTAAACCCCTCTATGAGGGGATCTCCATTGGCCGACACTTGGGCCTTGGGTCTCCACTCTGCACTTCCCCCTTCATTCAATATGGTATATATATATATATATACCATACACACACACACACACACACACACACACACATATATATACATATACACACATATCTTTTTTTTTTTTTTGCATGATGTCTTATACCTGGTCCCTTTGGCACCTCATGATCGCACTGGCTGGTGTGCTTCTTCCACGTGGGCTTTTTTTGCGTCTGAGCTAGATGGCCGCTTGTTCACCTTCAAGGTTTTCAGACCCTAGACACTATCTCTTTTGATAGCTGGGCACCATCAGCTTTCTGCACCACATTTGCTTATGCACCCATTTGTCTTCAGCGATCCTTAGCCTCATTATTCTTAATGCTATTGTCGTTTAGTTGATTCCAATACATAGTGACCCTACGTAGGAAGGTTCAGCACCCACCCCACAGGGTTCCCAAGGCTCTAGTCATATCTGTTGTGGAAGAAATATAGCCAGAATGGTCCTTGGAAACAAAGATGGAGAGACTTTGGACATGTTGACCAGGAGAGACAAGTTTCTGGAAAAGGACACATCATGATCGGTCAAGCAGATGGAGCAATTTACAAAGGGAAGTGCCCCAGAAAGATGGAGGCTCACTGACACATTTTTCCCAGTGGAGATCTGAGTGGGTTTTACCTTCCATCCTTTAGATGAGTGGTCAAATGCTCAACATCTGATGGCCAAGTGCAGTTAAGCTGACTCCAGCTGATAGCAGAGCATATCAAATATGGTGACTGGGTCTGATTGAGACAACCAAAGGATTCTACTATTTGTGAAATTATCCAAATGTTTCTATTGCTGAGAATCAACTTGAAATATGGCTATAATTTAAGATTGCAAATAGTAACAAATGGGCTTTGCACTTTTATTCAGAAGAAATTACAGAATAGCCACAATAGATATTATATAACTTTTTTAAAGATTTTTAACCCACAAAGTTTTATTCTTATTTACCAATTAACAGAACACAACTGCAGCAAACTGGATTCTATTTTCCTTGGAATCATATCTTCTTTCATTTCGCATTTTAGAATCTTGAGGTATTTAGTACACCTTGACTATGACTGACCAAGTCTAACTCCAAGGGGTGCTTACTACTATTGCACTCAGGTTTACAGTGCATCAGAACTGACTGCAGGAAAGCTAACAATTACACAGCATCATCAAATAATATCTACCATGCTTGAGACTAGTATTGAGTCCTCCTTGAGGACTTTACAGAAGGAAATGTCTTCTCCATGGTCATTTCAGTCAGCAAAGCAGATCTATAGATTGCCAGACTGTAGTCTGGGGACACTGCCACCTATGACCATGCAAGAAACAGTGAAATCTCAATCCTGAAAATGCCAGAAACCCAGACAGAGGGAATGACTTTGACAATTAGTTTGTTATTGCTTTTTTATATATATAATAATGTTTAAAGTAAAAGAAATGTTACCAAAAGATAACACAAGTATTTTGTGAAGCATATTATATATTTTAAAGCAGTTGAATATTACAAAACATTAATAATATGCACACTAATTTATGTCACAGTTTATATGCTTTAGTATAGGAATTTTAACATATATGCACATTTGCAATCAATTTGTATCAAATTCTAAAAATTAGAACTTACAGTATTTTTATTTAAGCATCTCACTAGTTCAATTAAAAACATTTTTCTATTTAATATAGCTTGCAAAGCATTCATTCTTTGTATCTTTAGGGAAAATCAATATCAAGAAAGGCAAAAATATTTTAAAAAGCCATAGTAGAATAGAAAGGATTATATGTACAAGTTGAATATATGTGTGAATCTAAATGAAGCATTGTAAGCCAAAATAATGAAGATCTAGAATTGATTTAGATTATTAAATTCCCACAAAAATGTCTCAATTTCCCTGGGTAATTAGGAAAATTTATACTTTAGAATTTCCACATTTTTTTCCATTCAGTAAAAATTAACCACTCTACCTAAAAACTTGCTTTACTGAAATAATTTGACCTTAAAAGAAAATGGGCTTTCAAGAGTTTTTTTAAGCACTAAGTAAATGATTATGATTTATCTTTAAGCTATTAACTTTTGTGTGTAAGATACACTGATTTAAAGTAAGTTCAAGGTTAGCTAAGTTTATACCAATACAAAATAAAGCAATTCCAGCTGACAAATCAGAAAGCTGGAAAATAAGGCTTGTGGGTAAAGAATGAAACAGGATGTGCCTTAGGTGTTTTTTTTTTAATCAAACAAGTTGAGCAAGTTGCATGATTGTCAGGTTCAAAAATTGTAATAAATCAAAGATTGACTAGGTGGACTTTATATGATTAACAGATAAGGAGACATATTTGCAAATTATTCATATTAGTAAAAACCTATTAAAATATAATCCTCTTACATTTTATTAATATGGAAGAGTATATCTCTGAACATAGAGTGGAGCAAAAGGCATACTGGGAGTTGGACATTTGACTATTTAAAGTAAAGAAAATACAATATTTAAAACAATGTATGTTGTTATCATGCTATGAGCTTTAGCTCACATTCTTAATTTCCATGATTTTTATGTAGGAACCAATATTGGTCCTCCTCTAACCTTGGTTTCATTTAATTCAAGTGGAAGACACCTCTTTGCTACTATAACTCTAAAATGCTAATTCCCGAATGGATTATTGAAACACTACTGCATACTCATATGCTCTTCTCCCATGGAAAATGTCCATGTTTGCCATTAATGATTATCTTTCTTCAGGTGAGTTTAATATCTATATTCCAAACTCTGAGATCTCTGTCTTTATTGACAATGATCCACCTCCAACTAAATGATAACCATCTCACTGACATGTCTCACTGTGATCTCAATTTATGCACATCAAAAGCAATGCACTGTCTTTTCAAAAAACAACAACAAAAATGAACTATTATTGACTTCTACTGCTACCATCACCATTTCCACAATAGACTGGACTTCATACTCTGGCCATCTAAGGAGCCCTGTTGGCATGATGGGGAACCACTCAGCAGGTAACCCAAGATTAAATTATATATATATAATGTCCTCTCCAATAAACTGGTCAGGAAATCCCTCATATATAACCAAGTGTTTTTGGCATCTGAGTTAGTTTATTGTGCTAACCTGGCCAATAAACACTAAACATGTGGGATTAATTGAAGGGCAGATGGATAAATGGCTCAGTGAGCCTCACCTTTTGAGTTCTTGGGTCTCTTGCTTTGTGATGGTCGCACCACGGCGTAGCTACCTTAGCAGTTCCCTACTTCAGCTGGAAAGGCTGACTTCCTGCAAGACATCCCTAAGGAGAAGCCACATGGACCTACCCTGATGCTGCTCTGGGTGCTGGAGAAGCCTTGTGGAGACCCCTGCCAGCACTGAGATGCTTACACATTCACTGACTCAGCTTTCCTCCTGCCGTCAACGTCATTGCGTCTGCTTTGTGAGATGGAGGAGGACTTTGTGGATTGGTGTTGGACATATGGGTTAATGTTGGACTTGTGGACTTGGACAGCACTTGGTTGGGCTGTTTTTTTAATGCTCACTTAACCTTTATATAAAACTCTCTCTTATACATGAGTTTCTGTGGATTTGTTTCTCTAAAGTGCCAAGACTAATACAGCATCTTTCTATTTTACTTTTCAATTAAGTTAACCAAGTATACTTTATTAGAGAAAAGATACCCCCAACAAAAACATTTTTTAAAGAAAACTACAAAGCAGACTGAAAAACAGCAACAAGCTTTCATCAGAGAACCAAAGGTCCCTAAATGTTAACAGAACAAACAGAATTCTTTTTTTTTCCCTTAATGTTGGTTCATTCCATTTCTAAAAAAGAGAACACTATTCCATTCGAGTCAGCAGCTAAAAAGATTTTAAGCCATATAATCATTAACCACTCCAAAATGGGAAGTCAAGGGTTTGCTCACTTTCATTTTAAAGTTCAATCAGGTAACTCAACTTGCTGAAGCAGCAGTGAAATAAAAATAAGCACTTTGAACTGAACTTTGTAATATAATGTCAGCAACAAGTTTTGACAAGAGTACAAACAAATTTACTTGTTACTCAAACTTAAATTGTCTCAGGTCAACTTTTTTAGATTTTATTGTACAACATAGCTATGTCCTAATATGAAAAAGACATGGTCCACACAAGGAAAGAAAGTGCAGACCATTAAAGGATGCAGACAAGTAGCGGTCCAAATAAAGTGTCCTGGAAGGTTTATACAGGAGTTTGGATGGTGAGGTGGCTAAAGCACTCAGTTGCCAATTGAAACGCTGGTGGTTCAAACCGACCAGCCACTCTTCTGTAAAGATTATGGTCTTGGAAACCTGATGAGAAGTTCTATTCTATCCTATTGGACTGTATGAGTCAGAAGAGGCTGGATAGCAACAGATTTGGCGTTTGTTATTTTAAGTCTAGAAAAGGCTAGATTTGAAGGATGTTCATTTTAAAAACAATGCTATCATAATATTTATTTTAATGATACTGTTAAAAATCCTCCATGAGAGAAAAGATGAAATAGTATTTATAACAACAATAAAGTGAAGGGCATCTAAACACCTAGAAGAAAGATAAAAGATAAGCTGTGGTCTACCTACAGTGGTGAGATACATATATATCTATATATATATTTATAAAAGAATGTTTACTGATACTGAGACATATTCTTGGTAACAGAAATAAAATCTATATTAGAAATATGAGGTAACTTCTAATATGCAGAATTTTATGTATTAGATGTCCTTAGATATGAAATTCATGTATCTAATTATTACTTAAGACAATCAGTGACAACTGGGATTTTTAATGCACCTGGTTAGGCTGTCCAGCGAGATGCTGGTTTTATAAAAGTAGCATTTGCCAAGGGAGGTGTAAAAGCAAATAGCAATGTGGCAGAGGCACAGGACACCAAAGTAGGGAATGAGAAAAGTCCCATGACATTGAAGTGATTCAATTAGTCATAAAACAAAAGGTTAAATGAATAATTTGCTCTATAAAATTTCACTCAAACTATAACAAGATGTTTTAAAAAATAATACAGCTACTCAAAATAGGTATGCAGTATGCAATCAAATTAAAATATTTGATTTGACCAAGAGACTCCAATTTAGGAACGCAAATATATGCTTTAAAATACTTTTATTGCAATCTGAAACACTAAATAAAAACAATGTTTTTTTCCTTACTAATCCTTAATTATAATTAAATATTAATTGACTTATGTCTTCTTTCTATGGATGAATAAATTAACTGGTTGCATTTTCTTTACTTATCGAGGACAAACAATAAGTGTATTAGAGTTGGATTGGACTTTACAGATTATCATTTATTTCCCATTCTAATTCCAGAGTCTGATTCTAAATACTCATTGAACTGGATAGATTAAATGGTATTAAGAAAATATGAAGAGAGGTTAATATCATTTATGCACAGTCATATATATGTGTATGTGTCTATAGTCCACTCTTTTAATACCATTTCCTCACAAATTGTTTTAAACCAGTGTGGTGTGTGTAAGAAAACATGACAACATGGAACTGGTCAGAATATGTGAAATTTTAATTTGATAAATAGACAACAAGCATGGATGTGGCACAAAAGAATATACGTAATTACATAACTGAAGACAGATAACAAAATTTGAGCCACCCATTGAGTCTAGACTGCAAATCAGTTTCTGCATCTATCATTACATTGAAAAAGCTCTGTTCAAATATGCACTTTCACAATACTCATTTCCCTTGTAAGCATCCACCTTTCTACTTCAGTGGCATACAATCTTCGACAAACTCTGATGTGTTGCATTTTCTATTGGAGCCCTGATTGCATTGTGGGTTATAAATTGGTTAGCAGTGTGAACCCATCAGTTACTGATGGAGAAAGATTAAGGCGATCTCCTCCGGGAAAAAATGTAAGCTTAAGAAAACTTAGGGAGCACTTCTTCTCGTTCGGAGTCATGTGTGAGTAAGAATCTACTCGATGGCACTTGGTTGGTACTTACAATTCCACTCAGTTCAAAATATCACTATGAGTTTCTTATAATAAAACTTTAATTTCATTTAAAACATTTGAAGCTTTCTGAATATTTTCTGGCTATTAGTTTCTAATTTAACTCCATTGGAATCATCTTGCATTGTATGACGTGAGTCATTTTAAACTTTTGACACTTGTTTTATGGTCTAGAATGTCAACGGACTTTATAAATTAATGGAAAAAAATCCATTCTCTTTTAATTCCATTTTTCTGCATTTTTTCCAATCTCCCTTACATGGTTTTTCTTTGTAAACAACCTATGTGACCATGAAAAGAATATTTAATCTGCCATTTTTTGTGTGTTCTGTAAATATAAATTGGCTCCATTTGGTACATAGTTTTGTTCAAATCTTGTGTAACCAAAGCAAAAACAGCGGCAGAGTGGTTGAGTCTGCGCTATAGGGTTCCACACTATAGGGTTCCATATTTATGGAAGCTGACCGTAACTTCTTTCTCCAGCAGAGCAGCCGGTCAATTCAAACTGCCAACGTTTTGGACAGTAGCTGAGTGCTAAATTTTTGTCTAGCTCTTTTATTAGTTATTTGGAGAGAGAATAAAACATCCAACTGCAATTTCACATAAGTCTATTTCTCATGGTAGGTCTGTATAGTTTTGCTTCATGTATCTTGGAGCTCTGTTTTTAGGTACATCAATACTAAGCAGTTATATGTCTTGATAAGTTGAGAGGAACCTTGGTGGTGTAGTGGTTAAGCTTTGGGTTGCTCTCCACAAGGTCATCAGTTTAAAACCAAGAGCCACTTCAAGGGAGAAAGACAAGGATTTCTATGCCCATAAAACAGTTACGACCTCAGAAACCTACAGGGGCAGTTCTACACTGTCCTATATGGTCGCTATGAGTCAGAATCAACACAATGGCAGTTAGTTTTCCCTTTTTAGCTTTTTAAAATAAATTTTGTTTTGTAGTAAGTTGACATACTTATAATGTGAAATATATCATCACTAGTAATATTCTATGCTCTGAAAACAACCTTCCTGTTAATATAGCCATTTGAGTTTTCATTTGATTCATGATATGTGCTATATCTTTTCCCAAAGCTTTTCATTTAACCTATTAATGTGTTTTATATGAAAAAGTGTATATTGTTCATAGTATATAGATTGGTCTTGCATTTTTAATCACATCTGATAAAATCTATCTTTAATTAGTTTTTCTAGACCATTTATATTTAATGTGATTTTAAAATGGGTTTGTTTAATTTTTTTTGCAATTTATTCTATGTCCAATCTGTCCTTTTTCCTCTCTTTATATATTTTTGGGGATCACTGTAATTTTGTCTTATGATTCTATTTTATTTCTTTTGGTTGTTTATTAGCCATAACTTCTTTCTTATGTTATTTAAGAGCTTCTCTATAGGAGCCCTGGTGGCACAGTGGTTATAAGTTTGGCTGCTAACCAGAGAGTTAGCAGTTTAAAACCACTGGTTGCTCCAGGGGAAAAAGATGAGGCTTTCTACTCTCATATAGCTAGAGTCCAGAAACCCCATATAAGCAATTCTACTTTGCCCTATAGGGCATTATGAGTTGGAACTGAATCAATGGCAGCGAATTTTGTTTTTGAGTTTAAAGTTTATGACCTTAGAGTCTAACTTCAAGTGTTAAATTATACCACCTTAGAGATGGTCTGAGAATCTTCCAATCCATAATATACCTCTATCTAACTCCTCCCAACACATGCTATTAATCGGGTTCTTGCTAGCTTTTAAAAAAATGATTTTTTTTGTTAGCAGTTTTTGGAGACATAATTCGCTTACCATACAATTAACTCTCAGAAAGATCCCTTTGAAATTCCCTTTAGTACATTCAAAAAGTGTTGCAGCCAACACAATAAATGCTTTTTGAATATTAAACGGATCCGCAGACAACAATGTCATGCCCGTTATTAGTCACCTCTCACTTCTTCCAGGCTCTTAATTCTGGTTATACTGAATCTACTTTCTGTCTCCATAAATCAATGGCTTGAGGCAGCTCTGATTCATGTTGACTTATGTGTGTTAAAGTATAACTTTGCTCTGTAGGTATTTAATACCTCTGACCTTTCAGAGGTACATGTCAGACACCTTTTGTGGAACCTCTAGGAGGTGAGCATTAACTTTTAGGCTTTTGTTTAGCAGTCAAGTGTGTTAACAGTTTTCGCCAGCCAGGAACTCACCAGTCTTGAAAGATATGTCAGTACTTGGTGTTTTTATATATGGAATCCCAAAACATGAAGTCTTTTGTGATGGTCTTCTTTCACTTAGCATAATGCTTCCAATGTTTATCCATTTTGCATATTACTGTTACATAGGTTATTTTTGAATCATTTTATTGGAGGCTCGTACAATTCTTATCACAATCCATACATACATCCGTTGTGTCAAGCACATTTGTACATTTGTTGCCATCATCATTCTCAAAACATTGGCTTTCTACTTGACCCCTTGATATCAACTCCTCATTTCCCCCCATCCTCCCCACTCCCCCTTCCCTCATGAACCCTAGATAATTTATAAATTATTATTATTTTGTCATATCTTACACTATCCAATGGCTCCCTTCCCCACTTTTCTGTTGTCCATCCCCCAGAGAGGAGGTTATATGTATATTCTTGTAATCCATTCCCCCTTTCTACCCCACCGCCCCTCCACTCTCCCAGTATCGCCACTCTCACCACTGGTCCTGAAGGGATCATCCAGCCTGGATTCCCTTTGTTTCCAGTTCCTATGTGTACCAGTGTACATCCTCTGGTCTAGCCAGATTTGTAAGGTAGAATTGGGATCATGATAGTGGAGTGTAGAAAGCACTTAAGAACTAAAGGAAAATTGTATGTTTCATCACTGCTACACTGCACCCTGACTGGTTTGTCGCCTTCCTGTGACCCTTCTGTAAAGGGGTGTCCAGTTGCATCCAGATGGGCTTTGTCTCCACTCTGCACTCACCCTCATTTACAATGATATGATTTTTTTTTGTGTTCTTTGATGCCTGATACCTGATCCCTTCAACACCTCATGGTCCATGTGGGCTTTGATGCTTCTGAGCTAGATGGGTGTTTGTTTACCTGCAAGCCTGTAATATCTATTGATAGCCGAGCACCATCAGCTTTCTTCACCACATTTACTTATGCACACATTTGTCTTCAGTGATTGTGTCTGAAGGTGTGCATCATGGAATGTCAATTTAATAGAACAAAGTGTTCTTGTATTGAGTAAGTACTTGAGTAGAGGTCCAATGTCCATCTGCTGCCTTAATACTAAACCTATAAATATATGCACATAAATCTATTTCACAACCATCCTATATAAATATATTTACATATACACATGCCTGTATTTAGACCTCTATAAATATTCTTTGCCTCCTATCTCTTTCCTCTAATTCCTTTTACTTTCCTGTAGTCCCACTATCATGCTCAGCCTTCAGTTGGATTTCAGTAATTTCTCTTGGTTTCATTGCCCTTGCTGAATCCTTACCAGGCCTCTCACACCCTCCTTGCCACTAATTTTGGATCAGTTGTTGCTCTCTCATCCTTTCCCCTGGCTCCCCCTCTGCCATGTCCCCATAGGAACCATTGTTTTCTCCCAGACTGTTCATCCAGCCTATCTTATCTAGATCAATCTGCAGAGATAATAATATGCACCAAAAGACAAGGCATAGCAAGACAAAGCAACAAAAGAGAAAACAATGATGACAACGAAAAAGAAAACCAATGACCCAGAAAAGAATAAATTAATTTTAAATAAAAGAAAAAGAAAAAATTTTAAAAGCAAAGAAAAACCTGTAAGTAGATCATGGTCTGATTTTTTTTTTTTAACCTCTAGGCATGTCCTCCATTCAAGTCCGATGGAGTGCCAAGCTCTGGCCCCAAAGTCTATCCTTTGCACTCCCTCAGGAGCTCCCTGCTCTGCTCCTCCCACCACCACCCCACACCTGCACACCTTTAATGTTTTGCCTCCAGTGTTGTCCCCCGTTGGCCCCCTTAGGGCCATGAGCCAGCAAGGGACGTCGTGTCTAATAGTGGGATTAGCCATATGGTCTACTCTGTGCATCGGCTGTTGAGAGTGGAGATATCATCCTCCAGGCCTGGTGGGACAGGATGTGCTCCACTCTCTTTCTCCCCATTCATTTGCTCCCATGTGCTCTGATCACAGATGTCCCTCTCCCCAAGCTGCAGCTTCAGTGCTGTCCTCTAAAGTCAATTCTTCTGGGGGAGGGATAGTTGTCCATGAGCCCTTAGGCCCCTCCACTGGCTCCCCTCTCCATGTGTTACATAGGTTATAAGGCCTGCAGATTTTTATTCTTTCTATCTCTTTATGACATTATTTTTAAATTAGTTCCATTGAGCTACAATGAACACATTACACAATTCAATAGTTCAATCATATCAAGAAACATTGTGCAATCATCATTACAGTCAACTTTGTAACTTTTTTTCCTTCTTATACCCATTGGTGCTGACACCCCATGTAGCCCTCAACCTTTGTGGAGCACTGGTAATGTTATTTTACCTACCACCTTCATAAATCCACCTTTGACTTTCCTTACAGAAAACCATACAAAGCAAAGTCAAAAATAAACAAAAAAGGACCTCGCAACAAGAATCAGATAAACCAGAGGAAGACCGCAATCTAAGAAAAAGCAGAAGATATTAAAAGAATTGAGTATACAAAGGGAAATCTAGTAACAAGTTACTACTTTCCAATCTAAGTACAGCCACTATGAACCACTTTACGGTATTCTTCATCTGACATCAGGACTGCTCACATTCTAGCTTATGGACATTAGAGATTAACCGGCGACTGAATCCATGAGAGGACCATTGCATTCTGAAAACCAAGTATTTAAAATTTAGGCATGGGTACCATTCCTTCCTCCAGGTTTGGATCTTTTTATTCACAACCCTTGCTCACATACACTGGTGTGCTATTGTGTGAACTTTGTTGACTCCTGAATTAGATAGCTATTTTGAAAAAAGCCTGTAAGATTCCAGATGTTATTTTTCCTGATAGCTGAGGAACATCTGACTTCCTCACCACTCTTTGCTACAGCTCCCATATCTTCACTGATCTCCTTAGGAGGGTGAATACCAAGCAAGGCCATGTCGTAAGGACTAATTGCTCTTACCTTAGGGATCCTATTAAGTGAGAGTTTGAAATCCATTCAAATATTTACAGTTTATGTATGTCCGGGGTTCACTTTTAGAAACATCTTTATCATTTTCAGTAGTACATCATAGATCATCCCCATGGGACTTATGGTAATTCTAGTGATAGAAACATTATTATAATCAATGGTAAAGCACTGTTGTGCCAAATGTTTTATATACGTGTAGGAAAGTTTGTCCAACGCACGAATCATCTACTTTTACACCATCATAATTTGGGTAAACGGACACTAGGTATACAAGTCCTGGGAGCTGGAGCTATGGCAATTCGTTCTGTCACACTCATTTACGAAGGCAGAACCATGCCTGGTAGAGTAATCTATGTCACCAGAAGGCAGACAGAACATGAAAGCAGCACTGGGCACTTTAAAAGCATAGGTCCAAACCCACCCAAACACCAACACCACCAATTCGCTAACCTTGGGACAGCGATCATCGGCTTCTCCCACAGGGGTATGCCAGCCTCCAGTTCCAGGGAATATGCCAGCTCTGCCACAAGTAAGGTCAAGGCTAAATCCAATTTGGCCAGTGGAGTTTCTAATTCGGGGCTTTCTAGTAGAGCGTATGAAGGGTGTTATATATCTTGAAAGGACAGAGTTCAATGACATTGAAATAATTAGAAATCAAATATTTTATGCATGTAATTACTATTTTTAGAGGATTTTGTGTAGATCTCTATTTAAATCTGGCCTCCTTATTATTTCTTATAGTTCAGGTCTGCTGGTAATAACTTCTGTCATTTTAGCTATGTTTGAACAAGTTTTGATTTCACTTTGACGTTTGAAAGCTAATTTCACTGTATATTAACATTTCAGTTTGATAATGTTCTCTTCTAGCATTTTAAATACATTCCTCAGTAGTCCTCTCTCCTGAGTGACTCCCAACAAGAAATATGCTGCTGTTCGTATCTTTGTTCCACACATGTTGTTCCTCTGTGTCAAAAGAGTCTCTGGTTGCTTCAAAGGTTCTCTCTTTATCATTAGTTTTGAATAGTTTCATTATAATGTACGCTTGTATGGTTTTCTTCTGCTTGGACTTCATTGAACTTCTCAGACACGAGGACTTATTTTTTCAAATATGCCTATACCCACATTCTCCACACACTATTCCTTTCTTTAGAGACTTCAACTAAGTTGGTCCACAGCTCACTGATAATATTCATTTTTCTCTTTTTTTAAATAGTCTGTGAATTATCAAAATCAAGTGATTTTCTACATCTGTTTCTCCCACAATATCCAATCTGCCTTGCACACCATCCAGTATAATGTTAATCTCAGACATTGTAATATTCATTTCTAAAGCTTTGGTGTTTGTGTTTTGTCTTCCACATAAAGAGCCCTTACACCCTGTGGGTTAAACACTGCATGGCAAGCCCACCAGCCATCCAGTGGTGGAGAGAGGAGGTTATCTGCTCCAATAAAACTTTATAGAACCTCGGAAACTTTATACAAGGCTGTTATACTTAGCAATGGACTTGATGGTACTCAGTTGGGACTTGGTGAGGATTCATGTCATAACTGAGAAGTCAGAGGGAACCTATCCGTCACTGCACAGGACACAGACATGGCCGTCTGCCTCCACAGGTATTTGGGCCCACTCTGTGGCAGTTCTGCGCTGTCCTGTAGGGTTGCTATGATGTGCAAATTACTCAATGACAAAAGGTTCACTAAAATAAGACACTGCAGCAAATGCCTGGTAGAGTAGAAACGTTCTAGTCATATTAGTGGAAGCTAGCCTCATTATTAGAACGGTGTAAGCCAGGAACTGTATTTAATTTTTTATCTGAGTGATGTTTTGTTATGTTAATTGTGGAATATGACACATATAGGGAAAAGTGTGTGAACCTGAGTTGCAAAACAATATGCTGGACCTATTGAAATGTGTGGTCTGTGAAATACGTCCCAGTAAAACTATTTTCTAAAAAACATGCATATAGACTTTCTTTTCCCTCTCCCCCTGCCTCCCTCCTTCTCCTTCCACCCTCCCCTTGGCTTCATCATAAACATCAAAGTCTGCTTCTGTTGGTGTGAAAACATTTTTTTTCTTTTACTATAGTGGTTTCATGTAGTCATTATGAGATTGACTAACTTGACTGAGCATAATGTGTTACAACTTCGTCCATCTCATGAGGTGTCTGACAGTTTCATACTCGTTTTTAGAGATGTATGATATTCCATTGTGTGTATATTGGAGTTGATTCATCCATTTTGCTACAGGTGGTCATTTGGGTTGTTTCTGCCTTTTCCCTCGTGTGGAGAGCACTGTCATAAAATGAGTGTACATAAATCCATTCATGTTTTGTTTTTTATTACTTTTGTCTTCAGCAATTGCGGTGTCCAATTTAAGAATGAAATTGAATTGAAGATGTGAGTGTGGAAAGATTGAAATATGTTGACAACAAGAATGTGCTACATTGCCTGGGTGATTATTCTCTAGCATTATTTATAGTTTTTGCCGCTGAGGGACTCTGGATATAGGGAAATGTCAACAGAAAAGCACTTGACTTATGTATTTACAAGACAAATTGGAAATCACATCAACATAAGTTAGCATTTTTCAGGAAATTTGTCAAGATGTCTAAAATTATTAACCAAAAATTATAAAAAATAATCAATGTGCAGTGGCAAAATTTTTTTTTAAATAATCAATGTGTTGTGCCAGCACAGAAAAACGGAGCTTCATTATAGTCTCCATTGACTATTAATAGGTTTCTCCATTTTAACTGACATTGAATTTTTATAATATAGCACAAGTATGTGAAAAAAATTATTCAATGTTCTCTTGAAAATAGTTTTCTATAAGCCTTTCATAAGCAGCCATAACTCCCTCGCCCAGATCCTCACTCTACCAGACTGTGTCCCACTCCTCTTACCAGTGTTACCTTCTTACGTATGGTCTGGGGTGGATAACACACCAAGATGCTCCACACAAAATGCTTTGTCTCATTTAATATTCTCTCTCTTGATTTTTATTTATTTTCAGTCTACTATACTGAAGACAATTTAACTCCTCAAAAATTTTAAATGTCTTTTGTTGGGTTTTTTTTAATACTTAGATTTTTATAATGTTCTTGCATGAAATGGTTTAAAATGCCTATTTTTGAATGTGGCCTTAGAGTTTCCCAGGTACCTTTCTAAGTACTTTTCATGTTGACTCTCACAAAAAGGTGTACCCATTTTCACTGTCCATTTACAGACAATGTTATACAATCATGAAGACGTTGAATAATTTTCCAGGAAGGGACCAAGAAGGAACTCTAAGGCAGGTGTTTTTATTTTGGATTCTACCATTTCATCACTACTGCACAACGGCCACGTGGACAGCAATCATATGGTTGTTGTTGTTGGGTGTCAACGGGTTGGTTCTGATACATAGCCATCCTATGTGCACTCGATCAAAATATCCCCACGCCTGCACCATCTTTACAACTGTTCTTATGGTTCAGCCCATTATTGCAGCCCTTGTGGCAATTCATATGGTTGAGATTTCTTTTCTCTGACCCTCTACTTTACTTTTTCCAGGAACTGTTCTCTCCTGATAACATGTCCAAAGTACATGAGAAGCCTCTCCATCCTTGTTGCTAAGGAACATTCTGGTTGTACTTCTTCCTAGGCAGATGTGTTCATTCTCTGGCCTAGACAGTTAAGATTTATTGTGCCAAACTGGCCAATAAACACATGTGAGGGTTAATTGAAGGGTGGAGGGATAAATGGCTCAGTGAGCCTCACCTTTCTAGTTCTAAGATCTCTTGCTTTCTGATGGTCGGACCAGGTGCAGCTGCCTTAGCCAGTCCCCTGCTTCAGCTGGCAAGGCTCACTTCCTGCAAGACATCCCTGAGGAGAATCCACATGGACCTACCCCAGTGCAGCCCTGGGTGCTGGAGCAACCGTGTGGAGACCCCTGCCAGCGCTGAGATGCTTACATGTTCACTGTTTCGGCTTTCCTCCTGCAGTCATTGCGTGTGTTTTGTGAGATGGAGGAGGACTTTGTAGATTGGTGTTGGACATATGGGCTAATGTTGGACTGGCTTGGGCAGCACTGAATTGCAATGTTGTCTTGATGTGCACTTACCCTATACATAAAACTGTCTCTTATACATGAGTTTCTGTGGATTTGTTTCTCTGATGTACCCAGAATAACACACTGGCTGCCCACAAGCTCACAATATTCTTTGCAAGTAATGTTATATTTACATTTATTTTCGACATATGTAACTTGAGGATGGTTGTCCATTCATTGTAAATATTGAAATCAATTTTGCATTCAGACAGATGACTCTGCAAGTAATATAAATAAAACCAGGAGTAAACCAGGCTTAAAGAAAATTGTATCATAGCTCTGCTAGAAACAACTTCTAAGAAACTGCATATTTGGTTATGTGCTGTTGATCGAAATGAAGAGAAAAAAAGCAAACCACATAGATTTTGTTAACAACCACAAGTGTGACTTAATCACAATGAATACAAGTTGTAAAAAGACAGAAAAATAGACTTCCCATGTCAGCAACGTCTGATTTCCAGGAAATAGTAAGCAGAGAAAATAAAAGTAGCATAGGGAACTTGCTTAGGGAAATATGTTCAGTTCTTTTTGGCATACCAATATTAGTTGAATACTGATGTCATCCAACAAATGACAAAATCTAATTTAATAAACGTCCAAAAACTGATATTTCTTTGAATTTTGGAGAAATCATAGATGTTCTAGTACCAAATCTGCAGTTAATAACTCATGAATATCAAATAACATTACCTCCGATGTAATAAAACATCTATGTTTAATATTTGTTCATTAAAAAATGTTTACTATATTAGACCCTCAAATTTATTTAAATTCACACTATTCCAAACATTCTGTTTACGTGCTTACAATTACTGTCTAACACTCATCCTTCTATCTCCCACACTTTGTAGAACAAACACAAAATAAAAGCTTGTACCATTTACTGAACTGCATTTGTTTGACAGTTTATTGTATTGTGGTTGTTTGTCTGTTGCTGTCTTTCTGGAAGCTCTGCCATTGACCTTTCAAGTATCAGCAAGGTCACCCAAAGTAGACACATTTCAGTAGAGCTTCTACACTAAACAGAACAAATCATGCTTTGTCTTTGGCAAACCTGTTGCACAAGACCTCTTTAAAGTGTTGAAAGGCAAGGATATTACTTTGAGGACGCAAGCCGTGACATTTTCAATCACCATATATGGATCTGAAAGTTGGACACTGAATAAGGAAACCTGAAGAGGTATTGATGTATTTAAATGATGGAAAGAATGTCGAAAGTACATGGACTGCCAAAGGATCAACAAATCTCTCTGGGAAGAAGTACAGTTAGAAGACACCGTAGAGCAGTGGTTCTCAACCTGTGTGTCATGACCCCTTTGGGGGTAGAATGACCTTCTCACAGAAGTTGCCCAATTCATAGCAGTAGCAAAATTACAGTGATGAAATAGCAACAAAAATAATTTTATGGTTGGGCGGGGTCACCACAACATGAGGAGCTGTATTAAAAGGTCATGGCATGAGGAAGGTTGAGAACACTGCCTTAGTTGAAAGGAAGATGGTTGAGTTTGTTTCATGTATTTGAGACATGTTATGGGGAGAGACCAGGCCCTAGAAAAGGACATCATGCCTGATAGAGTAGAAGCTCAGCAAAAAAGAAGTAGAAACTCAACAAGTGGAATTGCCCCAGTGGCCGCAACAAGAGACTGAAACAAACGAACAATTGTGAAGGTGGTGCCGGACGGGGTGGTGTTTCCTTCTGCTGTGAACCAGGTCTGTATGAGCTGGAACCGACCCAGGGCACTAACAACAACATTCACTGGGTTCTGACTCAGACCAGCCCCGTGTGGGGCAGCCGAGATATGTACTACATAGAGGTTGCCATGGCTCCTAATTTGGAAGCTGGACACCAGGCCATCTTCCGAGGTATTTCTGTGTAGGTGGGAAACTGGAGTCACTCAGCTTAGCAGCCCAGCATGTTCACTTTTTTTTATCACCCAGGGTTCCGTATCTTATCTAAAACCAAAAATGAAACCAAACCCACTGCCACAGAGTCATGATACCTGGCATAAGGCGTGGCATAATACATGTTCATAAATGAACTGAACTGTACCTCTTTAGAATGTGAGAACAGCAAAAGACACTCCTTTACAGACGCGCAAACTAAAACCTAGGGAGGTGAAAAGACGTCCTGCTGGTGCCGTAGGTTAGGTGTTGAACCACTATCTGAAAGGGCTGTGGTGGAGATCCACCAGGCCTTCCTTGGGAGAAAGACGAGGTTGTCTGCTCCCTAAATGATTTAGTGTAATAAATCTTTTAGAGGGTTGTTAGAGGTCAAAATTAAATCAATGGCAGTGGAGGTTTTTTTGTTGTTGTTTATCAGCTGGTTGGTTTTCTTGAGGGGGTGTTTAGTGATGTGAAAATAACCCAAGGTAAGAGCAGATTTAAGACTATCACCAACACTCCTATCTCCATCACACCAAAAGCATTACTGAAAAGGCAGCAGCCCCAACAGGGTTGGGTTAATGTAGTGGTTAAGGTTTGCGCTGCTAACCACAAGGTCAGCAGTTCAAAAGCACTAGCTATTCTGTGGGAGAGAAAATATGGCTTTCTACTCCTATAAAGAGTTACATTCTTAGAAAACAACAGAGGAAATGCTACACTGTCCTATAGGGCCATTATCAGTTGGAATCAACTTGATGGTAGTGAGTAGGACTACTTTTATTGCCTATGCCAGAAACGTACCAAAGACTGCTGATAGAACAAACTAATCTGCCTTGGAAGAAGTGCTCCTTAGTAGCAATGATGGCAAGATTTACATACTTTGGGCAGATTGTCAGGAGAGGCCAGTCCCTGGAGATGGACCTGCTTCGGAAGGTACAGCAGCAGGGAAGGAGAGGAAGGCCCGCAAGGAGATGGATTGAAATTGTGATTGCAACAATGGGCTCAAGCATAAGAACAAGTGTGAGTAGTAAAAGCTTGGGCAGTGTTTAATGCTGCTGTGCCTATGGTCGCTATGGGAGTGAACCGACTCAATGGCACCTAACAACATGACTCAAAGGAGTTCTGGTGGCAGAGCAGCTTATGTGTTGGGATGCTGCCTTTCATGCCAGTCATTTGAATTTCTTGTCATTTCCCAAGAGAAAGTTCATATAAAATACTTGAATAATTACCCATCATATCATCCTTAAAGGGGCCTGTTCCATGGTTGGGTAAGGGTATGGCTGCTTTAAACTGCTAACGACAAGGTCAGTGGTTCAAACCCACCAGTTACTCTGTGGCGGAAAGGCGAGGCATTCTGCTGCTATCAGGATTTACAGCTTCCAGTCATTTAGTCAGAACCCCCTTGATGGCAGTGAGTTTGAGTTTGGGTTTGCTACTATTTATTGGATACAACTAGAATTTTACATTTTTATTTATTTACAATTAATTTTTATTTCTTTCCCCAGGAAATATAACATATTCCCTATATTTAAAATAATTTTTTAAGCATTAAAAGTGTTCCATTGCCATTAAGATCCTCTTCATCTCACAGATGAGTAAATTATCACCATTACTCTCATTACAAAGCTTCTTACACTTGAGCTGTCATTTTGCAGGTTCAATCAGAAAATAAAATTTAAGCAGGTTCTAATTTCACCAAATTAGTAACATTCAGCTTCTAGTGAGATTTATTATTTTATTCACAGAATATTTTTTAAAAGAAGCATATTAAACCGAATCATTTACCATTTAAGACTTTTTTTAATGCAGTGTGGGACTAGGAAACAATCAGCTATTATTCTCCATCTCAATCAAAATAACTGTAATGACTTCCAGGTGTTTTTTAAAAAGGCACTTCCCATCACTGTATAGGCCGTACTCTCTATAAATCTTCCTGGCTGGCACTTAAACTTTTCAATGGTATAAACACATTTCTAATGGAGGGGAGATATTAGGTTATACTTACGGGTATTGTGCAGCAAAGGAAAGAATTTTATTTAATGAGAAGACTTTCTGTGATGAAAATTAACTAATTTGCTATGTAATTACATAATAGGATCAGTCAAGAGCAACGTTCCATGCTATTTACATACTTGTTAAGATTTATGGAAGCAAAGACTAGATAATTAACTTATCTCTTGTAATATTTACCATAAAGTGAAAAAAATGGAAGGACAGGAACTGATCTTTGTTTAAAGATGAAAAAAATGCGTAAGTTCAGTTTTTGTTTTGCTTGAAAGTGTGCTATCTTAAATAAAATGTACTTTTATTAGAAAAAGAGTTTTGATTATAATAGAATTTAACACACTAAAAATACAGGTTTTCCCCCTGGAGGAAGTCTTTCATAACTGTAAGATATATATAAAGGCTGTTCATATATTTTGTATTTAATAATTTTAGGAAATTCCTCCTAGCAATTCTAAAGAATCTCTACCCAAAATCACAATATTGAAATGGGCAAAGAATATGAGTCTGGCAAAGCAACATATAATATGGGCTAAGATTAGGAAACATTCTGACATTAGTGAGTTAATTATGTATTTTCAAAGCGATACAATTTAGTATCAACAGTATGTTTTAAAATCATTACTTATAAAATTGTTCATGGTACTACCTTCCCAACTCACGTTTTTGCTTTCAAGTCTATTATTGGCGATTTAAGATTAGTTCAAAATACATGTAAGGAATCAAGAAATCCAAATCGCTACTCTCTTTGTTTCTTTTTAACTTCTATTGAACCACACATGCCCTTTTCAAAAACCCTCCTCTTCCAATTCTACCATGCGAATAGCCAAAGACCAAACAAAATGCTCAAGTTTAAAAGAAGGAGACAATTTTCATTCAGACAAGCAGTTGGAATTAAAAACAGAAACAGTTCGACTTGCTGCCGACAGAAATGGAACTGAGAGTTGATTCCAGTATTAGCCACCCTATAGAGTAGAACTGTTCCTGCGAGTTATTCACAGAGAATGAAATAAGACAGTTACCAGATCCTCTGCCCTCAGGTCGATTCCTACTCACAGCAACCCCACGTTAGGTTTCCGAGGCAGTCACTTTTACGGAAGCAGACAGCTTCACCTTTCTCCCAGGGAGTAATTGGTGCTTCAAACTTCTACCTTGTGGTTAGTAGGTCAATGCTTACCCCACACCATCAGGACTCCTTTGAGGGGGAAGGAGGGCAACAAAAGAAATCCTTGGCCTTAAGATCAGCCCTGGAGGGAATATTTTCTTCACAGCGTTCCGCAAATATTACAAATGAAAGTGCCCCTCCTTAAAACCCACTGCCATTGAGTCCATTCTGATTCACTGAAACCCTCTACAGGGTTTGTAGTGCTGTAAATCTTTGTAGGAGCAGACAGGAAGCAGCTTTCTCCCACAGAGCAGCTGGTGGGTTTACACTGCCGGACTTGTAGTTAGCAGTCCTCGGCTTACCTAACAAGGCCATCAGGGCGACCTACATTCATCATAGTCAGTGTGTGTCAGTTGTCAAACTTTGTAAGCATTTCACTGACATGGTATAAAGTGACTAATTTTTAATACATCTTTGTTTATATGAGAGAGTACTCCCACCCCCCAAAAAAGCAGAATAAAGCTCTGCTGGGCAAGCATCAAGCAACTCGCTCTGAGTTAACCCAGTGGCATCACCTGGGAAGGTTCTCTCTGGTCACAGTGAATTTTTGTCAAAGCAGTTTTGCTCAAACCTCATTTTGGGGGATGGCCAATGTAAGAAAACAGTGTGTGACTTTGAAATTTTGTTTTCTGCTCAGGAAAAAATGCCCCTGAAACTGTTGTGGTCTTGAATACAGCTTACAAGGACAGCGCTATGGGAAAAACTCGTGTATGAGTGGTTCCTTTCAAAAAGGTGAAAGGTTGATTGACCACAAACGTCATTCTGGAAGTCCATCAACTTCCTGAGTGAATGAAAATCTTGACACAATCCATGCAATTGTGCTCTAAGAGTGAAGACGGACTATTGAAGAGATGGTAAGTTTTTCTGGATGATCTTGGAGCTTGGTTCAGTGAATTTTAATGGAAGATTTGGGAATGAAAAGGGTCGCTGAGAAATTTGCACCTCACATTCTGACTGACCAGCAAAAAGAGCATCAAGTGGAAACATGCCAAAGTTTTAAAGAGCAGCTCTGAAGAGATCCAGACTTTTTCCCCAAGGTCATTGCTGGGGAAGAGGAATGGTGCTGTCCTTAAAACCCGGAAAGCAAACATCAGTCAAGCTTGTGGAAGACACCATCATTACCTCGTCAAGTGAAATCAAAGATCAAGATGATATTCATTTGTTTCTTTGATGTGAGGGGGATAGTGCACTTGGAGTTTATTCCACCAGGTCAGACTGTTAATCAAGCTTTCTATTTAGAGGTTCTGGGGGAAAAAAATGCCTAACAGTGTGTGACCAAAAAAGGCCTGATTTGTGGCAGGCGGGACTGGTTTTGCCACTACAACAATGCACCTGATCATGCAGCCATCTCAGTACACCAGTTTTTTTTGGGGGGGGGGGGGGATGGGAAAAAAGCATGCTTTTATTGCTCCACGTGTTACTCAGCTGACCATGCTCCATGCAACTTCTTTTTGTTTCCACAAATGAAGAGGGATATGAAAGGGCAGCGACTAAAGATGTAGAAGAGATGATAAAAAAATGAGGGAGGTCTGTCTTTTCAGCCATCCAAACATCTGAGTTTTAAAAATGTTTCCCAGAATGGAATTGCAGATTGGAAAAACGTATTAAGTGTAATGGTGAGTACTTTGAGGGTGATAAGGTTGTTTGTTTGAAAAAAATTTTAAACGAATATCTGTGCAAAAATATTTCTGGTTTTGGGGGAGTGCCTGGTATTTTGTTCTACTCAGGCATTATGCCAAATCAAAATGATATTGGAAGATGCCATTATTAAAAACACACTGGGATAATTCAGAGTCTAAGTTCACAGACTCCACTCTGTAGCAAAGTCATGATATTATTGCAGAGTGCCACTATCTTAAAGAGTCATTCTCGAAGTTACCCAACCATCTAAAGTGGCTTCCATGGGTATTAAAATGCACTGTTGGTGTTTTTAATTCCTTTACATGCAGATGAAGTTGTATACAGAATAAAGAAAACAGAAAAATTGATTAATTTGACTTATGATGCTGGAGAGGAATGTTGAAAATACCAAGGACTATCAAACAAAACAAATCTGTCTCGGAAGAAGTGTACTCAGAAGGCTCCTTAGAAGAAAAGATGGTGAGACTTCATCTCATGCTCCATGGACATGTTATCAGTTGAGACCAATCCCTGGAAAAGCACATCATACTTGGTGAAGCAGAGGAGCAGTGGAGAAGAAGGTCCTCAACAAGATGAGTTGGCGCAGTCACTGCAACAATGGACTCAGACAGAGAACAACTGAGAGGATGGCACAGGACATGGCAGCATTTCATTCTGTAGTGTAAAGGATCAGGATGAGCTAGAACTGACCCAGTGGCACTGTGTTAGCATGGGTTGACTAGAGAAACAAATTCATAGACTCATATATGTGTATTAGAATGAGCTTTTCTATACAAGAGCAATTGAATATTGAGAAAACATTCCAGCCCACTCCAGATCAAGTCCATAAGTCCAATATTAACCCATATGTCCAATACCAATCTATTAAGTCCTCTTCAGACTCACAAAACACATGCAATGATGCAGAGTGCAAGATCACAGGCCAGTGGGTGGGAAGTCTTATGGATCCAGTGGTGTTGTAAGCATCTCAGCACTGGCAGGGGTCTCCATGTGGCTTCTTTGGCTCCAGTGGTCTGGCTCCATCAGCCTCTCTCCATGTGTCTTCTCCAGAGGGATGTCTCACAGGAAGTGAGCATGTGTCCCTCCTTCAGTGAGCTATTTATCTCCTTAGCGCCTCCAAATGAGGTCATCAAGTTACTACTGGATTGACAGGCTAGACTCTATCCCTTCACTCTGAATCCTCAAATTGACACCAGACTAGGTCACTACTACAGGCACTTAACAACAGCAAAGTTGGAGTTTGAGTGATGTATAAACACTTGTAACAGCACCACCCACCACTCTCTTCCATTAAGTGGATTCCAACTCATCCTGATCTTATAGGGCAGAGTAGAACTGCTCCCTGGAGTTTCCAAAACTACATGCCATTTCTGGAGCAGACAACCTCATCTTTCTCCCTCAGAGCAGCTGAAGGGTTTTAACATCCAACCTTGAAGTTAGCAGCCCAATGCCAAATCCATAGGGCCATGAAGTCGCCTTTGAACACTTGCATAAGTAGTTAGGGTAATTTAATTTCCTCAGAAATTTGACTGAAAGAATAAGAGTTATTAAACCTAGAATGTTATATTTATTTTTAAACTATATGTATTTTGCAAGTATGCTACAATAGTATTAATAGGCAAAATCATCAAACAGATTTCCCAGATTATTTCCTTTTACATTTAGCTGAGGACTAGATAACTTGCTTTGTTTCAAGCACCATTAAAAATCTCTTTAAATTTTAATTTGTACTGTACTACAGATGCAAAAGAAGTAAGGGTTAGGTTGATATAAATTAACCTTACATTATAATTACACTGCTTAAATCCTCAAATATGAACCGATTGTTGTAACAGTAGCATCTTTATCATTACTATGTAGAATGTGAAATATGTAAGTCCTTCAATCAAAGGTCCCTGTGACTCAAAGCTTTGTAATATATGTCTAAATGCATATTTGGGGAGAGCATTTTTTAAGTTTGTAGGGAAATGGGAATTGGAAGAAAATATAATTTTTCAACAAATCTTTTAAACCTCCTTCATACATTAAAGATTTTTTATATGATGGGGGAAATAAAAAATAACTATTGTTAGAGTTCCAGTCCGTATACATGGGTTTGATCCAAACAAAAAAATTAGACATATCTCTACAAGCTCTGATAGCCCAGAGAAGTTCTCCCTAATACACCTGCCTTAAACTCATTAAGATGACTTTTTTTTAAAGTTCAATCAATATAATGGCTTCTGAGTGGATCTGCTGAGTCAATTAAATTCAAGGCAGAAAGGTCAGAACAAAAGGTTATAATAACAATGTCTTTGGAATTCCAAGGGGTCACCTTCATAGATTTTATTAAAAAATGCAAGATGATCACAGGGGCTTATTGGGAAATAAGTTTTAAGATCACTGAAAACTGTATTGGTGAAAATAAAACCAAGAAGTTTGCATCATGGTATTATTTTCCATCACGACAATACACCTATTCATTCTTTAAAGGTAGCAAACCCTATCTCATAAGAATTTTACTGGGAAACCTTATACCATCCATATTATAGTCCTGAGATTTCCCCTTCAGGCTTCTTTTTGTTCCTAAATATCAGAGTGTTTAAAGAGCAACATAGGTACTTTGAGTTCATAAGGAGGCCAAAACTACCACGTTGAGGTAGTGAAAATCAAAGAACACAGAGCAGGATGCTTCAGGGAAGGCACAGAGAAACAGGAACACAGCTTTCAAAAGTACAGAGAGTATAGGTCGAGAAGCAATCGCTTCATATTTTTGATAGTTTAGTGTAATAAATGTTTCTACGGTTTTGTAGCAAATCATTTGGATTTACCATTACATATAGGAGGTGGCTTCAGAAACTTCATTGGCAAATGAAAAGAAAAGATCGTGGGATTTTCCCACAGCCTTTTTGAAGCCCCTCCTATATATATGCACAGCAGAACCTGTGAACGCTTTCGCCTGTGTAAGTTAGAAATCTGTCAGAGAAGGAAAACTCTCATGATTTTCCACCAAAACAGTTGATAGAACAATAACAAGGCTGTGCCTTGTTCAAAGTGGAAAGACTCAGTAAAAACAATTTATTTAACGAAGAATAATTTCATCTTGTCAGTGGTCCTAATTGTCTGGGAACTGATATCTTGGAAAACTGGCCATTTGACAGCATATTGAAAAGTGACTAATGATACATCATCAGCCCCTCCTCCCCAGCCTCCCCTGCCCCCATTTCAGCGGTCTGGCCTGTGGGTAACCACCATCTATGTTACCTGGTCCTCATTTACACATACAAAGCACTCCTTGAAGAGCCATGAAATTAAATCCCTTATTGAGGAACTATGTGAATGCATACAACTGGAGGGGGCGGGGGCGGGGATGAGACCACTTTTGTAGGATTTCCTAGTTCTCTGTTTCTGTCATGTATTTTAATGTCTGAAAGAAAAAACCAAAAACAGCAAGGTAAAATAGGGCTCATATTCATAGGTTTTGCTTTCCTGTTTACCACTGACTTTAATCAAAGGAGCTGACCTTTCGGTGCCCTTGATTTTGCCATTGTTGAAATTGATATAACTTCCTAAGGCTTGAAACAAGTCTTGAGTAAAGAATCAGGGTGGGTAATATGGGACTGAAAACCAACTGTAAATACAAATGTGTCCACATTCATCCCTTTAAATGTGACTCTGTCAGGCTCCAGAGCAGTGATTCTCAACCTTCCTAATGCCGTGACCCAGTTCCTCATGTTGTGGTGACCCCCAACCCTAAAATTATTTTTGTTGCTACTTCATCAATGTAATTTTGCTACTGTTATGAATTGGGCGGCCCTGTGAAAGAGTGGTTTAACCCCAAAGGGGTCTCAACCCACAGGTTGAGAACCACTGCTCTAGAGCATAGAATCTGACTTTCTCCTGCTTTACATCTAACCCATTTCAGCCAAGACATTCAGCTCCTCTACTTGGGCTTGGAAGCACATTACCTAACTCCTTTCTCTCCCTCTGAAGAATTGGAGACAGGAGTGCAGGTAGGGAGAGACTGTCACAAAACTTCATTATCATTCATTAAATACAATCAAATAACAGAGCAAAAACTAAATCATGCATGAATGTGAATTTATAACAAGCATATTTTAATTTTAAAGACAAAATTCTGAACCATCCCCCCCAAGCACTTATAATGTTCTGCTTTGATTTATAGTTACTTGTGATTTTACCTCATCCTCTGTACTGTATCATAAACCGTTTTAGAAGAGATGCACTGATCTTTGTAGCTAACCCTCGTATATGTACTAAACAATGCAGTGCATGGTACAGAACACTTATTTTAAGAGTTATATAGAACACTGATTCTTGGTAACATGTAACTTACATTTTATAAACATATATTTAATTTTCTTTATGGATTTTCTTTTGTTTAAAGTTATGCCTTAAGACTTAGCCACATTTGATAATAAACATCTCCTCCTATATAAGAACTGTGCATATCTATAAATTAGACAGCTTTGTAATAACAATTAACATTTGTATTTAATTGATTCATTTGAACCGAACAATGACCCTAAGAGTTTAAGGGTCATGATTTCCATTTTTAGTGATAGGGACATTAGCTAGATTCCCAAAGCTAAAAGGAGCCAGGTAGTACAGTGATTCAATCACTTAGCTACTAAACAAAAGGTCAGCAGTTTGAATCCACAAGGTACCCCTCTAAGGGGAAAAGTTGCAGCAAGCTGTTTCCCTAGAGATATCAGCGGTGGAAACACACGTGTTAGGCAGTTTTACTCCGCCTACTAGGTTTTATGAGCTGAAATTGGCAACTCAAGTGAGCTTGGGGTTTGGAGTTTCCACACAGCTGGAGAGGGGCCAAATTAGGACTTTAGTAGCACATAGGGCTCCTTAAAAACACGAAGTCATGTGACTGCAATTAAACTAGACTTTGAATTAATAACATCTTCTCACGTGTAATGTTAGGTATTCCCAGTCTTATCATTCTGCTTCGATAATTTTTTTCCTTACACCACTCTTTAACAATCATTTGGATCACACACCATCTGCTTCTTCTTCTACCATCACACCATGAAGATTTTGTATCTTCCATACTAAACAAACCACTCTAATTTCCACCTCCCACACTCTTCCAAGCTCACTCACACTAATTTCCTCCTTACAAAATCATTTGACCTTAATGAAACTACAAACTAGTATCACCATCTATTTTCCCTTCTTATCCTGATTTCTCTCATATTAGATTCCATGATCCACCACACTGCTTCTTCAAAACATCCTTAATTCTCTGTCACAGTCTCACTCAACTTTGTTGCCTAGTTGATTCTAACTCAATTAAACAACTAACTGACCTTTGCTTGAGGCCAAGACGCTGAAAGTGACTGTAAAAAGACTCACAGTCGCGCTCACTGCTGGTCTCTGGTTAGCAGTGAGATGAGGGACCTCCTGTGACACCAGGGATCCTCCTCATTGAAAGATGGTGTCACAAGTTGCTGAATACTAATCCACATGTCTCAGTACATTGAGACGGCACTGGAAAATTTTGAGCATAAATTTCAAATGAAACCCAATACAGTCAGTGCCCAAATCCTACCCAAAACCATTTGCTGCCAAGTTGATGCTGACGCATGATGACCCCCATAAATGTCAAGTTAGATCTGTGTTTCATAGTTTGGTTGTTGTTGTTGAATGTCATAATTTTGGTGAAAAGATAAACAGTAAAACCCACTTCATTTTCACGGAATTATCAGTGATATTGGTTATATTGTTTACACTGTGTTCACATTCTCATTCTGTTCTAGCTATTTCTAGAACATTCCCTGCATTTAAAAATTTCACTGCCATTGAGTTGATTCTAACTCATAGAGACTCTATCGGACAGAGTAGAACTGTGAGTCAGAGCCAAATGAATGAGCACCTAAGAACAATAACACACCTGGCCACACTCACATACCTATTTTACAATTGTTCCCCACACGAAGCTCAGTCTCATCTCTATTACCTTAAACAGAGACAGTAACTGTTTATGTTCATTGAAAGCTTCTTCTTTCTTCTGCAGAACACCCATATGGTTTTGAACTGTTGAACTATCGGTTAACAAGTCAATGTGGGACCCACTAGGCCACCAGGGTTCCTCCTCATTTAAAGATGTTGACTTGTGTTTTATGACTATGCAAAGGTAATCAAATTGTTTGAATGATAACAAGTTATAGAAAATATTGCTTATAATGGACATTCCAGACACTAAATTTGCTCATGGGGAACCTGTACATACCCCAAGAGACAATGCTTTAAACAAATCCATAAAAGGGGATCATATGTAGCTTCTAATCAGAAAAAGTCTATGTCCTTTCACCACACTTTTTAACCTTTATACTGAACAATTAATTCAAGAAACTGAGCTATATGAAGATGAATGTTGCATTACAATTGGTGGAAGATTTATTAACAATCTACTATATGTACGTGGGAGAAAAATGAAGCTTTCTATTCCCACAGGAGTCACAGTCTCAGAAACTCAGAGGGGCAGTTTTACCCTGTCCCCGGGGTCCCTGTGAGCCAACATTGACTACTGACTCAACAGCAGTGAGTTTTGCTTGTTTTCTGGGTTATGTGCACATGGGAGCCCTTATGGTTAACTGGGCTGTGTATTGAGCTTCTAGGCACAAAGTCAGCAGTTTGAATCCACCAGTCACTCCACTCAACAAAAATGAGGCTATCTATCTATAATGATTTATTCTCGGAAATCCAGAGGGGTAGTTCTACTCGATCCTTTGAGTTCACAGCAGTGAGCTTGATTTTTAAACCTGTATGCAGATAACACAAGTCTTGCTTGCTGAAAATAGAGTGTACGACTGAAAGTGCTTACTGAGGAAGTTCAAAGAATACAGAGTTCAGTATTCACTTCCACGGGAAACAGAAATCCATACAACTGGACCAGCAGCTAGCATCGGGATACACAGAAATGATTGAGGATACTAAGGAGTTCATTCTACTTGGATCCATAATCAATACTCATGGAAGCAGCAGTCAAGATTTCAAAAGATAGACTGGGCACAGCATCAACAACCTCTTGAATATGGAAACAGCAAATATTTGTTGACTCTTTGAGGACTCAGGTGCTCCTAATGTAAGCTGTAGTATTTGCAATCACCTCAGATGCATGCCAAAGCTGGGCACTAAGTAAGAGAGATGGAGGAAGTGAGTCCTTTGTTATTATAGTATTGGAGAACATTGAATACACCATGCTGGAGCTTTTTAATCGCATAAAGTGTTACAGTCTAGGAAACTCAAAGGGGCAGAATCAGTATCTTGGAAGGTGGATGGCTAGAACATTCCTTACAAGGGAGGATGGTGAGACTTTGTCTTCCGTATTCGTGTAAGGAAAAACCAGACCTTCAAGAAAGACACCATTCTTGGTAACGATGAAAAAGGCAAGACCTTTAAATGAAATGGATTGACAGAGAGCTGCAAAAATGGGCTCAAACATGGAGATGGGGCAGTACGAGGCATTGCTTTGTTCTGTTGCTACTATGAGTCAGAGCCAAATGATGGGCACCTAGTCACAACAGATGCACACACTCACAGACCTGGCTTTATAATTGGTCCCCAAACCAACTCAATCCCATCTCTCTTATTTCTTCAAAAGCCTGTCCCCTTAAAATCCCTGGTAGACTCCTCATAGTTTTGTAAGTGCAATGCCACCTCTACAAGAAGCCTCTGTGGTTGCCTAAGACAAAGGGGATAGGGTAGGGCTAGAAGCCGGTCAACATCACACCATCCCATTTATTTTTCATCAAAGTATATATTTTCCAATTCTTTTCTTTTATAATCATTTTATTGGGGGCTCGTATAGCTCTTATCGAAAAACATCCATCCATCCATCCATCCATCCCTTGTGTCAAGCACACTTGTCCATGTCTTGCCATCCTCATTTTCAAAAAATGTTCTTTCTACTTGAGCCCTTGGTATCAGCTCCTCACTTTTCCCCTCTCTCCCACACCCTCCCTTCCTCATGAACCCTTTATAATTTATAAATTATTTTTTCATGTTTTACACTGACCGATGTCTTCCTTCACCCACTTTTCTGTTCTCCATCCTGCTGGGAGGGGACTATATATAGATTTTTGTGATCAGTTCCCCTTTTCTTCCCCCACCTTCCCCTTACCCTCCTAGTATCCATACTCTCATTGTTGGTCCTGAGGCGTTTATCTGTCCTGGATTACCTGTGTTTCCAGCTCCTATCTGTATCAGCCTTCAGATTAGTGTACACAGCCAGGTGTTGATTCCAATTCACAGCGACCTTGTGTAAATTTTCCTCCTCTTTCCCCATCTGTTCTGCTAGTAGGTTTGAGGCAACAACCTTGCTGTTAGTAGTCCAATGCTTACCTGACAGTGTCTGAAAGCAGAAACCATACAAGCCACCCTGTAAAATTATCTTTCCTCTTTAGCAGGGGTGTGGAATCTTCTTTCTGCCAAGGGTCATTTGGATATCTATAACATTACACTCGGGCCATACAGGTCAAATATTTATTTAACTCATCCCTAATGATGGCTAGAACACTTCTCTTCGGTGAGGTGGGTGCTGTTAGCTGGTATTGATAATGTCACTGGCCTTACACAGCCTATGGGCCCAACACTCCCCAACTCTGCTCCACTGTGAGGCTATTTCCTTGAGAGCAGAATATACGGGAAGTGGTTCCCCTCCTGCCTGCCTCATGCTTCCAGAATCACTTTAGACAAGTCTTTGTAAAATATGCAAATCAAATGTACTAACTATAAACTCGGGCTGTTATTTTTTAAGGTAATTTCTAGTAATCCTCCCCTACTTCCTTAGATGGATATTAACATACTCTGGGAAAGTGTGTTACTTTCAAAAAGGATACTAATGTTTACTCAATAAAAGAATTGTTCTTTCTCATGCCATCTTTCTGTGGTAAGACGTTCTCTGGTTTCAGGTAGATGATGCTTTTAAATCTATGTTCTCAACAACATGAGATGATTTATTAGAATTGACCAATAGTAAATATACACTCTTTCTATTATTTTGCTGAAGCAATTCACATTTTAAAGTTGGATATGCAATTGTAGTTAATTTTTAATATCACTCTTGAAGGATTTCACAAAGATTCAGGAAAGGTCTGGTTCAGATGAATCAAACCTGGATGAGGTCAGTGAACTGAAAATTTGGGACAAAGTTATAGAAGAAAAGTAAAAGTGTGTGTGTTTGGGCAGGTGGGGGGCACAAGAATAGTTGGGGATAAAGTATGAGGATGGGGAGGCAGAGGCAGGGTTTCAGCACGAGCACCATCTGTATAAATCAGGCCTGGAGTTGACATGTAATTTTGAGAGGGTCCCCTGAGACATGGCCCTTGGGGCTTTCTTATTGATGAAGAGATTTTTCTTCAAAGTGGCCCCGTCAGGGGTGTCCCAGGGGGGCAATCGTAAGTACTCATAATATCAATTTCCAAGCACCTGGGAGGTAGGGACACAGATTGTCTGTTTAATTATTATCAAGGAGAGAGAGGGTAGTGGGGATGCTATTTCACAACCATGCTGAAATCCTTAACAAATAATATTAGTATAACCCATTACAGAAAAGTTTCATATGTGAGTCATCTTTCAGAAAGAGTGCTCTATATTTTCTGATGTCAAGCAGGTTGATCTCCAACCCACCTCTTCCATGGAATTAAAAAATAATAATAATAAACAAATTAAATGGGGAGGGGCTACAAAGTCCAAGGAAAAAACCAAACAAATTATTAACATAAGTAGAAGAGAATCCTAATATTTAGTATAAGGATATATCTCAAATTATTTTGGGTTTTTTGTTTGCTTGTTTTAAATAACCCTGTAGGGATATCTTTTTAGAAATGAGCATAAAATATAAAATCCCTTCTAAATACCAAAGTAAATGCCAAAAAATAATTTTCACCCAGGCATTGGCCCTGATCAATAAAATATGCAGTAAATCACTGAAAAAAATCAACCTATATGTATATTACAGCAAAGAGTAGAGGATGGTAGGTCAGTACAGACTTTGAATTGTTTTAGATATATATATAATCCAACCTGAACAAAGATCCTGCAAGATATTTACTGAAACTTCACTGTAGCTTAATCCAGAGGGCCAGTAATACATGACTATTAAAAGCATTTTAAAACAGAAATATAATGCAAACTGACATCTTTTCAATTTTACTCATTCCAAAATTCCCCATATCACCTATAATACTGACAAATATAATTCAGTAACTTTCTTATATCATACATGTATGCAGAATTTGTTAATTTATAAATAGCCTCTCATAATGTAAAGAAATAATTGACTCTCCTTTCCCTCACAAATTTAACTGGCTTCAATACCACCAGTTAATTCTTGAAGTTGAACAAAATTATAGTGAGGTTATATTTGAATAGTATCCAGGGAAAATACAATAATATTTAAAAGAATTACTTCCACATATTTTATGACAAGATATGTCAGAAGCATTTATGTACATGATTCCAATTATTTTATATGAAATCCACAAAATTAATCCCAATTAATTTAAAGATATAAAATTCCAGGAAATAGCACACCCACTGTCATACACAGAAACAATTGGACCCAGGATTTGAACCCAAATCTATTTTAATCCACTGTTGTTTATTGTTGGTGTTTCCCCCAGCAAACCATGCATAGAAGTTTAAATTTCTGAAACACAAAATAAAAAACAATTTCCTGGCATCAATATATAGATACTTGTGGTGAAAAGTTAAAATATCGAGTTTAATGTAGATATTTTGTATCTACTAATGTAACATTTAATTAAAAGCAATGGAAGAAGTAATAATTATAAATCATGGGGAAAACATAATCCTATTAAGAGTTATCTCAGTAGAATAATTGGCTCCAAGGTATCTATGAACAACCACACTATTGGTGTCTGAGGCCAAAGCACGTCTACTAATCTTGATGTGGAGGATTAGAAGTAAATCACATCCATGTGATACATATGTCCATTAGAAAACCGAAGTTCTGGTTATAGATACATTTATAATCATTGGAATGTCTAATTAAAATATATCCATTTGAGTGTAGAGGAAATGCAATAGTCTCTACTGGTTGAAGGACTGAAAGTCTCTGCCAGTGGTCAGTCCTACTTTTACACTGTCCCCTCTTTAGAGGTATGTTGAACCGAGATTAGAGCAAATCCCTTATCAAAGTTTTTGTAAGAATTTTTTAAGCTGTTACTGGTTTTTTCTTTTCCAAAGTTATCATATTGGGCATTAATACAGATATTATATCATTCCATAGTTCAGTCACATCAAGCTGCACTGTACAACTGCTGCCACAGTCAGTTTCCACACATTCTTTTCCTTCCTGAACGCCTTGATATCAGCTCCCTTTCTCACCCCACCCCCACCATCTCCACTGCAGCCCCCCAGAAACCCTATTTGCTGTGCCTATAGGTTCATCAATCCTGGGTTTCATAATATTTTATGAAACAGAAACAGAATATTTTATGGCTTAACAGGCTTCAATTTCAATATCTTTTGTCTTCAGTGCTTCGACGTTTTGTCTCTCACATGTGCACTGATTAGTCCCATGCTGCCATGGCAGTCAGCCCCTATGCCTACACTGGTTTTCCATCCTTGTGCTTTTGCCTGTTGTTACAAACTATGAAAACCAGCCTAGTTGTTGTCAACTAAATTACAATTAATGGAAGCCCCAGCTGTTTCACAATAGATCTATGCGCCACCTGGTTGTCAATGGCTGTGACCTTTCTAAAATGGACTGGCAGGTCTTCCTTTCTTTTGATTTATCTCTGAGTAGACTGGAACCTCCAACCTTTCGGGCATAGCTGAGCAACCCCCAGGGGCTGGCCCATTTTAAGAGTGGTGAGGATGGTACAATTCTCCTTGATATGACTGAACAACAGAGCTATTGAACTGGCTGATAGGTAAGTTAAGTGCCAATAAAACTGTGAGAACAAAAGTGTGGGAAATGCTGCACTCAGAAAGTTAAGGACAGACATGATTGCCTACAAATCACCCCATCATACTAGTATTTGTCTCGAGGTCATCTATGCATTCTTACTAATTTCTAATTGCTAATGTTCACAGGACATTTCTTCTCGAAAATAGAATGAGAATCCTGATTTATCATATTTTTACAAATAAGTGATGAGAAGACATTATCTGCTCTGATTAAGAATAAGAAAATCCTATCTAAACATTCCTAGTGACAAATTCATCATTACTCATGGTGATAGTTAAGGTTTTGTGTCAACTTGTCTAGTGAGAATTCTCAGTAATTTGTAGTTAACACCTACTAATCTCCTGTAATTTAACTAATCACAATGTAATTAAAGCTAATCAGTTGTTAGCGTCCATAGTGGGATAAGATTGGGGTGAAATATAACACCCTTCCTCCAGTCACAGGTCTGGTACAATAAAAAATAAAGTTTCCTAAGGGAGGAGGTGTGGCCTCCTTCCAATATAAGGACTCTATAGAAAACTTTGCTTTTTGCTGAATCTGTACCTGCATATGGTTATGCAACCTCTTTGGACTTGAACTAACAGCCTGCCAGTCCTGGGAGGCATCAGAGGCCAGCTGCTGACCTTGGATTTATTTGACTCTGCAGCCACAAGCAAGACCTACTGATCTTGGATTCATTTACCTTTGCAGCTACCAGCATATGGTCTTCTTGCTCATCTTGAATTCATCATCCCCCAAAACAACTCAAGTCAGGAGAAGCCTCCTGCTTTACATCTGACCCTCAGACTTGGAACTTGCCTGGATTTAGGCTTGCCTGCTTCTACAACTGCTGCGAATCATTTTCTTGATTTCTATCTATCTATCTATCTATCTATCTATCTATCTATCTATCTATCTATCTATCTATCTATCTATCATCTATACACATACACACATATATAAGCATAACCGTTTTGCTTCTCTAGAGAATTCGACCTCAAAAAGCCATTACATTCTCAGTTTTTAATTAAAGTTGACTAAATTCACACACCCGAGATTTAAAAAAATTACAAAAACAAAAATCGCAATTCAATATATATGAGCAAGCTTATCTATAAAAATGAGCCATAACATTGCCAGCTGTATCATACACCTCATCCATGGATCTGGATGGATTCCAGCCACCACTGCGAACTTCTCTGAAAAGAATCCATGGCAGGAGACAGAATAAGAGAAAAATGTGGGAAAAAACTCAAAGTCCTATAGGTTTACTTGTGAAATAGCAGTGGTAAGACACCTGAGGCTTGACTCTTAGTCACCCTGTTGGTCTGGAACTGAACCCACCCCTGTGGGGCGTGGGGAGGGCGTAGAGGGGACAGGGCTACACACCATATGAGCTCAACAGGACAGCATGTACTCACCCCATGTAGACATTTAGAGAGAAAGGAAGGGAGAGTAACAGGGAGAAATTGGAGTGGGGGATTGTATACCGAGAGGACAGCAACGGGTGAGTTGAGACAATATGTATATGAATTATTTAATGCAAAACTGGTTATCTGTTCTGAAATTCTTTATCTTTGTCACAATAAAAAATTTTAATGTGTAGTGCCTTAAAAATGCAAGGAGCAATCAATGAACTCAAATGACTCTTTAAATCGTCTGGCAAAATTCTTCTACCCAGCTAAAGTCCTTAGAAAGAAGAAATCCTTTTAAAATTAAGCATGATCTAGAGAACAGCTTAAGGTAGGTAGAACCAATAAGTTTTCAACAATGCAAACTTTTAAAATAGTGTTACATTTCAAAGTCAATTTTAAGCATGAAGTTTCAAAAGTCTGGGCAAGAGGGCAGTTCCCCAAGATCTGTGATGCCCTATTCATAAAAGAATACCAAAAGGCGCTATTATGGAAGAGACTTATATGTTCAGTATATATACCAATAAATATCCTCTTTGGTTTCTGCCAAGTTGGATTCTTTTCCTTGAACATCTGGTCTTACTCCTTCCCCAGGTGCAGAAGTTCTAAAAGGTGCTCCTCTGTCATCCTTGTCGAATCAGAACCCATAACTCAGGCCTTTCTTTTTCTAATTCTTGTTAAAAATTACTTTCTCTAAGTCATTTCTATTGTAGTCTATTTTTTCCAATTCAGTATATGATAATCTTACTTACTTAACTAATACAGAAAATTCTAAACTTTCTTCTGAAATGAATATAATTCTTAAGAACCTAGTCAACAGTGGAATAAATGAATGCCTTAGTTATCCAATGTTAACGCTAAAAAAATTTATTATTTCTTAATATTCAGTACCTGAAAACTCAAGAGATGGGCTTTGATTTGGAAGCAGATCAAATTAGCTGTAAATATTTATCTAAATTATTCATATTCAAAGAACAGATGCATACATTTTCCATTACCTATAGTCATCAGTTTCATTCTTAATTTTCCATGTTAAAGATAGGAAATAATATATCAAACAAAAGTGAACTCTTTCAAAATAAGTTTTACTTGATTTTAAATGTGCAGATATTGTTATTATATCATAAATCATTTGAAACTAAATTAATAAATGCTGTTACATTCCTAACGAGCACCAGAAAAGTGTCCAATATCCAGTACTTACTCTCTTTGAAACCTTCCCCCAAAAGTTTGTATACAAAGTCATTGTTGAAAAAAATAAGACTGTATATAAACAATAAACCCACAAAATAAAAATAAAATTTCAAAGTATAAAGTTATTTCTAATGAACTTTAGGTGTACTGATTATACCTATCCCATCGAGAGAAAGATAAGGCTTTCTACTGCTGCAAAGAGTTAGTCTCAGAACACCAAGGGGGAAGTTCTACCCTGTCCTGTAGAGTTGTTATGAATCAGAATCTACTCAGTGGCAGTGAGTTTGGTTTGGTTTAATTATATCCATGTCATTTATTTTGCTGAGAATATTGTATTTTTCTCTATATTTGTTTTATAACATGTTTGTCTTTTTTCCTAGCAAGAAGCTGGTGACAGCTTTATTGCTATATTACTATTATTATTTTCCTTACCTCATATGTATGCAAATGAGACTCAGAAAAACTAGCTTGCACACCCACCTTTACATGGCTAAAGAGGTAGAGATAGACCACCACACAACACAGTTCGCTCCAGAAGCCAAGCTTTGAAACACATAACAAACATAACTTGTTTTATTGCAATATGCTTCACATTATTGTTGGTTTGTTGGCGTTTCCTCCCACAAATTGGAGATTTTCACAATATGAAATTTATCTTCACCATTTTTTCACATAGCATGTGCTCAAGTCTTGTCTCTGTGTCACATTTCAGTAGTTCTCACACGATTTCAGCCTTTTTATCATGCTAGTGCACACTTAATAGGCTACCGACCACCACCACTCAATGCTGTGCTGTCGATTACATATAGTTTCCAAAGATTTAAATATGTAAATAATTATATTCAATCATTTATAAATATTTTAAATAATTTGAATTATTAATTGATCAATTAAAATAAATATTTAAAGGAATAAAATACCTTGTCTTTTTCTTTTGGAGTGGATGGTGGATTTGAACCAATGACCTTATTGTTAAAGCTCAATGTTTAACATACTGTACCTTAGTATCAACATAACTTTTACATGCCCTAGGAAACCAAAATGTTCATGTGACTCCCTTTATGGAGATATCTGCTTTATGGGGGATATTTGTTTTATAGACAATATTCTCTTTTGGGTAATAGACTCTTTATACTGGTGGTCTGAGAGTAAACCACAATATCTCTGAGGTAACCAAATAACCCAACCGAAACAATGTTCTACATTCTACTTCCAATGGAACCTCTACTATTACTTCAAAGACAAGAACAATTTTTGAGTATGTGAACTAGGTTCTATGACTGAGTAAAAAATTTTCGCTAGACTTATCTTCCAACAAGAGATATTTCAGTTTTGAAGTCTGATAGTCTTCTGATCATTTTCCATGTGCCCAACCTTGAAAGCCTGCTGTGATATTGGCTGGAGGCTAGTAATGGAGGAATAAGACCACAAGATAATTTTATATACCTCAATAACTCAGCACCCTCTATCCCCATGAAACAAAAATACATGTTTGGATGTTTCTCTGAAACCCAAGACTTTGTAGATCATGGGAGAAATGAAATCATTATTATAGGGGGCTGTCACAATCTTCTTCTGGTCTTTTCACATTGATCATGTGACTTCATATTCGTGTGTGTGTGTGTGTGTGTGTGTGTGCTGGTATGAAAAAGAGTAGATATTCACATAGTCTGTTTCATACCACTATGTATCTATATCTTGGTGCCCTATGAATCTGAGAAAAAGACAGTGGTTATATCAGCTCATGCTCCAGAGAGTAGTTTTAATAGATTTATTCAAAGAGGGAATGTCTAATATACACACTACAATTTTATAAGCATTTAAGCTTTCATAAACTATTTTTATTCTGCAACACATACAAAAGTGAACTTTGGTGAGCTGGGATACACATTCTTGAATGTGGTCCTTTAGCTTTAATTTATTCTTGCATACTTCATTATGTTTAATGATTAATTTCATGCTCTTCCATGCTATTTTAGCACATGAACCATGGGTATCATTTTGAGAGATAAGTACGAGACTCAGTCATGGAACCGGCTGAAGTGCATGTGACATAGAGAAAATTGAAAAGTTTGAATAACACTCTCGTACATTACAAATAACAGCAAAAAAACTGACCACACAGAATAAGATCAGGTTGAGGTGTGTGAAATATGAGTCTTAAAATGTTCTTGAAATAGCACATGGAATTAAACTGCTCCTTACGTGTTCCGTTGGGTCTTCCTCCTCAGGGAAATGTGAATGAGAACAGATTTCAAAGATATTTTCAAGAGTGATACAGAGAAATATGCAATCCAGGTAGAGAACAGCTCATTGGGAAATTACAAAGGCCAAAAGTGGCCCTCCACTTGACATTCAAATAAAATATTCCTTCAATTCAAAGCCACCAGGGCTAAATTGAATATGAAAATAGGCAAATATGAAAAAAGAAAAATAATTGTAAGCTGCCGACACATGAATGATCTTTGAATAACGGTATAAGCACACCGTGTTGTTTAATATCGAAATGAAAACTAGGATCAAGAGAAATCACAAGGAAACCAACGAGATAAGCACCGGATGGACTACGGCCCCTGTGGCCAAGCCTGCTGCTGCCTCGCCCCAGCAGAACACAAAGTTCCCTCAATCAGTGCAGGAACAGGTGTGTCAAAAGCAGCTATTCTGCAAACAGGTGGTTTTTAAACTTTTACTTCAGCCACCAGAAAGAACCAGGAATGGAACATTCTGTTATTTCTCAGAAACACATATACAAAGCACACATTACCGAAGAAGTAGGAGACTCAAAAGAAGGGGTGGGGGTGGGGGCGACGCTGCTAAGAGCAGTTTGCTCAGGTGCACTGACTTTGGTTTAGTATCAGTGTTGATCTGCAATGTGCCTCCTCTCATACGTCAAGGAAATGACCATCGTCTCTCAGGTAGGACTTTAGTCACTGGAAGAGAGATGTCATTTTAACAAAAATCGAGTGCCAGAGGAAATCAAACTGTTAGCTGGAAAGAGAAACCGGTTCACGTGTTTCTGAGAGAAGAGCAACATTCGTGTTCTTGATACTTTGTTACATCCTTCTCTATGTTAATTCCTTTCGGGGAGCAGTTCGCAGGGCTCCGTGGGCGTCCCGCAGCTGACGCCCAGGTCTCCTATGTTATCTTTACCTACTACCTTGACAAATAGCCGCACTCAGTGGCCCTGAGAGGCGAAGGCAGAGGGCACAGACCACACACAGGGGAGTGGGGCAGGTGGCGGAGGGGTGAGGGAGGAGTGGGAGCGGGCGCTCCGACCCTCCAGAGGACCTCTGGGGCACCTGTGCTCCTTCAGGCACCAGCCCACAGCACAGGTGACAAGACAGACTTCCCGAAGGTCTCTCCGAAGAAAGCGAACAGGTGCCAACCCCGAACAGCCCGTCCGGCAGGCTAGTCTCTTCTCTAGTCTCCCTGCGCGGACAGACCCACAGATCCCCTGCCAGGCCCCAGCAGCTGGGTCAACTTTCCCCACACCCCACTCTCCTCCGGCGCCGCGCAGCCACCCCACCACTAAATCGAGGGGCTGCCCCCCCCCGGGTCCCCTCAGGTCCCCACCTCGATGTCCACCGCGTCCTTGCTCAGCACAGGGGCCATGGCGCTTGCTCCTCTCTGGAGTTTCTGGACACCAACTCCAGCTCCGCGCTCCGGACAGAAACTGGAGTGACAGCCCCGCCGCCGCCGCGCAGTCGTGGAAATCCCGAGCCCCGGGCGGCAGCGCGGCGCGGGGCGGGGCGGCCGTCTGGCGGCGACGCCCCCTGGGCGGGGCTGCGCGCCCAGTCTGGGGGCTCCCTGTGCGGGGGGGGGGGCGGGGGGGAAGGGCCCCGGGAGGGAGCCCGGACGCCCGCAGCCCCGCCCGCTCGCTCGTATGCAGCGAAAATGCTTGCGGAGAGGCCTAGCTTGGCTTGGAAGGCAAAGGAGCTCGGATTTGAGGGGCCCCGGGGTTAAAGGTAAAAGCAGTCGGGATTCCAAGAAACGAATCGCCCCTTTTGTTCTTTCCGGCCCAAACCTGCGATGTGCAGAGAGGCACCCACATTTTCAGGAACTCCTGATGAAGTAGTGGCTGCTTATCCAATCCAATAAATAGGGGGGCAGAGCATTGGGCTGTTTACTATGGAGAATCTAAGAGTTTGAGAATGTACAGTCCCGGGGAAGGAAAGGAGGAGGCTGTAGTAAGCGCTCTGAGTAGTATAAATGCAAGGTTGTATCTTTGCAGGGCGATCTCTTTGGAATGGCCACTTCATACGAGTTATTATTATGAAATGCAGAGGCCTTTTTCAATCGTGATTCATGTGTTGCTCTAGGAAGAGAGCCATTTCACCAACAGATGGTCACAATGCAGAAAATTTGCCTTATCTGGCAGGTTGTCTGGACTTCAGACTTGCCTTTTTTTTCTCCCCCTTCTCTCTTCTCCCATAACACTTTTTGTTCCGAGTATCACATTTCTTCATCCGCGAGTCTAGCCTGTGGTCAACCTCTTCATGATTACCCTTCTATTGCTTTATTATTTCATGTAACAAGATATTTAGTGAGAAGCTGTGTTAGATTCGCTGGATTTAGCCTTCTGGAACACATATTACTCTCATAATGCTGATACTTATAAGCAAACAAAATAATAAGTGATTGAGAGATCTGTTTAGAAGATAAACGAGAAATGTGACAAAATAACGGGTGGCAAAAATGATTAAACATTCTGCTAATAATGGAAACGTTTGCATTTGGCATCCACCCAGAAGTTCCTCTGACCAAAGTCCTGGGGACCTGCTTCAGAAAGGTCTCAGCCATAGAGAACTCAGAGTACAACCCTACTGGGAAGCACGTTGGGGCTTCATGAGTTAGAATTACGAAGTGCAGAGCTGTTTGGGATGCTGAATCATTGAACCGTTTAAAAAGGTTTCTCTGAACAAGCATTACCTTTCAGAACCTGACACTAGGAACACTAGGAAATGGATGCATTTCTCCTTAATAAAATAATAGTTTTAAGAGAAATGAGAAAGTGAAATACAGACCACTGGTGGCACTGTAGACTGGGGCATTGGGCTACCAACCACAAGGTCAGCCCCTCAAACCTACCAGTGGCTCCATGGGGAAAAGATGAGGCTGCTTTGTCCCATGAAGTTTTATGGGACTCATGCACAAGGGAAATGTTACTGCACTGTCTTCAACAGGTGTTTTTTTAATCCATCATTGTGGCCATTGTGTAAATACATCTCATTGAGGGTGTTGTTTTGATAAACTTACACTCTCAACTTGTAACCACCACGCCATCATATCCTTTTACTTACTCTCTATTTTACCAAGCACGAATCCTCTCTTAATGACATGCCCAATGTACATGAGGTGAAGTCTCCTCACCCTCCCCTGATGGGAGCATTCTGACTATATTTCTTTAGAAATAGATTTATTTATTCATCTGGAAATCCATATCTATCTCATAAAAAAAATACAATTCACTGCAACAAAGTGGATGCTGACTCATACTGACCCTGTAAGACAGGATTGAGTTTCCAAGAATAGAAAACTTCAGCTTTCTCACACAGGGCAGCTAATGGTTTCCAAACTGCTGACTTTGTGATTTGCAGCCACCTCCTTGGAAGTTCATGGTGTGCTTAATATTCTTGCCAGATCCATAATGTAAATTCATGAATTATTCTGCATTGTCTTGATTATTGATTGTTCAGCTTTCACATGCACATGAGGTGATTACAACTGCCATAGTTAGAGTCAAGCTCACTCTAGTCCTCAAAGTGACTTCTTTGCGCTTGAAGACTTTACAGAGGCCTTTTACAGAGATTCACCCAATGCAGTACAATCATTGATTTCTAAAATACTGAGCATTCATTGTGGATCCAAGTAAAATTAAATCCTTGACAACTTCCTTCTTTTCTTCACTTATGATGTTATTGGTTCAGTTGTGAAGACTTGTCTTCTTGACATTGAATAGCAATCCCTACTGAAGGCTGCACAGTCTTTGACCTTCAGCAACAGGGCCCTCAAATCCTTCTCACTTTTGAGTAAACATGGTTATCTATATATCAAAGGTTGTTAATATGCCTTCCTTTAATCGGATGCTGAGTTTTCTGCATGTATTCTACCTTCTCTGATTATTTTCTCAGCATATAGACTGAATCCACTTATATCTCATTAAGCTAAATTAGAATCACCCTATATATTTTGTTTTCTTTCATAGGCTCCATTTTTTTTTCCTTTCACAGCCAGAGCAACTGTTTATTTGAATGTGACTTTTTCAATATCTCCTACAGGAAGAGATAGCTCATATATGATTTGGTTCCCAACTGGACACCCAACTCCTGACTTAGAACTCAAATGCAGGAGCCCAAGAACCCCTGGTAAATGAATGACCACACTAGTTCCTGGAGTTGGCTTATGCACCAGGCAGTTGATCATAGTTCCCTGTACCATGTATTCCTCTCAGTGTCTCACCTATTGCTGAGAGATAAGTCACAATATCCATCAGTGAATGTCTGCTTAAAATGTATCACAACTGCTTCTCTTTTCATGGAATGATTCTTCAAAATCAAAACTCCCTTTATAGAGCTCTTGCCATTCTTACCTTACCACCTCCAGAACTGCTTCACTGTTATGTTCATTCTCTTGGTTACTGATGAGGACACCAGGAATTCCTTGCAAGACGCTGAGCCACCTTACAAACATTGAACTACCTTGCAAGATGAGGAACCATATTAAAAACAAGAGCAAGAGGGACTCCATATTGAAATGACTTAAAATGGAACATAAAAACACTGACTCACTAAGTTAAAGTAAACAATCCACAGAGCATGCACGAAAACCATAGCAACATGCACCCCAAGATACCTGGGGCACCCGGATAAGACATTGGCCTCATGCCGCAGAACTTCCCAGATGACATCAAGGAGCAAGCGAGCTGCTCTATAAAAGACCTGTAGAGAAATTGAGCTCAGAGAACTAGGAACCAAGGAGGAGACACCATCTCTTGCTCTCTCCAACTCCACCCAGGTGAGTACACTGATGATGACAATGCCTATTGGGATTAAGACTTATAGGATATTTTTATCCATTGAGTAATCTAAGTTCGAGGGTGTTATACTGCTTGGTGTGTGTTTAAAGTGAATAAACCAAGCATTCAAACATGTTAAAGAGCCTTAAGTCATTATTGATCACGCTGCTCATGACAGTACATACATACATACATACACATAAATACATATTTTATTCATGTACCCCCTAGTCCTCATGTGTCTTATTAACCAACATTTTGCATTTACAGCAAAAGAAAAAAAACTCTAGCATCCCACTGCTGATGAAGAGCATAGGGGAGAGGAAGACTGAAGGTGGAAGTCAGCTTTGTGAGAAGGAGAGAGGTCGGTGAGTCATATTCCTAGGTTGGGTACGGGGACCTATGGTTGGCACTCCAGGAGGCTCACAGAAGGTAGTGGGGGCCGCAGAGCCAGTGGGAGCTGGGACTACAGGCATCAGGTGTGGCACTGAGAGTCGTTTTGTATAAAGAGCGCTCTCTTCTCTGTCTGCAGGCTCCTTAGTCCCGGGTGGCCAGTTTCACCTATCTTCAGACTGAAGAGCTACCCAGTGCTAAGGTTTACCTCAGGGAGATGGGCCAGTATTGTGGAGAGGTGAGAAGCAAAGAAGCCCAGAGCATGATTAGGTGATGGGGGGCTCCTGATCCTACAGAGGCAGTGGGCCACCACAGTACCACCACCACCCCCAACCCTGCAGGCTCTTCAGTGATGGAGAATGCGTCTGGTGGGAGGAGAGGCACACTGCATGGCAGCATGCATCCTGAGACATGCAGGGGCCATTGAAAAGCACTGAGCTGGGTGAGGGGAACACACAGCCAAAGGACATTCTGACCCTCTCCTCCCCCCCGCCCCCGCCATATATCAGATTCTCCGTAACCCTTGTTCTTTGGAATTTAACCCTGCTGATAAATGAAGCCTGAATATCTACATACCAGGAGACTTCAAAAGTTCATGGAACAACAGATTTGAAACATAATGGAATCTTTTTCAAGAATATTTTAAAGCCTTCTTCAGATATATCTAAATTTATTTTCATATATAGCTCCATTGATATCACATAATTATTTATACTATTTTATCAGTAAAGTTCACTTTCCTAATCTCTAGGGACATAGATTTACGATTTTTCTTATTTCAATATAATACAAATATTTTATGGCTTAGTAATCCGTATTTCAAAGTTATCCTTAAGATGTAGACATTTGCTTCCATCTTTATTTTCTATGATTATTAGCCCCCTAAACCATCGTAGAAGATAAGTGAAAAATAAACGGTCTTTCCCAAGATGAGAGTTTCATCCATGATCGTCAACAATGAAATATAAAATTCTGACGTTCTTTTGCTAGCTCCCCTCCCCCAACATCACCAAACAGATGCATTTTTTTCTGGGAGACTTAATTAAGGCATCTAATCATATTGCTCATATGCCACACCTATACTCTGTGATCAGCGATTGAATCTAATATTTTAAATCCATTGAAATTCCACATTAAACACAGTTGTACCTGTAAAGCATCCAAGCTGTTCCAAGTGTACTGCAAATGCATTCACACCACACTTTTTAAAAGTTGTAAATGATGATGGCATTTGTCAAGCTGCCCCTCCATCTGGAAGCGCAGTCAAACATCAGGTGTTCCACATTAATTTTCTCTGTTTGTCGGCTCTGCAGGGATAGCTAGTTTCAGAGTGAATGAATTCACCAAAATACATCTCAACCTAACCATTAACACTGCTCAAGTGAATACTCTTATTACTGTGGCCGTAGTCAAGAGAAAAGCTTATGAGCCATCTTTCATTTTACATGAAAAAAATTATTCAAGAGCACAAATTTTGAAGCGCGATACCATGTCCTCTTTCCCTTGGCTTTAACTTCTCCTGTCAGCCTAAAGGACGGTTAACAGATCTGTAACTCCTCGCTAGCTGACTCTCTCTTAATAAGTCAGAGGCTTTGCCTCAGCGTGAGGGTATGACTTTTCTCGGTTGTTTCCACTCTCAAATTTCTACCCATCCAAACTGACCATGAGGGTAATGACAAAGTAAATAAATCATTTAGATTCAAGTATTTCTAGTATCCTACCAAAAGAACCTTAAGCCTTACATAAGTTGGTGTTTTATAGATTTGCTTTCCTCGCGTGTAACCAGAACACCAACTTCACTGCTGTTGAGTTGATCCTGCCTCCCGTGAACACCACAGGACAGAGGAAAACTGCCTCGTGGATTTCCAAGACTTCCAGTCTTCATGGCAGTCGAAAGCCTCAGCTTTCGCCCTGCAAGCAACTGGTAGGTTCACACTGCTGACTTTGCAGTTAACAACTTAATGTGTTAGCTTATTTGCCACCATATCAATGTCATGTAATGCAAAAAAATCCACAAGTATTATCTGAAATGCCAGCATTTTCCTCTAGGAGGTACATACAGCCGATTTCCTCACTCTGAGTCAAAGGGGGAAAAGGGAATTGTTTTTTTAGAAGGTACACCAGAGGCGGAGACCAGAGCAGTGCAGACCAGACTGTCTTGATACCAGTATCCATAGAGAATGTATACCTTTGGCTTTGGAAGTTACACTTTGAGGGGTCACGTACAGATGGTTTAACTAAAATTGCATGGCAACCTGAGTGAACCACAGGAACCAACTGGTGACCAAGAACAAGCAAACAGAACAATCAGGTTCATTAAGTCTTAGGTCAGTGGTTCTCAACCGTCCTAATGCCGTGACACTTTCATACCGCTCCTCATGTTGTGGTGACGCCCAACCATAAAATTATTTTCATTGCTACTTCATCACTGTAATTTTGCTACTGTTATGAATCGCCATGTAAATATCTGATATGCAGGATATATTTTCATTGTTACAAATTTAACATAGTTAAAGCACAGTATCCATCACAAAGACAGTATGGAATTATATATTGTGAAATATTTATTTCTAATGACAAATACTTGAAATCTTGTCTTGAAGCATGGTGTAACATGGGCAACAATCAACACACCGGATACTTGTCTTGGGCAGATCTGCATGTGGGCGGACCCGCCTAGAGATGAACAGAGGAGCGGTGTCTCATTTCCTAAAACCATTGGAAAAATCTGTGTTTTCCGATGGTCTTAGGCAACCCCTGTGAAAGGGTAGTTCAACCCCCAAAGGGGTCACGATCCACAAGTTGAGAACCACTATATTAGGCCAATCTCAGGATGTCTTTGTTGACTAACTAGGGGGCACGGCCAATTGTCAGGTAAATAAAAGATGCTCAGCATTATCCGGCCCTTTTAGGTGACATCCAAATCCACCCTGTTTACTTTTGAGCAATGCAGCAAGTTATAAAAATTCCAGAGACTGCATTGCGTAAAGCACTCTGAGTTAACTGCATTTTGTAAGGGTTTTTCTTTCTTTCTTTTAATTACATTAAGTAAGATAACTTGGCTTCCACAAGCAACACAGAGAAACTAAAACTCCTTCTCCAGATTTGTTCCACAGTTTGTATTGAGTGCTGTTGTTTAAGTCACTCGGATAGGCATCAGCAATACCTCCAAGGACAAGAAAGACTTTGTCCCTGCCATCACAAGCCTTAATCCCTGAGCTGAGAACCATAATGATGATCAGTGATCTTGAGTAAGTAATTTAACTGAACAAAGTATATGAGAACCAAATTTCAAAATGCACGTAATTATATTTTATAAATTGTAAAATGTCATGCAATCTCAGATATTAAAAATAAAAGATATCATTTTTCCAATGCTCATCCTTTGGGGGGGGTGGAATGCCATTAGTTCATGATTGACGGTGAAAAATTTGGGTAACACGAAATTTGAGCAGAAAGTTTGCAAACTTCTGGGACTTAAAATGGTGAAAACTATCCTCTAGAAAGAGTTTTTCCTGAAAGAATTTCTATCAGTACTTAGAAGCCCTTTCTCCAAACTCATTTCTCTCTCACCAACAAAAAGTGAAAATAATTTCAGCATCAGGCATTTAAAGGTGTCTTTATTTTTCCCACTGGAATTTAACTACTTCTTGTTCATTTAGCTGAGGTTAAAGGGAATCTTGCATAAACTATGCATTGTTCCTGTGTTAGTCCAGGTAGACTAGAAAACCAAATTCATAGACACGCATAGGAAAGAGCTTTGTACACAAGAGCTATTGAATATTGAGAAAATATCCCAGCCCAATCCAGATCAAATCCATAAGTCCAGTATTAGCACATATGTTCCATACCTATCTATAAAGTCCTCTTCAGACTCATGAAATACATGCAATGATGCTGAATGCAGGAAGATCACACGCCAATGGGCGGGAAGTCTTGCCGATCACCAGTGGCGTTGTAAGCATCTCAGCACTGCCAGGGGTCTCCACCTGGCTCCTCCAGCTCCCAAGGCTCTGGCTACAGTAGCTTCACTTGGCTTCTCATCAGAAATGTGTCAGGGTATGAGCCTGTGTCTCACCTCCAAAGAGCTATTTATCTCCTTAGCACCTCCAAATGAGGTCATCAAGCTGTTACCTGATTAACAGGCTAAACTCCACTCCTTTACTCTTAATCCTCTCAAATTGACAACAGATTATGTAACTACCACAGTCCCTTCTGATCATCTCTAATGAATTCTGTGATGTTTCTGTCAGATACCCATGCTACACCCCAATTTATTCAGGGCTGAGGCACTCATTCCTTTAGTTGCTAGGAGATTTGGTGGCTGAGTCTTTGAGGGGTGGTGCCCATGGCTGACGAGAACAATTTTACCCCAATGTTCGTGCCTCCTCCACGCGTAGCAGACACGCAATGTCTGGTTCATGAAAGGTATAAAGGGCTGGGCCTTGCCAAAATTCAAGACATTTTTGCAGGGACATCCCAACTTCAGAAATTCCTAGAGAATCGTCTGAGGAGGATCCCTAGAGGATTCCTAGAGAATCAAATTGATGTGAATGCAATAAAATTCAACTTCTTCCTTTGTCCCTATCTCTTCAATTTGTCCCTATCTCTTCCTATGTCCCTATCTCTCCATTTCCAACAGAGGCCTTTATCCCCAGTGAGCTTTCTACATCCACATTTCTATGTCAGAGTCTGCTTTCCAGGGGTTTGAAGATGTATTATCACCACTGCGAGTGATTTAACAGACAGAACATACTACCTGTGAGGTGTACCTACTTAAAACTCCTCATGTTTAGACAAAAACATTGAGTCATAGAGAAATTTGCCATAGTTTCGCTATTTAAACTATTCCAAGATATTTGTCCATCCACTCATTCACAGCACAAATAAGTGTGTGCCTACTCTACAGTAGAGAGAGTGAAAACCACCAGCAGTACCGTGCTTGATTGCTAAACAAAAGGCTGGCGTCCCAACCCACCTATTGGCCCCCTGGGAGGAAAGACCTGGTGATCGGTTCCCATCAAGATGGTGTTGGCATTCCCTTGCTGACTGGTGGCAGTTCTTTCAATGTGCAGCTGCTGCTGGTAGCAAGATGTCTTCAAGAACTGCCCACACTGGCAATTTGACCCAACTTCAACGCTACAGCTATCATGCCAGATGGTCAGTTCAAAGATACCAGCCTGATGTGTACAAAGGAAAATGCACAGTGTTCTTTTTTACATTCTTGACTTCATTCGTGTGTGTGTGTGTGCCCCACAGAGATCATGACTTTCTGTAACAGGGCAGAAGACATTAAGGCTCAATTGTCAAGTGATTGGTGCTTCTGTGGAGTTCTCATGTCTGCCATCTGGCTTGGATCAACACAGCCAAGAAACAGGGAGGCCTGGGACGGAATCAGAGCCTGAGCGCGCCATGGGGTTCTTAGAGGCAGAGGAAGGCCTCTCCATTAGGGCCTCTTCGGCAGATCACTGTGAACACCTCTCCATTAGCTACTCTGTGGATGAGGCTCGAACACTGGTTCAGTCCTTCCAGTTGTTTGCGGAGACTGAAAGTTGGTTCAGAAACAAAAAGGACAAGGTCAAGGATATTCCAATGAAGGGAGTAACCTGTGCAAAGGCTTCTTGGCTAAAATATTCAATTGATGTCTTGGAAAAAAACAGAAAGAAGTTCTGAGAGCTAGAGCTGAGGTTGAAGTTTTGAAGGTAAGTCTTCCTCGAGATGTTTCGGTCTTCATTTTTGCGGGTATAATTAAGTGAATTTCAACTTATGTCTCTATAAGCCCCACAGGCTTAATATTTAAGCCTCAATGAGAGCAGATTGCCAAATCTTTCTCTTGCCAAGTAGCTGGACAGGTTCAAACAAGCAACCTTTTGGTAACCAGCTCAAATTTCAACTCTTTGCATCCACCTGGTTATTTAGTGCTTGTTTAAGATTTTCCATTTTATCGTCTTAGAAATGGGAAACCAATACAAAGGAATCACATGTATCAATGTGTGTTTTTACATATGACTCGGATTAGATTATATCTGCAACTGCATGTTCATATACTTACTTGGTTGAGTAAGAAATTAACCAAAGTGAGAGACTTCTTGGTTGGAAAGGAGCTCTGTAATGTCCTCCACGTTACTCCTCAAAGGCTAATGTGAGCCTTTGTCATTGAAAACCAAAATTGCCAATTTCCTGTTGTGTAAAAAGACTATTGTGGCTTAGCATTTTATAACACTGAAAAGCAGATTTATGTTTTCTAATGAATTATCAGCGCCTGGAAAGAAAATCCTACATTCCAGAAGAATGTCTGCCTTTCAGTAAATGGGAAACTTTCTATTTTCCAGCATAAGGTTCTGAGGATCCTTTCTGAATCACAAGAGAATGACTGACACTTTGTTTGGTTATTAGTTACCACGATCATCACCCCCACTAGATTGTGAGTGCTTGGTAGTTTTGAGTCGATCTTGTTCATTTTGTTACCCATAAAAACTAGTATAATACTTAGTGAAATGATTCATGAGTAAGTGTCATACTTGCCTCATAAAACATTATTGTAAATCAGTGATTATTGGTGCTTTTTGTAACCATGACAGAGAATGTTGAGAGCTGCAAGAGAAAAGAAAATCACCAATAAAGGGCATCAATTCACAACCAAAGTATACATAAAAGTAGTGGAAAATATGAAAAACATGTCAACCAAACTGGTAATCAAATAAAAATGGTAATCAAATAAATGTAAACTGAATGATAATGGTGTGATAGTTTGGTTTGGGGGAGAAAGATGAGGCTTTGTGGTCTCATAACGAGTTACAATCGCCGAAACCCACCGTGGGAGTTCTCCTCTGTCTGTTGAGGTTGCTTTGAGCATAGGACCAGGGGGGTGGGCCATGATAGGATCTAACATAGGGTGCTCAGCTCTGTGGTGGGCTCTTTTGTGAAGTAGAAAACCATTGTGGAGAAGAATTGGGTGAGGTGCCACCTGCTTAAACTGACCACAGTCTTAATAATATTGTGGGAGGTTTCATTTAGCATGATGCTTACCCTTTGTAGAGATTGACAGCATACAGTAGCTAGCCCACTTCTAGGCTGGATCTGGATCCTGCATCTGATTTGGCAACCTCTTGTTATATCTAAGCTGCCCACCAAAGGGGCCATCAGCTAGCCCCTGACCTTGGATTCATTCAGCTGTGCATCCACCAACCTGTAGTCTTCTGGCTTTATCCTCCATTTTTTTGCTTCCTGGTCATCGGCCCTAGCAGCTACACCAGTCAAGAGAAGCCTCCCATTTACTTCTCACACAGACTTGACCCTGACTGGGCCTCTACAACTCTGTTAGCCATTTCTTGGTTTAAATATACCCCTATATACTTATGCATACAAGGGTCACTGGTTTTTCTTCTCTGGGGAACGCAGCGTGATACAAATAGGATATAAATCTTCACTTATCAGTAAAAAAAATTAGCACATCATAGGGTTCCGGAGTGAGAAAACATGGATAGGTTCACGTAGCAATGTATAACCAAACCTTAAGCACATGTATTTTCTTGAACCAAGAGATCTGCTTAGCGTACTTTAGCTTAAGAAAACAATTTTGTTCATTTGTAAAAATTATATAAACATATAATTTATTCCCAAGATGCTTACATTAGTGAAAATAAATATAACATCATAAAACTCCCTTCACCAGTAACTGATTAATAAGTGGTAAAGCCATACAATTCAATCCTATGCAGTCCTTAGAATTATAGAAACCTATGACCGACAGAGAAAAATACTGACAATATTTGAAGAACACATGATATAGAGTCTAAAAATTGACAAATAGCAAACACATAATAGTTAATCATACAGAAAAGCTACTTTAAAATGGCATTGCATTATGAGCAAATGCATGAGCACGTAATGGTCATTGTTAGGTGCGTGAAGTCAGGTCTGGTTCACAGTGGCATCCTATGTAAACGCAATGAAGCCTTCACAGATTCTGTGTCTTCCTCACTACTATTGATACATTTGAGCCTTCATGCTTTCTATAAATGTGCCTGTATGTATCTGTGGGTAAAATCCTCACTACTCCCATCTTAGTATTTAGCACACATTAAAAACTCAGGAACTTTATCAAAAAGTATTTTGGAAAATCAAAATAATCTACATCCCATGCTATGTAAAGAAATTATTAATATTATCATAATCCTGGGGGCAATTGTTTTCAAGAGTAGTCAAATAGAACGATTTAAGCTTTATCTAACTAGACACAATAATGTGAATACGTGAATAATGGCCTATTGCAAAGTAATTGTTTGAATGTATTGATTGAAAGTATTGATACTGCACCATATGGTCTGAAAGACTAGCCCCTGAACAGCATCAAGCATTTGCTTAAATGTCACCTCCTCACGGCCTTTCTTGATTACCATCTTTTAACATGTAACTTCCATTTCATATTTTCACCAAACTGCTTTCCCTACTTTGTTTTTGTCCATTGCACTTAGTACAAACGTACATTCTATTTGCTTTAATTCTGCGTTTGTTTATTGCCTGCCTCCCCCTACTGGAATATACAATCCATATGTCCCCATGGCAAGGGCTTTTTTCTGTTTTGCTCCCTGATTATCCCGTGTCTGGACCAGTGGCTGGAATATTGTACATGCTCAATAAATACATTGTATGAAAATGCATGAAACAGCTGATAGGTTATAGTCACATAGCATTTTCAAACTTCTGTATTAGAATTTAATATTCAGTATGTTATTTTATCCGTTTGTGTCACCCATAAAAGATCATTGTTTAAGGTTAAGAATTATGTCTTGCTGGTTTTCGAGTCCCTTTGTTTTCATAGCACCTGCAACCAGGGAACTGTGCTTAAAATACATGTTGATTGAAAGAGCAACTAGCGTTGAAACCAACATGTAGAATATTTCCACAACAGTTCTGCCCACGTACATCTTTTGATGTATGAAGTATGAAATTTATCATATATGCCATTCAGGACAAAAATCTAGAAGATGATTCTGAAATCTATTTCCTATTCTTTTAGTAACTCAGCAGTGTTTGATCATCACAATATTTAGTTCACAATCCCTAATATGTTTTCCATTTCTTTATTTTCTAATCCTGAAAACATTTAAAGAGTTTCATCTGTTTTGGTTTTATAGAGATTCCAATTAGTTTCTTCTCTGTATATTGAAAATACTATTAAATATGCATTTTTTAATTTGCAAAATGAGAAGCTGATTCCAGGAACCCAAGCAGAAAGCGAATTTTGAGAACGATGAGGGCAATGAATGTATAAGTGTGCTTTACACAATTGATGTATGTATGGATCGCGATAAGAGTTGTCTGAGCTCCCATAAAATGATTTTTTTAAAGTTTTTAAAAATTTGCATCTGATTTACCTAGTCCAAGGGAACAAGTGTCTGGTCGTGTGTGTTTTTTTGGCAGCATAATCATGCCTAAAGTGTTTTTAACATTTTAGAGTAATTATAGATTAAATGTTTATGTCATTGTATGTGTGACCCTCACATATGCACACAGACATTTACATATATGTGATATAGTTGCGTGTATATTATAAATGCATAATGGTATTTATACTGTATTGGTAACTGTTAAGAAAAAATATTTCATTTAACTCATGTTTATTGAACTGATTTTCTCATGAGAGATCTGTAAACAGAGATTTTTGGTGACTTTTAAATGTATTTATTTCCCCTTTTTTCCCTCCAGCAAACGTTTAAAAAAAAGATTAATAACAAAGAAACTTTGAAAGATGGTACTGGGTGGTGAAATTCCAGTCCCTGAGACATGTATTTGTTGTTGTTGTTTGCGATAGGTGCTCTTGAGTTGGTTCTGACACACAGAGACCCGAAGTGTCACAGAAGGAACCATCGCCCAGTCGTGTGCCACAGTGACAGGTGTTGCTATGTTTGAGTCCAATTGTTGCAACCACTGTATCCATCCAATCATCAAAGATCTTCCTCCTTGCACTTCCCTTCTATTTAACCAAGTATAATGTCCTTTGCGAGGGACTGGTCTCTCCTGAAAATACGTCCAAAGTACACAAGACAAAAAGCCTCCATCTTCTTTTGTAAGGAGCACTCTGATTGTGTTTCTTCCAAGACGGATTTGTTTATTCTTTTGAGAGTTCATGTTACTTACAAGAGTCGTTTCCAGCACCATAATTCGAATTCAAATATATAACACATATTTGATGTCCTATATCATCATCTCATTTCTGCTGTCCATGGAACCAAACATTTGATTCGATAAAAATTTTAAATAGCAATTCTGCAGCTAATGTCCTTTTCATAGGGCAAATTTTAATTGATTTCAGTTAGTAGTTTTCTTCTCAGTATTTCTTTATGATCAGGAAAAAAATGAATTGTACTTTTTTCCATCTCTATCAGGGAAAAGGTAAATGACATATTCCTAGAGAAATTCAACCTGATTCACCATATGATGAATATAGAAAAAAACCTGATTTGGTGCATATGCATCTTTAAATGTAATATTTTGGAAGACCATTTAATAATTTACTAAAATAATATTTATCAAATTGTCTTCTTGGAAGAAAATCCTCCTAAGAGCAAGAATTATACATTTAGAATTTAAATTACAAGATAACTTATGGACCATGAGAACCACAGCCTCCACTATCCTGAGAGCAGAACTAGAATATGGCTAGCTGCCACTACTGACTGCTTTATTCTGGAACATAATAAGAAAAATCTCTATTGAGAAAGAGAAAGAAAAATAACAGAATCAAATTCAAAATTATATCTATATAAAAAAGACAGACTATATCCCTGGAACTAAACCCAGTACTGTGCATCAACTTTCAGTAGTCCAAGCACTATACATGGGCCAAGCACTATACATAGTAGGGAAGAATGTACTTCTCAGTACAATCAACTGTAAGAGACCAGAGGCAGCATTTGCTCAAACAAACCCCAGAAGGCCAGCAAGGGCAGGAATCCAGAGAGGCAAGGTGAAGGATGTTGTTAAAATTACAATAAAGGGCTGACAAACAATGTCAAGAAATGAAAGGTAAAAATTGCTGACAGGAAAACTAAATGTCCACCCCAATGAGGGTAAAATAAATGATGAACGGAAAGATCAAACAATATTGAAAAGCTCTAAGGATCTACGAGGGAGTCCCCTCTTGCTCAGGATGTCATCACTGAGTAGTGAACGCTACTTGGTTCATCTTGTCTGAGAATCTCAGTGAAAGTGCATTCTTTCGCATCTTCTCCTCCTGTGCCTTTTCAGTGGGCTGAGGCGGGAGTTGTTCATTACTACGACTGCTCCAAGGAGCACAAACACATTTCATAATGTGATCTTTGACAGCTATCCAAATGAATTTTAAAATTACGTAAACTGAGCTTTTTCTTTTGTATCGAGTCTCATAATTCATTCCAGCCATCTGTGTCATGCACAGAACAGAAGCTTGTTTCTTCGGGACTGTGCGATAGTTGCTGTGCCCTGCAGCCCCACCTTTAGGATTCAGCAACGCGAACATAGTCCTGGATTGACTTGGGTCCCCTGAAGAATAGAATGCATCTTTCAGGGGGAAACATTTTTCAGCATAATTATGTGAAATTTGGAGATTGAAAATATGGAACCAAGAGCATTGTCTTTTGGCATCATACGTTCTATTTAAAGGTCACCAAATGTTTCTTTCTGAGCGATTGCATTGAGCGGTTAGTATTTGGCATTCACCATTGTGCTGGGGGAAGATTTCCTGGCCCACACCTGTTGGCGCGGGCTAACGAATGACTAGAGTGTATGGACAGAGCCACCTGCCCATCGGTATTAGCCTTAACTGTCATCGATCGCTGTGTCCGAAACTCTGAGGAGCCATGCGTGCTTACTCATTAATTGCACTTGGAACTAACAAAAGCAGCTGACTTTATTGATCATCTATGAATACAAAGTAGCCTTAAGATATTACAGATATAATTTTTAAATTAGTCATCACAAGAATTTAAATTTAAAGATAGAGAAACTGACCTTTATGTGTTTTATTTGAGTTTTTTGTTCCTAATTCTTTCCTTTGGGAGGCATTATGACAGTCCCAGGACAGATAAAGCCCTCAGGACCAGTAATGATAGGAGGGGAAGGTGGGGGTGGAAAGAGGGAACCGATCACAAGGATCTACATATAACTTCCTCCCTGGGAGACAAACAACAGAAAAATGGGTGAAGGGATATGTTGGACAATGTAAGACATAACAAAATAATAGTAATTTATAAATTATTAAGAATTTGTGAGGGAGGTTGGGTGGGGAAGGAGGAGAAAATGCAGAGTTGATACCAAGGGCTCAAGTAGAAGCAAATGTTTTGAGAATGATGATGGCAACATTTGTACAAATGTGCTTGACACAATGGATACATGTATGGATTATGATAAGAGTTGTATGAGCCCTCAATAAAATGATTTTTTTAAAAACTCTATTTCATTGTGCTTAAAGTGAGAATTTACCTAGCAAATTTTGTCCCCATTTAGCAATTCCTATTCAAATCCCAAATCACATGGTTGAATGTTTTGCATGTTATTATTCTCCTTCATTTTGCTCTCATTGTATCTTTTCTTGTTTCTAGTTTTCTTGCCCCCAAACTTCCTCATCCTCGCTTTAGAGGACAGTTTGATCCGTTGCACTCCTACAGTTGATATTTTTTAAGGAATCTTATTATTTAGTTGGGATAGTTTTATGTGTTTTAAAATCAGTACAATTTGTATGGTGCATTTTGATTTTTTTTAGTAGAGGTCCTACATTGCTTGGCAGTGTGTTAGGCTCTATATTTCATATTTAATCATCACAAAAATGAAAATTGAGGCTTTATAAGGTTAAAAAGATTGACAAGGCTAAAAATCCCAGACTCTTGCTCAGGACTCCTTCATTCAATACACCTTCCTTTTGACTCTGATGCCCTCATATAGAGTCCTTTGCTTCCCTACAAGGAGCCTCAGTCGTGAAAACTGTTAAAGCAGTTTGGCTACTAACTATAAGTTTAATGGTTCAAATCCACCCAGAGACTCCAATGTACACAGACCAGGGATCTGTGTCTGTAAAGATGACTGCCTAGGGGGCCCCCTGGGCTACTTCTGCTCTGTCACACGGGTCACTGTCAGTAAGAGGGAATCCAACAGCAGCTCACAACAGCAACGTACGACAGCATCCTACAGAATCAACATGTCTTTGCACTATCTAAGGCACAATAATCCTGATACTAAGAAATGGTGACATTTATGTCAGTTTTTATGTATATGATTATACACCGCTAGAGATAGATAAGTCCCTTGCTGTCAAGTCGATTTCAACTCGTAGGGACTCTGCACTGTAGAGGAGAAAGGCCTCCGAAAGGTTCCAAGGCAGTGATTTTTACCCAAACCAGCAGCGACTACATGTTTCTCCCATAGAGTGCCTGGTGGATTCAAGTTGCCAATATTTCCGTGAGCAACACCACCGCACCACCAGGCCTCCTATATAAAGAGAGATCTATATCTACAGTGGCTACACATTGGACTGCAGTATGCATGGTCGACAGTTCAAAATTACCAGCTGCTCATTGGGAGAAAAACTGGACTTTCTACTCCCATTAACATTTATAGTCTCAGAAACTCAAAAGTGGCAATTCAGGGTCACTGTGCATTGACATCAACTTGATGGCAGTGAGTTTTGCTTTCTTTGGTTTTAAATATAGAGAGGTAATTATATATATATATATATATATATATAGAGAGAGAGAGAGAGAGAGAGAGAAATTATTTATAACTAAATGTCATTTATATAGATATAGATATAAAGTCATACCTTAGAAATATTTCAGGTTAGGTTCCAAGTACCACAATAAAGTGAATATTGCAACAAAATATGTCATATTTTTAAATTTCTTTGTATATGTAGAAATATTATGTTTTCACTATACGGCAATCTATTAAGAAGCCCTTGGTCACAGTGAGTTAAGCATTCGGCTGCTAACTGCTAAGTTAGGGTTCTAACTCACCAGTTGGTCCTCAGAAAATAGAGGCGGCTGTCTGCTCCTGTAAAGATTTACAGTCTTACACACCCTGAGGAGCAATTTTACCCTGTCCTGAAGGGTCACTCTGAGTTGGCATCAGCTCCGTGTCAGTGGTTATGGTGTTGGGCTGAAAATAACAAGGTTAGCAGTTTGAAACCACCAGCCACTCTGTGATAAAAAGATGAGGCTTTCTACTCCCATAAGTAGTTACAGTCTCAGAACCTCAAAGGTACAGTTCTAATATGCCATGCAGCTTCGCTATCAGTAGGAATTGACCAGATGGCAATGAGTATGTTTTTGGTTTAATTAAGTGTGCAATAGCATTTTGAAAATGTTTGAGATGTTGTGAGACTTTAAAAATGTGCTAGACCTACAGGGACACCATTGGAGACAGTGCAGGACTTGTGCCTGACCTGCCCCCACTACACCAGGACGAAACACAAAGGTGTGCATCAAAGCAGCAAGGGAAGCAAAGCGATGGATTCCCCGGGATATACCAAAAATCAACTTTGGGGCCCGTGCATGGCACCCTATCAGTCTCAACTGGAAAATGCTCATGAGGACCAACAAGCCAACCTGGAACTATTTATAGGCTTTTTGTTGTTTTGCTTTGTTTTGTTTTTGTGCTTCTTGATGTTTTTGCATGTCTGTCTAGATACAATAGATGGGATAAACAATCCAGAGAAGAAAACAATGGACTGATGGTTCTGCGGAGACATGGGAGATGGGGAGGTAGGAGAATTGAAGGGGAGTGCCAACAAACCCAGGGACAAGGGAACAACAAGTGACCTAAATTCAATGCTGAGGAGGCCATAGAAGGCTTGGTGGGGCTTGATCAAGTGTAATGTCAATGAGGGGAATTACTAAAAGGCGAATGAAGGTTGAACATGATAGTGGGACAAGTGGAAAGTGAAAAGGAAATAGATAAAAGAACTAGGAGGCAAAGGACATTTATTGAGGTATATATATGTGTATATGTATGTATTTATATATAGCAATAGGGATATAGGTCTATGTACATATATTTATATGTTAAGTATTAAGGGAGCAGACAGACATGAGGCCTCTACTCAAGTACTCCCTCAATGAAAGGACACTTTGCTCTAATAACCCAGCATCCTGTGATGCTCACCTTCCCTGACACGATTGCTGAAGGCAAAATAGGTGCATAAGCAAATGCAGTGAAGAAAGCTGATGGTGCCTGTCTATCTAAATAGAAAGCATCTGGGGTCTTAGAGGCTTGAAGATAAGCAAGTGGCCATCTAAATGAGAAGTACCAATCCCACATGGCAGAAGCATAGCAGCCTGTGTGATCATGAGGTGTCAATGGAATCAGGTGTCAGGAATCAAAAACCCAAAACAAAAAATCTTATCGATGTGAATGACAGGGAGGGTGGAGTGGAAACCCAAAGCCCATCTGCAGACAATTGGACATCCCCTCACAGAAGGGTCACAAGGAAGAGATGAGCCAATCAGGGTGCAGGATAGCCCTGATAGACCCTACAACTTTCTTCTAGTTCTTTAATACTTCAGCACCCTCACTCTCATGACCCCAGTTCTACCTTAAAAATCTGTCTAGATCAGAGCATGTACACTGACTGACACAAGGAATGCAGGACAGATAAACTCCTCAGGACCAGTAATGAGAGTAGCAATACCAGGAGGGTAAGGGGAAGGTGTGGGGAGAAAGGGGGAACTGATCACAATGATTGACATATAACCTCCTCTCAGGGTGAAGCACAACAGAAAAGTGAATAAAAGGAGACAGCAGTTGGTGTAAAACATGAAAAAAATAATAATTTATAAATTATCAACTGTTCATGAAGGGGGGGTGAGATGGGAGATGAACTGATACCATGGGCTCAAATAGAAAGAAAATGTTTTGAGAATGATGATGGCAACATATGTACAAATGTGCTTGACACACTGGATTGTGATAATAGCTGTAAGAACCCCCAATTAAATGACCAATAAACCAAAAAGTAATAAAGAGAAGAAGCAAAATGTGCTAGAAACCCACAATGAACACATGCTGTGGGGGGAAAATGTCACAGACTCACTCAATGCAGGATTGCTACAAACCTTTAATTTAAAAAAATTGAAACACCTAAAAAAAGAAGTCTGTCTATATACAATGCATATATGACACATACAAACGGAGTTCAAAATGTTCATACAAAATCCCTTTGTGTCTAATTGTATTTTCCCCCATAGTTTGGAAGACCCCAGTATAGCCAAGCAGGTACTTATATACTGAGTTCTATCAAATTTCCAAACAAATGGAACAAATTATACATTATTCATCTTTCACCTTTCTATTGAACTAAGCTTAATTGCTAAACATAAACTGCACATTTTAAAACGGCTCATCTGACATATTGTACAAAAAGTAAGCAATACTTTAAAGTAGATTGCTCTGGGAACAATATAAAAAGTTGAAGTGATGAAAGTAGAGAAACGATTAAAGAAGGTAAGATCATTTAGCCTCATGCAGATAAACTAGTTAAGTTGAAAAAATTATTACTTTAGATAGATTTTTTAAGACAATAATTTTCTATGTTGAAACAAGATCAAAGAGTTTGATAAACCATAAAAAGTTTAAATTGAGTTATAATAGTTTAAAAATGCGTCTATGTATTAGTATGAATAAAATCACTTAACTGCAGTTAAAAACAGCAAAAACTACTATGGAAGATCTGAGGCCGTTATATCTGGGAAGATCCACAAAGAAACAACCATTTCTACTCCAACCTCTAAAAGGCAAGTTATTGGGTAATATGACCTAAAATGGTTCTTTCTAATTTTTTGTTTTATAGACATTTGTGCCAGTTACATAATCTCCTGTCACATTGCAACGGGGTAGACCTAGCCTGTCAATGAGGTCGCAGTTTGAGCACCTCATTTGGTGGTGCCACAGACATAAGTAGCCCCCTGGAGGCGAGATACATGCCCTCCCTGCTTTACTTTCTTATTGACCAGCCACATGGAGCTGTGCTGATAGAGCCAGAACCCTGGACCTGGAGGTGCCATGTCAAGACACATGGATCCATAAGACTCTCCACCCACTGGATCCATAAGACTCTCCACCCACTGGCCTGTGAGCTTGCTGTATTCTGCATCATTGCATGTGTTGCATGAGTCTGAAGAGGAATTTACAGACTGGTATTGGGCATATGGGCCAATATCGGACTTATGGACTTGATCTGGACTGGTTGGGGATGTATTCTTAATATGCAATTACTCTTTTATATAAAGCTCTTTCTTATACACATATGAATATTTATGAATTTGTTTCTCTAGTCAACCCAAGCTAACACACATCCATACACTTTTTAAAATTTTCTTTCACCTTTCCTAGACATTCATGATAAAAATATCTTGAAATGGAATTAATTTCTGTCTTTAGTTTTAAATACTTCCAATTATAAGATTAGTAACCTATCTTCTTTAACACTTAGTAATCAAAAATAACAACAAGTATGTATAGGCCATTTTATCAGGAATACTGTAGATACCTATTTAGGTCAATTTATGATGTATATAAGAACTAGGTGATTGCAGCTTGTGTGATCCAAAGATGGCAATTATAAACTTTGAATATGATGAGGAGAACAGGATCAGAGCAAAAAATATGAACACCCAATTTGTGGAGGGCGGTGGGGGAACGTGGGAGCTCAAAACTCATCTCCATGATATCTCTTCAGACTGAGTCACTGGCAGATCTGCTCTAGCCACAGGCAAAGGACGGCCTTAATGTCAGGCAGAGACCACTGTAATCTTGACTATGCTAGTGAACTTGATACTTGGCCAGTTAACCACCCTATAAATGCAATCTGAATTTGTTCTGGGTGCAAGTATTCCTTACTAGTCCCATGACAGAAATTTCCTCCCTGGATTTTGTAATGTTGCTGGGGTGCTTTTCCTTTGATTGTGATTGTATAGATCATCTTTGAGACGATTTAACCACGGGGGAAGGGGGCATGCTGTAAAATTGGTGTGGGGTGATTGTACAATTCTCCATTATATGATTGAACGATTGAACTATTGAATGATCTGATATGTGAATTACTTACCAATAAAATTGTTGAAAAATTTTTTTAAGAACTAGGTGAATAAAAACATAGTGGAAACATTCCCCAATTCAAAGCCTCTCAAGGAATTCTCATTAAAATTAAAAACCTTATTCCTCCAAGGTCCAATATGTCCTGAAACCCCTACATCTGATGTCACCTCCTCTCCATTGTACTCCAGCTCATTGTTTCTTCAGCCTCTCTGGCATCCCTGTTTCCAGCATGCCAATTTCTTAGCTTTCCCGACTTTGGGAGAATACTAAAGTGGTACATAGCACGCCATCAGTCAATAATCTGTCTCGCATGAGGATATTTCAGGCACAAGGAGCAACATCCAAAGGGGCTTTCAGTTCTCCCTCTCTGTATGCCAATTAACCCTCTGAATACACACATACACACACAGTGATACAGATGCATATCAATGTCCATCTCTTTTGTCTGATTATTTTATCTCCACTGAATATGCACTGCTATTATATTTGTATTTTTATGTCTAATTGTTAGGTTCTCCTTCTAAATCATGTGTACTATGAGGCAAACACTATTTTCCTTCTTATTCCCTGCTATAATTCTTGCATCAAGGAGAACATCATCTCAGGCACATGAGGGTTATTGTTTGTTGCTGTAGTTGACTCATAGAATGAAACATTGCTTGGGGTTGCACGATCCTCTTAATTGTTGCTATGTTTGATCCCCAAACTGCAGCCACTGTGTCAATCCATCTGTGGTACTCACACACTTTCATGTCAACTTGATAAATTGAACGAAGAGGTGGAGTCTAGCCTGTCAATCAGGTCACATCCTCTCTTCCTCGGAGGCAGGACACTCTCTCGGCTTCACCTTCCTGTTGACAAGCCACATGGAGCCATGCTGATGGCAGCCAAAGCCCTGAAGAGGTTTCCACCACCACTGGATCCACAAGACTTTTCACCCATTGACCTGTGATCTTCCTGCATTCGTCATCAGTTTATGTGCTGTGCAAGTCTGAAAATGTTAAGGACTGATATCAGATGTATGGGCTAGTATTGGACTTTTTGACTTGATGTGGACTGGGCTGGGATATTTTCTCAATATACAATTGGTCTTTGGTATAAAGCTCTTTCTTACACACATAGGAGTGTCCCGGGATTTGTTTCTCTAGTCAACCCGGAGCAACACACCATCTTATTAAGAGAATTCCTCTCTTTTGCTGCATAATGCTGAATAATCAAGAGGGACTTGTCCAAACAAATCCAATGTCCATGAGGCTAAGTCTGACTATCCTCACTTCTAATAAGTATTCTGGATGTTCCTCTTCCAATGCAGATTTGTTTATTCTTCTTGTAGTACATAGCATATTCAATATTCCTCTTAAACACCACAATTCAAATGCATCAATTCTTCGGTCTCCCTTACTCATTGACCAATTTTCACATACATATGTGGCAATTGAAGATGCTATGGCCCGTCCAGTGTACCTTAAGCCTCAAAGTTGCATCATTGCTTTCAAATAATTTCAAGAGGCCTTTCTTTTGGTGCAGATTTAGCTAAAGCAATTTATCATTTGATTTCAGTACTATTTCCATATGCATTTCCTTAAAAACTTCAAACTTTTATCTTTTATCATAATGGTATTTATTGCTTCAGTTGTGATTAGTTTTGTTTGTTGAATGTTCAATTGTAATCCAAATCGAAGACTTAATCTTTGATCTGCATCAGAAAGTACAAGAAAGGTTGTGTCGTCTGTATATAGCAGGATCATGAGTCTTCCTCCAATCCTCATGCAGTATTGTCTTCTATATAGTCCAGTTTCCAGGATGATTTGCTTAACATACAAATGGAATGTTCTGGTGACAGGAAACAACCCAAATGTGCACCTTTCCTAATTTTAAACCATGAAGCATCCTTTGAACTGGCTGAAAGACTGCCTTTTGGTCTATGCACATGTTACACGTAAGCACAAGCGAGTGTTCTAGAATGCTCATTCTTTGCAATGTCATCCAAAATTTGTTATAATCAGCGCATAAAATTATTACTTGTGTATAGTGTTAATGACATTGCTTGATACCTTTTGTATTCTGTTGGATCACCTTTCTTCACAACAGGTACAAATATAGATCTCTTCCAGATAGTTGGCCAGGTTGGTCTTCCAAATATCTTGGCATAGACACACGAATGATTCTACTCTTGCATGTATTTGTGGAAACATCTCAATTTGTATTCGATCAATCCCTGTGGGTTTATTTTTCACCAATACTGTCAGTTTATGTAGCTTGAACACTTCCTTCAATATCAATTCTTAACAATACACTCCCTTTTGAATTGATTGCTGACCAATAATTTTTAGTGCAGTGACTATTATTTCTATCTTCTTTTGATGCTTCTTGTGTCATTGAAGAGTTTCCTCACAGTGTTTTTTCAATATTTCAACTTAAGACAACATTTTTCCTCAGTTCTTTCAGCTTGAGAACGAGTCTTTTCACCTTTTACAACTGTACTTTGCCTTTGGTGTCAACCTTTGACATCCTTTCAGCTATTTATGTCACCATGTCCTCTATTCACTTTAGCTACAGTCTGTTCGAGAAAAAGAGTGTCAGAGTTTCTTCTGTCATCCATTTTGGTCTTTTCTTTCCTATCTTTTAAGTGATCTGTTGCTTTCTTGATGTATGATATTCTTGACGTCATTTCATGACTCTTCTGGTCTTCCGTCATTTGTGTTCCTTATGCTAGATCTATTTTTGAGATGGTCTCTACATTCATGTAGGATGTATGGAAATGATTCAAAAACATGGCCATTGTCATACTCTGGCTACTGTGAACTTCTTTCACTTTCCTTCAATTTCAAATAGAATTTACATATGATCAATTGATGACATGTTCCTTCATCATTCCCGGGCATTCCTCTGATTGATGATGGGAATTTGATGAATAAGTTTTTTTCTTTTCTTTCCACTTAAAAATTGACATTACTTCTGGGATGCCATGATCTCATGACAAAAATATTGTTTACAGCCATGATTAGAGCCAAAGTCAGAATATTTGTGAATAATAATATCCTTTTCATTAAAATGGGTGTTATCATGAAAAGAGAAGTAGTCTAAAGGCAAAGCACAATTTTCAAAAGTTACACCATTTATTCTTTCTGAAATGAAATCAAGGCTTATCATCTTAGGATAAAATATCTTATTAAAAGAAGACTGAAAGTGATTGTGATTCTCTCTCTGATGTCAGAAAAATGTATTCCAGTTCCTAACTCAGAATTTCATTGCCATTTACATGTTGCCTAGAATACAAATTGTACTTAGTAATCAATCAGTGTTTAATTGCCGCTCAAGTAAACCCTTGTAATCAGACTTGCTATAAAAATGTTAAGGTGTGCAGAAAGCATAAGGTGGCATTTTCCCCCTCCTCCTTATTATGCCTGTGTAACTTCCATTAATACTAATAGGAGGCACAGCTGGTCGTCAACAGGAGATTGCAGGTTGCTGTTGAAATCGTATTTTATTTTTATACCTTGGCAAGATTTATGTATTGAAATCAGGTGGCCAGATTTTTGCTGTTGTTAAGAAAGCTTTTACTCTGAAAGAATGAGATTGGGGTAAAATTGGGTCTCATATTTTTTATTTTAGGAATATAAAGATCCAAAATCCAAGCAGCAGCTTGTCCTTATCCAGCAAGTCTGTCTTATTCTTTAGCACCAGCTGGAGTTCCATTTCTAATTTGCTGTGAAGAATTAAGTGATTTGAGGCCCATACCCTGGAGTATTTGACCTCCAATGTCAACCAGCTAGCTTGCAATTCCCTCGGCTGGAAAGTTTCTCCAAAATTGATTTGAACTAACATCGGTTAAAATACTCTGCAATATACTAGTAAATAACATTGCAAATCAGAGTATGAGTTTATAGCCATGAAAATAAACACAGAATATTAAGGGAAATCATTCTGGAAACACGAAGAGCCCTGGTGATGAGAAATGTGATAATAGAACCTTTCACCTCAAGGTCATCAGTGTGAGCCTGGCACAGTTGGGTCCCTTTATTGGCTGAAGACAGTTGTTAGTAGCATATGGGAACTGTATCAATGATCTCAAGTTCATTTCTTTGTGGTCAGGTTCATCTGTCATGAAGCAATCTTCCTTTTATTCCCGATTCCCACTATGATGACCATCCTAGAAGAGAATAGAAGCCTAATAGGGACCAAGTCATTGCCCCCAAAATAAACCAGCCTCCTTTCATCTCAGTCTTCCCTCATCTGGACCATTGTCCATTTCTTCTCTGTATTTAATACACTTCTTCAAATTATTAGATTTATTCAACATCTAACTCTCCATTACCCTCCTCCAAATATGTCTCTCATTGTCAGTAGAGTTTTCTCATTCTTGGCTATACCTGCAACAATTATGTGACTATAGCTATACTATCTTGGATTAAAAGCATACAGACTGTTGACAACAACATAGGAAAGATTACATAGAAGTCTTGGTGGCAATGAGTTTATGTTAATAGTGAGAACAACTCTGAAAAGGAAGGAGAGGATGGCTTTATATATTTGCTAGGTACTTGGTACATTTAATCATTTAATACTTTTTTCAAATATATTATGAATTAATATAATCTTCAAGCTGTGTTATTGTCCGAACTATACATGTTTTCCATTATTAAAATTACTCAGGAATAAAAAATGGCTCATTTATTGAGAGATTGCTTTATATCATGCACACCTTCCAAAAATTATGTGCATTATCATACTAAGTGGTTAAAATAATGGCAAGGAATATTTTTATGTTTATTTCACAGTAGAGAAAATGTAAGTCTGGGTCACTCAAATGATTGTGTCTTAAAACCTTAACCAAAAGATTGAGAGTTGTGACCTTCCAGATATAGCTCAGAAAGAAGACCTGGCAACACACGATGAGTCATTCTCCTCTGCACACACCCGTTCTTATGAGTTGGAATTGACTGACAGCAACTCAGAACAACAGAGAGGAAATGGGATCTTCAAAAACGTTAACAGCTGAACATAGTCCTTTCTAACGACACAACTGATTCTTTGCCAGAAGTACATACCTTTCCATTCTAATAGTCTGTAATTTGATATTATATGTAGACACATGAAGTTCTAGCCTGAGTTCTGTCACTCAGATATCAGGTTTGCTATAGAAAATCACTGTTGCTACTGTGTTTACATGTTCTTGTGTACTTTTTCTTGCTTGTTTAAATCTTTATCATCAGGTAAGCTTTTAAATGTTGACGGTTAGTAATTGACCGCCATATTTGTTATTTTGTCTTTGACAACATGGTAAATATTATTGGGCTCTAAGTTCAAACCAAAAACACAAAATTGAGCCAAGGAAATATGGAGGTTTATCACTCTTGGAAAACTTAGTTTTAATTTGAAATATATTTTTTATAATATAGTTTAGTTTTAATTTGAAATTTATCATTCTCATATCAAATATCCCAGACTATATGCAATCTGTGCCTCAATTTTACAATAGTAAGGTTTTGAGAGATATGTGATAATATTTGCTCACATTTTTTTCTGGGCATCTGATAAGACTATAAAATGCAGCTAAAGGGGAAAATGTGTAGTATTCATAATTTCACCATTTGTATTTTAATCTATCATATATATAATTGTTTTAGATAATTGAAATTTTCTTTACACCTTGATTTATATTTTGATTTTTTAAATACAAATACAATTTCTATTAGATTTTTATTATTATGAAATGGGGGTAATGTATTAGTAAGCACATGCCAGGAAACACTAGTGACAGGTAATCCAGAAAGTGTCAGTCTCTTATTACCACATAGGTTTAGTTTATGCTCATGCTATATATCCCAGGTGTGTTTGTAAGATTTTTTTTGGGGGGGCGGATTTTGTTCCACACCAAAATCCAAGGATCTAGGCTTACACAGAGTACACTTCCATCTGATTGTGTCTCCTGACACACGTGGCTTCCAGAGTCACTGCAGCAGGAGAATATGCTGGAAGTTCTTAGTTCAAAAATTAAATATTTAAACAGGAAATATGTTTCACTTCTAATACCTCAAAATTCAGAAAAATTATATTGCCTATCTAATTACAATGGATCAGAAAATGTAAGAAAACACATGGGATATCTGCCACACATATTTTATATTACAAAGCATTCTCAAGTTCTTTTAATATAATTCCTTCAACTTTATATGTAATAGGAGATTCTACTAATTTTGTGTATTGTGAGGGCATCCTGATATTTTTTCAATGTTGATAAAAACTGTAAACTATTAATTATAAACTTCAGAAGAGGAAATACTAAGTATAACTTCAGTTTACACTTTAACAATAGCATTCAGAATCAACTCAATGACAGCGGATTTGGGGATATATATAATTTTATTCAGAGCTCTTACAAATGTTGTAACAATTTATGATTATACAGTTGCTGATATCAGCTCCCTTTTAACCCTTCCTTCCCCCATATTCCACAGGAGTCCTTATTGTTATGTTATACATTTTTATTATTATTGTTATTATCCATGTCTTTCACCATCCAACATATCCATTCACCTGAAATTCTGTTATTCATTCTTCCGGATGGGATCATACAGTCATCATTGCTACCAGCTCCCCCTTTTCCCTCTTGCTGCTTCCCCTTCCTGTAACCTCAGGGAATCATTACGCCCATTACTGTTTCTCAAGTGTTGTCTATGTTGGCTTCCATGCATCAATCAATCTTAGTTAAACACCTGAGCATACTCATGTCTAGCTATCTTAATGAGGTAAGACAAGAACCACAGTGGTGAGGGGAGGAAATAGTAAAGAACTAGAGGATAGTTGTGTGTTTCATCAGTGCTATACCACTTCCGGGACTACTCCTTCCATATGTCCCTTCTGAGAGGGACTGATAAATTAATTATCTTTCAGGTGGGTTTGGGGTCTCCACTCTGTCCACACTCCTTCTCTTCTACTGATTGTTTGTGTTTTTCTTCTGTTCTGTTTTGTATTTTGAACTTGTGATACCTATTCCTGCTGACATCTCATGATCACATAGGCTGGTGTGCTTCTCCCATGTGGGCTTTGTTGCCTCCCTGCTATATGGTCGCTTGTTTGATTTCAAGCCTTTAAGACCCAAGATGCTATATCTTTAAAAAAATTTTAAATAAATCATTCTATTAGGGGTTCTTACAGCTCTTATAACAATGCATTGCTATATATAAAAATATTTATATATCTTTTAATAGCCAGACACCATTAGCTTTCTTCATCACATTGGCTTATGCACCCATTTTGTCTTCAGTGATCATGTTCAGATGGTGAGTGTTATTCACTGCCAAATTATTGGAACCAGCCATTCTTGTACTGAGGTAAGATTTGAGTAGGGGCCCAAAGACCATATGCTTCCTTGTTGTATTTACATATATGTATATATACATGCATAAACACACCTATCTCTATATATTTATGTATTTACATATTTGCATCATTATTTTTATCCCTATATATAAATTTTACTTTCCTCCTGCCCCAGCATCATGATTACCCATTGGTCACTTCTTAGTAGCTCCTCTCAGCTATGTTTCAATTGATCAAACACAACCAGGAACATTAGACCCTCCTCACCATTTGTTTCAGTTCCCTCGCTATTCCCCTGTCCATGTTGGCTAACCGCTCCCCTCCCCCAACTTATCCTCTCCTACACTGGCCCAGAATCATCGGTCCTGCCGCTGACTCCTTGGACTTGTTTTTCCTACCTGTCTTAAACAAATAGACAGCTGAAAGAAGAAAAGAGGTATAGATGAATAAATTGGTTTAAAAAAAGGCGAGTGAACATGTACGTCGTTTCGTGTTATCTTGTTATCCTAGTTGTCATCCTTTCCAAGAGTAGGTAACTATCTCTTTGTTAAATGGGGGAAGGACTTGTTATGATCTGTCGATCAGTCCCCATTTCTCTCCAGGTTCAATATCCCGAGGCCCATTCATCCAGAAGCACTTAGACTCTTTTAGTCCTCATCATGGGTGGCTGAAGGGCATGCTTTCTTAAAGTCTCCATTGAGCTTCCTGTTGTCAGGGATGGAGTGTTCTCATGTCCCCCTTTCCCCATTCCACCTTTATACTTTCAGTGTGGCCCCCTTATAAGTAACCCTCGTCCAGTTCAGATGTGGTGTCCACTGCGCTCCCAGGTCAGATATCTATGATTGTGGTCAGGACTTTGCTCCCATTGCTGGTCTGTTGCACTCCACTTTTAGTTTGCTCTCATGTGGGTGGACAGCACAACCACTTTCCCGGGCCTTCGTCTTTAGTGTTATCTGTCATCTAGGAAAGGGACCAAGGGACATATCGAGTCTTGAGCTGGGGTCGGCCCTGCAACCCTCTCTGTTAACCAGCTGCTTCTGTGCAGGAACGTCGCTCTCTAAGATTGCTGTCCCAGAAGGAGGTTGTGTTCCACAGAAACTCATGTATAAGAGAGAGTTTTATATAAAGGTTAAGTGAGCATCAAGAAAACATCCCAACCCAGTGTTGCCCAAACCCACAGTCCAACATTAACCCACTAACCCATATGTCCGACACCAGTCCACAAAGTCCTCCTCCATCTGACAAAACACACATTATGATGCCAACTGCAGGAGGAAAGCCGAGTCAGTGAACGTGTAAGCATCTCAGCATTGGCAGGGGTCTCCACATGGCTGCTCCAGCACCCAGGGCTGCATCAGGGTAGGTCCTGTGACTTCTCCTCAGGGATGTCTTGCAGGAAGTCAGCCTCACCAGCTGAAGCAGGGAACTGGCTAAGGCAGCTGCACCCAGGTCCAACCATCAGAAAGCAAGAGACCTGAGAACTCAAAATGTGAGGTTCACTGAGCCATTTATCCCTGCACCCTTCAATCAACCCCTCATGTGTTTAACGGCCATGTTGGCACAATAAACTGAATGCCTCAGAGGTCTACTCTCGTTCTCTCTTTCCCATGGAGAAATAAACAATACCCTCCCCATGAGTGGATTAGTCCCCTGGTCACCCATTGCTGGCTTTTTTTTTGTCTCCTCCCTCTGTGGGCCTTAAAGAGATTTGGGGTGATTTGGGGGTAACGGTGGAGGTGGGGGATATCATTCAGCGCAGGTGCATCAGAATGTTTTTTATTCTTTCTTTTTTTTTGATACCATATGCATCATTGGCATTGGTCTGACAAATGCCAGAGTATCTGGCCCTTAGTCTGGAAACTGTGCATCATGTGCATTTTCCCCTAGTTCCATTCTGCTGTTTGAACTTACCTCAGTGGACTCATGTTAAGGTTGTCCTTTTGTGAGTGGGTAACTTCACTCAGCATTACATCTTCCAACTATTTCCATGAGACAAGATGCTTCATTGTTTCATCATTGATTTTTAGGGATGCATAGTACTCCAATGTGTGTCTATACCAGAGTTTTGTAATCCATTCATCTATTGATGAAAATTTAGCCTGTTTCCAATTCTTGGGAATTGTGAACTGCATGGCCATGAACATTGGCACACAGATGTCTGATCGTAGTCTGTTTCTTATTTCTTCTGGGTATATGTGCCATAGAGAAATTGCTGGGCCATAAGGTAATGCAATTTACATCTGTTTTAGGTATCACTTCCCACGGTGGCTAGACATGTCTACAAAATCACCAGCAACCAGCAGTGATTTTGCTAGGATAGAGTTCCTATCTCACCATACTCCTGCAACATTTGTTACTTTCTGTTTTTTTGAATTGGGCTATCCTTGTGGGTGTTAGGTGTTTATCTCATAGTTGTTTTGATTTGCATTTCCCAGGTGACTAATGAAGGGCAACATTTTCTCATATGTTTATTGGCCATTTGGATTTCTTCCTTTGTGAATCGTCTCTTCAAGTCTTTTACCCACCTCTTCAATGGGTTATTAATTTTTTTCTTCTTGTAAGGTTTCAGGGTTCTATAGATTTTAGTAATAATCCCATTGTCTGATATATCATTGCTAAATATCTTTTTCCAGTCGGTGGGCTCTCTTTAATGAAGCCTTTCTATGCACACAAGTGTTTTATTTTTAGCATGTTGCACTTGTCTATTTTAACTTCCTTTGTTTGTACACCCTCCCTTGCTTCTGATAACCTATGTATTCCCAGCAACAAGGTTCATAGGTTTGTCCCAATTCTATCATTGATGATCATGATAGTTTGGGGTTTTACCTTGAAGTCTGTGATTCACCTTGAATTTGGGTCTTGCTTAAATTTTCTTCAGGTAGATATGCAATTTTCCCACACCGTTTGTTAAAGAAGGCATCCCATTTGATATTTTTTGGGTCCTTGTCGAATTAATTGTCTGTATGCTGCTGGCTTTATTTCTGGATTTCCTTAGTCCGTGTATCTATCATTATACCAGTTCCAAGCTCTTTTGACCACCGTGGCTGTATAATATGCTATAAAGTCAGGTAATGCCAGCCTTCCCACTTTATTCTTCTTCTTGAAGAGTTATTTGTCAATTCTGGGCTTCTTCCCTTTCCATATGAAGTTGGTAGTCAGTTTTTCCCTTTCTTTGAAAAAAGGTACTGGTAATTGTACCCAAACTGCATTAAACTTATATAAGCCTTGGGTATATGGTCATCTTTACAATATTGAGTCTTCCAATCCACAGCATGGGGTATTCTTCCATTTGTGAATGTCTCTTTTGATTTCATGTAATAATGTTCTGAAGTTTTCTTCATACAAATCTTTTGTTTTTATGGTTAAGTATGTCCCTAGATATTGCAATTAATGCTTTACTTTTTGTGAAGAGTACCACCGTTTTGATGACTGTTTCTGCAATCCCATAAGTTGTGCCTAGCAATCCAATTGACTTCTGCTTGTTAATCTTGTATCCTACCACTCAACCATATTCCTCTATCGCTTCCAGCACTCCTATTATGGAGAATTTAGGGTTTTCAATATATAGAATTATATCACCTGCAAATAGCATTAGTTTCACTTCTTCCTTCCCCAGAGACATACATTTGATGTACTTCTGTTGCCTTATATTATTATCAAGGACTTCCGGGACAATGTTGAATAAAAGTGGGGACAAGGGTTATCCTTGTCTGGTCTACTATTGCAATGGGATTGTTTTTGTCTTTTATCCATTGATTATAACTCTGGCTGTTAGTTTTTCATATTTAGCTCATATTATATTGAGGTAATTTTCTTACACTCCTATCTTCTGAGTGTCTCACTTAGGAATGGGCATTGAATGTGGTCAAATGCTTTGTCTGCATCTATTAATGTTATGATGTGGTTCTTGTCCTTTTGTTAATGTGATGGATAATGTTAATGGACTTTTAGATGGTGAACCATCCCTGCATCCCTGGTATGAATTCTGTGTGGTCGTCATGAATTATTCATTTTAGATACATTTGTATTCTATTTGTCAAAATTTGTTAAGGATTTTTCATCAATGTTCATTAGGGCTATCAGCCTGTAGTTCTCTATTCTTGTGTGTTTCTTCCACGTTGTAGTATCAGTATTATATTAGCTTCATAGAATACATTTGGAAGTTTGCCGTTCTTTTCTATGCTCTGGAACAGCTTGTGTAGAATTGGTGTCAGCTGAATGCTTGGTGGAATTTTAATGTGAAGGCATTTGGTCCAGGACTTTTCCTTAGTTCCTTAATAACCTTATTTATTCCTTCTTTTGTTATCGGTCTGCTCCATTTCTTGACATCTCTGTGGGATGATTTGGGGAGGGATTGTTTTTCCAAGTGTTTGTCCGTGTCTTCCAGGTTGTTGTATTCATTGGAGTACAAGCCTTTGGAGTACTATGCAACTCATCTTTTAATTTAATTAGGGTCTGTTGGGATTTCCCCTGTTACATCCCTCATCCTGGATATTGATGCCAGCTACTTTCTATCTTTGATTAGGTTTGTCAATGGTTTGTCAATTCTGTTAATCCTTTGGAAAACCTGTATGGCCGGATCAATGCCAGGCCAGCTTCTAGCACCAAGTGACCTTGAATCTCCACCACCCATGCAGAGCTGACCAGAGCTGGCTGACACAGCTAGCAGCAGATGGCCTTGAATCTCCCACACACACCTGTGGAGCTGACCAGAGCTGGCTATGTAACCTGTCAGCAACTTTGCAATTTTTTCTTTCTTTTACTCATGGCCAATTTTGCTCACGGCCTGTTTGGTTCAGTGCCCACTTTATTCTTGGCTCACCGCTCTGTACCCAGCATGAATACACCTGGAACCAGGAAGACACCTTACATTCCAGAAACCAGGTCATACCTGTATCTCCCAATCCCTGACTACTTTACCTTATATGGACTCAAACAGCCCAATCCCATGTCCTCTGACCATATAAACACCACCTCTGTAGCCTGGGGCGTGACTCTCCCGGTCCAGACACTGTGGACCGTAGGACTTCACCCAGGCTGGTTTTCTTCTCCCCAATAAAGCTGTTTGCTCTAGTTCAACTGATTTGGTCTCTGGCACCTCTCAACTACCTTACAAAAACCATCTTTTTACTGCATTGATTTTTTGCATTGTTTTCTTGTTTTCCCACTCATTTACGTCCACCTTGATTTTCATTATTTCATTTCTTTTGCTTTTAAAAAGATTATTCTGGTGACTTTTCTAATTTCTAGAGGTTTTATGATAGATTATCAATTATAAGTTGCTCCTCCTTCATATGTGTATTTATCACTCTCAAGCATCCTCTGGAAACTGCCTTTTTTGTATCTCAGATTTCTGTACCTTGTATTATCATTCATTTCTAAAAACTCTAATTTCAGCTCTATTTAGGGCCAGTACCCATTCATTTCGAAGAACAATATTTTTCAGCCTTCATTTATTTGCTCTTGGTTTTTAAAAAATATTTCTTTTGTTGATTTCCAGCTTTATGGAAAAGAGGTAAGAGAAGGAAGTCTGAGTAAACTCTATATTTGAATTTACTCAAGCTAGACTTGTTCCCAGCTTGTGATTTATTTTAGAATACATGCCATGTGCACTTGAAAAGAGGGTATTTAATTTTGCATTTGGGTGGAGAGCTCTAAATATGTCTACCAGGTTGAGTTGTCTAATTGTAGAGTTTAGATCTGTAGGCTCCTTGTTGAGCTCCTTTCTCACTGATATATCTTTCTCAGAGAGCAGTGGATTGACTTCACCTATTATGATCGTTGAACCTGTGATTTCTTGTTGGATCTTCTAAAGGATTTGACTGACTTACTTTGCATATCTGAGAGATACGCATATATATTTATTATGCTCACTGGCTTTTAATGTGCTAATCCCTAGAGCATTGTGTAGTGTCTGTTCGTATTTCTTGTCAGAATTTAGAATTGCTACTCTTACTTTTTAGAATTGCCCTTTGCTTGGTATACTTTTCTCCAGCTTTTGATTCTCAACCTGCTTTTGTCTGAAAACTTAAGATGTGTCTCTTGCAGACAACAGATTGATGGGTTTTGTTTCCAAATCCAGTTTGCTAACCTTAGTATTTTAATGGGTGAATCCAGACCATTAACTTACAGAGCTATCACATCCATCTGTGGATCATCTCATATCTTTTGTGTTGGGCAATTTCCTATCTCTCTCCTTGACTGTTTTGTGTATGGGGTGGGAGTGGGAGGTTGGGGAGGGGGATTTATTCTTGCTTTCTTTTAGTCATTGGATTGATATCTTCTTGGGGGATGTTTTGAATGTGTTCACTCCTGGATAGTGTTGCACCATGTGTGGTCATCTTGTGTTTGAGCTCTGTGAATACTGGTCTTCTGTCTCAAATGAGTTGGAAAGAATTTTTTTGTAGGGCAGGTTTGTTTGTTTGTTTTTAACTATTCTCTGAAATTTCCCTTATCCAGGAAACTCTTACTCTCCATCTATTTTTGATGGATAATTTGTCCGGTTAGAGGACTTGTGGGTTGCCATTATTCTCTTTCAACTTTTGGAAGATGCTACTCCACTGTTTCCTCTTCATGGTGTCTGCTGACCAGTCTGAGCATACTAACATCTCAGTACTCTTAGAGGTGACTGCCTTCTTTCTCTTTCTGTCTGCTCTTATGATTATCTCCTTTTCCTAAATGTTGGATACTTTCACTACTATATGCCTTTGTGTTTTCTTCTTGGGTTTCAGACTTATTGGTGTCCTCTCTGCTTCCTGGATGATTGTCTGCTTCTCTTTCATTAAATTGGAGAAATTTTCTTCCAGGAATTCCTTCACTCTTTTGGCTGTGGATTTCTTCATTATGTCTTCTTCTGGCATCCTGATTATTTGAAGGTTGTTCCTCTTCATAGTATCACTTGTTCTCAGATTTTCTTCAGCTTTTTTGATTATCTTGTTTGATTGCCTTTCCATTGGTTGATATCTGCTTAGCTATCTTTGAGGTGGTTGATACAGTTCTCCACCACTTCTAACCGGTTAGTGAGAACTCTTACTTTGTTCTTTGCTTCTGTTGCTTTGTCCTTTAACTCTGTATTTCCCCTCACTTTGTAGAATCTATCTTTTCTATTATTTCATCCTTTTCCTGTATTGGTTCCCTCATATCCGATATGACTCTAAGAGCATTCTGAAGATTTCTTTCTATGGCGCTTCAATGTCTCCTTCTATGAGAAACATTAGGTGAAGGTCTTACTCAGGTATTGCATTTTGTTTCTCTTGCTTTCATGTAGAGCAGTGGTTCTCAACCTTCCTAATGTCATGACCCTTTAAAATAGTACCTCATGTGTGGTAACCGCCCCCCCCCCCCAACTATAAAAGTAGTTTCGTTGCTACTTCATAACTGCAATTTTGCTACTGTTATGAATCGGGTGACCCCTATCAAAGGATCGTTTGACCCCAAAGGGGTCACAACCCACAGGTTGAGAACTGCTGGTGTAGAGATTTCTGCTGTACATTTTTGTCTGCATGTCTTTTTGGTGGAGATTGGTGGCACTTCCTGGAGCCCTGAATTATGTCTTTGGGAAGCTAGTAAGAATGATTCTATTTGCTACCTCTCTCTGACTGCACTGTGGGATTGGGCTGCTTCTCTATCTCACTAGGGTTTTACACTCTCCCTGGACAGCTGGGATTATCTATTTGGAAGGCAGAGTAGGTAGCCCTCTCAGTCAATACAGGTGGGGTGGTTGCGGGAAGAGAAAGTGGAACTGTGCAGGCTGATTGTGGCCACTGGCTGCAGAGAAGCTATGGGTAGTTATATGGGGGCCAGTGGAGGTAGGCTAGCCTCAAGTCCAGGATCGATGGGGAGCCACGGGGATGGGCCAGACAGGCAGGGGGACGGCAATGGTGTAAAGCTGCTGTGGCATAGGTCGTGCAGGCTCGGATAGCCTGAGCACCAGGCCACAAGTCACTGTCATTCTATAACGCATATGGTGGGCAAGTCACATTAGCGTTCTGGGGAAGGTTTTGGAGCAGAGCTCATCACACGGACCTCCCAATGTGGCCCCTCTTACCTCATCGCCTTCTTGCCGAAAGTCCTCCAGGGGTATACTTTGACAAAACTTAATACCCATTTTCAACCCTTATTCAAATGTCAAAAACAAATGTTTCAGCCAATTTGTGAATTTTTTCCTTTTATCCTGGAGTTAAGTCTTCATGTTTGGGGCTTGACACAGTGACTATGTCTTGGAAAGGGAATGGAGCACCCAGACCTTAGTCACTGTCATTTCGCTGTGTGATAATGAATGAGCATTATTCATTCTGTTCATTGCTTCACTTTCCTGTATACAATGCTTTCAAAGCAACCTTTAATTCTCAATTACTGCTGAGCCCCTTTGTGTCACACAGAACACATTAATCTGTCTTCCAGCTGCACTGAGTATTTGTCAGGGTTAGAATAAGTTACTGTGAAACACACAGAGCTCCAGTTCCTGGCTCAGATTCACCTTGGTTGGAAAAATGGAGAGTAAAGAAATGGATCACACATTCACTCAAACCTTGTAATTTCACATAACTTTGTTCCTGGACCTGAACTTCTGAAATGAAATAGCTATAATTAGACTTTCTCTTGCTCATGCACTGTTGCAAAAATTCTCATCAGGGGTTTTAATGTCACTGATTGAATATTGAACAAGCAAAGAAATTAAATATAACATGCATATTTATTTATCCAAATATTATTGTTTGCATTGAAAGAAATTTTGTTGAGAGTTAATTCTATGAGAAATAACCAAACTCAGAAATCCACTAACTAAGTGTTGTTGTGTGGTTTATTTTGCTTAGGATCATCATATGCTTAATTATAGTTATATGTTAACAATATCCTCCAACAATACTTTATCATCCAGTAGTTTTTCATTTCATTTTATGGGATCTTGGAGCTTAAACTCTACTTGAATAATATGTGGCACAAACATATTATTGACCTTGAAATTTTAATTTGAGTTTTAAGAGTTCCCAAGTAAAAACTTTGTTATGTGCCCTGGTATGGATTTTTATTATTACTTGCTGATAAAGATCAAGAGTTGGATCTTTCAATATGGATTTAAACTCACTTCAAGAAAACCCAAATCCTCACAACTGAAACAATAAATGACTTCATGAAAAATGGAGAAAAGATTGAAATTGCCAAAGATTTCCTCTTGCTTGAATATACAACCAATGTTCATGGAAGCAGCAGTAAAGAAATTAAGCAATTTGTTGTATGGGATGAATCTGCACTAGGGAAATTTAAAGTGTTCAAGAACAAGGATGTCCCATTGAATACTAAAGGGTGCCTGCACACAGCCAGTGTCTTTTCAATCACTTCAATGCACGTGAAAGTTGGACATTGCAGAAAAGCCAGTGTTTTTGAATTATGGTATGGGCAAAGAATAATCAAAGTACCATAGACTACAAAAATACGAAGCAAATATAATTTGAGAGAAGTAGAGACAGAATGCTCTTTAAACACGAGACTGGCAAGAAGTGTTTCATGTACTTTGAACAGGTTATTAGGAGAGATTAGTTCCCTAAATAAGACAAAAGAAGTAGCAAAAAAGAGGAAGACCTTCAATGAAATGTACTGACACATGGCTAAAACAAGGGAAGCAAACATAACAACTATTGTGAGAATGGTGTAGGACCATGCGGTATTTTGTTCTGTTTTCCATGGGATCACTATGTGTTGGGACTGACTTGAGGGCATTGAACAAAAATTAAACGTTTAGTCTTGGGAGTCATAATAGAAGGGATTGTCTGCTGGTTCATTAACTTTGGTTGTTGTTTTATAAGGAATATTTTGCTTCTCAATGGGGACATGTAACTCATTGGTTGCCTCACACCATCTGATTCCTGGGAATGTAGCTCTACTTGGTATTTCTGAGTTTTAAGCAATTTTTAATCCTCTTGCCCAATCAGTAACTACCTTTTGAGATATAAATCTACACTATTGGAGAGTCAAAGATAATAAAGGCATTTGGGGGAGGGTGGCATGGGAGTGATTTGGGGGCCTCAGACCTCAGAAGCAGTAGGAATTAGGAAGAAAGCAAAGTTTCAAGATGTTAGAATGTCTCTGTGGTTGGAAGACCATGAAAATGAATGTTTCCTTGGCCTTCTGAAAGTATCGAGCTCTAAGTGCAGTGGAGTGGAATTTCTTTGTAAGGTCCTCCACCCAAGTCTCTATAACTCCCACCAAAAGACTGGGTGGACTAGGCAAATAGGGTATATGTAACACTACTAGAGGGTGTTCGTCAGTTTTATTGCCACCCCTGTGGCTAGAAGGGTGATCCATCTTTGAAGCACAAGCAGAGAGAGAACCCCCAAGGACCTTAGAAGGGCATATTCAAGATCTCTGTCTGAAGTGGCAGAGGCCACCAAGACCAAGTGCATCCCAGAGACTCAGAGAGCAGTGCTGAGACTAAGGGGCACCTTCTCTTCCACGGGTCTGAGATTATGGAACTTTGGGATGGAGTAACTGGCAGGCTTGCTCTCTGGCTCATGGAGGCAAAGGCCAAGGGGCCATGTGGCTGAGGACCAGAAAGACACTTGGCTACCAACTGCCGAGAGGCTGAGCCCTGCAGAGGGAGACTTGGCTGCTGGCTGAGGAAACTAATGGTTGTATCCTTACTGTGTGCTGTTTCTGACTTGCAATAACCTATTGTCTTCCCTAATAAAACCTCACTGCCATTGAGATGTCACCTCATACTGACCCCATATGACAGGGTCAAGACTCTGAGTTTCTAAGACTGTAATTCTTTATGGGAATGGAAAGTCCTTTCTTTCTCCTGAGGAGTAGTTGGTGGTTTTGAACTGGTGATCTTATAGTTAGCAGCCCAAAGCATAACCACTATGCTACCTGGGCCCTTCAGATTTCCCTAATAGCTCATATTAATGTTGAGTGTAGTTTGTGAATTCCGTATGGTCCTTGGAAGGAATTATCAAACCAGTGTAAATGTAGAGTGGCCTGGGTAAAAATGGGGGTCAAAATAGGTAATGAAGAATGCAGGGTGGAGGCATGTTTTACTTTTGCACATGGCAATAGCAAAGTCAATGAAGTCAGGTATGTCTACCTCTATTGCCATTTAAAAGGTAGTAAGTGAGAGTGTTTTAAGGAGCATGGCAAATGCCTCTCACTTACTGAATCAAGCACTGAGGAATCTAACTTTTCATTAGAGACACCACCATCAATCAGAATTATGCTGACTGAGCACAGATTATAGAAAAAGCAGATGCAACAAATAGTGGAAAACCAAATCCTAGTAGTGGCATTGTATGGTACATAGATGATATTTTAATTATTTTTTTCATTGTAGTATAATTTTAGATTTACCCTAGATTCCTGTAAGAAGTATAGAGATTCCAATATACTTTACATTCATTTCCCCCTATTATTAACATCTTACTTCAGTATTGTCAAACTTAAACATACTATCTTTGAGTAAATTTGCATTGGTATATTACTTTTGTCAAATTGATAAACAATATTATTTTTGTTTAGTGTTTTTATATCCATAGATTTAATCTAATTTCTCTAGAGTGATATAAGATTACATTCAATGTACCATATTATATTTACTCACTATTTCTTTTTAGTTGTATAGCACTATTGATTATTATTGTTTCTTCAGTCAGTCTTGATTTTTATGATCTTGAACATTTTAAGAGGTCCAAGTCAGGTAACTCTTTGAATATCCCTCAATTGGAATTTGTGATTTTTTTCTAGACTAGGTTATGGATTTGGGGACGAAGACTCTACGCAGCCAAGTGTGAGCCTGATCACAACCTATTAAAGGTACATGATTACCTTATTATAATTACATTAACATTGCTCATTTGACTGGATAGTGTTTCTCAGGTTTCACTATGCTGAAATGACCTGTTTTCATATTTCATATTTTGGAAGGAATTTAGTATATACACTCTATACCTAATGGATGAGATTTGTGAATCCACTGATGGTCGAGTATCTACATAAATTATTTGAAAAATTTCTGCACAGAACATATTTCTATTCGTCCCCATTTTAACAATTCATTTTTATTAGTATGTGTTTATTTCATATTTTGAAATACCCAATACTACTTTATCTTGTTGCTAAAATGGCATCAGCCATTGGTGGCTCTTTTAATTGTCACTTTTGCTCCTTTTCATTTACTTCCAGTGTTTTGATTTGAGCACTTTATTACTTTATTGTACTACAAGATTTTGATGGTTAAGGTTATGTGTCAACTTGAATGGGCTCGAATTCTTTGGAAACCTGATATGATGTAATCATCTATGAACAATCAATCAGTTGCAAAGGAATTTCCTCAGTACTGTCATCAGCATCAAATATGTGAGGGGGCTTCCAAAAATTCCTGGAAAATTGGAATTAAATGATAATGGAATATTTTCATAGAGTTTTTGAAGCCCCCTCTTATTTGAGTATGAACATTTGAGCACAACTTTTGCTTACTCTGGATCCTGTATCTTATCCTAGTTCTCATGATCTGATTTCTGGTTCTGGGTACCTGAGCCAGTGTCTGGCCATATTGATGATCTATGAAATTTTTATTCCTTCCTTGACCATGAGCTGTCACAACTGTCAATAATGGGGCTGTCAGCCCCTGTGGCTACATGAATTGGGAGACACCTCTAGCCTAACAACTGGCTCTAGTACTTGGAATTTACCAGACTCTAAAATGACATGATGCATTTGAGATCAATTTCTTTTGGTATAGGCACACACATATATATACATATACATGTACAAATCAAGTGATGCCATGTGTGTTAGTCCAGGTAGACTAGAGAAACAAATTCATAGACACTCAAATGTATCTAGGAAAGAGCTTTATATAAAGAGTAATTTTACATTAAGAAAATATCCCAGCCCAGTCCAGATCAGTATGTCCAATACTGGTCCATAAATTTCTCTTTAGACTCACGAAACACATGAAATGATGCCAAGTATAGGAATATCATAGGCCAGTGGGTGGAAAGTCTTGTGGATCCAGCGGCTGTGTAAGCATCTCATCTTCAGCTCAAGGCACTAGCTTAGCCCTATGTGTCTTGTCAGGTGGAATGTCTACTAGGGAGCGTGTCTGTGTCCCACATACAGCAAACTATTTATCTCTGTGGTACTTCCAAATTAGGTCACCAAGCTGCGACCTGATTGACAGGCTAGACTCCACCCCTTCACTCTTGTTTCAAATTGACAATAGATTATGTAATTACCACAACATGGGTTCCATGTATTACCATCTTCAACTTCACACAGGGTGAGGAAACAAATTGCTATTATCAGTATTAGCTGCCCAAGGCCTATTTCTGTGAGGCTGAAGTCAGATATGTAACACTACTAATTCTGACATTAACTGTCCCATAGGACTCTACTTTTCAGTCGGATCTGGTAATTCATTGCAATGGTACTAGAACTCACAAATGGCATTCTTACTTATGGGATTTATTAGTATGCTCAGAGGTTACAAATCCACAGAACACAATTCTTCAGACGAGACAGTCTTGACTTAGGTGTTGCTGTAGTCAGGTTCCCACTGGTTTTTGACCTCTTAGCCAAATGGCCCCTGACCCCTGACCAGCTTTGTAATATCATAAAACAATTTTAGGCCTGCCAGTAAGTGCTCAAAGGGAAACTCACTCTTCCATAAATCTCAGCTTGAAGGCGATGAACTTTAGCTTCATGGGTCAGCAAACCTAGCTCCTGAACTTAAGTGCCTGGAAGCACCCAGTTCCACAAGCCAGCCTCCTGACTGAAGATAATCAGCTTGATTTGCTCTGCGGGTTTGGAAATTCTCTGCTTTGCTTTGTCCTCCGACTCTGTGCTTCTGCCGCTCCTTTCCCAATCCTCTGTGGTCAAAGCTGTCTTTTAAATCAGGGAAACTCAATATGCAGATATCTTGGGGATGAATGGATGGGCTTCACCTCTGGCTCATCTCCTTTGCTTATCTCCTTCCTTTATCTGACATGGTTCATTTTATATTCAACAGGACAGCAATCACAGTTCACAAGTGAATCCCATCACTGTCTTCTTCCCCCTTAGCTTACCCAGGCCCATCAGGAATAGGCTAGCTTGTGGGAGTTACAGATACATGGCGAGAAGAGCCCTGTTAAATGATTCACTGCACTGTAATACGTACATACATGGGTTGGTATGCTTAAAGATATTACCTTTGATAGATTTGCTTGCTTAAAGAGCACACCCCTTGACAAAGATGACACATTCATCTTATAGATTCGTTGCCCAGAAGCTTTGGTCTTACATAGAAAAGTAAGTAAAGATGCATCCTAAAATCCTAATAACTAGGATTCTCATCATTCAGACACTGGTTTATTCCAAACATATACTTAAATATACCTCTATAATCAGGAAATGGCTGCAGACAAGTCCTCTCAGTAACATACGTGTCTTAGTCAGATTAGAGTGCACTAAAGGAAAAGGCCAATGAAATTCTTCAATTTCTTCCTCCCTAGCTTTTTTTATAGTTCATAAATTTGAATAATAGTTGTGTTGCTTGAATTTCCTTGAAGGTGGAGAGATACTCTTATCACAGCAGCATGTACTTCATGATTAACTTTGCAATTTCTTTTTGAAAATGAATGCTATGATATTCCTCTTGATTATGTTATTCCCAGCATTGTAAATCTTACAGTTTTCTGATTCAAAATAGCCAATACCAGTCCATTTCTTCTCACTAATGCCTAGGATATCTATCTTTATGGGTAACATTTCATTTTTCACCACTTCCAATTTTCCTATATTCATATTTAGCACTTCTAAAGTTCTGACCTTTCACAGATTTTTGCAGCTGTTTCTCCTTACCTTGAGTCATGTATAACGTGGTGTATGTACATACATATCTAGATTTATGTTATATGTGACTATTTGTATATATGTTATGCTAAATTTGAGTTCGTACCAATATCTCCAACTTTAATCCATTACCCTGTGGATTATTCTTATCTCTCTTTGTTTTGTTTTTTATCACTTTCCACTCTAACAACTAAAACTTGACTCCAACTATATTCCATATACTTACTTAATTGTTTGATTTCTTTCTGTAGTCATAGTGGTGTCAAAATTGTTACTCTCTCTTCCCATGGGAAAAACTTTTAAACTACACTATAGGTTTATGTTTTATCTTTGCCTGAACTTGTTCAGTGTTGGTTTGATAACCATAAGGTCAGCAATTAGAAACCACTTGCTTTATGTGGTTCTCTACTCCTGGAAAAGGTTCAGTTCTATAGTGTCCTGTAGCAGTGGTTCTCAACCTTTGGGTCGCGACCCCTTTCAGGTTGCCTAAGAGCATCAGAAAGCACATATTTCCGATGGTCTTAGGAAGCTAGACACCGCTCCTCTAACCGTCTCTAGGTAGGTCCGCCCACAAGAAGATATGCCCACATGCGAGCACCAGGTATGAAGACTATTACCCATGCTACACCATGCTTCGAGACAAAATGTCATTTATTTGTCCTTAGAAATAAATATTTCACATTATGTAATTACTTATCATTTTGTGATTAATCACTATGCTTTTATTATGCTCAACAATGAAAATACCTTCTGCATATCATATATTTACATTACAATTCATAACAGTAGCAAAATTATAGTGATGAAGTAGCAACGAAAATCATTGTATGGTTGGGGGTCACCACCACATGAGGAGCTGTCTGAAGGGGTCTTGGCACTTGGAGGGTTGGGAACTGCTGTCCTGTAGGCTGACTATGGGTTGGATCCGACTCGATGACAGTGGCTTGTGAGTGGGAGTGCAGTTTTGAATTTGAGTGGTTTTGACAAATTCACATAGAAAGGTGACTAGGTCAGCACCTTTACATTCTCATCTCCATTGCAGAGGTTCCTTCAACTGTGTGCATTACTGAGAGATTCTAGCCCCTCTCTTCTCTCCATTCTGGGACCTCCTGAACTCCTAAACTAATTTGCTTGAATTTGGATACATTAATGTTTACTCTTTGTGCTGTAAATTTCTATTGGTTTTGACAAATGCAGATTGTTATGTATTCATTATTAATGTACCACACAGAATTGTTTCATTACCAAAAGATGTTCTCTGCTTTTCATCCATTCAACTGTCCGTTCTCTTTGAACCCTTGGAAATCACTCATCTGTTAAGCTCAATGTTTGCCTTTCTGAATGTAATATAAATTGACCTATACAGTACGTAACCCTTTTGAACTGTTTTTATTCTATTATCAAGATACATGTAAAAAAAAGATACATGTACAACTCATTCATATTGTTAATGCTTTGATGGGTCCTATAATTGCTAAATAGTATTCCATTACATGAATGGATCACAATTTATATATTCATTTACTTCACTTCTTGGTGATTATGGAGAAAGCTTCTATATTTACATGTTTTCTTTAGATATTTGTAGGCAAGTCTTGTATCTAAGTATACATATATAATGGGCTGTGTGTATTTTTTAACTAAAATGTTTTATTAAGATAAAATTCACACATCATAAAATCGACTCTTAAAATACATGGCCAATGGTTTCAGTCCCTATAGACGATTGTGCGGCCATCGCCACTTCTTAATTCTAGAACTTCCCGCGCCGGCATGGAATCCCATCCTCCTTGTAGACCATCCTCATCTCCTCCTCTCCACGCCCTTCTGGAAACAACTAATCTCTTCTTAATTTCTGTGGATATGATTATTCTGACAATTTTACGTAAAACGAATCCTATAATATGTGGCTAATTTTGTCTTCTTTCAATTAGCAGAAGATCGGTGAGGCTCCTCCATGTTGTATCATACGTCATTATTTCAATCATTTGTAGAGTTGAATGAAATTCCACATTATGCCATACTTTGTTTATCCAGTAGCAGTGTACGGGTACTTTGGTGGTTTCCACTTTTTGACTCATGAATAATACCGCTGTGATCACTCATTTACAAGTTTTTGAGTGAATTTTCAACTTGAGTCTTCATTTCTCTTATATATATATCAGGGAATGGAAATCATGGATTATACTGTCGTCCTGTTTGTTTTTGAGAAGTTGTGGAATCATTTTTCACAATGGCTGCGTCACTTTACATTCTTGCCAACATTGTATGATGGATATCATTTCCCTGTCCTCACCACCCACCTTTTTAATCATGGCCATCCTAATTAGCTTTGATTTACACTTACCTGGTGGCTAATGAAATTGAGTATCTTTCACATGGTTCATGTGCTGATTTTTACATGAAAATTTTTACAGCACGGTAAATATTCTTACTCTCGTAAGCCTGAGAGTAGGCAGAGCCATTGAGGCTGTAGCATAGTGCCGACCATGCTGGCCCTGTGGAGTTGGAGAGGATGGATAGATAGCCTCTTTTAGAAGCATGTGGATAGCTGTTGGCACACTTTGTCTCAGTGACCAATGTGTGTGTTTCACTTATCCACTGCTACTATAACAGGGATATCGCATGTGAATGGCTTTATCTAACGGGGAAATCAACTTTCTTAGAATTTAGGACATTGGAAGTCTCTAGGGAACTATCTTCTTCTCTTTGTTGGCTATGGGGCAAGATCTTGTCTATTTTCAGCTTCTAGGCGTAGATTCTGTGGTGATTGTGTAGTATTTCCCTCTGTCTGGACTTACTTCCTTAATCTGCTCTTTTATATTAGTAAATCCATTGAGTGTAAGATACCCTCTATGCTAATATTGTCTCTTCACAATAACAAAGAAAAGTCACTTCCCCCAAAGACCTAGAACCACTAATAAGCTGGCTAGAGTTTGCAGCACATATTTTGAAGAAACACAATTCAGTCCAGAAGAGTGCACTATAGGAATTTAATATCTAATATCACCATGTGCAGTGTATAAAAGGGCCTTGGGAAAGGTCTCATGTGCTGGGTCAGTGAGCATTTCAGATGACAAACTAACTAGATCTAGGAGCCCTGGCGGTGCAGTGTTTATGCACTGGCCTGCGATCCGCGCAGTCAGCAGGTAGAAACCACCTGCAGCTCCCTGGGAGAAACCTAGGCTTTCTACTCCCATGAAGAGTTACAGTATCAGAAACCCACAGGGGGCGCTGCGAATCTACTTTGACTCAATGGAAGGAGATGAGGAGTATAGAAATGGTAAGGGGTAGAGCTGGAAATCTGCAAGAATAACCAAAGTAAACATGGAAAGGAAATGGTGGGGATTTGACAACTTTCTGGATCTAGAATTCTCCAGTTCTGAGTCTTCTCCAGAACTTGCAATATTATAATATCTGTATGACAAGCCCCTGTGTTCCATGCAATTCTTATTTTCCTATCTTAAATTTTATATCTCATCATGACTACCGGCTAGCATTTAGACTCCCTTAGATAACCACTGGTCTTAACCATTTAAACATAGGAAGTAGCAATAGTTTTTGTTGTTTTTCTTTCCTATATCTTGTTGTTGGTAGGTGCCGTCAGTCATGTCAACTCATAAGAACCCATTTACAGCAGAAAATAACACTGCTCAGTCCTATGGCACCCTGACGGGATGATAATATGAGTATGAAGATATGAAGAAAGTATAATTAGGAAGGTGTAACCCAGGTGCTAATTTACTCTATTTTTATTTATTATAAATTCAGAAGGTGAGGGAAAAGTGGGTAACAGATTACAAGGATTTACATATGACCTACTCCCTGGGAGACAAACAGGGGCTCAAGTAGAAACCAAATGTTTTGAGAAAGACAATGGCAACAAATGTACAGGTGTGCTTGACACAATGAATGTATGTGTGGATTTTGATAAGAATTGTATGAGCCCCCAATAAAATGGTTTAATAAAAAAAATTTAAGATAGCAAAAAAATATTCTTAGGATAAAATTTAGCATTGTGATAAAAATGCAAGAAGTTTTGGTATCCTAAAAAATTGGTCTGAGACTTCATTACTTGTGATATAGTGATTATATTGTTCTTATATTTTTTATGATATTGAAGTAGTTTCTGAAGTCAGTCACAACTAATTATTAAAGTGAAGTCAATTTCAAATATACTATTTGGGTAGGGAAAAAAATAAATGCTTTCAAAGTTATGTGGGATATAATTCTAAAGTATTATTCAGCCTTCTAAAGTAAGAATGAGCAGAAAAAGCTGAAAGAAACTCAATCTAACTCCAATTTTCAAGAATGGGCAGATTAAATTTTGAATTGGATCTTAGTCAAAAGAATGGCTACATTACACTCTGTACATATTGAAGCATTTAATTTCCATTTATTTTATTTCTGCCTGTTCTCAAAATGCTAAGATCATTTTTGTCTTTATAGAAATTACAGGCTAATACACGTATATACATAACAGCCAACTCATGAAGTATTAATTTAGCTTTGTGGTAGTCTGTTGGTCCCTAATGAGCCAGGTTGTTGGTATTCATGCACTTGTATAATTGCTTCCTTTTGAATTGGGGCTTTGGCCAATAATATCCTTAAGCAAACAAATGTAGGGAAAGTTATACTGAGACAACTCTAGAAATCAGCCTTAAAATATCTCACAACTTCTACTTTGGATTTCAGATGAGCCCTAAGCCTTAGTAATGCTATTTGCTATTGAAGAAACTATGTGGCGTGACACCAAGAATAGTGAGAAGTTCTCAGACTCCGTGCAAAGGGGAAGCCTTTCTCTCTTCAACTCTCTTTCCCAGAGATGACTCACAACTGAATTTACCTACCCAGCTGACCAGTGGTCACATCAGCAGTAGAACCATCCAGCTGAGCACAGCCCAGATTGTAAAATTGTTAGCGAATAAAATAGCTGTTTCAATTCAGTAGATTTGATTCAATATGTGCTGCTTGATTTTTAGAAATAAATAACCAATGAAAACAATAGCAACAATAAACACCAGACCAAATCCCTTGCTGATGTGTTGAATCCAATTTATAACAATCATATAGAATATACAGCTGCTTATATAGTTTTCAAGGTATAATCTTTATAGAGGCATGCTGTCTGTGGAGCAGCTGATGGGTTTAAATCATTGACCTTTCAACGAGCAGTGAGTGTTCAAACCCTGTGCCACCAGAGATCCTTACGTAACCAGCAACTACTATATATCCTGTGTTATTTAGATTCTGAAGAAGCTACAAAGAGTAAGAATGGAAGAGCAATGCCTATTCAACTTCCAGTTTTCAACTGGAGTATGCTACTCATCTTTTTATTGAAAGGATAGGAAATTATATTTTTAACAGGAATACATTTTAACTACATTTTGAAATATCTCAAGCTAATATGGAATATTGCCTATCTTATTTTTGTGGGCAAATGAATTTTCAACTTTTAATAAGTAACTCATAAATAAACTTCTAGAATGCATTAATTTATAAGGTATTGCCTCTATCATCAAATGCAGCTCTTCAAGGTGTAATTTCCAATTATTGCAGTAATTCAGGCAAGGGAGAAATTTGTAGCTGCCTGAGCAATTCAAGAATGAGGCAATACACTTTGGTATCGGAAACTGATAGAAAGGAAACAGTTGTGATGAACCAGGCATAAAAGGACAAGACAGACGTTTTAAATAAGCTGTGACAAATTCAGAGGCATAGAGATACAAGGCAAGCTACCTTTTTACAAGGCTACAGAAAGAAACCAGCAAGATGTATGGTTTATTTATGATCAATTTCACTTGGTAGGTAAGCAGGATTTAAAGACATAATTAAAAGTGATTCCCAAGAAAAGGTAAAAAGGGGAGAAAAATTTTAAAAATCATTAAAATATCTCACTGACAATCAAGATTCTCAGTATCTTTACCTAGCTTTAAATATATGTGTGTATATATATATATATAATTCATTTCAAAATATGTATAAATAATAACATTTGTAGCCCTGGTGATGCCATGTTAAGCTCTTACCTGCTAATCAAAGAGTTGGTAGTTTGAATCCCGTAGCATATCTTCTTCTGTCAAATTACATCTGTGGAAACCTTATGAGGGTGTTTTACTTTGTCTTTCAGGGTCGCTGAGTCTGGATTGTTAGCAGCAGGCTGGTTTATTGTCTTGGATGTATCATTCATTGCTTTTCTCTGAAACGTTGGAATACTCTTTTCATGTTCTTGTTCTTGTTCTTGTTGCTAGGTGCCATCAAGTCTGTTCTGACCCATGGTGAACCCATGCCCAGCAGAATGAAACACTGAGGCTCTGTGTCATTCTCAGTACTTCATACAGTATCGAAATCACATTTATGTGGACATTATTGTGCCACATTTTTGTGGCCCCAAAGCTTAATCTTTTTATCATACAACTTTCATGATCCTTCTAGGCTCCGCAGTGACATCCTAAATAAGGAGAAACACAGTTCTTTGCATGTAAAACCTTTGATATTCTAGAATATTTTTGTTAATAATGAATTAAATGCATATCTGTATTTTGCTTTTATGTTTTATAATTCTGGACAAAAATTCTAATTTTTTGGCTGAAGATTAAGTAGCATCACATTTCCATAGATATTTGAATATTATTAAAATGAATGTTTTCTTTTGAAAATAGTTAAGAAAAAGGCGTCTAGGAAATAAAATAATAATTGACTCAGATCAAAAATGAAAAGAAATCTTATAATAGCCAGGCACTATCAGCCTTCTTCACCACAATTGCTTTTGCTGCCATTTTGTCTTCAGTGATCATGTGAGAAAGGTGAGCATCACAGAATGGCACGTTATTAGAACAAAATGTTCTTGTGCTGAGAGAGGGCTTGAGTAGAGTCCCAATGTTCATCTGCTACCTTAATAATTAACATACAAATATATGTACTTCGCTTTATGTTCCTATCAGTATATATTAATACATTTACATACACACACATCTGTATTGAGGCCTCTATTAATGTATTTTACCTCCTAGTTCATTCCTCTATTCCTTTTACCTTCCTGCTGCCCTACTATCATGTTTGACCGTCATTCGGGTCTCAATAATTCCTCTCGGCTATATTGCAAACTCTACCAGGCATTCTATGCGCTCCTCACCACTGATTTTAGATCTCTTGTTGTTGGCTGCCCCATCCCTTTCCCCAACCTCCTCCTCTCCCATGGCCCCCAGGAACTTTCAGTCCCATTGTTTTCTCCTCAGTATTTGAAACAATCCTGCATATCTTGTATAAATAGACATGAAAAAAGGCTATAAATAGTTCCAGGTCTTAAAGGGGTCTTAAAGAATTGAAGTTCAACAAGATGCCATGTAGCAGGGAAGCAACAAAACCCACACCACACGGAAGGAGCACACCAACCTTTGTGATCAGAAAGTGTCGATGGAATCAGGTATCAATTCGGTCCCATTATCTGTCTTAGACTATGTTATACGAATGTATTTCATATCACAATTTGGAACTATATCGAGCAAGTCTTAGGACCTAGGAGGAAGATGTCTTCACAGACACTATCATTTGTATAAGCTTGGTAATCAAAGAATTTACGTACCCATGAATCCTATAAGTAGGCCCTGTGATTAATACCGTTATGGCTGAAGTTGTAGTTCTGGAGAAGCAGGCCTCTGAGATAGATCTCATTGATATTCTTATGAGGATCAGGTGGGCTAGGGTTTTCCTAGCACACCACCTGAATATTCTATTCTATACAATGCTGAAGAAATGGGTGGGAACTTTTCCCAGTCAGATAAAGTGTTCTAGAGGGCTCTTCATTTAGTCCCACAACTCCTCCCTCACTTTGTCCTACTGCAGTGGTTTTCTGTGGTTGTGATGCTGAAAGTGATGCCATCAGTATTTTAAATACCAGAAGGGTCACCAGTGGGGAACAGGTTCCAGTAGAAATTTCATAGTAGAAGAGATGAGATAGAAAGATCTGGAAATCTATTTATTAAAAAATGACCAATGAGCACTTTGTGAAAAGCTGTGAAACAGTGTGTGCCATATGAAAGACCTCTCAGATTGGAAAGGACTCACAATATGACCGGGGAGAGCTGCCTCAATAAAACACAGTCAGCTTCAATGACTTGGACGGGACTGGACGCAACCTGATCCCAGAAGTGACAATGCAGTTGCAAATATCTATTAAGAATTGGAATGGAGAATAACAGAGTCTGAATCTAGAAGATGGAGAGCACTAAAAAATGAAATGGAAGATGTAAAGATCAATATCCTTGGCATTAATGGCCTACCAAGAACTGGTATCACCCATTCCAAATGAGACACACTTACAGGCTACTGTGCCATGAATTACTTATCACAAAGAAATGGTACTGCATTCATTGTGAAAACAAAAGAAAAATACACACACTTCAAGATCTTTCTTAAAGCACAGTGCTCTCCGTGATAGGAACATATCCATACATCTACAAGTAAGATCAGTAAATACAACTGCCATTCAAATTCACCACCCAGCCAATAATGCCAAAGATGAACAAATTGAGTGATTGTTACTAATGTCTGTAGTATGCAAGTTCATATAGACTGCTGATATCAATTAATAATTCAGGTTACTGGAATCTTAACATTGGAAAAAAAAAAAAAGAGCGGGTGGCTGTAGAACATGGCCTCTGTGATAGAAACTGCACCAGGGATTTTTTGTTAGAATTTTGAAAGATTAATGCATTCTTTAATGCAAATACCTTTTTAAAACAACAAAACCAGAAAAACAAACAAAATAAATAGAAGATGTCACTGAATGGATACACTGAAGTCTATAAAAAGAGACTACAAAGAATAATTGATGTCTTTGAATTGCGGTTTTTGTAAAAAAAAAAAATATCGAATATACCATGGAGTGCCAGAAGAATGAGCAGCTCTGTCTCAGAAAAAGTACAGACAGAATGCTCCTGAGAGGAAATGCCAGCGCGACTTCCTTTCATGTACTTGGGACATGGAATCAAGGCGGACCAGTCTGAGAGAAGGACACCATGTTTGATATAAAGGAGGGTCAGCCAAATGGAGAAAGACCCTCAGTGAGATGTAGTGACCTGGTGGCTGTTAACAACAGTCTGAAACGTAGCGACTTGTGAGGAGGGCTCAGAACAGGCAGCGTGTTCTTCTGTTGTACAAAGGCTTTGGGTGAGTCAGAGCTGACTAGATAGTACCTACAACAAGAACATAGTTAAATTTCCTGGATTGGTCTTAGCGTTAATTTAGGTTTTGATTAAATCAATAACAGTGTGAAGCAGTTAATGTATCAAGAATTGATGTGACATAAGTTTCTATGATTAGTTGTATGCCATATCATTCAATTACAGGTAACTGATTTCCCACTGAAATAGTAGCCATTTAACAGGATAAACAGTGATTCGAATAGGGAGCATGACACATGGTTTTTATTTTGCCGTTCACTGCAGCACTTAATTTCTCCTTAACGCCATGTTGCGGGGGGCCTATTGTTTGCACATAACAGATGTTTTGAAAGTGGATGGCTCAAAAAACAGTGTAAGTGCTTTTAAAATTTAGGTTCATCTGAATTACAATTAATACTATAACATCTTAAAAACTCCACTAAAGATGAAGAAAGCTGATGGTGCCCAGCTATCAAAAGCTATAGCGTCTGGTGTATTAAAGGATTGAAGGTAAACAGGCAGCCAACTAGCTCGGAAGCAACAAAACCCACATGGGAGAAGCACACCAGCCTGTGTGATCATGAAGCATGGAAGGGATCAGGTATCAGTCACCAAAGAAAAAAAAATCAAATCATTGTGAATGAGGGGGAGTGCAGACTGGGGACCCAAGACCCATCTGTAAGCAACAGGACATCTCCTTACAGAAGGGTCATGGGGAGGAGATGAGCCAGTCAGAGTGCAGTGTAGCAATGATGAAACTCTTTCCTCTAATTCCTAAATGCTTCTTCCACCCCCAGCCCTCCACTATCATGATCCCAATTCTACCTTACAAATCTGGCTAGACCAGAGGATGTACACTGCTACTGATAAAATTGGAAACACAGGGATCCAGGACAGATGATCCCTTCAGGATCAGTGGTAAGAGTGATGATACTGGGAGGGTGGAGAAAGGGTGGGGTGCAAAGGGGGAACCAATTACAAGGATCTACATATAACCTCCTCCATGGGGGACAGACAACAGAAAAGTGGGTGAAGGGAGATGTTGGACAGTGTAAGATATGACAAAATACTAATAATTTATAAATTATCAAGGGTTCATGAGGGAGGGGGAAGCAAGGAGTGAGGGGGGAAATGAGGAGCTGACACCAAGGGCTCAAGCAGAAAGCAAATGTTTTGAGAATGATGATGGCAAAAACATACAAATATGCCTGACACAATGGATACATGTATGGATTGTGATAAGAGTTGTACGAGCCCCCAATAAAATGATTTTTAAATAACAATAAAACTCCACTAAAGTCAGGAAATAGTTTACAAGCTTTTTGAACATGTTAGTCTAAGTGATCATAACTTAGGTTTTAAGTCTTGTTTAAAATAAAATATTAAAGATGGTTTGTATTTGAAATATTTAGAGACACATGTAGATTAATTTAAAAATTAAAACTCATAATCCGATGCTAGTTCTAATTCTTTTTACTGTCATATAAGTGTTAAATTATATTTTTATCTCTAAGGTCACATAATGAACCATGATTCTAAGATTTGAAAATTTGTATACTGATGAACTTATAATTCCCTTGTGCCTCTGTTGGGAGGGCTTTTTTTTTTCCCAAAAGCATAACTGAAAGTATAGAGAACCTTTTTAGTGTTTGATTAGCAGCAAAATTAGTGAGCTAGAAACATTATTCATAATACAATAGAGATGTAGAAAAGTTGGAAACTCTCCAACTGGGTATTTGGAAACAGGGACAGCTTAATTGTTCTGAGGTTGAAAGACAAATTATTGATTACATTTTCCCAACAAAGTATTCTCCAAAAAATTGGAACTGGGTATGTTGGTACCTTTTGCTAAAAAATTCTCCTATTTTAGTGCATGATGTTTGGCACAAGTAAGTGTTAAAAATATTTTTATTAATTTTTAAATTAGTTTTAAATGTAAATATGCCCATTTACTATATATCTACTACACAGGCTGCTTCTTTTGAACTTATGGAAAAATGGTGGCTCTAATTTTTCCATTTTGATGCATTAGACACAGCGAGTACTTATTTTTTTTCGATAGTGTGAAGCAGTTTGTGATTTACATCATTTTGGCTCTATATTTATATTTCTAGTATATAAATAATATCTGGCTCTTAGGAAGTACTAAAGGCAATTTATTCCCTATAAATGTTTTATAATACCTCTTAAATATCAGCTTCTTGAATATAAAGCTTAAGGGTTTCTATATATTAGAATTATTAATTAGAAGAGTATTTCTTGAGCTACATGCACTCAAATTGAAGCTGAGAATTTTCTAGGTGTCATAAGAAATTATGCTAAAAATTATCTCTGTATGAGTTCTTGTCTGTTTTATCATAAGTGAAAACACAGTCTTTTCTGTAGTCACGTAGAAACTGCAATTTCCCAAGTTGTGTACTTATTACATGAAAAAACATTCTTAAGTGTACAACATCAGTTACATGTTTACATGTATTGAGGAAGTTCTTCCACTGTAAATGTGGAGTAATGCTTAAGGCAAACCTAGAGTGGGGAAGGAAGCAAGAGGGGCAATGATGATAGGGATATATGAAACATGACCATAACCACAAGTGTGGAAATACTTTTCATTTTCGATTGAACAAGAAAATTACAGAAGCGAGAGAGCCAAAATTTCGCACATTTTGACATGTGTGCTATAATTTAAGTTTTAAAGATATTGCTAAATATGAGAGGACTTCAAAGTATCCCTGGACCATTCCCTTATCTTTCCATTTCATTTTTTCATACATATTTGAAGATTCCTTATAGAAAAACAACAGCAACAACAACAAAAACCAAAGTGAATTAGATATTGTCAAATGAGGTCTGCATCCGGAAGAAATAACAGATGCTTTAGGTTTTATTTTGATCCACACTGAACCTGTCTGATCCTACCAAGGCAGATATTCATTGATAATCTCATTGATATTGGTACAGCTTTTTAAAATGCTGCAAAGACGTAGAAGCATTTGGCATAGTTTCTACTCTTAAGTTTTATGGTCTTATTGGAAAGCCAAGAAACAGCAATAGAATGTCAGTAAGACTATATATCATCTGCTATATTTTCAAATACATATAATAAGTGTGATATTAAACTATGCTGTAAGACAGATATGTGTTAAGAACAAATGCCATAAAAGTATAAAATGAGAAAAGATTAAATTTGGGAGGAAGAATTTTTGATAGACTGAGTTCAAATAGAAGGAGCAGTACAGCAAAGGCACTAGCATTAAAGAGATGCAGCAAAAATATGAAGCTGCCCAGTGATGCAAAAGAACTGAGCACATTTGAATGAACAATAGGATAAAAGTCTCAAAGGTAACTTGCCTATCATGGTGTGGGATTTCAAATATCAGAGTCATGGGTGTTAGATGTATTAAATAAACTTTCTTCAAACGTGTAAGCCTTGGAATTACATGATGAGATGTTGAATTTTAAGAACAAGACTTTGGTGAAGCACAGTGACAAAAACTGAGTGCAGATCTGGAGCCCAGTTGAATGGGTACAATCTGTACATGAGCATCAAGAAATAGGACAATCATGTTTGTGACAGAAATAGAAAGAAGGGATAGGAAATGGTAGATGATACTACAGATATTGAAATAAAGCCACGGTGATAGGTCAGAGATTACACACATACACACACACTAGGAAGTATTCATTGAATTTTTGCATCCAAATTGGGAGAGAGATATTGGTGTGATTTTTTTTCTTTTAATAGATACCAGGGCAATTTCAGCCTCATAAAGTTAATTGAAAAACCCTCTTACTCCCTCTGCTCTCTAGAACAGCATATGCAGAAATGGTATTATTTCTTCCTTCAATATTTAGTATGATTCACCAAAGAAGCTTTGAATTTAATTTTTCAATAGATTTTTTTCTTAAATGAGCTTTACAGTCTAGGTCTCTTCAAGAGTCATCCATCTCATTGAACAAAATAATTTTCATAAAACTGTTTTTAACATTATCTTATTATCCTTGTAATGTCTGAGATATGTAGTTATAGCCACTCTTTCTTTACAGATTGCTAATTTAAAGCTTCTATTTTTTCATTATCTATTTATCTCCTTAATATGACTGTTTTCTTCCTAAATAAGTCTGTTGTTTTGGCTTGTATTTCTTTTTTGTTCATGCTCTTTCTTGGTTCTTTCCTTTGCTCGTTAGCAATTTAATTTGATATATTCTATTTTGATACACTAAGGTGGAAACTCATAACAATAAATTAAGACCATTTTATTTTTCTTCACAAAAGAATTTTGTGCTTTACATTTCCATTCAAGTCCTTCTCAAGCTATACTCTATTATCTCAAAAATATTTTACATTTCTGTTCAATCATTATAAAATTATTGGGATTTAATAGAGAAGACATGATTAAATCATTTTGGAGGTGACAGATGGGGACTCAGAGAGGAGCATTGTCTACTCGGATCATATTTTAAATCCAGATTATTTGCCTCTAAATACGGTGTCCTTCACATGCCTTGCATCTTCTTGAGATAATTATCAAGCTCTCACGTGTTTAGACTTCAAAGAAAGTTGATGTCATCAGGTAAGTTTTAGACACAGAAAGAGAAATAGATTGGTGAACAGTTCATACTGTGATGAGTTGGGGCTAATGATGTGAGAAATGAGACATCTTGCTAAAAGGTGATTCATTGCAACATTCTCAACTCTACACTTAAAGAGATGATTTCATCCAGAAGAAAACTACCTAGTATACTTTTTTCTTCTGCAGGCACTGCTAATTGAATTGGGCTGAATATTGCTATCTTTATTTTCCACTTCCTGCTTTCCATAGTCAGGTCGCAAACGACTGGAGAGGCAGTAGAAAGAGAATCCTTGAGAAGGCGCGCTGGCCCTGGAGATATAGAGCCAGTGATTAAGTCTCATCAGAATGGGGTTGAGTCCAGCGTAACCCGAGTCACTGCACAGTCTGATAGATTAAATTTCATGCCCCAGAGCATGTGGGAGAAGAAGGAGAGCTATTTCCTCATAATGGAGGGGATCTTTTGCAGTAAGGATATAAATGCTACTGTTTTGTGGGGAGAATGACATTAGTTCAAAAATGCTAATGCTATTTATCTGTCTGCATCCCAAACCTTGCCTGACATCCTCAACTTCTTCTAAGTCTTGGGCACTTGAAAGTTCATTAACCAACCTGTTGTTTCAATTGAGCATGAAAATCATACAGAAAATTTTGAGAATCGCATGAGCTATGTGGATCTTTTCCCTAGAACTATGTCCATACCCATATCCACTTAATACGACGTTCTCAAGAGATACACAGATCTCCTAAATTGTGTTCATGTATCTCACACTGACATGAAGAATTTCTAATATGGAATAGATAGGAGTAATATAACCCAATATTTTCAAAAATCAATATTCTGTGGAACATGTCTCCACCGGTCATGACCAAAATATCCCACACTCAAATAAATTTTGGAAAGGTTAGACTAAACAATGTCAAGTATGTGATATTGCTACATTATATCCCAATGTCCTTCATGTAGCAATAACCAGATATATTTTTTGAATGCTTACTTTCTGCCATGTTCTGTCCTGAGTTTTTATCACATCGTTATTCTTACAATCTTAATAATAACCATAATGCTTAATTACTGTTATTGTTCTCTATTTCACAGACATGAGATTTAAGGAAAAGTGAGATTAAACAATGCCCACATTCACATAGCTTATAAATTGAGACAGCCAGAATAAAAATAACTGGGCCCAGATTCTGTGTTACCAAGCACTACAATAAAAACAGGGAGCAGAGCATACAGGACCATTAAACTTTTATTTTGTGATCAACTTATTAATATTCCACAGAAGTAGTCTTTTATAGAACATATTGTGGAAAGTAGTGGTAAGATTAATTAGACTGACTAAATCCATGCAAAACTTTCACACAGATAATTATATAGGTTTAAAATTAATACATAATATGGAGGCTATTTACAAAAATTAATAATTTATCAGGCAGCTAAAATATCTCAACACACTAGGCAGAGAGTATGCATTCTTTATTATTTTATAATAATACAATGAAACTTATAATTATTTACTGCATTCATTTTAGTTTGATTACAGCTACTGATGCAGACACTGAAAGTTACAGTTCTTAAATAAGATAGAAGTGTATGTCATTCTCACACACAATTTTGTCATACACTATCAAGGTAGATACGGCAGCTCCTTGGCTTCTGAGACCCAGAGTCCTTTCACTCCACAACTGCCAAATCAGCATAGTTGTGTCTCTTGCTCCTTCATTCATGTTTGCAAGTTAGGCATTGTGAAGAAGACACAATCACTGCTTTTCAGAATAAGAGCTTGCCTCCCGTTTATCCACATCTCTCTGTGAACATCATTCCATGTAAACAGCCAGCTTCAAGTGAGGTTGGTAACTGGTAGTCCTCAGGTGGGTGGCCATGTGCTCAGCTAAGAAACATATTGTTATATAAGAAAAGGAGACCAGATATCATGCTGGGGCAGCTATCACTTGCATCTGCCACCCAAAGGGAGAAGAACAGTCTATGTTCAGATAAAATTAATAATCAAACTCTAATTACATTTTAAGTGGTGGGTTGCAAAACTTCAATGCTCAGAAGTAAATTTAATGCTTAACTGATTTTTATATTAAACAAAAAAGAATGAAAATAAACCAATTGATCATCCAAGTCAAGAAGCTAGAAATATTTCTTTGAAATGTGTAGAGGAAAACAGACATATTAATAAAGATAAACTTATAGATTAATAATTTATAAATGAGAAAAAATGGAATGATAAATCAACTTTAAGCACAGGATCTCTCAAAAGACTATTAAACAAGATAAACTACACATAGTATAAGCCAATAAATAAAAGAAAAGAAAAGTACTTAACATTATATATTGAAGACTATAACCACATATATGAAGGAAGATTAAGAACCATAAAAGTATACAAAGCACATACTATACTAGATAAGCCTTTCTGGTATTCTGAACATCTAGAAGGCATTGTACACTGTAACTGAATGTTAATTATTAACTATCTGGAGCATAGACTTTGACCCACTCTTGCTGAGGTGGTTAACCTCCTCTCTGGGGATGGGCAACAGGAAGGTGGGTTAGGGAGACGCCAGGCAGTGTAAGATAGGATAGAGTAATAATTTATAAGTTATTAAGGGTTCGTGAGGGAGGGGGGAGTGGGGAGGGGGGGAGGAAAATGAGCTGATTCCAGGAACCCAAGTGGAAGGCGAATTTTGAGAATGACGAGGGCAACGAATGTATAAGGGTGCTTTACTCAATTGATGTATGTATGGATTGTGATAGTTCTATGAGCCCCAATAAAATGATTTATTAGAATTTCTTTTTAAAAAGCACTCAGCTGCTAAATGATAGGTTGGTGATCAAATTCACCAGCAGCTCTGTGGGCGAAAAATATGGCAGCCTGTGGCTGAAAAGATTACTGCCTTTGAAACCCGATTGGGGCAATTCTACTCTGTCCTATTGGGTTGCAATATATAGATCCTGCTGATGACAAGGAGTTACACTGGTGACTCACAAAAGACACTTACCTAAAGTAAAGAATATATGAATCTGCTAAATGACAAAATCCGCTCAAGAAACAGAAAATGTGAATCACCCTACTCAGAGAAGAGGCTCACAATATTACTAGCATGTTCTCTGTAACTTATAGTTCACATATTTCATTTCATTTATTTAAGCTTCATAATTCTCTGAGGCTGGATTGCTCCATATCAACCTGTGGAAATTGAGATCCCAGTCTCACACCGTGACCGCTTAACCCGCCTCTCTCAGACGCTCACAGCCCTTCCACTGTGTTCGAAACACTATTGTTTCAAAACCTCTCTGTCAATGAATTCATCCAATTTGCTATAGCTGAGCCACTTTATCCATTTTACTAGTTTAAACATTGGACATTTATGTTCGATTTCTTTTGACAAACCAGAAAACCGAGTTTGATGCTCAGAAGGAGAGACAGATTGAGAGCTAGAGAGCAGAAGAAGAGGAGGAGGGGGAAGAGGAGGAAGAAGAGGAGGAGGAAGAGGAGGAGGAGGAGAAAGAGGAAGATAGGAGGGAAGGGAAAGAGGGAGGGACAGGAAAAGGACTGTCTCTGAACCTGACTGAGCATGCCTATAGCAGACAGATAGACCCATGTGTTACAGTGAGCTTTGCTTCCCTCTACTCTAGCTGCTAGGAAGTTCAAAAGTAAAGGTCAATTGATCTTTAAAAATTCTCTAGCGCTCTTATTGTACTAATCTTATTTTCTGTATTCATTTGTTTGATTTGATTTCCTTGTGTATTTATTACATTTCATTATTTTAAAGTATTTTTGTAAACTATATTACACTATATGTAATTGTGGTGTGTGTACAAACTCATAATTTTCCTTAACCAATGCCTAATCGTCAAACATTTATGTGCTTTTATCATATTTCTGTGCATTCCTGCCCCAGTTTACTAGTTTACTGCGACACTAGCAATGTTAGAAATTGCTGCTTCACCAGGACGTCATCCTTCACCAGGATGCTACTATCACACACAAGTGCTTAAGAATTAAGAATGATATGACTTCAGCTTAGAAAACAGGCAAAGTCAGAAATGGGACACAGAAAATGAAGTGACCTCATTCAAAAAACCTAATGAGCAAATAAAGTTTGGCTTAAAAGGGATATGGCAAACTCAAGCTTAATTTGGTCTGACAATACCATAAAAGTGGGAGCTACGTAAGAGCAGGAAATTCAATGTGAGGTTAAGCAAATGGTAGCATCAGGATTGGAAGGCAGTGCTTTTTATCTGAAAGCAAAATACATGTAACAGCTGAGACCACAGAGCAGAGTCCAGTCTCAACTTGACAACTACTACATCTTGCAGGCTACCCAGACTGATTTAATAGGCAAACAAAAACCAACAAAAAAAAAACTTTTTACCATTTGCATTTTTGTTAACTTGATCAATTTAACAAATTTATAAGTCAATCTGAGTAAATCTAAATCTAATGCCACATTAAAAATTGTGCACATTTTTCCCATCTAGCTAATGTGGTATTCATTTTCTAATAATCAACTTTTATCAAGTTTTTACATAATGTATATATATATACCACATTATGTAGAAATGTAAGTAAATATCAGTAATTTGTATTTGGTAAGCATATGTTCTCTCTTATCTGAAGATTAGTATATTGTTTTAAGTCCGTTTTATTTTCTTTTAAATGTATGATCACTTTGTAAACTATGGTTCAAACGTTATTTTCACATTCTGGTATAACGAAATAACTTGCAATTAACCAACATTCTTATTACGGATAGCAATAAAAGAGATGTGTTAAATGTATATGGTTTAAGGCATTGGAGGCTTACAGAACCAAATAGGACTAGATGTGACAAGGTTTTGAAGAGGGAAAAGGTAAGCTTAGTGGCTCACAGGCTGTGATTATAATTTCCCAGGACCATTTACCAGTTCAGATTCAGGATAATAGCTGAGTTACCAACAGTTCAGTGGCCTCCCAGGATGAACCGGGGCACTTGAGACTCCTCTGGCTAGCACTTCAGTGGGAGAAAATGGATCCTGATACATGCCAACATTTATTTACAGGACATTTGCTACATTCTGAAGCTTTACAGATAAGCAGTAAGGAAATAAGTGGAAAGCCTCTGAAAAACATATGAAAGTTATTGACAAGCTTGTCAAGTTGAGTCGACAAATGTTGCAGTTCAACTGTGGCACTTTTACATAGAACGTGCTCACATAAATAACATGGAAATGCTTATGAGCACATACACTTATTAAATAAATCACTCTATCTGCTTAGGAGGAGAAAAGCCGCATATGATTTTAAGGACGATTATATCATATGGAACTTTGTATCAAAACCTTTCTAAACCCCACTATTGTTGTTAGGCGTCATCTAGTAGGTTCCTGTTCATATCCACTATTGTCAACTTAATTTTAACTCATTGTGAATTTATACGCTAGAGTAGAAATGATTAAGGCCATAAATCATTTTTTTTAAATAGCCACATCTACATTTTTCTCATGGGGAGGATGTCAATGAAGGTCATTCTATTTACTAATATGATGTCCTTCTCTGAGCAATGGTCCTTCCTGATGACATATCCAGAATACATCCTGACTTCTTAGGAACATTTTGGCTGCATGTTTTCCAAATCAGATTTTTTTTATCTGACATTCCATGGTATATTCAATATTTTCACAGACACCATAACTCAGATGCATCAATTATTTCTCATTCATCCTTCTTCACAGTCCAGAATTTGCATTCAGATTGGGTAGTTGAAAACACCGTAATATGGGTCAAGAGCATCTTAATCCTCTAAAACTGACATCATTGATCTTTAACAATTTCAAAAGATCTTTTACAATAGATTTGCCTAATGCAATAAATTATTTTATTTCTTACTGCTTCTATAGGTGTTGAGAATGTAAAATGAAATGCTTGACAACTTCAATATGCACTCTGTTTTCATGATATAGTTTTTTGAACTATTTGAAATGATTTTTTATTTTATGTTGTGTGTAATCTTTACGGAAGGCTACACTTTTTTTTAAATAAATAAATGATTCAAGTGCTTTTTGCTTTCAGGAGGCAACATTGTGTTATCCACATATAGTATGTTTTTCAGGAATCTTCTTTCAATTCTGAAACTGTGTTCTTCTTATAATCCAGCGTCTCCGATTCTTGCTCAGCATAGAGATTGAATGCTGTGTTAGTCCTGGTGGACTAGAGAAACAAATCCAGAGATACTCACATGTGTATAAGAAAGAGCTTTATATAAAAGAGCAATTGAATTTTAAATAATTATCTCAGTCCAGATCAAGTCCCTAAGTCCAGTATTAGCCCAAATGTCTGATAACAATCTATAAATTTCTCTTCAGACTCATGAAACACAATCAATGAAGCTGAATGTAGGATGATCACAGGTCATTGGGTGGGAAGTCTTGTGGATCCATTGTATCCATTGTATCTAAGTATCTCAATGCTGACAGGGGTCTTCCAGGTTCGGGGCTCTAGTGTAGTTCCATGTGTCTTTTCAATGTCTCACTCCTTGCAATGTATCCCAAGGAATGAGTGTGTGTCCCACCTCCAGTGAGCTATTTATCTCCTTTGTGCCCCCAAATGAAGTCATCAAACTGCTACCTGATTGACAGGCTAAGCTGCACCCCATTCACGTGTAATTCTCAAATGGACAACATGTTATGTAACTACCACAAATAAGTTTGATGAAAATATATAACCATGATCCTCACCTTTCCTGATTTTAATTCCCTCACTCCTTTGTTTTGTTGGAATCTGTGCTGATATCTCTGTCCTTGTCCTAATCCCTAAGGAAAACTTGGATACTTGGACATTATCTTGAAAATAAACTAATAAATCTGTCTGATAAATAATATTCATAGTCTTTGAGCCACTAATTGTACCTTTTCCTTCTCCGAAATCTTGTCACCTCTAGTCCCATTTGATCTCTTGAACTCTGTTGGTCCATGCTGGATTTCCTATTTTACATAATGAGGTAGTTAACTTGGTATATGATTCACCAAATGGAAAGCCTTTGAGTAGTCAACACAACACAGATCCACGTGTTTTTGATATTCTTTACTGTCAGCCAATTTCATCTGACATCAGTAATTTCTCATTTCTTGCCCACTGCTGAATCTGGCTTGAATTTTTGACAGTTCCTTGATCTACTGCCATAATCCATATTGAATTATCTTCAACACATGGAAAGTAAGTTTTATTCAGTACTTTTTCATTAATTATTACCTTCAGTCATTTCTGCATCACCTGTTTTTTGGAATGGGAGCAAATACAGACCTCTTTCCGTCAGCTGGGCAGGCCTTTCAAATTTGTTAGCATGGACAAGGAGCTTCCACTGTCGCTACCTTTTACTGAAACACTTCAATGGACATTCTGTCAATTTCTGGAGTCCTTTTTACGCCTATGCCGCGAGCCAAGCTTGGTCTTCTTCCCTCAGCACTATCATTTCTTGATCATATGCCACTTCCTGAAATGGCTGGGATATACATTTGAAAAAATAGTCATCGTAACTGATCATCTTTGTAGACGTATGGGTATTATCCCATCACTGACAGTGTTGTACTAGCTTTGTTTTCTCCTTTATTTTGTTAAACACTGAATGGGATGCTATTCCTCCTTGAGTTATCTCTTCTGGAATAGTGGACTTCAATGTTATCCTATTAAAATAGCCATCACCAGTATATTTCAGCTCACCAATGCCTAGTATATCAACATTCAAGCATTCCATTTAATTTTTGAAATTTCCAAAATTTATACTTTCTTCATTCAATGTTGTTTATTAATGGATATTCGCAGGGATTTTTTTTAAGTTTGATTCTTGCCACATCATCAAGTGAAGATTCCCAAAGAATATTACATCTTCATCATTACATTGGCTGTACTTTAAAGAGATAATTCTTCCCAGTCTTATTTTGCATAAATTTAAACCCGAGTGGCTCATTTTCTTACACAACATCAATGGGTTCTGCTGTTACTCACCAGCCTTACCTCCAGCTCTTTCTTCTGAGCTTTTCTTAGTCTGGAAGCCCTGCTGAAACCATTCCTACATGAGTGACCTTGCCAATAGTGAAAGTACTGGTAGCTTACTTTTACTCATTACAGCAACACACGAGCCACCACAGTACAATCCACTGAAAGATGATTGGTGGTATAAGTGACTGGACATACAAAGAACAGAAGATGACATGAACTTTATTTAAAAGGATGTGACAACATTCACAGCATTAATAGACTAACAGGAAATAAGCAGCCAAATACTTATAAATAAATATGACTAATAGAGCAAAAGAATGAAAGAAAATATGGGCTGGAAAACGTGAAATCTTAAGAATTTTATCAGCAAATTTAAATATGTAAAAGTAAATAGATGATCATTCTAGAAGTGTAAAAATAACACAAAACTAAATGCTTACAATATATCTAATAGCTAACTATAAACAGAAAAATAGCAGATGATAATGCTGTAAAATAAGTTAAAGGAGCAAAGAACATAATAAAAAGTATGGAAGAGAAATATTATAAATTTAGAATCTAGTGAAAAGGACTAATATACATGTATTAGGCTTCCAGAAGAAGAGCAGAAAGAGAATGAGACAAAATGGTATTTTGAATACATAATAATCACATTTTCCAAAAATGATAGAAGACATTATGCAGGAGTGTATGTATACAACTCAGACATACCTAGACACATAATAATAAAACTGCTGATATCTAAAGGGGTAGGGGGAATGACGTATAGTCTCCTCCCTGGGAGATGGACAGCAGACAAGAGGGCCTGGGGAGATGTCAGACAGTGTAACATATGACAAAATAATAATAATTTATGAATTTCAAAGGGTTCATGAGATAGGGGGCAGTCGGGAGCGGGGGGAAATGAGCAGCTGAAATTAAGGGCTCAAGTAGAAGGCAAATGTTTTAAGAATGATGATGGCAACAAATGTACATATGTGCTTGACACAATGGTGTATGTATGGATTTTATGAGAATTGTATGAGCCCCCAATAAAATGATTTTTAAAAGGGATTCCTTTAAAAGGGTAACAGTTGGATTGAAGCTTCATTCTTAGGAGAAACAATGAAAATGAACACAATAAAATTATATTTCAATTATTAAAAGAGAACCCTGATTTTAAAAGGTTCTAAACTTATTCAATAACATTCTTCTGTCAAAAAGATCTTGATAAAATTTATTCACGAGGTTACACTAAAGTGAATCCTAAAGAGAGGTCATAGAGCACAAAAAAAGATTATATTAGGTGGATAAAAATAAAAAAAACGAATGAGCAATCTTGAGATGTATAAATATAAATTAATATCAATATTAAGTAACAATCATATCAATATCTTATGGGCTTTGCAATACATATAGAATCAAAGTGCATCCATCATAGCACAAAAGGAGGTGGTGAGATAAACCCAGCGAATTTCAAGGTCTGTGCACTTTTGCATAGTGACAAAATGCTCATTTACAGCTATAGATGCAGGTTACACGGTAAGAAATACACACATAAACACACACATACAATGGATAACTAGCAGAAAATAATTATATATATTTGATTATATTTAATTAACAATTAATATAAACTAAAGTCATAACAAATGTAAAACATGTTGATTATCAAGGAAACACATACGATAATGTCTACTAATTCCCAAGTGGTATTACATTAATTATAAAAATCTTAAATATTACAATCAAATGCTAAACAGATAAAATATAACTATGCTGCATTTTATAGGGGTACCTTCGCTATAAGACCATAAAAGAATATTTGTAAAATTATGGAGAAAGGTATACTGTGAAAAAAATTTCTTTTTTAAATTGGCAAAAATGAAAAAAGACTGTAAATTGATAAATCTAAGTGGGGGAAATTAATTAACTATATCCATAGCTACACGGCTGAAAAAAAATTGTAAGAGCTGATATATAAATAATACTATTAACAAACTTGAGTGATGTCAATCAAACTGTGTAGCCAATTATGAAAATATATACATCCTCTTCAAATGCATGAGCATCAATCATAACTTCTTTCAAACAATTGAGTAATTCAGAGTATATACTGAGACCATAAATGAATACAAGCATAAAATAAGAATGAAATAACTAACTAGAAAATTCATAGATTTTTGAAAATTGGGAAATATACTTTTCAATAATTCACAAGTGAAAAATGTTCTGTAAATTAAGAATATTATTAATAAGATGCAACATATCAAAACTTTTGTGATTTGATTAAAGCAGTGTTGTTTAGACATATATGTATAATCTTACATTCTTGTACTAGTGTAAAGGACTTAGAATCAATAGCCAAGTTTCACTTTCAAGATGCTGGTAAAATGAAGTTAAAAAGACATACACACATCTGTAGGAAGAGTGAAACAATAAATACAAGAACTGAAATTAATTAAATAGACAGCAGAAACACAATAGAAGAAATCCAACAAAGTACACAGTTCTTAAGTAATAAACTTGCTACACCTCTCCCCTATCTAAAGGGTGATCAAGTTAAACTAGAGAAAACTAGCTTACCAATAATATCAAGAATGAAACAGATGTCTCGACAGGTCCTACGGATATAAGAGAAATAAAAGAATATTTTGAATGGCTTTAGACACAAAAGTTTGGCAACTTAGATGAAATACATGAATCCCTTAAAAAACAGAAATTACTAAGTCAAAATAATAAATAGAATATTGAATAATTCCGTATCTATTTTTAACATTGCGCCAACTGTTCAAAATGTCTACATAATAACATCATTGTCAAGTTGGCTTCAGCAGTAAATGTCTTCAAATATTTAGAAAGAAACAGCACCAACCATACACAAAATATTTCAGAAGATAAAAAAAATTATTCCCGCTTGTTTTACAATATGAACACAATTTGAACAGCAAAATGTGACAACAATATGATACTTACTGCCACTGTGTCCAGTCCTACAACAAGGGAGTCCATGGCAGAAGATGGAACTGCCTGGGTGCGTTTCCTGGAATGTAACTTTTTATGGGACGATTATTATCAGACTGATAATCTGTCAAGATCTGCCATGACCATAGAAAGATTCTTTAAAAGAATTAGCCAGCCAAATAATAGAATAAAATGTGTCTTATTCCTTGAAATGTATGGGTTTTATTGAAGTAAGACATAAATCAAAAACAGTTGACTTTAAGTAAATTCACATAAGAATATATAAAATGAATAGAATTTATATCATTCATGAGGAAGTAAATTGGGAATGTATGAATAATTATTTAACCTGATATACAAACATCAAAATCAATGGCAAATTGATAACATTTTTTTTGAGGCATTAAGAATAGAACCAGGTATCTGTTGTTAAAACTTTATTCACTATCCATATCAGAGGTTCCAGTCAGTTAAAAAATGCAAGAATAACACATAGAGATATTATAGAAATAACCGAAGCTGTTATCATTATAAGCTGTAGGATTTTAACATATATATTCCAAAATTATATGTAGATACATTATTAAAGTTGCAAGGAAATTTAGTAAGGTCACTGAACACAAAATCAATATTCAAAACTCAATGTACATCTATATTCCAGAATCATGAAATAGAAATAAAAATTTAAAGATGATTTTATAATAGAGTATAAGTTTTTAAATCTAGAAACATCTTCAAAATATGAGAAAATCTTGTGCAAACATTGAACACTGTAATACTGTTGATTCTTTACTTTAAATAAGCAGAAAGATATAACATGTTCATAAACTGAAAGCAATAATATGTATAAAATGGCCTTCTCTCCAAATTGATCTATAGGTTCAGCATTGTCCATCAAGTTCCCAGTGTTTTTGTTTTGTTTTGCTTTCTAGTGAACATTGACAAGTTGTGTCTGAAAAGCTGATGGAAATGAAAATATTAGGAGTAACCCAAACAATCTTGTCTAGGAACAAAGCTGAGAAACTTCTATTACAAATTATTATCCCATATTGACACACTATAGAAATTAAGGTCACATGGACACACACACAAATATAACACGAGAATCCAGAACAGAACAATGATGGCACTATAGTGCAGTGGGAAATGAGTAATACTGGATCCCTTAAATATCCGTATGACATGTAATAATTATTACAACTATGTTTTTAATCCTTTTATTGGGGGCTCGTACCACTCTTATCACGGAACTTAACAGTTGGCAGGCCAAAGGGTATCTACCCACTGTGCCACCAGAGCTCCCGATGACGACTGTTGTCATTCATAGCCTGCTGCCAGACAATTGTTGAACACTCATTCATGGCAACATATGTACAAATGTGCTTGATACGATTGATGTATGGATTGTTATAAGAGCTGTAAGAGCCCCAAATAAAATGATTTATTAAAACAAAAAACAAAATACATGCAAATCCTCTTCTAATTTCTTTTGGCTATCGAAAATGGGGGTTAATGTAAGTATTTCATATAAATGATGTGGCATAAACTGCTTTTATAAAAAGTTGAGGATACCTGTAGTACTAATGAGGATTTAAATTGGTACAGCTTTGGAAAATTATTGGCTATTATTTATTAAACTTAGGAAAACTAAAACTGAATATATTATTGCGGTCAAACCAAACAAAAAACTCACTCCCATTAAGTGACTGTACAGGACAGGGTAGAATTGGCCTTCTGAGTTTCCAAGGATATTTAAGGGAGCAAAATGTCTAAGCTTTCTCCAGTGGAGGTACTTGTGGGCTGGAACTGATGAATTCCTGGCAAGCAGTCCAAAGGATAACCCACTCTCCATCAGGACTCCATAGCCCGCCACTTCTCATCTAGGTATAAACTTAAAAGAAGTAAGAATATGTTCACACAAAAACTTGGACATCAATGCTCATACCTCTAAACTCAAGCCAATCTCACAGTACCAATTGTCAGTCATCTGAGCCTCACAAGATAGAGAAGACATGCTCGAGGGTCTTCAACGTGAGACATTTTTACAGATACTGACTGTCCCTTGTTCTTCTGTGCAGCAGCCAATGGGTTCAAGTCTCTGACCTTTCATTTAGCAACAAAATGCTTTATAAAAGCATTATTTTTGATCTCTAAAAATTAGAATTATCCCAAATGTCCATCAGCTGATGAATAAACTCAAACTCACTACCATCGAGTTCACTCTACCTTATAACAAATAACAAATGAACAAATGCAGTATATTTTTATAATGGAGTTAAGCCATAAAAAGGAATAAAATTTGAAAATAGTTTGCTACGTGAAAGAATACAACCATAAAAGACCAAATGTACGATTCTATTTAAATGAAATGCCCATGATAAATGTCATAGAGATCGAATCAAGTTAATGGTTGCCACAGGCTAGAGGGAAGAATGAAACAGGAAGTAACTGCTAATTGGAAGGTTTCATTTGGGGAAGATGAAAATGTTGGGGGAAAGTGGCAGTTCTTGCATAATCCTGTGAGTATCCTAAATACCACTGAACTATACATTTTAAGTGAGTGGATTTTAAGACAGAAAGATAAAAATCTGCATGCAAATAGTTATAGTAGTTCTATTCAGAATTGCAACAACTTGAAGCAAATATGTTGTCTCATAGTAAGTAAAGGATTAAATTGTGGTATATCCATACAGTGGAATACTCTTGAGAGATAAAAGAGAATGAACTATGAAGCCATGAAAAGACACTTAGGGACCATAAACAAATATTACTAATTTAAAGTCTAGTTTGGAAAAGCTACATACTTTATTATTTCATTTATGTAATTTTCTGGGAAAAGTAAACTACAAAGTTGATGGAGCAATAGAAGGACTGTTCAGATAGAGGCAGAAAAGGAGATATTTTAGGGCACTGAAAATTTCTGTATGATATGATAATAGTGAGCACATGCCAGAAATGAGTACATACATTAACTCCCAAAATGTGCTCTAATAACAGGCATGTTGAGTTCATTAAATTCTTCAAGATGTACATTTATATTGTCATGTTGGCACATTATAGGTGAATCAAAGTTTACTTGAGTACTGCAAGTAATGTATTCTTGCAGTAAATAGTCACCAAGTATTTTAAAAATATGATTTCCAATATATATTAAATATTGATTTCTTATACAATTATTGTGTATTATGTGAATTAAATTGATGTTACATAATTGAAAACTAGCTATCATTATAGAACTTATTCATAATTTTTGTTCTAAACTCCATAATATATATTTCACAAATCTTCCTTAATATACTTTGTTACATGATTTTATACCTGAAAATGTTCCACTTCTATCCATAATATTTTCAAGGGCTAATACTTCTGAAATAGACAGCCTGTTCCTTATTTGCAGACTCTTCTGAGTCTGGGAGCTCTGCTGAGACAGCTTCACTTGGAATAACCCTGCTGGTGTTTGAGATACCGGTGACCTATCTTCCAGCATCATATCAGCACCCAAGCTAATATTGTACGACAAACTGACAGGCAGGTGTTAAAAAGCCAGTATGTTACATTGAGCACTAAGGTGCACTTAACCCAAGCCATGGTATTTTCAAGTGCTTCATAATCCTCTGAAAGTTGAACATTGAATAAAGTTGAATGAAGAAAAACCTCATATGCATCTGAAAGTTGAACATTGAATAAAGAAGAATGAAGAAAAACCAATGCATTTTAATTAAGGTTCTGAAAAAACCATGAACTACCAAAAGAACAAACAAATCTGGTTTTGGAAAAACAGCTAGAATGCTCCTTAGAAGCAAGGAGGGTAAGACTTCATCTCATCTATTTCGGATCTGCTATCAGGAGAGATCAGTCTCAGGCTTACTAAAGTAGAGGGACAGTGAAAAAGCGGACATTCCGAAACGAGATGGATCAACACAGTGGCTTCAACACTGGGTCCAACCATAAGCCCATAACACTGCACAGGACCAGGCAGTGTTGCATTCTGCTATACAGACAGGGTCACGATGAGTTGGAACAAACTTGATGGCATATGACAGCAGAATAGTTTTCTATTTCTAATTTTATTCAATATGCTTGGGGGGGGGGTTATTACTAGTTGATGTGAAAATAAATTTCACATTCAACTGGCTAGTCCTTTATCACTTTTCAGAAGATTAAATTACAGTCTCATATTTTAGTTTTTTACATGAATTTTATCTATGTTATTTCAATAATTATTGACCCTAACTAAAGAAAGTTATAAATCCTTTAAATTTCATACAGGCTTTGATCCTAATATATTGGTATTTCAGAAATAAAACACAGTATGGATAGTAATATGGAAAATATGGTAGAAATAGTAAGTATGGAGGTAAAAGTTAATGTGGAAGGCGAGCTGAAGGCTGCAGAAATAAGGAGTGGAGATGGACGTGAGACATAAATAAGGAGTGGAGATGGACGTGATGAGCTATAGTGAACGATTACATGTGGAGAGCGTGAAAGAGTGGCAGTATGGGAATAAGCTTACCTTTGAATACTTGGTAGATGGCAGTGTGAATAAATCTAGATTTTCAATGGAAGAAGAGAGGGAGTTTGGGGGCTTTGTGATGATAGTCATAGCTTACTAGTTTGACTCTACAGTGCTTGTGAGATACTCAAGGGGAAATATGACCTAGAAGCAAATGAAAGAATAAGGCTACAGATAAAGATGGAACAGTCAACAGCTTGCATGAATAGGAGAAGCCATTGGTATAGGTTTATTAAAAAAAGAGACATTTATTGAAATAAGAGGAGAAGAATGAAATCTTAATCAAAAAGGTGGGTGGTGTAGCAACTGGCTAGTAGCTTTAGGATTAAGGTCACTCTCCTCCATGAGCACCACTGCATGTATGCTCTTCAAGGCCTCTCCAGGTAGGCCACAGGTTCCTGGTCTGCAGTCTTGACCCAAGCTTCAGCATCCCAGCCCAACTTCTTCAGGCGGATGTACTGATGATCTTTTATTTTTTTATCTTTTTTTAACCTTGAATTCTGATGCTCTGATCTTACAGTATTATATTATTCAGGTTGTGAATAAGATTCTCCCTAATCCTGTGACCTGACACATTTCCCAGAACGCTGTTCACAAATTAGTCTCTTCTTACTAGTAGTGGGAGTGTTAAGGATTCAGAGAAACAAGCAGAAAATAAGCATGTAGAAGACTCTCTATTTTTTAAGGTGTTCAATTACTTCTGTATCATTAATCATTTCTCTCACATTGATGGAAACTAAGTCTAGCTATAGCAATTGTTTCTGACTTGGCATCCTTGCATACATCTATTATTAACATAATTAATAGGTATATATTTATTAATAGGTATATATTTATTCAGGTTTTTTAGAAAGTTTAGGTGGCAGAAGTCTCTCTTTAACACTTGCCTTTCCTTTGTGCAAGTCCTATAATGCTTACTAGAAAAGTGTCACACAAATGCTTCATAAATACTTGAAATTGTTTCACTTCTTTTGTCCCATCCCCTTTGTTTCTCATTCCCAAAATTTCTTTCCACAGTTTGGTTGGTTTTCCACAGACATGCACACCTTTTTCTTGACATACCATTTGATTCCAATCTTACTTCCACTAAGTTTGTTTTAAAATATATGTAACCTTCTTGTTCTTTTCCAAAGTTGAATTCTAACCCATCAAGTTGTAAATGGAAGGCTTCTTTTCTGCTGCTGTTTCGGTTGGATCTTACTTCTTTTGTGGAAGGTTTTTGCTCAAAGTAATTTTTGTATCAGTTATATACATTGCATTGCGACCATCAAGTATTTTGTTTTTAGATTTCCCCCCAATAAATTTACCATTATTCACTGCTTTCTCAAGAAGAACTGTGAGAAACATCATTCCCCAGTTACCATTGTGGTGCAGCACTGTGCATATAAGCAGAATCAGCTTAAAAAATATATCCTACACCAACTATTTATCACTATATTTGGGACAGGTGAAAAAATACAATTTACATTCTAAATGTACACATAAAAAGGTAAACATTAAAAAGATCTATTCCAAAATGAATAGAGAATTTGGAACATCTTGTTGGAGAATGAGTGGCATTTTCAAAAAGCAAGAAATACAGGGGATGATAAAATTTCTGACTCATAAATTGTAAATATCCTAAACAGAACGTTATGCCATTTTCCCTTCTCTTTGACTTTATATTCTCTCTCCATCTCTGCACTTTTTTAAACCTAAATTCTGTAAATAAGCATAGTCCTACATCAAAACAAACTTGGGTTGTTGATACTCCCTAAGTCTTCTTAGTCTCCGACAGCTAGCCTTCTGCTAAGAAATATTGAACTTGCACCTCAGGTCTCAATGAAAAAGGAAAGGCACTCCGACCAAGTGCAAGTTGATCTAAATTTGTGCAGGGGATGGAGCCGCTGGGCTCAGTTTCGGCCTACCTGCGTACCAACTGAAACCACGTTCATCTCCAGCCTTGGAACGCACCTTGCTGACAATAAGGAAGAAGTGCACAGCTCTAAGAAAGACTCAAAGTTTCCAAGAATGTAAAGTCCTGGACATTGTCATTAGCACTGCTGATTTCATTATCACAATCCAAGGAACGTCCGTTCTAACTGACCTGAGACCCACATTGTATCCTCTATTGACTGTATTCATCGTGTGGAGGCTATGACTTCCCCAATACACACCTGTCCAGCTAACACCGTGCAGAAACGGAGGGAGTTCCAGGTAGTATCCCATATTACTATTCAATGGCCAGCTTGCCCGAATATGGCTGATGACATTTTGCTTGGCTACTGGAAGCTAGGACACTGGCATTTCACATGCCAGCAGACTCACCATGTAGACGGGTTTCAGTGGAGTTTCAAGACTTTAAACGGTTTGGGAAGAAAAACGTACTGATTAGCAATGAACTGTGATGCAATGTTGTGGCTTGCTCAATAATATATGCCATCTTGGTCTCCCTTATTCCTACTTTCTGCTTCTCTTACCCCCAAATTTGTATCACATAAGCTTTTGTAAGTTCTGTTCTGTATAGAACCTCCTGTAAAGTGTGGACTAAATTTTACTAAAAAGTTATACTTGTATTGGTTGTTTTAAAGACATAAAAAAGTTGGAAGACAAAGTGGGGCAAATGATACAGCAGTAATCAACTAATGATGAATAGATTTTAATACACAACTTTAATGATTAAGGATTTGATCCAATAAGGAATAGGCTTTAATAATTAGAAAGAACAAGTGAATAAGGTAAGTAAAATATTTTTTAAATCAGGCAAATGTAACATTTTTTCAATAACAAGAATTAAAGAGAAAGACAGTATATTCTTGGACAAGTGACTGGATTAACAATGTGTGGTATAATCACCTTGTAGGCTATTATATAGCTCTGTAAACAAACAAAATATCAGCTGTGTGCAACAACGTGAACGAATCTAAGTGACATGATTGAGAAAAGCAGCTTGCGGAAAACCACATTTACCTTTGAAGTTCAAACTCTAGAGTCAAAACTGTTTGTGGGAGAAATTTATGTCGAGCAAACAATACAAGAAGCTGAGGTTATTAGGAAGAGAATCACATCAGTATGGAAGTCTCATCAGCAACCTACAATATGCAGATAACCGAACCTGGCCTGCTTAAATCGGAGAAAACTTAAAGTACTTACTGATAAAGGTAAAGGCCTACAGTTTCCAGTGTAAATTCTGCTCCAACACAAAGAAAGTAAAAATCCTCACAACTGGACCAATAAGCAACATCATGATAAACAGTGAAGTTTGAGTGCACAATGATAAGCCCATGGAGGCTGTGTGCAGAAAACCACATGATGGATCGCATTTGAAAAATCTGCTGCCAAATGCCTTTCAAGTGTTAAAAAGTGGTGATGTCACTTTGCCGACTAAGTTGTGGTTGATTCAAACCATGGTTTTTTCATTGGCCTCATATGCATACAAAGCAAGAAAATCACTAAGGTCAACCACAAAGGTATACTTCTAGTTACTGATAAATCTAGCACAATGAGTTTTAACAATTCCTTTATCAAGTTTTTGTCACTGATGAATGAGACTTTGAGTGAGAGATCATTGGTTGGCAAGGATATGAAAACAGTAATTTTTAACATAATAAAACTTTGATTTAACTTAATCACCTGCTTTCCAATTTACTTCACTTGTTTTCAATAGAGTTTGTATAGCATATCAAGGAAATTTAGTAATTTTTAATTCAGTATTTTAATATAATTAATAGTGTTGCTGATTTTGAAACTATGACGGAATACATGGGGGGACGGGACTTCTCAGTGTTGAGAAATACCAACATTACTGGTTGGTATTGAAACAGCTTTCATCAAATTACTGTATGCTCCATAGAGGGCAGTCGGTCAGGTGCAAGTAGCTAACTCATGGGGAACCTGACCAAAAGTCTGGTGACTGAAGTGCATCCAGAGGCGTCTCAGAAGAAAGGTCCGGTAGGTCACTTCTGAAAAATCAGCCACTAAAACCCTGCACAGCAGCATTCTGCTCTCACCCACATGAGGGCTCCCCGGGTCAGCACACACTCTATGGCCATTGGTTTGTACGTGAAGCTATGGAGCCCCTCCCATACCTATAAACAATTAGTTTCTTTTTCAATAATAATTATTTCTTATACAATGTCTTCAATAGGATGATAAATCTATTTGCCTCTGTGAATTACAGAGTCTACATGAAAATTATAAGAGTAGATTTGTATTATACATTAATTATAATTGTACAAAATTATACTTATAACTCATGTCAACCATATTATAAATCAATTACAAATGATTTATGTATATATAATAATAGTAAATTAAATAATTTTAAAATGCTTGAAGTTGAGACTTAATGCATGGTCTGGAGTTTATCATTTGAAACGCTTTTCTTTCTTTTAAAAAATATAAATAAATAAATAATTACTTTAGTCAGTGTACAGAACTGTGATGTAAGTAATAAGCCAAGAGATCAGCAAAACCCAAAACTCAGTGCTGCCACATCGACACTGACTCGTTGATAGGAGAGAGGCATTCCTGTGGGCTTCCTATACTGCAGTGGAACTCTAAGGGAGTAAAAAGCCCCATCTTTCTCCTGACCTTGTGGTTAGCAGCCGGATGACTCTAGCAGGGGTCCTGTGGGGAACAGCAAGGTGATAGGCTATTGATTTGAATGCCACATGCAGCCCAGGGACAATAGATTTTCTTCAGATATAAATACATTAAGCCAACACACTCAAGAACCTGTGGCCCTGGAGCCAATTCTGCCTCGTGGCATCTCTATGTGTTAGTGATTAGAAGCTCTCCAGAGGGTTTGCTTGGCTCTAATCTTGGCTACCGGAAATTAGCCCCCTTTTCTCTGAGGTGTCACTGTGTGGCTTTGAAGGGCAACCTTCAGGTTCGTAGTCAATTGAGAAACCTCTAAACCACCCAGAGATGTTACACCCAAGTTAGATGATAACACAATGATTAAATACAGCTGTTTCCAAACAAACCAGAATTTTATTCACATGGCAGGTTACCGATTACTTCTTTCTCGTTGTGTTGTATTTTTAAAGAAAGACAGAATTACTCATCAAGTTAAAAGTTTGTTGTGAAAATTACATACATATATATATATATATGGGTTTAGCCCAATGCTCTTTTTAATTTTTATTTTTGCCTTAAAATTTAAAAAAGCATTTTATTGGGGATTCTTCCAGCTCTTATAACATTCCATACATCGATTGTATCAAGCCTATTTGTAGATATGTTTCCATCCTCATTTTCTAAACATTTGCTTTCTACTTGACAATGCTCTTTTCACTGTAAGTACTAAATGACTGTCAGATGGTGTTCTTATTATTTTATGGTTGTGGAAGTTCTAACCACCTTATGTCTCAAAGGTAACATGATATTGGTGACCAACTTATGTCTCAAAGGTAATATGATACTGGTGAGATGTTTTGCTCTTATTAAAAGACGTTTGCAATAAAATGATTTTTTAAAAAGACATTTGACTAGCCAAGTTTTACAAGAAGATTATGTTTAACCTGGACATTGGAATTAAGGAATGGTGGATTTATGAATGGCAGCTGCAAGTAACAGAAGACCCACTTAAATGTGGTTTAAACCATAAGGAAAATTTATTAGGTCACACATCAAAACTGTTTTTCGGTAATGAAACCTAGGATTGATGAGCGTACAGAGACAGTAAGTAGAATGAGCATTCCTGGGGATTGGTGGAGGGATGGGAATGAAGGGGAGATGATATCAAGGAGTTTAAGAAGAAGGCAAATGTTTTGAAGCAAATTGTGGTAAAAATTGTACAATACTGCTGTATGTGATGCTTGAACTATGGAATAAGATATCTGTATTACCTCCGAATAAAAAGTTTATGGGAAAAACTTATTTCCTACAGGTAAGGTAGTAAGAATTTGGTTAAGTCAGAAACTTTTGAGTTTAACGTATTCAAATTATTTCCATTTCCGTTTGTGCCATCCTCAGCATATTTGCTACTCTTCCTTCACCTTATAATATGACTTCTCAGTTTCAGGTTTCTTCACTCAAAATTGTTTGAAAGTTTGATAAAATGGCACCTATTCTCCATGTGTCTCTTAAAGAGTATGGAAACATCTCCCTAGATGATGCTGTCACGTGTTTCATTGGCCGTATGACATCACATGGTCATTGCGAGATGCAGCATGCAAAGTCTGTTGAAATGGGCAATCATCAAGACGGAAGGAGATGGTGAAACCAGCTTGAAAAGGTTGACCCATAGACAGATACTTGATCCACAAATAGATATTACTGCACAACAGCTAGCACAAAGACTATCGCATGAATAGTCAGAGAAATTATAAAAGCAAGAAGATGGTAATATGTAATTAATAAGAAAAATAGTGATACTTTTTCATTAAAATTAAAAATACTACTGAAAACATAGAGAATTCCATACAGTTAGAAAAATATACAGAATTATAGTACAGTATTACAAAATTATTTACATATAAATAATGTCACCATTTCACCCACCGCTGCCCTCTATCTTAATTACATTTACCTCAAGGGAAGCAACATTCATTAATTTCAGTATTTGCAAACCACATAACTTGGAAAAGTTTCTTGTCCGCGTTGTCACCTGGACACTAACCTTGTAGGAATAAATGGGAGGACCATCGAGAAGTTCAGTGATCTGCATCTCGCAATTGCAGAGGAAAATTATGATGATAAAATAAACACGCAGCCTGCATATGTAATACTAGACTTAGGAGCTTAGGCTTATGGCCAATGATAAACAAACAAGAAAAAAAGCCAAAAAAACCCTATTTAGACAAATAAGGATGTATATCACACTTTAATTCAAAGCGATTACAGAAGCTATACAATACCTTCCTGTGCATTTTTGAGTTTTGAAACTATGGATGATTTATACATACTAAGTATTAAATCAAAATGGTCATCAAGAATGTATCCAGTAAATATTTAATGTGTTTTTGAACATTAGACCTATTATTTTTAACCTGTTTCCATTATAGGTAAAAGGAAGATTGAAAAAAAAATACACGGTGCTGTTTTCTGCTGAAGACACCATGTTTTTAAATACTCTGAACTCATAAAAATTTAAAGACAAACAGCAACCTTATAAATTATTTCATCCTGCCTCCTAATTTTACTAATGAGACCCAGACAGAGAAAGGTTAAGTGACTTGTCCCTATTTCTTACTGAGACTGGCTCTCACCCTTTGAAACTGCATTTGAACCTTTTCCACCATTTCTTTCCCCTCCTATGTATTATTGACTGTGTATTTCTCTCTCTCTCTTTGACTGGGCTTCTGCATTTACAGAACCCCTAGACCTAACATTCAAAGCTGGCAAATAAAACAGCTTGCTTAAGTCTTACCCAACCTCTGTCAGACACATACTCATGGATAGATGGATTATAATTAATATTAATGTGCTCACGTTGTCCTAATTTCTAAGATCACGTCTTTCATAGTGGGGACATCTAAGTATCAGTTCTATCCATTTTTAGCACATTGTCTTCTATGTTATTCAAAGGAATTTTTAATAAAATAGAAGAATAACCACAATAATCATACCCTCACATAGAGGATCTAAAAGGTCTAAAGTCCTATCAAAAACTTGCTCAACATTCTGAAGAGCACTTACAGAGCTATTGAGCTAAGAATCGTTTGGCTCTTTAACATTAGGTGCCCTGGTGGCACAGTGGTTATACGTTGGACTGTGAGCCTCAAGATCTTCTATTCAAAGCCACCAGCTTGATCCATGGGAGAAGCCAGAACTTTCTACTCCAGTAAATAGTTTCAGTCCCAGAAATTCAGGGGAGTTCTGCCCTTTCCTACAGGGTCACTGGGAGTCAGCATTGGTTTGATAGCAGTGCGTTTTGTGATTTTTGTTTGTTTGGTTTTTATCTTTAACATTTGGCCCTGCACTAAAGTCTAGCAGTCGTTAGAGAAAGTCTTCAAAGAGACATGGCCCAACGTTATGCCTCGTCTACACCGACGGCGAGTCTACATTGCTTAAGTCATTATTTCCTTAACGTAAGTAAACCCTTTGGGCGGTTTCCACTTTGCCTCAAGTAAAATAAACAATTTTGCACTTAGATACTCATTCCTTCTTAAACATCGACTCTATCTCTGGCATCCTAACAAGTTTTGGGGATACCTTTAAAAAAGCATTTTATTTTCTTATACAGTATAGAGTCACGCAGGGAAGACAGACAATTGTGTAATTAAAATCTACATGCAGTTTGCTCTGATACATAAATTATAGAGTACGGTAAGAACATCTTACAAGGGCACCTAATTCAGTCCTTCCAAAGAGTTGTTTTTAAACAGGTCATTAAAAATTCAAAAGGAAGTTCACATGCAAAATGAGATATTTCATTTTTACAGTTATGTTTGGGAATTGCTCCTTATTCATTTTTCAACACACAAATTCTTAAACTAGCCTCTTTTTGTTATAAAACCCTTATTTAGCTCTTTTACTCTTGAATTTATCAGTCATTTATCCAAGTCTGTACTCCATAGAATCTAGCCCTGCTGTCTGCACAGAAAGGACTCTCCTTGTGTAGTAAGCTGGGATTAAAAGGGTCCACAGTTCTGAGCCACCAGCCATTCAGTGGACGGAAGACTATTCCGATAAAGAGGGGCTACAGAGGATGACATAAGAATGGAAATAATAATCTATAATTTACAAGGGTTCGTGAAGGAGGGTGAGCGGTGGAGGTAGGGAGAAGAAATGGGGAGCTGATATTAGGGGCTCAAAGTGGGAAGAGAATTCTTTGAAAATGATGATGGCAGCATATGTGCAAATGTGCTTGACACACGGGATGAATGTATGGATTGTGATAAAAGATGTAAGAGCCCCCAATAACAGTATTTAAAAATAAAAACAGAGTTAGAGTCTCAGAATCCTCCAGGAGCCATTCTACTGTACTCTATAGTGTCACCGTGAGTTGGCATGACTTGATGGCAGTGAATGTTTTTATCTGAACAGCATTTTGAAATTTGTTGGGTGTTTCTTGAAGAAGGTTACTGACCCTACCACAGAATCAAATAGAATATCAGTTACGTATAGATATTATTGGTATCTACCTTAATTCTACTATAATATTACCTCTAGGAACAAAGGGGGCACATTTATGTGCCTGACAAAGGTCCCTTCTATGCACTAAAGTTTGAGACTTTTGGACATCACCATGGTGCATATATTCAAAACACAACTGAAATTCTCTTCCCAAGTTTCTTCTAATTGCCTTAAAATGAAGGTTTTGTGTATCTTTTCAAGGGAGAGAAATGTCTTATTGGTTCAAGTGTCTAAAACCCACCTTGCTGATTTTCCCATTACATTACCTAAGGCACTATACTGGTATATAAATGTTTCTTGGCACTAAAATGACACATGCCTGAGGCAACTACCAGTTATTGTGGCCCTCTTACTTGGTAGAAGTAGGAATTCTAGAGAGCAGGGTTCAAAACTCCTACTTTGCCGACCTGGCGTGTGCCCTTCTAGCTAGGGAAGCAGAATGACGGCGACAGTAAGTGACTAGCTTCTGGCCAAGTCAGAAAACTGGAGCAAAGTTTTTCAAAGACCCCTAGAATTTTTTACCCAAGTCCAACTGAGTTTTGGTGCCAAAGCATACTACATTAAGTTATTGCATTTGTTGGATAAGAAGAACTTGCTATAAAAGACTAGTAATTGGATGAGTTAAATAAGGTACAAGTTTGTTTGTTTACGCTAACTGTCCCAGGCAAGTGCTCACAGTTGGGGAGAGCTGCTCTCCACAGGTGCTCAGTATCACAGGCTCCTTTGATTGTGTGTTTGTGTATTTCCGAGGACGGTCTTCCTTTCTGGGTGGTAAATATGGTCGCTGTACATCTCAGGAACGGGGATCAAAAGTATCAAGAAAGGATGACATGAACCTCTCGCTTATATTCCCAATCTGTAAAGTAGCACAGCCGCCTGATCCTGGAGAAGTGAAGGTGGGGACCAACAACGACGACCCTGACTGGTGTCCACATGCCCAACTCTAATTGTATTCCTCTGGAAAGAAGGCATGCAAATAACATTCTATGCAGCCTGTAGACATGCAAGCTGCATGGTATTGCTTTTGCCACAGAAGAAATTATTGACCCTGAGAAACAAATCAAACAAATGTATTTGTCTTTAGTTCAATCAGAAATGAGGTACATTCTCATTTTTTAAAATAAAATAGATCTGTAGTAATGATCTATGAATGCTTAACACATTCCCCCATTTTTCCCCCCGTGAAGGGGCAGCTAGAGACATTAGGAGCTGCCGGGCAGTCTCTGGTACAGCCATTCAGATCTGCCGTTGAAGCATGAAACCACCATGGATTCTACGTCAACAAATCAAAGTGACTGGTTCTAATTCAATTTCATTTTCCAAAACATTTGGGAATCTAGAGTTAGCCCCTGGATTATAAGATGCTGACTCTTAGTTAAAAACAACAACTATTTTAATGTTGCTGATGGAGTTACGGGCTGGAAGTTAATTCTGTAGTTGGCTTCTGGGTCCTCTGGGTGTTTGCTGGTTAGCCAGCTCATTGCTCCAGAGTCAAAACGGGAGCGGCTCATCTTGACCACATATATCTCAGCCTGCAGGGGCCTCCTCCAGATGTCTTCACGCGATGGCCTCCAGGCAGCAAAGATGGCATACCCTGATATACAAGGGCTTGCCATGCCTTGCCGTTGATCACGCTTCCTAGGGTCCTGTGAATCAAAGCGACCGCCTCGGCAAATCCTGGAGCGCAGGGTAAAGAAATAAACCACAGCTTTTAAGCAGAGGCGGGACGAAGTCACTCTGAGGGGCAAAGGTAGAGAGAAGTCCTGCCGTCGTTTTTGCACGTAATATGTCTTATTTCAAAGTCTTTGACATAATAAAAGATATTAATATGTGATTCAATTTCAAGTGTTTCTTTCTCTACCACCAAATTACTTAAATGCATTTTAAACATATAGTCTTTACCATAAAATGATAGTCATACATTGTCAACAGTAGAAGAAAAATATATGTGTGCAAATTTTAAACAGCATAAAGGATTATATTCCAAGACTAGATAAATGAAACGAGAATCTAAAAGTCCACATTGAGGACTGTTTGGACGAGGACCGTATTAGCAGCTAGACAACGAGGCGATCTGTAGGCTATTGAAATTATCCTTACATTTCCTGATTGCTTGCAGGGTCTACCTTTAAATTTCCCACTATACAAACTACCTGTCAATTTGATAGATATAGTGGCTTCTGGCTCAGAATTATTTTTTGTTCAGATATTCTGTAGAGTGGAGTGTACAACCTGTATCAGCCTTATATGAACTTAGCAGTTTTAAAGAACTGGCACCATGAATTTAATCTAACAAAAGAACTTTATGATGCAAATATTAATAATTATTTTTTCAATGCAAAAACCGAGAAATATATACTAGAAATTATTTCAACTATTAAGTCAGTAGAATATTTTTACAAATTCTCCTCTCATGGAATTTTGATTAACTAATGGAAATGTGTTCTAGTTGTTTGTTTTTTTTTAAACAAATTGGTCAAAGTTCTATATAATATACTGCATGACATTCTAAGAAAACACACAAATTCACTGCGACCGAGCCATTGTCCACTCCTAGTGACCCTACAGGGCAGGGTAAAACTGCCCCTGTGAGTTTCCGAGTCTGTAACTGTCTACGGGAACAGACAGCCCCATCATTCTCCCTCAGAACAGGAGTGCTACCATTATTGATGTTTGTTAGATACAAGGCTTCACATGAAGTGCACATCCTCTATAGAAATTTCTGCAGAATTCTACGTGGGCTTGTCATGCACGTGTTTTGAGGGTTATATTTTTGGGCACATTTTGAGACGAGAAATGTGAGGTTTAAGAAAGTTAGGAAATTATCCCAAGGTTCATCGTCTTCTAGGGTACAGGCTGTTAAGAAATAAAGGCCTAGATTCAGTTTGTCCATTTCTAGAGTGTAAATTCTGTTATCTTGGTTTATTTTAAAGTGATAATGTGATGTCATAAGGATGGAATTGGGAATTGATTCACATAATCGACTTCTGTGTACCTGTCGGCAGGGACTCTGTTATACCATGGACAAGGGACCAGACAGGCTGGGAAGCAGGAGAGTCAGAGTCTGAGCTCTTGATTGTCTACACAATCCATTCTCCAAATTATTACACAATAAAACCTTTCCAGCATTATAATCTATTCAGTTGAGAAGTGATTAAACTCATGAATCCTAGTATTATCCTTTAATCATAGATGTCTCTTCTATTTTGGAAATTAATAAAAAGTATATTTTCTCAGAATTATGCAAATAAGATATGACAGAAAAACGTTTATGCTTCAACCATTTCCATTCTTCTATTTTTATCTTAACTTTCATAGTTTTAATTGGCATATGTATTTTTCACTGACACATTTATTCTTTCTGTCCTTATGCTGGCCCATGTCCCCTCAATGAGTCCATTTGCTCTTTAAAAATGCTGGATTGTTTCATTTTCTGAATATTTGGCATGGTTTTCCATATTTCCAATCTATTTTCTTCAGTAATCTGCTATTTCTGGTTTTCACAAAAATGTGGATGGATGGAAGAATGTGAATGAATGTCATAAGGCAGGTTATATATTTGTAAACATGGTTTAACCTTTCTCTACCAGAGTTTCTTCATCTGTAAGTGACCTCAGATCTGGTACTTACCTCAGGTTGTGTCGGTGGCTGATCACCTTTAAAGCAACACAGAAAGCAATCAGGACTGCAGGAGAAGGGAACACAGAGAGCCTGAAATGAGTACCTCAAGAATGTACAAGATCCAGATTTATTTGAAAATGTAAAACTGAAGGTGTGAAAACACAAAGATGTATTTTGATATTCGATGAGAACAAAATCTTAAGGGCTTGGAACAAAACAAATAAAAACTTTTAAATGTTATCAATTTTTCACAGCATGAATAAATGGTATTTGGGTAAATTTTATTTAACATTACATACCAATTTGCATCTTTTGTTAAAAAACAAAATTACCATTGACTACCACTTACCTATTGTCATAGACTGAAAGAATGAAAACTGAGGTAATTTCTGCACACAATCATCTTGTAAATTTAAGAAATTTTTTAAAATTGCCATTGGGTATAAAATTATAGCTGATTGGTTCAGGTGGATTTATTAATCTTACTAGAGGTGGTAAGCCAAATGGGTTGCTATTGAGTCCATTCTGATTCACAGCAGCCCCTTGGCACAGAGTAGAGCTGACCCGTGGGGTTTGCAAGGCTACAGTCCTTATGGAAGGAAGCAGAGTGCCACATCTTCCTGCTGGGGAGCAGCTTGATAGTTAGAACTGCAGATGTTTTAATTAGCACGGAAGTGATTAACCACTGTATGATCAGTGCATATTTGACAGAGTAAATGAGAGCTTTTAAACTCATCACAGTTTTCATAATTCCTACAAATGTCTGCAGTGCTGTGCATGGACCCTCAGCAAAACTTTGTCATGTACTTCTGTAGAGAAACAAAAGTAGAAGTTCAGTTCATCCTCCTTTTTACAAAATGAGTTCAATTTGTATTTTTTGCACAACATAAAGATAAAAATACATGCTGTAAAATAGCTGGCTTTTAATAGATCATGCTTGCTGTCAGAGTAAGAAAGATATCTCACCTTTTGTTTGATGTATCACTTTGGCGAATCCACAGAAAAATTCAGCAGCATCTTGAGATTCTATTGAAATTATTATTTTAATATATGGCACATTCTAGAATTTTGAAGCGCGTAAAGAAATGGTGGATAAAGATTCATTTTGGCCTGATGCAGTTTCTAGTATAACCAGACAAATGAAAATAAATAGAGAGGAAGCAGACCTAATTCAGAAGATTGAGGTTCAAATGAAATAAAGCTGGCAACAGGAACAATATGGAGCTCTGAATCAGGAAATGGAGCCATGGGTTAATTCAATTGTAAAGAGTGGTAAACTCTAATTGAACTTCAAGCATAATTTGTAAATCATATAATAGACTACTAAATGAAACATATAACAAAGTTCATGTTTTCTTATGTTGTTATTTTACTTTGCTCTCTCCTAATGTCTACCCCAACATGGCTGTACACAAAAACTTGTTTCTCATGTGGCCATAAAAAGACAGCAGAGCACGGTAGGGAAGGGAAGGGTGCAAAGGGATCTTGAGCAGTCAGGATGCGCACTAAACTTAGTTATCCACTCGCCTCCTAGTAGACAGAAATTGGCTGGCGACAGTGCCATGATGCTGCTTTAACCTGACTACAATACCAGTTTTCCCAAAGTCAAATGGTTCTGCTTACTATTCGAATGATCATACATAATAAAGGTAATCACTCAGCAGATAAAAAGCTGTATGGGCTTAAAATATAGCTGTATGGGCTTAAAATAACGTTAACACAGCTCCACCATGAACTTGAATGTCCCCCTGTGTAGAGCCTTATATTGTAGACTTGGTTTTGTTTCATTTTCAAATTTGGGTGCTACCATCAGGCATGTTCTTTACTTATTAAAGCATTATCATTGAGAACTCCTACTTTCATTTTATTTAGCAGAAAATATTGGTGAGGAGGGCTCATTGTATCACAAAACTGGGGCTGCAGTGAATTTCATTTCTTTCATAATCCTAGGATAGATTTCATAGACGAGCAAAATAACATGACATTTTCAGAGTTATGATCATTTTTACCGTCTGTAGACAACTGAATCACTGATGAATATGAAAGCTAAAACGCATTCTAGCTGCAGCAGATTGCAAGGCAGAAGTGGTGAGAAAGATAAATAAATAATAACTAAATAAGAGGAGTTAGGATTCGTCACGAAGTGAAAATGGAAGCTCTAATAATGACAAGGTTGTGAATAAAATATTTAAAGGAAATGCAAAACACATAGCTTATATTTATAAGTCTCTCTTTTCTCATAACTTATGTGGGTTTCACTTTTTTGTAATTATTAAATTTTACTTAATGAACATAGAGCAAATTGAACTTAAGAAGAATGCTACCCAAATCACCTTGTGATATAAACATCTTGGTTGTGGATCCCTCAGAAAAACACTGTATGTTCAAGATGTTATAATTAATTGCTTCAGGCTTTCAATTTAGATTACTAGGAGTCCCCAAACCCAACTTTGTACACTTATGTAAATAACCCACCTCATTATTAGACCTTGTCTTTTTATCTTGAATATTCTATTTTTACATGAACTCTAATTTGTAGAGGACAGTTGAGAATGTTTAAATTGACCCGTTTTCATGGAATTATTTGTCATGAGCAATATAAATAAATACATTAATTGCCTTATCATACTTTTATCTGACAGATGGGTCCCCAGGCACAAAGCCTAACCTTTTATTTCGACACCTGCCACATTTTGCCAGGCCTGACCCTTTCTCTTTGCCAGAGTGTTGCTGTGCTATTTACCATGGTTGCACTAATCTCCGGCTTTTAAAAAGCATTATATTGGGCCCTTCTGAGAATCACTGCTATCAATCAGCTGATACCACAACATACAACATTTCCCAGATATGTTCAACATCCTTTCTATGCTGTGATTGAAACCCATTTTCTCTTTTTTTTTCCTATTACCCATTTCCTTGGTAAGATTATAAGAAGCTTGGTTTTGTCTAAGGGTGATAATTTCTGATGAAAAAGATCTAATTTATCAGGATTTTAAAATTAGATTTTACATGAAAAAAATTAAGTAATCCTCGATGCTTTATATTAACCTATTTTTTAGAAAATAGATAGGGGCTTTAATATCCCTAAGGGGTTCAAACCAATCCAATAACTTTTCATTTTAAAAAATATTTTGAAAATCACTGTGAACAAAATCTCACACTTGCAGCCATGATTTCTGGGATGAGTCCAGATACCCCTAACACCTGATGTATGTCTGAATTAAAGTAAATTAAAAAACACATATCTGGTCCATTAGAGCAAGGGGTTTGATTCCAAAAATTTTTATAAACTGGAGAACACACACAGATGAGTTGTAAAAGATCGTCCATTGCTGGGCTGCTGAGGTATGTCATTCTGTGACTCGTTTTATTATCTGATGGTGCTAAGTATGCACACGGCATTCACAAGTCCAGTGATTTCTACATCCGAAATCCATTCCCATTGATTACTTCCTTTGAACTCTCACCCTCCTTTCTGGGTTATTCCTCACTCGTTGTCATCAAAGTAAGTCCCCATGAGTTTATCTAACTTTTCTATTTTCTCTTGTTGATTTGAGCCAAGATTAGGACATCTTAAAGGGGCTTAATGATCAAGAACACACTTTTTTGTGCACACATTCTTTACTAATATGCTAAACTATTATTTGATTTTATGAAGATTACAAGAGATATTCTTGAGTATGGGGTAAATATTACCTCAAGGCATTAATTTCAGAGGTTCATCCCATCTCCATGGCTCCAGAAAGTCTGCATTCCGTGTGAATTTGAAATTCTGTACTGTATGATTTGTATACGTTTGATGGGATGAGATCCCCAAGCAAAATCTGACCATACTTATTGTGGAAACTTTTGCAATCAAAATATTTGAGACAAAGCTGAAAACAAAGGAAGGTGCAGGTAGATGAACAGGTAAGTGGGAATAGGTCGGCAGCAAGCAGGCAGTCCCACCAGAGTAATGCCATTTGTTTTTAAATCTCATTGCGAACTGATGGTGCATTAACATTGTGGATGCTGACAACTGGGCTTTTAGGAGGAAACTGTGGCTTCTATTGTTTCTTCAGCTATCGTGGGAAACGCCTGACTACGTCTTGGTTAAGCTAAATACCTTGAATAATTCAAAAGCCATTAAACCATTTATATCAACTTGAATCTCTGCATCCATCATGAGAGGCATGAAATCTCAGGACAACAACAACAAAGAGCTGTTTCGCCTCTGGGGCTCAGCGCTATTTGAGTGGCAAGGTTCTTCTAAGTTACAATGGTGGATATAAGTATTTCAGAAGCAGTGGGTTTTGAGTCATCAACGTTCCAATATCCTTGTGGTTCAGCTCTATCTGACATCAGACTTATCCTGCTCTGTCCCCATCTGGTTTACATAACTGACTCAGAGTTTCTCCTCCCTCATTAATTAAGCATGTGTAAAATCTTAGCATTGCATAGCAAATCCTTTCTGCATGTATTATTTCTAAACCCAGAGTCAAGACAAACAACCACCACCACCACAACAAACTGGTGGGTCCAACTCATCTTTTCAAGTTTGACCACAGTTTAGAGTGTGCAGGACAAACAGTTGTTTGGCTTCAGTCCAGTGAGCTGTAAATAGTGGTGGGCAGAGGTCACTTGTGAGTAAACAGCCACTTAGAGGGCAGACATTGAGAATGAGTCTAATCCTCTCTGAAGGAATTTGTCATGATTGATACTGACAATGCTCAAAATGTGGTCCAGGAACTGGCTCTGGTCCATAGGTTGCTTGTTACCCATCAAAGCATTTTAAGTCCATTGAGGTTATGCATTTAGGAAACCCGATAGCTATTTACTGGGCCCTTGGTGGCCTAGTATTTATACACTGGGCTGCACTCCCAAAGGTCAGCAGCTCCAAACCACCAGCTGTCTCGAGAGACGGGGCTGTCTATTCCAGTAACGTTACTGACTCTGAAACTCAGAGAGCCAGTTCTAATTGTCTTATGGAATCACTATGAGTCGGCATGGACTGGATGGCTGTGAGTTTAGGGGTTGTGTTTTGTACAATTTTATTCAATTTTCCAGCAATTCATTTACAAGGGTGAGGTTGAAAAGTTTTGCTCTAACATCATAAATCCTTTTATTAAATAAATTTAAACGTGGAGCTGTCCTTTCTCAACATCTAGGTGTACGCACTTCTGAAGGTGATGCTTCTTGCTCTATCGACATGCCCTGAGGGACTCTGTCCTATTATTAAAGGCATACTAATTGGTTATTGATGAAGGACAAAGCTGCTCCTTTGCTACTGCTATTTTGAGAGGCAATGGGGTAGAAGTTTCCCAGATTCTATTTGTGGTCTTTCCTAAACAATGAATGATATTGACCAAATTTCTATGGTCAAGTGCTATTTCTCTCAGGACTGGTTTCCTATGAATAAGCAAGGACTAGAATGGCAATGGTTTCCGTTTCCATGGTATTATGTGTCTCAATACACAAGAGAATGGACTTGAAAAGCTGTAGCAGAAATACATTATGATATGTATAGATCAATGATTTCAATGATTTCTATAAAAAACACAGCTATTGGAATATTTTATTAGTATATGCTAAACACTTTGACAATAAATATATTTAAGTCATTCCTTTCCCACATAAAACATAACATATGGCAGAGTGGATTTTATTGTTTATGTTACATTAATTAGTTTTTGCAAATGGCAATCCAAGATCAGATGGTTAAAGATGGACTCATTGCTTTTGAAGCATGTATGTGTGCATTCGATAAGTTGAACATTTTGTGGATTGTATACTAAAGGTACATAGAGATACTTAAGGCTTTTTAACACTGAAATCAGAAGAAATAGTTTATATAATTAAATATTTAATACATTGCGAATACAAATATTAAATGCTAAAAAAGTCAAAGGAAGTTGACAGAATTTCAGGTATGAAATTCAAAGAAAATTAATAAAGCATGTAGGATTTATAGCATCATCTTGAAGAACAGAGGAAATTTGGATATATGTAAAGGAATAATTAGGCAGATTGAAACTTTCAAGCAAAAATGTAGTCAGAACATTTATGTAGATATTGTGTGTATGTATGTATATGTGTGTAAGTACATATATTAAAAGAGAGACTAGTAGATCAGAAAGTAAGTTTACTTGAAAAAAATTACATAAATGTTGTCACAGAAATATATTATAGATATAGATAATGTTTTATTTTTGCTATATATGTAGAGTTATTAGAATATTTTTATCAGTATATACTGAACCTTGAAATTATAATTCGGTATAAGATCTGAATATTTTTATAGTTTCTTCCACCTGAAATATGGCGTTAAATTATTTAAAAAGAGACCACTGATATAACATAGTTTTATATATTCTAGAATGTCATTTACTCTCATACATTAAATTTAAAATTATATATGAAAAATAACAAAATAATTATCTTTTCTTAAAACTGATCATGCACCATACTTTACACAAAGTGACATTTTCTTTTCAATCTAAAAAACCATTCAAACAAAGGCATAACTTAGATATACTGGTGTACTTTCCTGCGACCATCTGGCATTTCAATTTAATGCAGAGACCAGGCAAACTAAATGACAGACCCAGTTCTCCTAATGAGCAACTTGATAACCTTAGCACTTTGTTAGTTCACAAGAGAGGTATAATGATAGAGTCACTGAATTCGACCAATCATTATATAAATGTGGAAAACTGTGCGAATATTAACTCCTTTATAAATGTCCACCTAGTATCAACGACACTATTTTAAGACACGCGTACAATGAATGATATTGTTCATGGAAACTAGTATTTCAACACTGGTCTCAGGCATTTTCACCTTCAACTATGCGAATACAGTGTCAACTTGGAGTACTAAATTTCTGGTACTTCAGTTTGCATATTGTTTTTACAATATTGTTCACTAAATTGTTGACATCAAAAGATTAGAAACAGTCATATGATTTCTTAATTTATACAAAAAGAGAAAGCGACAAATTATCTATCATTACAAAGGGCTTGACATAATAAGTAAACATTTCTGACGCTATAACCTTCTACTTCACGAGTACTCTCCCTCTGGTGGGATACGAATATGGCAGCATCCAAGCAGAGAGAGGAAGCACTGCGCAAGGGTCCCCAGCAGGACAATGAAATGAAGGGGAAGCGGAAATGGTCAAATCAAAGGAAAATGGCGTCTCTCTTTTCAATCAAGAAGATGCCAGTTTTATTTGGGCAGGGGGAGGCATTTTTAAAATTTTCTCAAAATCTTCAAACCAGAAACAGGACTATTTAATAATAAAGGAATCAAGAGGAAAATACTTAGAAATAGCTTACAGGTTCTTATACAGCTGTGATCTGCCCAGTGTAGAGGTGAAAAAAAGGTTGCTTAGCAGTTAGAAAAACTACAGGCAAATGCATTAACAAGGATCACAATTAAAAAAAAAAAAAGTTTTTTCTAACCTAATAAAATTCTCATCATTTTATCTAGCATGCTGTTGTTTATTTTAATTGTGTTATTTTATTAAGTAATCAATGAATAATGTATATAACAATGATATTAATATTAATGTTTTATAAGTTCATAGTTACTCTCTGTTTAATGAGTCTGTACTGTTTTTATTTGAATGATAAAGAATATTTAGATTTTTAATTACTTTTTAGAAAAATTCATATAAAATATCATAATAAATTATTAGCCTCAAGGGGTCTCGGTGGCATTTTGGGTAAGAGTTGAACTGCTAGGCCCTAGATCTGTGAATCAAACCCACTGGCTGCTCCTCAGAAGAAAGATGAGGTTCTCTTCTCTTATAAAGATTTTCAGTCTCCAAAACCTTATGTACAGTCACTATGAATCAGAATCAACTCAGTGGCAGTAGGCTTAGTATCAGCCTTATTTCAATCTATATGAATGTATTGCCCAACTAAAGTTCAACATTAATTAAGTTACACTAGATCAGTGGTTCTCATCCTTTCTAATGCTGCGACCCTTTGATACAGTTTCTCATGTCCTGGTGATCCCCACCATAAAATTATTTTCGTTGCTCCTTCATAACTGTAATTTTGCTACTGTTATGAATTGGGTGACCCCTCTGAAAGGGTCACTTGACCCCCCAAAGGGGTTCTGACTCACAGATTGAAAACCGCTACCCTAGATGGTGACAATTGAGAACTGTTTAAGGACAAGATGTGATAAGACATGCATGGTCTGCCGGCGTGGAGGAGGAAACAAGTGGAGAGGTCTTGGGGGTGGGGGGGGGGGCTGGCTGCAATCCCAACTACTATGTGGACATCTGCCCCTCCGCCCAGAATTTATTTCAAAGGACGGCATTAAATCTGCAGCTCCGGTAGAGAGACATATCTGATCAGACCACACAGAAGCAGATGAGGGGGGAGGAAGAGTATGTGGAGCACATCCTGGCCCACCAGGATGTGAGGACAATGTTCCCAATTAGAGCAGCCAGTCCACAGAGAGGACCACATTGCCAGCCCCACTATGAGACATGACGCCCCTCACTGACCCATAGCCCTACAAGGGACAACACCGGAGACACAGTTTGGGAACTGTGCCTGATCTGATCTCGCCACACCAAGGCAAAACACTAAGGGGGTGTAACAAAACACAAGGCAATGGGGATGCGAGATCCCCAGGGAATGCTGAAGTTGGACTTTGGGACCAGGGCGTGGTGCCCCAACAGACTGAATTGGAAAACACTCCTAAAGGTCAACAAACAATCCTAGAACAAGCTTTTTTTTCTCGTTGTGTTTTGTTGTCATTGGTTTGTTGTTGTTGCTTTGTTGTATATTGTTGCTTGTTTTGCTCTGTCTTATTTTTGTGCATGTTATTATCTCCGCAGGTCTGTCTAAATAAGATAGGCTGGATGAACTATCTGGAAAAGAAAACAACAGGACTGACAGTTCCAGGGAGACATGGGAAAGAGGGAGGTGAGGGGAAAGGAAGTGGTGTTAACAAACCCAGAGACAAGGGAACAGCAAGTGATCCAAATTGGTGGTGAGGAGGGTGTGGCAGGCCTGGTAGGGCATGATCAAGAGTAATGTAACCAAGAGGAATTGCTGAAACCCTGGTAGGGAATGAGCATGATAGTGGGACTGGAGTAAAGTCAAAAGAAATAGATAAAAGAGCTGGGAGGCAAAGGGCATTTAAAGCGGTCTAGATAAAGACATGTACATATGCAAATATATTTATATTTGAGGATGGGGAAATAGATCTATGTGCCTATATTTACAGGTTTAGTATTAAGGTAGCAGAAGGACATTGGGCCTCCACTCAAGTACTCCCTCAATGCAAGAATACTTTCTCCTATTAAATTGGCACTCTATGATGCTCACCTTCCAGATACAACCACTGAAGACAAAGCAGGTGAATAAGCAAATGTTGTGAAGAAAGCTGATGGTGCCGGGCTATCAAAAGATATAGTGTCTGGGGTCTTAAAGGCTTGAAGGTAAACAAGTGACCATCTAGCTCAGAAGCAACAAAGCCCACATGGAGGAAGCACACCAGATTGTGGGATCACGAGGAGTCGAAGGGATCAGGTATCAGGCATCATCAGAACAAAAAATTTTACCATAGTGAACTAGGGGTGGAGTGTGGAGTGGAGACCCAAAGCCCATGTGTAAGCCACTGGACATCCCCTTACAGAAGGGTCTCAGGGAGCAGATGAACCAGTCAGAGTGCGATGTAGCAACGATGAAAAATACAACTTTCCACTAGTTCATAAATGCTTCCTCCTCCCCCACTATCATGATCCCAATATTACCTTGCAAGTCTGGCTAGACCAGAAGATGTACACTGGTACAGAAAGGAACTGGAAACACAGGGAATCCAGGGCAGATGATCCCTTCAGGACCAGTGGTGTGAGTGGCGATACTGGGAGGGTAGAGAGAGGATGGGTTGGAAAAGGGGAACCGATTATAAGATTCTACATGTGACCTCCTCCTTGGGGGATGGAAAACAGAAAAGGAGGTGAGCGGAGATGACGGACGGGGCAAGATATGACAAAATAATAATTTTATAAATTATCAAGTGTTTATGAGGGAAGGGGGAGCAGGGAGGGAGGGGAAAAATGAGGACCTGATGCCAGAGGTTTAAAGTGGAGAGCAAATGTTTTGAGAATGGTGAGCGCACTGAATGTACCAATGTGCTTTACACAATTGATATATGGATGGATTGTGATAGGAGATGTACGAGCCCCTACTAAAATGATTTAAAAAAAGAATAAGAAGAGCATGGTCCTCAAATGAATTTCATTCGGCCACCTTGATTCCCTCCCACATGCTGACAAACAAAATCAGACCAAACTCAGCTTCAGTTCATTCATTTTAGTACCGCCAGCTACACACACTACAGAATAAAACTCCATGTATTTAACCAGTCAATAATACATGTGAGTCCATTAATATAGTCAAGTAACACATATACGCATCATCTCCATATTTAACCAGTCAATAATACATGTGAGTCAATTAATATAATCAAGTAACACATATACCCATCATCTCCATATTTAACCAGTCAATAATACATGTGAGTCCATTAATATAGTCAAGTAACAAATATACCCATCATCTCCATATTTAACCAGTCAATAATACATGTGAGTCAATTAATATAATCAAGTAACACATATACCCATCATCTCCATATTTAACCAGTCAATAATACATGTGAGTCAATTAATATAATCAAGTAACAAATATACCCATCATCTCCATATTTAACCGTTCCCTCATGCTCCTTCATAATCTGTCCTAGGAAACTGTTCTCCTTTCAGTCACTAATTACCTATTTTGCCATTTCTGGACTCATGGAATCTTGTGATTATCTATCTGCTTAGAGTAGGGTCTTTCATTTGGCATATTTAATTTAAGATTCGTGTACATTATTGTTCAGTGGCTTTTCTCTTTTTGTCGCTGAAAAGTATTCCACTACATGGATATACCACAATTTGTTTACCTATTTGCCAGTTCATTGATTTCTGAGTTGTTAAGGAGTCTATCAAACGGATTCCAAACTTATTCTGCCACTTTACACTCCCCCCAACAATGCATCATAGTTTCAGACTCTTGGGTGGCTGACATTTTTCAGCCTAGCTATTCTAGTGAGTGTGTGAAGGGACCTGGTGGTGCACCGGGTCAAGAGGACCGCTAACTAACTGCAAGGGCTACCGTTCAAAGGCAAAGCTGCTCTAGTGCTTTGTGCTCCCTTAGAGATGTACCCTCGTGGTGTCCCTAATCAGCAGTTCTGCTCGGTCCTGTTGGATTGCTCTGAGTGGGAATTGATTTGAGAGCAATGAATTTGTTTGTTTTGAAAGCTTGCTTCTTATCGCTTTACTTTTTAAAATGAAGTCCATCCGGCTCTCCACAAACTTCAATTCAATTTGTTCATATCTTTATTGATTTATTTACTTTTAGTTCTACCAATCTATGAGTTTCAAGTTACCTCCTTATTTTAACAGTGCTTCTTTGAATAATGGTCAATATTTATGACCTTGCTGCTCACCACGTAGGCACTCCGTAATCTTCTCAGTTACACTCACTGATTCCAAACTTTTCAGTTAAAGATACCAAGACTTTAGTTATCAGACTCATGAACTTTCTCCAGTTTTTATTATGAATTTCTTTTGACTCTCTTAGAACTCATTTCCCTTACCTTCCTTGACCTTGACTTTCCTTTCTGACTTAATCCCATAGTTCTGTCCCCAGATGCAGGTACTTCTTATGGAAGAGCTCTCTTTTCTCTTTTCTTTCCTGATCATCTTTTCAAGTGAAGAACTTTTCTGTCCCTCCTTTAATCATTGTAAGACTTTCCCCCAAACTCTTATCTTTTACTCCAAGCTACCTCTGAACATCAATCCATTAAACCACCATCACCTCTAACCCAACCGGTCCAGCAACATATTTCCCATCTGTTCAGAAACTTTCCTACTCCTTGATAACAAAACACAGTGTCATCAAGTTGATTCAAAAGCATTTGGTGTGTTTATGCTTTCCAATTTTCAGTTATCAGCCCAGGTCTTAACCAAAAACACCAACAGAACTATGATCCCCCAAACACCCACCAAACTTAAATTGCTAGAATCATGTTGGACTTCCTCACTAAGTCCCTCTACACAAACCTAACATTAACAAGTTATGTGGATATAGCCTCAAGATTATTCCTAATATGTGTTCCCTTATTTTCATGCATTACTATTAGCCTCTGACTTAACCAAATTTAAAATATCAAAAAATTATGCTAGTATTATTAAGCTCTCTATATGCAATCCTGTCTTGAGAAACTATATCAAATTCAGTCTATAACCTTATTCCTTGTCAAAAAAGTTTCAGTATTTACAATTAGAATTGTAGTTTATTAAAAAATATTTCTGTATCCTCCACTATTTTCCCAGACATATTTCAAAAACGATTTATTCATTGTAACTTTAAAAATAGTTTTATTGGCATATATGAGGGGGTGCCCCCAAAACCAGAAACGTCATAGTACACACGTTTCCCACTAGACTAGCACTGAGCAGCTCGCTCTGAGTTAGTGCACCCTGCGGCGTCACCTGGGAACATTCTCTCTGGTCTCAGTGAATTTTTTCATTAAAGCAGTTTCGCTCAAATCTCATTTATTGGGAAGGCCAGTTTAAGAAAACAATGTGTGGCTAGAAATTTTGTTTCCTGTTTGGGAAAAATGCTGCAGAAACTATTGTGATGCTGAACACAGTTGATAAGGACAGCACTTTGGGAAAAACTCAATTGTATCACTGGTTTTCTCATTTCAAAAAAGGTGAAATGTTGATTGATGATAAACCTTGTTCTGGACATCCATCAACTTTCTGAATGGACAAGAATTTTGACTCATAGTGAATTTTGGTGTTCATTCCACCAGGTTAAATTGTTAATCAAGCTTTCTATTTAGAGGTTCTGAAAAGATTGCGTAACAGGGTACAACCAATAAAAAAAAGCATCACCTGTGGCAGATGGGCGACTGCTTTGGGCACCATGGCGATGCACCTGCTTAAGTAGTCATTTCAGTGCATGCGTTTTTGGCAAAAAACAGCATACCTCTCTTGGCCCACACACTTCACTCACCTGATCTAGCTCCATGCAAATTCTTTTTGTTTCAGTGAATGAAGAGGAATATGAAAGGACAGCAATTTGATCACATAAAAGAGGCGAAGAAAAAAGCAAGGGAGGTGCTGTCAGCTATCTAAACAGATGAATTTGAAAAATGTTTCCAAAAATGGAATTGGATATTTGACAACTGTATTAAGTATAATAGAGAGTACTTTGAAGGAGATAAGGTTGCTTGTAAAAAAATGTAAACATATAGCTATGCAAGAAAATTCATTTTTGCATACCCCCTCATAATTTACATATTATTCAATTTAATTGTTCAGTCATATTAAGAAAAGTTTTGCATTCATCACAACAATCAATTTCAGAATAGTTTATTCTTGTACTCATTGCTTTTAACTCATCATTTCCTTAAAATCACCCCTACAATTCCCCTGGGTATTGTATCTATCCTAGATTTCATATACAGAAAATCATACAAAACAGAAATAGGAAGTAAGCAAACAATAAACAAAACCAACAATAATAGAACAAAACAAGGAAATATTTCAATTGAAAGAAGGTAGAAAATATTAGAAACTGAAACAACTTTAGGAAGTGGCAAAAGGGAAATCAAATGATAAGGTATTTCATCTTAACCTAGCTAGGTCTGTCGTAACAGACTTCGCAATGCTCTCTGCCTGACAGATCAGTTATGCACATCTCTGGGCTATGCTCAGAGGGTTTCATGGAAAGCGTAATCCATCTGAGGACCCTGAAAATATAGGAGCTTCTGCTGTAATTCATAACCAAAACTACACACACTGCCTTTGAATTGATACTGATGCATAGCTGACCCTGTAGGACAGGGTAGGTTTGCCCTTATAAGATTTCGAGACTATAACCCTTTAATAAGAACAACAACAACAAGAGTATTGGGACTTAACACCATATATCATACAATTCAATAGTTCAGTCATCTCAAGAAGAATCGTACCATCATTACCACAATCAATTTGAGAACATTTTCTTTTTTCTTGTTCTCCTTGTTATTAGCTCCCCATTTTTCCACAACCTCCTCTGCCATACTCCTAAGAAACCATGAATCCAGTTGCTATCTCTATAAATTCACTCATCCTGGATTTCAGATACAGAAAAACATACAAATGCCAAAGACAAGGAAACAAAAAATATCCCCAAGGAAACAAAAACTCTAATAACATTAACAAAATAAGAGAAAAAGTTGAATTGAAAAGAAAGCTGAAAATATTGAAATATTGAAAAGTAGGACATCTTTAAAATAGGTCAAAAGGGAGGTCAATTGATAAAGTGTTAAATTTTTAGTAACTACGTCTTCCTTTCCAATGCACTCTGTATGAGACAAGACTATTCATATCTTTGGTCCGTGTTCACCAAAGGCTTATTCCACATATACTTCCCCTTCCTTTGTAATAAAAAAACCTGACATAACTTTTAAATGCATCAAAATAGGGATTAAATAAAATGTTGTCTTTTAACCTAATTATATCTACTATAATTATGTCTTCAATGTCTGATAACAAGGCTATTCAAATACCTTGCCTATGGTCAGAGGGGATTCACCAGAGGTTTAATCTATGTATGGATCCTGAAAATGGATTTTGGGATTCTACTGTCATTCATAGACTTCTGCAAAGTAAGTGTTTGAAATTTAAGCTCTGATACTATTTCCTCCTTTGGATTTGGATTATATTGTTTATAATCCTTCAGTCACAAAGATTGATGTGCTTCTTCTATGTGTATTTACTTGACGCTTTGCTTAGACGGCTGCTTGTTTGAAGACTGCTTTAAAGACTCCAGACGCTGTTCTTTTTTATAGCCAGGCACCATCTAGTTTCATGACCACACTTTGATATAGCACCCATATCTCTTCATCAGGGCAAGTTTCAAGAAGGGGCATGTCACATATCTAATTGATGTTAGATTGGGATTAGGATTAAGTGTGAGCCCAGCAGTATCTATTCATATATTTATTATATGTATAATATGTAGTTATATCTATAGATAGATAGATAGATAGAAATCTCTGCTTTACCTAAGAAACATTATTATCATCTTATGTTAAAAAACATTATCAATCATCTCCCTGGGGTATGTGCGAATTCTACTGATAGTGTCATAAATTTAGCCAATGGTATATCATTTAAAACACATTTGAGAAATGAAGATAATACATGTATAAACTGTCCGTGAACCACAACACATGAATTACTGACTTGCACAGATTAAACTCTGAAGTGACTGCTCACTATTTACACGAACAATGGGGATTGGCAATAAAGCAAAACGTTCAATAATATTAATAGGCGGTGGCAGAACCAGATGGGACCATAACTCTTTATCAGGGTAGAAAGTCCCCTCTTTCTGTAACTGACCAGCCAGTGGTTTCCAAGTGCTGAGTTTGCAGCCCCATACATAACCACTCCACCGCCAGAGCTCCTTTACTCTCACCCCCAGTCTTCTGGGAACCAGGTATTGCCCATATAAGCTATGATCCCGTTCTCTCCTTCAGGTTGTATTTCATTATCACACAGGCTTATGTGCTTCCTCCATGTGGGCTTAGTTGATGCTTCACTTAGATGGCTGGTTGTTTGAAGGCAATCCTTTAAGACTCCAGATGCGATCTTTTCTGATGGCCGGGCACCGTCTGGTTTCTGCACCACACTTTGCTATAGCACGCATATCTTCAGTGATCTCTTCATGAGGGTGTATGTCCTGGGGGATGATTTATAATTTTCTCTATCATAGATGGATAAAGTGATAAAGATGTCTCTAACGCAAACTAGAGACACATATAAGTCATAAATATATGAATGGATTCGAGGCTCGCACTAACTACAGCCCAGCTAAGAACAATGTGTTACTGTATCTTCTAAGACGTTTTTACCTTGATTTCCTCTCTCATTGTAAACTATAAGGTTCTTGAGAACTATAGTATTTGCTTTTATGTATCCTAGACTTCCATACAATATTTTGAAAGTTCTAGGAACCCAATGTATGTTTACATGAAAAATGAATAAGTGAATGAAGTAGCTTCTATCCACCATCTATTCATCCCTGAAATTCTAACACTTTAGCTTTGAATTAGAATTCTCCAAAGAATAAGGTTAGTAAAAATACTAAATTGGTGGTTCTCAGTCCTGGATACACATTGGAATTTCTAGAAAATATTCTGAAAATTCTTATGCTCATTTACATCTTTAATTTAATTGTCCTGATTCGAATTCATTAAACATTATTTTTAAGCATCCCCCCCTCTTCCATTTTAAGTGCACATGAGGTTAAAAACATCTGAGCTAGAGAGTGTGTAGGCTGGAGAAATTTGAGTTCAGTTTAACACACATTTCTTGTACTATATTTGCTCCAACAATTAATACTGCCCAAATTAATCATTTCACTATTGCTATACACCAGCAATTGATACGTAATAGAATTACACTTAATGCAAAATATTCATAGAAAGGATAAGTAATTAAGTATAATGTTAGAATTTTCAAACATTTATGTCACTACCTCAGATTAGAATATTCAAAAGAATAAATTGAAGAATTTGACCGTAAACCACCATAATTTATGTTTGGGCGTTTAGTCTGCTCATGCTGCAATCTCTTCGCTTAACCAACATTGCTGTTCAATTGTGTTTTGATGTGTATACTTGCTATTTTATTTCAGACAGACATGATTCCAAATCAGGTTATTCTAATTTCCAAAGCTTATTGATCCTTAGTACATTTTATGTGATCATTAACAGTATTGATTATCTCTCGAGTTACTAGGACCCTGGTAAGACCTTCAAGGTTATTATGGGCTTTGAATCCTCTACCGGAGCTTAAAAGAACATTACACTGCACTTGTTGAGGGACGAGCCTAAATGATTTAATCACTTGAATTTTTGATGTTCTCATTATTTTTACGTTGTTCTTTCTTTAAATACGATTCTAACACATACAACAAAATACTTTTACATTTTAGATCGGACCAAATAGGCCAACTTGTGTTTTCAAATGAAGCCTTGTCACTTTTGATGCCATGTGATGTCTGTTCATGCCAGCAGGACTGCCATAGTGAAACAATCTTGAACATATTGACCAGTTGAAATTGATCAACTTTCATTGTCTTGAAAAGCTCCTCCTTTGATAATTCCTGCCCTCCTCAACGTTATCTTTTCTGTCAATGAATCAGGATAGAACGTAGGAGAAAAGGGAGAATATTTAGTTTCCCTTTTTCTTTTCTTTTTAGGATATTAAGCAATTAAGATATTGCTTTTCTTTTTAAAATATTAAAAAGGGAGCCCTGGTGGCAGAGTGGTTAGGTGCTGGTCTGGGTCCTCAAGGTCTCCAGTTTGAAACCACCAGCTGCTCAGTGGGAGAGACGTGGGGCCGGGCTTTCCACTCCAGGAGCAGTTACAGTCTCAGAACCCCCCCACGGGCAGTTGTACCCTGGCCGAGAGACTCGCTGGGAGTCAGGCTCGACCTCATGGCAGGAAGTTTGGGTTTCGATGTGAAAAAACAAAACCTGAGGTCTTCAAGTGGATAGGGAGAATTTAAAGCATGAATAAATAATTGTGAGAGAATTTCCTAAAAAACTAGAAATATGCCCTCCCACACCAAGCTTCTCAGGGATGAACGAGATAGGAGGTTGTCTCTCATCAGAAATGGCCAAGAAAGACAGCAGAAGGAGCCACGGGGAAGAAACAGTAAAGCAATCATGCACAAGAATGTTTAATAGGATGGTTGCAATCATGGATCTCTGAGTCAGTCTTCTTAGGTTCAAATTCTCACTTTGACACACACTAACTTTGTGACTCTAGGCAAGTTAGTCTTGGTGGCTAATTTCCATAAACTAGACAATACAGTGGTAGAGGACCTCCCTCACAGTTGGCTGCATAAATGAACCGAATGGTACTTCTGCGACAATGAGTTCACACCTAGTCCTCCCAGCACCTTCTCTACTCCAAAATACAAATTTTTCCTCCAATGCCTTCAGGGATGTGGCTCTTTGCTCCTTTCATATCCATGTTAGCTCTTCTATTCAAACCCAGTTTATGCAACACTGCCATCTTTAATAGCTATCTTCTGGGTAATCCCTTAGGCCACAGTTCCCACCAATTTCATAAGAAACATTGTCGAGCTCTGCCTCCCACCATCTCAGCAGAATTCCTTTTTCTTCTTTGATCCACCTTTTGGATAAACTTTGTACAAGGGGATTCAAAGAATTCCTGGAATAACTCCATTTTCATTTAATTCTATTTTCCATGAACTAAAAAAACTTGAACAGTGTTATTGACATAAGATTTATAAATCAAGCAATTCAATGGCTTAGGCATATTAAAATAGTGGGCAATCATCACTACAATCAATTTTCTTCCTTCTTGTACTCATTAGCTTATTATTATTCAATCTGCATTTCCCCCTAACCTCCTCTGCCATAACCCTAAGAAACTATTCAACCACTTACTTTCTCCATAAACTTACCTCTACTGGATGTTGAGATTTAATGCTTGCCTGATCCAAGTCATGGTATTTTCAAATGACCCTCATGAATCTGAAAGTTGGACACTGAATGAACAAGACTAAAGAAAAATATATGCTTTGAACTATGATGTTGGTGAAGAATATTGTAAGCATCTTGGACTGACTGACAAAAGAACAAACAGTAACTAGATCAAGAATTACCTAAGGGCATGGAAGAGGGAGCTGAGGAGGTATGGGGAGCTAACAATGAGTTTGAGAAAAAAATTTCTGAAATGGATTGTGATAATGATGTACAACTCTTCTTAATATGACTGAACAATTAAATTATATGATAGGTGAATTATATTCAAACAAAACTATTTAAAACAAAGAACAAACAGATCACTCTTGAAAGAAATAGTCAGTATGCTCTTTGTAAGCAAAGATGGCAAAACTTCATCTATGGACTCTGGACATGTTATCAAGAGAGACCAGAGAAGGGAAGTGCAAAGGCAGCAAAAAACCAAACAAACAGGAAAGCCCTAAAAAATAAGTTGATTTACACACTGTGTGTTGGTTACATAATTTCATGTCAATTTGATAAATAAGTGAATAGGTGGTGTGTAGTCCGTCCTTCTCATGAGGATTCTGGAAACTTTCTCTCTCTCTACCTTTGTATTCTTATTGACAAGTCACAGGGACACTTGCTAAGACCTCCAAGAGCGATTCTCTCTCTCTCTCTCTCTCTCTCTCTCTCTCTCTCTCTCTCTCTCTCTCTCTCTCTCTCTCTCCTCTCTCTTTCCTTCACTTTCTTGATGTTGAGACACTCAGAGAGCTGGAGAAGCCAATGCTGAGATGCTTCCACCACCATTGGCTCTACAAGACTTTGCACCCAATTGACTGTGATCTTCCCACAGTTTGCATCATTGCATGTGACGGTGTGCATCTGAAGAGAGATTTATGGACTAGTATCGGACTGATGGGCTAATACCAGACGTATGGACTTGATCTGGACTGGGCTGGGATGTTTCCCTGATATAAAATTACTCTTTGAAATAAAGCTCTTTCTTCCACATATGTGAGTGTCAGTGAATGTGTGTGTCTAGTCTACCCAGTCTAACTCACAAAGGCTCTAGTAAAGGGCTCAAACATGAGATCAATTGTGAGGATGGCACAGGACTGGGCAGCATTTCGCTCTGCTATGTATAAAGTTGTTATGGGTTGGGATTGACTCCCTAGCTCCTAATAATAGTATCTTGAGTTCATATGAAGAAAAACATAGGAAAAAAAGAAAACTTAACAACAACAACAAAATAAAAGCGAAAAATATCAATAGAAATGAAAGCAGAAAATAATAAAATCTAGAACAAATTTAAAGTGGGTCAAAAGGGAGAGCAAATAATAAAATGTTAAATTTTAACCTAGCTCTATCTGCATTAGTCCCTTTTCCAAGGCACTCTATCTGCTAGCAAGGCTGTCCACATCCCAGCTCAGTGGTCAGAGGGAATTCACTGAAGATTTAACCCACGTGGAACCCTACTAACAGGCTGTCACTGTCATCCATGGCTTTCTGCATCTCCGTTCCTCAGCATTCAGGCTCCACTACTGTTTCCTCCTCTGATCTTGGGTTTTATTACTAACAGTTCTTGGATCACACAGGCTGCTGTGCTTCTGTGTAGACTTACTGACATCTTACTTGTATGGCTTCTCGTTTGAAGACAAACATTGAAGATTCCAGACATGATCTTTCCTGCTTTCTCCACCACACTTTACTACAGCATCCATATCTTGAGTGACCTCTTCATAGGGGAAAGTGTCAAGCATGGTCGTGTCATAGGAATGAAGTATTCTTGAATTAGGGTTACAACTAAGTGTGAGTTCAAAATCCACTCAGGTGACTGATTTACATATACTCCTGGTCCACTTAGAGAGATACATCATTACTCTTTCATTGGTTGGCCTCCACTTGAGGCATATTGATAGTATTATTTTAGCCAATGATATAGAATTTACAATGCTGTTGAGAAAAGTACCATATACATGCTTAGTACAACTTTTGAAGCCTCCTCATATTCGGATTCTGCTGAGTTTTTATATTTAGCATACACTCTCTCATTTCACCCATTTATTACCAAACAGTGCTTTTGGTAGATAATTGGAGGTCTGTAGTAACACTAGGCAAGGGTTTCCAAATTCTGCTCAGGATCCGAGTGTGAAAATCCCATTTCTCTCATTAGATTGATCAAACGTGATCCATAGTTAACTCATTTCAAGGAGTTTTTTTTTAACCCCCCACATTTACTTTGGACAAATTTTCTTCCATGGTTTCCACATCCATTGACAGGTAACGAAAAAGTGATGTCTTAACAGGGATTGAGCTCTACTATACATTAATAACTGTATGTTAATATTTTAAGGGAGATTACATTATCTGAATTTTCCAGATAAGAAAACTTTGGCGCACAATAGGTAGGAGTTATTTAATTTCTAGGTGGCTGAAGAAGGTCAGCCAGTCTGAGTTCTTATAGTGGGTTTACCCTGAAAATGGGTTTTAGAAGCAGAGTGTCTCTGTTTATTTAATGTTTGGCTCTGCCATTTGGGAGTTGTATGATTTGAAGTTAATCACTTAACAGATATGTACTGATTTCTAAAGTTTCTAATTTATAAAGCAGGTAAGATTATGCCTGTCTCCTAGAATTAACGAGTATTAAGTGGGGTAACTTGTATAATACACTCAGAATAATAACTAGCATTTAGAAAGTGCTTTAACGGTTGTTCTATATTGCCTCTCTTGATGGCAACACTGCTTTTGTTCATGCTTTGTTAAGCACCAGACTTAAATATCCACCTCTGTTAGCAACCTAGAAGTTCCATAAAGGTCTCAGTTCATCATCATCTCCCCAATTTAATATTCTAGTGTAGCATACCTTGGTCAATGTCTTAATCATATCAGACCAGAGAGTCACTCTGAACTTCTTCTTTTTAATCATTAGCTCGATCCATTAAATGCCCCAGTCTTTGTAGCCTTATGTTTTGCCCATCTTCCCCATATTCTCCATCCTAGTTAAAGCTGTCTCAAACCCATAACCATCTACTCAATTCCAATCTTCCAACCCTTAGTGCCCTTTTACAGTTTTGACACTGTAAATAATACCGTCTCAAATTTCCGAAGCAGCTGGTGAGTTTGAAATACTATCTTCACAGTTATAAGCTCAATGTCAAACCTCCAGGTCTCCATTTGTTAAGGAATTTTTTTTTTGAAAGGGGGAGTGAGGGACAGGCAAGATACTGACAATCCAAAACTGAATAGAGCCTAATCATGGCCCTCATGTATCTCACGGTCAAATGCATGAGACAAGCACATCAATAGATCATAGAATCCAATGTGTGAGTAGTTTAGTAGAAATTTGCCAAGATGTTATAATGCTCAGAAGAGACGATCTTGAATGGTAGGTTGTCCTGAGCTAAGTCTAATTGAATTAATAGTGAAGGCAACACGTTCTGGGATAAGTATTGGTTCTAACCTGAAGGTTCTACAATTCTAAGGATGGAGGGAACACAAAATAAATTTCAAAATAAAGGTATGCATGCTAACACAGAGAGAGGCGCAGTGTGTTCTGAGGGCAGAAGAAAAAGACATGCTATAAATAAATCAGGATATTGAATTATTGTTCATGCTTCTTCCTCTAGTTAATCTGATTTCTCCTCTTGTCTTACATATGTTTTAAATACTCCTTTCAGGGCTCTGCTTTTCTTTGAAACTGATCCTGGATTGCCTTTTCTCCAAGGTAAATATGAATCAACACACAAAAGCCCCTACTTATGCCTCAGGGCAAGACCATTTCTCTGGAAGAGAATGTGTAACTTGTACCGCCACCCCACTGGTCATCACACCTTCTTAATGAAAGATTATATAAAAGTTTAACTTCAGGGGGGTTTGTCATCCTAACATCCTCAATTTTCTTATAGTGATGCAATTAATTGTCAAATAGTCTACAAAATCAACAACGAACTGTACATACCGATTTTAGAAATTTACCATGACTGAAAATTACAGTTAAGGATAAAATTTGCATTAGCCAAGATGATTATTAGTACAAATGGTGCAAATGGGCCCAAACTAGCTTCAGAACATTGATTTTTCCTTATTATTAAAGCAACCACATTGAATTTAAACGTGCTCTTGCTTGCATTCAGCTGACATAGCTGATGATGAAATAGTTTTAAAGGCGTGCTGACAGATCACAGATAGGAGTACCGCTTGGTGGTTGCTGTTGCTACATCATTTGCTACTCATTTATTCTCATTGAACATATGAGTGCTTCCCAGGTATTTTCTACATGATAGGTAGGACAAGCTGACCTACCAAGAATAACAGCCATTAGTTTACACGACATCTTTGTGCAATTTGGAAAAAGTACCCTTCCTTAAGATATTTTGTGTCCATCTACAGACAATTTGTCACAATAAACTAAATTTATTAGAACTAGGCACATTACTGCCATCTACCAGAAGAGAGTTGTAATGAATATTTAAATCAGCAGAATCTACAAGGGGAATGGTTCCTCCAGGATTGTACAGTGAGCAACCTGCCCATCCATTCATTGTGGTCCAGTTTACTGAATTCTTATCCTGAGTTCAAGATTGCTACATAAGAAAAATGAAGAGCTACAAAAAACATATTAAATTATAGTTTCAAGTAATCAAGCTATTTACTGTTAAAGTATTACCAATGAAAGCCATCGTAACAGGCAATGAATACAGTATATGGTTTCAATTTGACAAAACGTTGTACTGTGAAAATTAAAAATTAGCACTATAAACTGATTTTTTTAATCTTCTGAGTTTGATTATAGTAATTATTTGGAAAATCAGTTATTATTAAAAGCATCCATAGACCTGTTGGATATGTTATTATAACATTGAAATAGACATAAATAGGGTCACAGGTTCTAAATTTTGTTTCTGAAGGGACCTTTCTTCAATCACTCAAAATTGATCACTGCTACAGATTAATGATTCACATTACAAGAAAATATTTCTCATAGTTAATTTAAATCTGTAATTCTTAAAACATAATCTCTTTTCTCTCTCTCTTTTGTCAATGCATGAATACATTTACACAACAAATGAAAAGATGCCTCAGACACAGTGGACCCTCAGTGGGCTGAACGTTCTCGAAGTGCTGTTGACTCCTTCTTAGTCATGCCTTCAGAATACATTCCATGCCCCTCTTATGTCGGCGCATTAGTTAAATAACCCTTGCAAGCAAACACAGATAATGAACATCAGTTCATTACGTAATCAGTTGATTACGACATCTGAAGTTCTTTTTTAAAATAATAGTGTAGCAAACCATGCTCTTAGGTGCATTTTAAAACATATAGGATACAGGGGAAAGGTTTAGCAGGGATAAAATTGCAAATGGGATTATTTACAAATCTAAATCAAATGGCTTCTTACAATCATTACTTTTAAGATTTGGAAATGAACAGATTTGACTAATGGAAAAAATTAAAACACACAAGGTCATATATGTCCAACCAAATGAACAGATGCTGTTGATACCCACTTATGGAAATCCTGTGCATATCAGAGGAGAAGGTTTCCCCATAGAGCTTGTGATGGCTTTTTTTTTTTTACAATTCTTTCTTCAAAGACACCTCTCTACGGATTTAACCTCGCAACCTCCCGTGAGCAGGGACTCACCCAGAGAGTCCCTCTCTCTCTCTTCTCCGCAGGACAACCTCTCTCATCATCGATGGCCTCCTCCATTGTCTACTTCTGACATTTCTTCATCATCCCACTTTTACTCACCTTATTGTCACAAAAACATACTACACAATAAAATGTCCCATAATTGTTTTATCTTTCCTTCCCTTCAGATTCTCTGATCATCGATCTATGTTAGACATTTAGCATGCGTAATGTGTCTGGGTCACTACAAGGAAGGCTCTATGTGGCCCCAATATCTGCATCGATCTCTTTTCTTCCGTGTTATATATCCCTATTAAAAGTTCATTACTTTTTCCTCTTGGATTTGAGCATTTTCTATGTGGCATGTTTGGTGCGATTTTTACTTATTTTTCTTTGCTGCTTGTTGTGAGTTTCTCTCCAGTTTATTTTTAATTGTACAGGAAAAAGAACCCCAAAATACCATACTATGCTTGGTGAAAGAGCCACTGCTACCCTCCCGCTTCATAATTACCACCTGCATTCAGGAAGGAAGGCATGGAGGCAGATCCAGAGAGCTGCGTACCGAGCACACGGGATTAGAGCGTCTGAGAGAAGAACTCACTCATTAATTGTGGAGAAAGGAGTAAAGGGATCATTTTCTTAATTACATGGAAACATCGTGAGAAAAGAAGTGAGGGGGGAAAGTTGTATTTCTATAGCAATTAGCAGAAAAAAGAAAACCTTAATCAATCAGTAGTCTATTTAGTTTCACATTCCAAACATACAAATACACATAAAAAATTTAAAAAGCATTGTTCACACCAAAATGATTTTTAGATATTTTTTCTTTTCTTTTTCTGACCTAATATTGACTAGTTACTTGGTAGCTTTTAGCGGAACATGGACAATTTATTGCTCTCCATTAAAAACGCTCATTACATTAAACTTTGAATTGAAATTATTATGAGTTCCTCCTTTGAACATCTCATTAAATATGAAAGAGGTTGGGTTTTTTTTTTCTTTACTGTAGTTCTTTTTGAAGATGCTCTTGCAAATAGGACCAAAATCTTTTGGGATGGAAGAAAGAATTTACTTCCTTTTCTTTACTCCAAGTATTATATCACTCAAGAGATATGTTTTTGCTTCAGTGGAAATCTCAACACTAGTAAGGTAAAACAATTGAAAGGATGTATGATGTTTTTTAAGTATAGCTGCAATATAAATAAGAGTTATTGATCTGCAGCATGCTCAGTCATACCAAGGAAGGCTGGTACATTATGTCAGCAATACGGCATGTGATTTTTTTCTCGGTTCAATTTTAGTAGACTAGCTTTTGGTGTCTATACCTTAAAAACTCAGGCTTTGTCTACTGAGAACGCGGAGGAGCATTGATTCTTTCTGAAGAGCAATTTTTCAACAATTATGTTTCCCCTATTTTACATATTCAAAACCAGACTATGAAATGGACTGTGCCTTAAAATAAAACACCGAAAATTGGAAAAACACACAGAAAAAACAAATCTGCTTTATAACAGTTGTATTTAGGATATTGTATAAATGATATAGAAGGAAAAGGTTTTCATTATACGCTTAATATTCATTCCTGTGACTCTTGGTATTGTCCCAAAATTAAGCTATCAGATAAAATTCCTTGTTGACAAGCTACTTCTATAAATCTCTCATTCTAAAAGATTTACATAGCTCTCTAGTTTTAGTTTATGGATTTCGAAAAAATTAAAACTTGTGTTTATAACAGTGCTATCATTTACATCTGTGGGATACAGAAGGATTACTCCCAAGCTGTCTCCCCCAAATATATGCCAGACAGCTGCTTGGGAATGACTATACTTGGAGGTCATCAGAAGTCGGTCAGGGGTTATCCCCCCTGAGAGCTATCAGCCATCTAGAGCAAGTAGTCACCACTGTTTATCCCACAACAAATAGGGCCCACTCCCTTCTGATAAGGATAGTAGTTGTCTGTTTCCTTGTAGGAGACCCCATAGACATCAAACCTGCCCAAGGATGATCAAGGTTAGGCCACCATCTTGAATCTAGGGTTTGCCCATCTTGTCACATGTCTACCCCCAATCCCTCTTCCTATTGTGTGTATGTCCCTAGACCACCCCTTCTGATTACTGTATTACCTATAGTACAGCCCCTTCCTATGACGTATGTCCTCACCTGTAATTAGGGGGCATGCATGTCCCCAGAGAAGATAAAAAGCCTGGGCTAGTATTAAATCTCTCTCTCTCTCTCCCTGCACGTGGACCATCATGCGGGGCAGAGGTGAGCATGCTACTATGAATCGTTGACTGACTCCCATTTATTTCAATACTTCACTTCTATCTCTCATGCTCTCTATAACTTTACTATGATCTTTACTTATTATCGCTGTACAATTGCGCCTACCAGACCCGTAATGATGTGCTAGGGGCTGGCTTCCCCTGACATACATAGAACAAATCTATCTTGGAAGAATACAGCAAACATTATTTCACTTCTTCTGGTCTCTCCTGGTGCTGATGAAAAGTCAGTTTTCAGTCTGATTGTTACTTTGTGAATAAACTTCTATCTGTGTTTGAGTTCATGATAGCATTCTTTCCGTTGATGTTCTGCAGTACGATGACAAAGTAGCCACATAGGTGCTATTTTGTTTCATTTTTCTAAATTTTCAAAATAAAGAATCACCCTCTGTAATTCAGCAAGTTTTCAGGCATCATTTCAAATATTTCCTATTTTATACGAGTAGTATCACTTCATACTAGACTTTGTAGTAGACAACTGAGAAGTTTCTCTATTATTAGACCCAGATTGTTCACTTCTGGTTAAGATTTTCCTTTTCTTTCTCTCGGTGTGCTTCCTTTCACAAGTCTCAGTTTCAGGTTTATGCACTTTCTCTTCATCTATTTTATATCTTTTCTATTCTATTGTTTTATTGTTTTCAGAGACTGTTTTTGGAAATCTTGTGTTACCCTAGCAACGAGTTCAACATTTTATATTGTTTTCCAGAGATAATGCTATAAACAGAGAAATCCGTTTAGAGTGTGAGGTGAAAAAAAAACCAAAGAAATGCTCCCTGTCATCAGATTGATTCCCACTCATAGTGACCCTATAGGACAGAGTAGAACTGCCCCTGTGGGTTTCTGAGGCTGCAGCTCTTTACAGAAGAGAGTCTCATCTTTCTTCCATGGAGCAGTTGGTGGATTCAAACTGTTGACCTTGTGGTTAGCAGCCCACCAAATAAGGCACTACACCACCATGGACCCGGAAGATGCATAAAAGGGAGACATCTTATTATCTTATTAGTTCCACTTCATGAACCCTTCTGCGTGTGACCTGTGGGACATTCATTAAGCGCCCAGCTACACAGTCTGCCCTTGGTTCACTGGGAAGGTTCTATCCCACTTTTAGTGTGTACTGCCATCTGGTGGGGTTCTTTAATTGCATGAATATGAAGGATGGGCCTCATTCATTCAATCAAAACCTCAGGATATATGTGTCCTGCTAGCGGTATCATAATTCATAGGCCTTAAAAACATTTTATTTCATTCAAAATGCCTTCTAACACTAAAAACAAAATGGCTTCAAAAACAGAAAGCTGTAAATAAATCAGTCTGTTAAGTTTAAAGACCTAGCAAACAGTAAGCCCCAGTGAATGGTCTGTATGATGGCTAAAAACATATCAACCAAGCGCTTCGTTTAGCAGTAGTGTTACTTAAAATGACTGGTCATCTTTCACAACGACTCAATAGCTCAGCCACGATCATTTCCCAATCCTGCGATAGTAGGAAAAGCTCCTTGAAATGCAGATTCACAGACATCCTAGACGCTGGATGGGGCAAACCCCTGAGGCTCACATTCAGTAAATCTGGGAAAGGTGTAGAAATATGCACTTTGAAACAATGTAGGATTTCATGTCGAGAATCCAAGAAACACTTACTGAAAGACAAACACTGTCTTCCTATAATCAGACACATTGGCAAACCAGAGATTTGTCCATTCTTTTCAGAGACAAGAGGGAGGAACACAGTCAGCTTTGGAACAGAAGAGTAAAGCAATGAATAACCAGAGGAAAGACTGGAGAGAGCTATTCAGCCTGATCCAGTAGCACATCAGACCACATTGCTTTTGAAGATGTGTATGTAGTAATCATTTGGTTATTTTCCCTAGTAAAATGCAGAAAATTTAAAATACTTTTCTCCTCCTTATATGAATTTTTCCAAATATTGAAGCTCTTTGGAAATAAAGGAGGTTAATATTGGGTCAGTTTTCTTGTGGCTATTTTAAAAAGCTCTGCATTGAATTTTCTAGCATGTTAGGATGATAATCTAGTGCAATTTAGCTTAATATATATTTTGTATTCGATGACAGTTTTATTAAGCAGAACCAATAATCATCATTATTCAGAGTCATAATGATCCATTATAAATGTTCTCATTTTCCCTGATTTTAATTTTACCTCTTAGAGTATATGCCCTCCTAAACTTGTGAAAATGCTTACACTTGGCTTCTTTTAGAAATACAATTTTAACAGTCTTTATAGACACCTGAGTCATCTAGCAGTTAAGCACCATTATTCTGTAGATTTGATTTACTTAAAAAAAAACTATTTTAGTGTCTTGGTTTCTCTTAATTAAACTTCTAGATGAGCAAATTTCAGGAAATTAAATTACCGTCATTTATATGCTCCTGCTTTAAAACCGAGATGAGTGGCTTCTCCTTTCTGTGAGGCTACAGAAGCTGACCTCCCCTGGTCATGAGGGTGGGATTAGCTGTCTGATCAGACAAACTGACCTGCCCCACACAGCTTCTAGAAGAGCTGCCCTCCCCATGCACCTCTGTAAAACTACCCAGTTACCATGGCACTATGTTCACTAGGCATGTTATCGTAAAGTGAGTACATTTAAGCAATAGCTGAATTGTATTGGATTCCAGCAAATATGCTGAAAGATGGAAGTTTGGACAAGAAGAGAAAGTTGGGTCATGGATATTTCAGAAGCGCCAGGGGAGTTTCCTAGCACTCTAATTTTAAGACTCTTTTAAATATTACCAAGTGTCTGCTTAATGTGTTATCGCTTATAGACCATTTTTAATTGTATTCTTCTAGATAGGCTCAGATCATTCATCTCTGATGACCATCATTATTATCCCAAATTTACAATGAGGAAACGAACGTCAGAAAATTAACTCGCATCCAGGCGTGTTACTTAGCTGGAGTGGAAGCAAAGCTTAAAGTCTCTCCACAGCATCTGAGCTTTGACAGTCAGAGCACATCACAAATGCCTGGGAAGAGACGCAAAGGGTCAAAGAAGTTTTAAAAACGGAGGTTGAAGGTCATCTCAAATACAAACCTTACTAGCTTTATGTTATCACCCAGGGGCCAACGTGCAGCAATTGCATAGAATTCAAGGAAAGCCAACTCGTTTCAGCTCTGTCGTGGGCTCTATAGGTGGCTCGTGTTGCTTTTGAGTAATAATTCCATTTCATCTATACATGATTCAATACACTTTCTTCTGCAAAATTTGTGCCTGAGTGAAATAAAGATGTATCTTCAATAGTATGTGGGATGAAATCAGATCCATTCCTGGATGTAAATATGAGTTAAACCTATTATATAATTGTACTGTTTGATATTTTACATCACACCATTCATTTATTTATCTGGTATGTATTCAGTAAGGGTTATAACTGTGCTATACACTGAAGTCATAAAAAAAATAAAAGCACGGTTGCTGCCCTTACAAATAACAAGGAGCCCTTGGGGCATAGTGGCTATGCATTGGGCTGCTGATCACAAGGCCAGCAGTTCGAAACACTTGCCGCTCCACCGGGAGAAAGAGTAGGCTTTGTTTCCATAAAGAGTTACTGTCTCAGGAAATCCTGTGAGCAGTTCTACCCGGTCTTGTTAGAGTGGCTGTCCGTTGACATCCCTCAAAGGGAGTGAGCAGAGTCCTTACCAAGCTTATACCCTGATTGAGGAAAAGGGCAATCACAATGCAAGTGTTAAGTGGAATTAATTAGACTTCGTGGGAAGAAAAGGGAGTGCAGAAGAAAAATCTTTAACTTTGCAGTCATCATGTGAAATAATAATTTCCCTGTGATTCATCGATGTACATATATACCAATGATTACAAATATGCATGCATGAGTGTATGCATGCATTTATGCATCTTTATCTCTGTTGCCACCTAACTGGGAAATGAAATAATATTCCCGAGTTTATGCACACAGGAAACCTCCATATATAATGATAAATGAGAATCGCCTCGATCTGGCTTAGACCATGTGGCTTAATACAATAGCGACTGGGTTGTCTATTTTTATAAGGTCTTGATAGCCATGTTGATAGGGGGAGTTTTGAAAGTCTTGGCCAAATTGGCAGAAATGCTTCTATTTTTAGGCCAACAGATGTTGAGTTTCTGAGTTACAAACAGCTTTTTGAAAATTTGAAGCACTGGAAATCAGTAAGTATCCAGGAATTCTGCCAGCATGTAATTCCTTAAGATACACTTAAAATAATTGTGAAAATAAGGTATCTCTATAGACATGCCTTCTATCTAGAAAGCTCTCAGATACAAATTATGGATATTGGAAAAATCCATGTTTTTCTGCTGGAGTTTTAGGTCAAATAATTATACTCACAGGTTCAAATAAACAACGCAATTTATCTGATTTCTAGCCAAGTTGCTTGGTTCTATTTCGTTTACCTTCAAGAAAAAAATCATGACCTTAAAAAAAAAAACAAACGTTTTGTAGTCACATTATTTGCCCCTGGGCAAGTTGTTGTTTTAACCCTTGAAAACAGGTGTAGTGTATTTGTTTTGGGATGTAGAAAATGAAGATGATCGTGTCAGAATTCATTTAACGTGCAATGAATGAACTCCATATTACCTGGCACAGAGTAGCTTCCTGTTTATACTTGGCCACGGCATGTGGATCCTCCTTTCAGCATTTAAATATTCTGACCACATTGAGCCACTGAGATTCCGTCAAAGATGCTACAATTCCTCGTCACCTTATTTCTAGGCATAGGGACACCAGTCTCCAGTGCTTGAACTGGCTTGTGTGAATACGCCCCTCAAAATATTAAGTAGGTTGTGTTTTTCCACAAGTAAGCATTATGGCTCATCTTTTTTTTATATATATGGAAACTGTGTTGAGTGATATCTGGCTATGTATATTCAAGGCATATGCTGACTATTGAAGAATAATTGGAGAAGTTTCCTGAAATTCACACAGATATACCACCAGCACCACCTTATTTTGGAAACCAGGATCAGACAGGTAGTTTAGCTTAGTTGGTCAGAATTTGGTGCTAATAAATCAGCGTTGGGCCTTCAATTGCCCCTATGTCCCAATCACAACCTAGGTGATTTTTAACCCACTGGATTTTTGTCTTGTGTTTTAGGTTCACTGGAAACAGCTATAACTTCATCTTGCGCATTATGCCATGGCCAGTAAGGGGCCTGGATGAAGGAATATGAAGGAACTTACTGCCAACCCTTTTTAGTCCTGCAACAAAGCAAATTTTGCAAATTTGTTTCTGGTTGGTTATTGCACTAGCATCACATACAAATGACAACATTTATGTAGCATTATGTTCAGTGAAAGTGGTAACAGCATCCATGAAGAAACAGTACAAATTACCTTGGGCCATTGTCTTATTTATAGATTAAAGTCCAATTATGTTTTTCCCTGATTTACATTCTGACATCTTCGTTAATTATGTTATTTGTTTCTTTTGTGCTCATTCTCCCTTTAGATAAGATGTGACAATTCTTTTCCTTAGTATTCTTCCCCTTGTTGTATTGTTTATTTCCTCTGAGGGGCAGAATACGTTTTTTTTTTATTATTATGAGAGTGCTTACTACTTACCCTAATTACCACTCCGAGAATATAGGGAGATAATGCAGTCAAACAAATGAATGAATACCAGAAAGGGATTACTGAAGAATAATGATATTATTTCAGGAAGCCTTAGTGTCTGTGTGTTATTTTTTACCTTCCTTGAGTTTACTTTTATTTTTCCCATGACAGGTTTTCAAGTTTTTAGCTGGCAATTTTTCTTTGCTGTTTAAAAAATATATTCTGGAAGTATGCAGGTACTCAGATAAATATTATCTATTATAAAACTCATGAATTTAAGAACCTATTAATGCATGTGTTCATTATTTAGAATGAAATAAAATATCTAATACAGAATTTATTTTCATATTCATGGCCTTTAGTTCAAACATAACATTAAGGAAGAACTTCAGGATGAATACCAATACAAAATTTGAATAGCTACTATGAATAAAATAGCTTAGGCCCAACACAAAGTAGTAAGACAGAGAATAATCTCATTCATTCATTTAGACAAACTATCAGGCATACATCGTGCAATTATTGAGGACCTCCTGTGTTCTGCGGATTATTCTAGATACAAAAGTAAGACTTGGTAAGTGCCACTCCTCCAACACACACAACAACACACATTAGAAAGAAAGTCAATGAATTTGAGAATGGAATTAGCACCAATACAATGTTTGCTCAGCTCAGTCATAGTGACGATATGTATGGTTCTTGAGTGAAGGCGGAACTCAAGGGATGATGCAAACTGAGGGTAATGTACACTAATTCTGTTTCACTTTAGAAATGCAAAATGGTTGGTAGGCAAATTTGTTTCAACTCTATGTTGGATCGGCTACTCTTTGTTTTTGTTTAATTTTTTCATATGCATGTTACCTAGCAGTGGGGTGAGTGGCAGACTAGGATGACTGGTAGGATAAAGCCTTACTTGGAATTATCTTGCAAAAAATAATTTGAAATTGAATACTAAAATGGAGAGATAGCTGCAAAATTAGAAACCCATTCATGGGAAAGCCAATAGCATAAGCCCAGCAATGACAGACGGACTCATGGCTCTTCTACTATCTATTCTCAGTGACCCTTTAGGCAGAAATTGACAGCAATGTCTTGCAAATGCGTTGCGACTCCTGCTGCTTTTTGCTGGTGCCTTAGCAATGTGGAAAGCAGTTCTGGCGTTTGAGATAAATGGTTCCCAAATCTTCCGTGCCAGATCTCTCATTAAGCAGGAAGCCTACGTAGAGTAATGTGGAAAAGCAAATTTAAATACAAGTGTGATTCACACTATAGTGATATTTGTAAATATATTCTGGGGAGGTACCTTAGTATCTAGTATTGCTGTAGCAGAAAGACCAGAAATGGGAGACTTTAACAAACAAAACTGTATTTTCCTATAGTTCAAGGAGTTCGAAGTCCAAGTTCAGGGAGCTGGCACTTGGTGAGGGCTTTCTCTTCTCACTGCCTCTAGAGGAAGGACCTTGCTTCATTTGAGCTTCTGCTCCTAAGTGATGTTCATGAAGTTAGGCATCAATCTTCCATCTCTCCTTGCTAGCCTGTGTTTAATCTCTTCTATTAAAAGAGATTGACTCTTGTCTTCAGCATTCTCTTCATGAGGCTGGGTATCTATCAGGGCCATAGCATAATAATTAATTATTATTATTGGATTGGGGCTAGAATTAAGTGTGTGCCCAAAATTCATTCACGTACCGATGGTATATATATATATATATATATATATATATATATATATATATATATATCCAGTTCACTTTCAAGACATTATTATCATTTTAGAATAGAGAATGCTATAAATCATCCCCCCTGGTACACAAGGTAATCGATTGATAGGATCATTAATCTAGCCAATGGTATAGAATTAAACACGGTTGAACAAAGAAACGACTAGGCTGGCTTCAGACAACAAAACACAAATTGTTGATTTGTACAAATTAAACTCTTCGGTGACTGGACACTCTTTACAGGAACAATGGAGGTTTGTGATAGGGTAAAACTTTCAATAACACTCATTCACAAAGGCAGAACAATGCCTACCAGAATAACACGTGTCATAAGAAAGCAAGGAGGTTGCTATAGCAAAATGTGATGAAGAAACCAGATGTGCCCAGCTATCAGAAAAGAATAATGTCTGGGGCCTTACAGGCTTGTCTTCAAACAAGCAGCCATCTAAGTGAGGTGTCAACTAAGTACAGACAAAAGAAGCACAGCAGCCTGTGTGATCCAAGGATTGGAAATAATAAATCACAGATCCAAAGGAGGAAATGGTATTAGAGCTAAAATTGTGAACACATTTTTAAAAGAAGGTCCGAATAACAGTGGAAGCCTAAAATGCACTCACAGGGTGCACACATGGATTAAGCCTCTGGTGACCCCCCCCCTCCCTAAACACAGTCCAGCGATGTGAACAACCTTGCTATTAGACAGATGTGAATAACCAGGGGTGTGAACAACCTTGCTTTCAGACAGATGTGAATAACCAGGGGTGTGAACAATCTTGCTATCAGACGGATGCGAATAACCAGGGGTGTGAACAACCTTGCTATGATACAGATGCGAATAACCAGGGGTGTGAACAACCTTGCTATGAGACAGATGTGAATAACCAGGGTGTGAACAACCTTGCTATCAGACAGATGTGAATAACCAGGGGTGTGAACAACCTTGTTATCAGACAGATAACTGTAGAGCACATTATGGCAGTTGTAGTTAGGCTAAAATGCGATACCTTACCATTTGACCTCTCTTTGGACTCATTTTAAAATTGTTTCTGCTTTTCATATTTTCTGCTTTCTTTTCAATTGAGGTTTTTTCTAATTTAGTCTAGTTATTGTTGTTGAGGTTTGTTTGCTTGTTTGGCACGATTTTCTGTGTATGGAATCCAGGACAGGGAAATCGATAGAGGGAGTAACTGGATTAACAATTTCCCAGGGGCACAGCGGGGGAGGATGGAAAGCAATGGGAAGCTAACAACGAGTATGAGAAGAAAATGTTCTGAAATTGATTGTGGTGATGGTTGTGCAATATGATCGAATGATTACATTGTATGACATGTTAAGTTTATGCCATTAAAACCATTAAAAATATAAATCAATAACGTGAAAAAAAGAGATTGACTCAAAATACAACCTACATTAATCCTGATTTATTAGCTTAACAAAGATGGTCCATTCCCACATGAGATGACCGCCATGGGGAAAGCGGTTCGAGTGTACAACACATATTTCTATGGAATACGATTCAATCAATAGTAGAAGTCTTTGCGTTTTATGGATTTAATTTTACAGTTGGAGTAGTCTGTCTCTTCTTTCTATTGTGATGTTTTCCGGTCACCCATCTCTCCATTTTAAAGGGAATGGAGAGTAAATAAATGTGTGAAACCATTCCGTAATTTACAGAAGACTATGCAAGAAATGACTTTATTTCTGAATTGTTTATTTAGTCTTTACATCCCACATAAATATTTTCTATAACATTAAATGTGCCCTCTCTCTCCTGTGATGGCACTTTTTAATAACAACATTATAGCCTTCTTTTAAACACTATATTACCTTAATAGTCTGTGCATAATTGTGATTCTCATGTTAAAAGTGGTCCCCTGGGGGCAGGGCTTGTGTCTTTGTTGTGCACATCTTTGAATCTCCAGCATTACCCCAAACATACAGACAGTGCTCCATTAATGTTTTTGGAGAAGTGAAGCAGACAGCATCAATGTTTAATACTTGTTTACATCTACTTCGTTTTTCAAAATAAATATGCTTTTTAAGTTGATTGTTTTGGTATCATTTTATTTGCTGAAATCAAACATAAGCAATGCTGTGTAGTCCTCCTTTCTCGCCATTGCCTTTGTCCGAGTTCATGGTCTCATTCCACCTCAGTTGGACACTGAATCAGCTTTCTGAGTTCTTACGTGGCACAAGTCACCTGTATTCATTGCCGGGTAGTCTTTTCTACCCTTGTAATTGAATCATGTCACAATCACGGTAAGAATTTTGTTCTTCACCTTCCAATGCAATTACCATATATCCTCGAGTATAAGCCAACCCGAATTTCAGCCGAGGCACCTAATTTTACCACAAAAACTGCATTAAAAATGTGCTGAAAAACTTGGCTTATACACGGGTACATATGGTACATTCACTTCCCAATGAATCTGCATTCCAATGTTATTTTACCTGGAGTTACTTCTGTCTTTGCATTTCTGTCTCATTAGTGTCTCATGTATGGTGTCAGTTCGATATTGTTAAATACATGTTACATGATTACACACATGAAAATAGATGTTGTAGTCCACTTAATGCCAAAGTTTGGGAAGTTGAAGTCATTTATATATGTTTCTAATGAAGCTGGCCATAAAAGGAGATGTGTGCTTTACAAAAGCCTTCTTATTCTTCCTGCTGACAATGCTATTGAAATACACCTGAAATGTGTTTTAGAAATAATGATTTTAACAGTCAAAATTTCTAAATATAGGATTTAAGAATTCCTTGGTCTTCTTAAAACACATAAAGTTTTCGTTGATCCTCATGCTCGGGTAGGTGTAGGAAAGTGTTCTGAGAGGGAATGTTCTCTGTGGACTAGAAGGCTATTCAAGGAAACGTGGTAAATTAGTTCATCCAGTGGGAGACTGGACTACATGGCCCAAAATCACCTTTGAGAACATCTAGGTTCTTTGATTCTAGTGCAGGAGAGTACAGTTCATCCTTGTGACTAGGGAGACAAGTGACTTGAGATTTGCCTCCGTGCAGACAGGATGGGTTTGAGGCAAACTACTGAGTTCAAGTGAATATACAAGCCCAGGTAATTAAGTCTATTTTTTAAAGGATTTTGAGTGAAATTCTACTTTAATCTTCTTTTTTGTGTATTTATTTAACAACTATATATTTACCATGAGCTATATGCTGGGTTCAATTCTAAATGTCAGGAATATTTCAGTGCCATAACATACAAGACTCATTTCAACAAGAGCCAAGAATGTCTTGGTGATTTCCTTAAGTAAATTTTCAAAGACCTGAATAATTAGTTCAGCGTTCACTTAATGGGAATTGCAAACTATTGTCTTACGTACACAGAAATTCCACAGAAACCCAAATAAACTGTCGTACTTTTTGTCCGAATGCTCCCTGCAAGGTAAAATTAGAACTGAGGCAACAAGTCTTTATCAGCAGGGTCTCACTGCCCATGAGTTGGTGCCTGGATGTTAGAAAAGAGTAATCCAGAATACTGAAATATTACTTTTTTCTTATTTATTGGGCTGAGTGAGTTTTCTACTAATATTGGTTCCACAAATATGAAAGATATTAAATGTATAATAGTTTCCTTTACTGGTCATATTTTCTGGGGATATTCTAAAGGAGATGGGATAAAACACAAGCATCTTTTGAAATGTGGTAGATTACGAAGAAACCCTTCTTCCATTTGGGGAGTTCAGGAACCCCACATTTATGTATTTCATGATAATTAGCATTATTTCCACCACTACCATGACACCTATTCCCATCGATAGCAGGGTTTCTTAAATGTTACCACATCATAGCAGTCAGTTAAAATGATAGCCCTGTAAAACCAGTGCCCATTGAGTCAGTTTTGACTCAGAGATTTCATGGATCCAGAGTAAGACTACATGTTTTTTACTGTAACCATTAGGAGTGTATTAGAGCTTAAATTTCTGAGCACTGTATTTACAAAAGTGTACAACGACAGCTCTTTATCCATTTATATGGTATCTCCACATAAACTCGGTCTGCATAAGATTCCTTCTGACCATTGACCATTGGCATGAATAGCTTCGCTCTCAGGCAGAGTGCATTAGCGAGTGGATTAAAGTCTCTCTCCTAGCTCATCCAGGGAGAAGTGGCAGAATTATTTGGGACTTGCCCAGGGGTACCCTGAATAGAAATTGGGTGCTAGGGTTTCATGGTCAAGAGTCACATGCAGACAGGCCCGATCTGAAGGCACTGAACCGATCTTATAAGCTCTTCTCTAACACAATGTAGACATCCCAATCGCGGTCCCTTTCCTGCATCTACAGTTCCACCCGTGACTGTGATGCAGCGATCGACAGCCATGCTTTTACACCCTCCCGCGGCCTTTTCAAGTCTCAGAACCTCTGCAAACCCCGGATTCGCCTTATCATCTTTCTTTTAAGGCACCTTGGGATGGATTTGAATTGTCAACCTTGAAGCTAGCACTCAAGTTCTGAAGTGTTTGCATCACCAGGGGATTTTGTATAGCACCTGCCATGGAATTGCTTCAAGCTTATAGTATCCTTTTAGAGTAGAATCGACCTTAGAACTGCCCCCAGAGGGTTTCAAAGGCTGTAAGGGATACTGCCTCATCTGTCTCCCATAGAGCAGCTAGTGAGTTCCAACTGCTGACCTTGGCACTTGCAACCAAACCCTTAGTCCACTGTACCATCAGGTCTCCTCTGCATAATACCAATACTCAAACCAAATCCACTGTTATTGAGTCGATACTAACACACAGATTATAAAGCTTTGGGGGAGCAGAAAGCCTTACATTTCCCTGCAAAGTGGCTAGTGGGTTAGAAGAGATAACCTTGAGGTGAACAATATAACTTTAGCCAAATCCCAACAGCACTACCAGGGCTTTGAGGTGAAAACAGAAAGCTACTTCCTGTTAAAGCTGGGGAATGGCCCCCAGCCAAGCCCCAAAGCCCCAGAGCTACGCCTGTTTGCACACAGTGTATCTGTCTACCAGTTGAAAGATCTAGGTCTGATTTGAAATAATGTATTTCGAATATATTATGTTACTGCATTTTGTTTTCTTCACATTTTCATGAGCAGTATCGGGAATTCTAATGTCCGCAATGATGACAGGCAGGTAGGTTTGCCTCATGTTTCAAGTAAATGCAGTAAACAAATGTGAACCTGTTCATACTGACTTACATTTTTCCTTTTGTCTGAAATTGCCAATCAAAAGGTTTGAGGTACAAAGTAGCAAATTGAATTCCTGAAGGCGTCTACTGAAATGTCAGTGGATAATGGTTTGAGAAGAAAAGTAAGAAGACATTCCTATGCTACTGGATTCGCTTTATTTTAAAATACTTTTATTTTTTAAATTAAACTAAAATGTTTCTCCTCTAATTTTGGCGCAATAAGGATAATCTCTAAAACAGAAGGAAGCATGCCAATCAGTTTATCTTTAAAATGAATGTCCTTAAAAGTGCTGAAAGAGGTTAAAGGGAGGAAAAAGAAGAAGAGATGGATTTATCCGTTTTCCTTTGTGTGTTCAAAATTTAACAATCTTTCCTGTCTTGAAATTGTTATATGTAGCTTTAATCTCTTCTACTACAATTCAACTTTATTTTCCTTTTCTTTACGTCTTAGAGGGCAGAGGGCCCCAGGAGTGCAAGGGAAGTTAAGAATAACAAGCTGTGCAATCGCGATTGGGTAGTGCGGACACGACTACAAACGGAAAGCCATTCTACTGCTTCCATAGCCTTTAAACGTTGGAAGCAGTGTTCAATCGTGGAAAATTAAAAAGAAGTCGAAAGAAGAAGATGTCCGGCTTGTTTTCTACAGGAAATGCACCACGAGTCTGTCTCTTCGTGATAGAGTAGGTCAATTGTATTTCTTTCGAATGCTTTTAAAAACAAAAGTGCTCTGAAAGAAGTTGTATGGCATGATGATGTCAGGAACCTGCGACATTTAAAACAACCGATCCCCGAGTTCATTTTGCTTTATTAATAATGCTTTGTATATTTCCTGACACACTATCGTGCCCATACTTCCTTAATAATCGCTTCAATTTTGAAGACGGTCTCATTGGAACTTGTATTCCTGAGCGCTGGTCTCATCTGTTGGAGATTGAGATCATGTGTCAGGACTACCCTTTGAGCTTTCGTGACCTTAAGACCAGTGTGAAATTGGATCGCAATTACAGAAAAATACCCAGTCTGTAACTATTTGTCTCAGACTGCTTAATGGCAGCTCTTGCACTTGAAATGACTTCGAGAAGAATGTTCAGCATCAAATCTTGTCAGAGGAACCTACTGAAACGCATTTGACATTTATTATTCTCTTAAAAGTCCAAGACAGTTTTGGGGAAAAACTGTTAGTTTCCATGTAAAAGCACAAGTGGTTTTATGGCAGTTTGCAGATAATTCTTCTTAAACAAAAAGCACGAGGAAGGAGGTTCCTTTCAGTCCCGCACTGCACAAGCCCGCGTGGCACCATGTGTGCCGTAGCATGTGTTTCGTTTGTGTCTCTGCGCAGCACTTTGGTAATGCCAGCAAGGTTTCCGAGTTTTCATAATGCCATTACAGACTTAATATTAGACTTAAGCAGTACTTTTGCATGCACTGGGAAAACAAAAAGTTGATTTAGTGTGATACCAACTTTCGTGGGGTGGTCTAAAACCACACGCACAAGATATCCCTGCATATGTGCCTTGATTCTTCTGGTTTTCTGTTGATGCTAGTGGATGAACAATGAAATTGCTACCGTCCTTACAGCACACGAGCGATTCTGCAATGTAGAAAATGTGAAACTGTTTATCAATTGTCCCTAAGACGTGGATAATGTTTCTGAATATCTTTAGTAATTATACATGAGATGGATCAAAACGTATCCAGAATATTTACTGTTTATGACAGTCTTATTCATATTAAATTGATCTGCCTATAGTAGAATCTATAGAGAGAAATTATTAAACACCTGGGAAATAGGCATTATCTTTAAACCTTAACAACTAGAAGAGGAAAATAGGAAAGTTGGTGCAAGCACCCATGCCTTGGCTACGTGTGACGTGTGAAGCTACGTGTGACACTGTCATACTCAAAAACCTTTCACGTGAGATGTATTAAATAATATCATGTGTTAAGTTATAAATAATTGGATAAGTAAATTCACTTCCCAAACACTTTCAACTGATGTTTCCTATTAAATAATTTACATATTCTACCTGGCTGCCACAACGAGCTCAAGCACAGGACACTTGTGAGCGTGGCTCAGGACCAGGCGGCCATTCCTTCTGCTGTGCGCAGGGCTGCTATGGGACAGAGCCAACTGGATGGCACCGAACAACAACAACTGTCAGTTGATATAAATTACACAGTTTGTGAGTGATGATTCTTCTTGTAACAGTTATGAGCCAAATGCTGAGTATTTTTTTCTAATTCTATGAAATGGGCTTTACTGATTTTCTTCCATATTCTTGAGTTGAGTTATCATTTAATTAGAACACTGTTTTTCCTGTAAACTTGGTCGGTCTACGATTTTTTTCTATAATCCAAATAACTAATTTGGATAATTTTATGTTGGCATCATCATATGCAATTAATCTAAATTACCTTGCATTAATTTAAGATCAGCTTAAAACACAAAATTCTATTTCAGATGTGTGGCTCCATTCTCCCATTTCTTTCCTTGACTCCAATACACCAATCTACAGACTAACAAGTAAACGATCTTCTCTTGCTTGAAAGTGAAAATATCAAAATGACCTCTCAATTATTAGTGATATTTCAAAGTGTTTGTTTTAGGTTCCTCTAGACTTATTCAGAAAATCTAGATCCAGCAAGGTAACGAGAAGCTTTCTTTTTTAAATCGATGACATGAGGCTCACTGCAAACCACTCAGCAGCTATTCAGGAAAGCGCCGTTTCCCGTAAATGCGGCACGCAGGTCTTTCGCAGACAGATGCCACTGCTACGCATGAAAATTATCCCCACGGCATGAATGGGCCAGATTAATCCACGTTTCTTGTTGCTCACTGGTGAATCTGCTTCATCTGTAGCTTTTGTAGATGTATTTTAACATGAAGTTCATATTTTTTTAATTAATAAATCTTTTTATTGGGGCTCATAAGGCTCTTATCACAGTCTGTGCATACATCAATTGAGCAAAGCACCCTATACATTCGTTGCACTCATCATTCTCATAATTCATCTTCCACTTGGGTTCCTGGAATCAGCTCGGTTTCCCTTTCCCCCCCCTCCCCCTCCCTCCCCACTCCCTCCTTCCCCCTGGTCCCTTGATAGTTTATAAATAATTATTATATCTTATCTTACCCTCCTCGGCGTCTCCCCTCACCCACCTCCCCATTGCCCATCTCCCAGAGAGGAGGTTACACATAGATCTCCAAGATCGGTTCTCCCTTTCTACACCCCCTTCCATATATTTTTTTAAAGATATGAATAGAAAAGGTGCGCTCCTGGTTTATGAAGTGTTTTTACAAGCAAGTTCATCTGTTTGGAGACCCGGACGTATGCACTGCACCAAATTTTCAGAGCTGTCTGTCCAAACTTGAAATCTAGTCAAACAATCCAGATATCGAATCACATTTTTCAGCCAGGCATTGTTGCCTCAGGACCCCGTCACCTGCCACAAGCCCATTTCCTGAATGCGTGTCTGGCTTCCTCTTCGGCTGTTCGGAGAAACATTTATACAGCATGGGCTGCCATGTCGCAGGTACCACATTAGCAATGCTTCACTGAAGTCAAGGAGTCCTGGCGGGTTGCTGGGTTAGTGTTGAACTGGCAAGTGCATGGTTTCAGCTTCAAACTAGCCAACGGTTTAGTGGGAGAAAGATGAGAGTCCACCCCGTATAGATTTAAACGTCAGAAACCCCGAAGAGCAGTTCTACTCTGCCCCGTAGGGTCACGAGGAGTCTGAATCAAGTAGAAAGCAGTCAGTTAGTTTATGGATTGAGTTTTTACTGAAATCAAAACAAACAAATGGTGGGATCAGCACACTCCAAAAGGTCTACCAGAAGAGAATCACCAGGCCTTCCAAAAGATGACGTTGTAAAACACATCCAGTGGGTCCGTGAAATACTAGTGTCTGTGGAGGCTGCAAAGCCAGTCACAGAGGGTGTTTTAAGGGAAAACTGCCATGCCGATTCAGACTTGTAGTGGGATAGATGTATGACTGCGATACTTGTAATTTTGAAATCTGAGTAACTTAAATATCTAACATGTAGAACTGGATAAAATATAATGCAAAAGATAAAATATTTTAAATAATAACAAATTGCTTATAAGATTGTAGTAAAAATGTTTTTGTTCTGTTTTTTAAAATCATTTTACTGGGGACTCATACAAATCTTATCATAATCCATGCATCCATCTATGTGTCAAGCACATTTGTACATATGTTGCCATCATCATTCTCAGAACATTTGCTTTCTACTTGACCCCTTGGTATCAGCTTCTCATTTTTCCCCTCCTTCCCTGCTCCCTTCTCCCAGATGAACCCTTGATAAATTTATATACTGTTGTTATTTTGTCATATCTTACACCATCCGACATCTCCCTTTACCCACTTCTCCACTGTCCATCCCCCAGGGAGGAAGTTACATGTAGATCCTTGTAATCTGTTCCCCATTTCTCACCTTCCCTCCGCCCTCCCAGTAATGCCACATTCACCACTGGTCTTCAGAGGTCCATCTGTCCTGGAGTCTCTGTGTTTCCAGTTCCTATCTGTACTAGTGTACATCCTCTGGCCTAGCCAGACTTGTAAGGTAGAATTGGGATCATGATAGTGGAGAGGGGGGAGGGGTAGGAAGCATTTGGGAACTAAAGGAAAGTTGTATGTTTCATCGTTGCTACACTGCACCCTGACTGGCTCATCTCCTTGCCTCAGCCCTTCTGCAAGGAGATGTCCAATTTGCCACAGATGGGCCCTGGGTCCCCACTTCCCCTCATTCACAATGCTACGTTAACAAAATGACACCATTATAAACAAGTTTTAAAAGATTATAAAATACATAAAGATCTAAATCTGCAGGTATGTGCATATCTGGTTTTTAAAAACCTATCTCTTAATACTTCCACCTACTTTGCAATATGAAAAATGTATTACTACTACCTTCACACAGCTAATGAGGTGATTAGACTTTTATTTTAAATTTCTTTGTGTTATTATACATTTCTAAAATTCCATAATAATAATTTAAATGAGTTTTAAAATCACACACACACACAGACTCTGCCGTGGGGCGGGGGGTGGGGAGGAAGAAAGGCCCTTCTTCAGTCGTCTATGTTGACCTCTCTGACGTGCACAGCAGCATCCTCAGATGTTCCTCACCACTGGCAGGGTAGAACACTCACTCCGGGGGGACAAACTGGGGTATGTTTGATCACTTGCTCATATTTTCATATCCATAAATTACAAGGTTGGCATAATATATAAGAAAATCCCCATTCCCATTTTGTCAAGTGTAAAACAAAGTTGAGAGTTTAAACATACTGAAGGTCTGTAAAATGTTTTTAAAACATATTTTTTATTTTAGAATATTTAATCATAAGGAACAGTAGCTTGATGAATCATGAAATACACTAAAAATTTTGATTTTTCTACATGAAGATGTTATCGAGGAATACTCTAAGTGGATTTTTTTACAAGCAACATTGACATTGAACATTTTGAATTTGTCATGTTTTGAAATTAATGGGTGTTTTTTATTATTTTTTAAATGTTTTGTTTATTTTGTTGTTGTTTATTATTTTCACGGAGGGTATTTCAGAGTCACATCTGAGAATTGCACAAATGATCTGCCTTAGTGTTAAGAATTATTGTTTTGTTACTTTGCCATTACTTTGCCATCCAGCTGGAAACTGCAGAAATGGAGGCAGGGATATAGGTGAAGGCTGGCTGGAGTAGGCTCAATTTAATGTAGAGAATAGTAGTCTGTGGTAGAAGAACTCTTCTATAGGGTGGTTTTTGTTCCTGGCAAAAACCACAGCTATGATGTTTATTCATCAAGTATTAATTGAATCAATATAGGTATGGAAAAAATTATGAATATGTGACATTGAATTAACACCTATAAAATTCTTTGCTCAGTTACATGATAATACATTGTCCCAGGCATACTGATAAGTGTTAAGTGAATAAATAAAAGATAGGTAATTGATAGCCTTAGATTTCCTTCCCCTTTACTCCTGTTTCTTCTTTAGCTATGATAGGTAATTCAAAAGTTCAAGTCCGCAGTGGGGCATGAAGCAAGGCATGAAACCACTACACTGCTTTTATTAGTGTGTACCCGGGGATTATTTTTGTTTAATATGATTAAAAGTTTTTCAGAGTAAACTAATTTAGTAGGGTAAATTCCAGGCTGTTTAGCTAAATTCACGAGTCAGAAAAGTAGAAATTCTTCAGATTGTTTGAATAATAAGCTACAAAATATGTTGTCGTGATGACAGTGAAATTAGGTAAAGGTCACTGTACTTTGAGCTGCAGAGATGATGAATTTCCATGAAGAAGGCTCATTGTACTTTTGCTCTAGTGATATGAGTTTCATTACATGCGGCTTTGCATTTTTAATGAATGCTTAGCAATGGAATCTATGGCTTTCATTTGTTAATGTCTATTTTAGGAAAATAATTGCATTCAACAGAAGTTAGAACAGAATCAGATTTTTGTATTGATTGATGCATATTAATTGTTCACTACGTTATTAAAACATTCCCCGATCCTGTTTTCTGAATATTTAGTTTACCAAATCATAGTGAACTAAAGTATAATGGATGGGATTGACATTTAACAAATAATTTGTGATTTGAATTTCACGTGTATTTTACATATTGGGCGTATGGATAGCAGCAAGTGGGTAATATGTTTACTTTTACATAGAATTTTCACCATTAAATTAAGTAAGAAACTAGAATTTTGAATCTCCCTGTTGACTAATTTGAGGATGACATATTATTTGGAAATAGAGTGTAGAGTATTGAACAACCCAAGGATACTAAGTATGCGTTGTTGTTTTTAACTGCAAATGTAAAGCAATCAAGATACTTATTATAAAAAAGCAGAAAGGAAATGAGAAATGATTTTATTATCATCAATATACCATTGTTGATTAAAGAGAAACATCATTCCATTGTATGTTATATGAGACAAATAAGGATGACATCCAAATGTCTTCTGAGTAGCAAGCTAGCCATATAAAACACGGAAGGAGAGCTGCGTTAAAAACACAATACATGGAAACAATAATTTTTCAATGCTATGTAAATACTATGGACATTTTAAATCCAAAGATAAGCAGAATCAGCAGATAGTGACAGTTTTTAAATTGCTAAAAAATCAATAGAGAACAGTGAAATGCAATTTTCCTAAACCAGCTGTAACTTAGAGGAAGCTGGATCATTCTTGACTCAACTAAGAGATTTTTTTAATAGGACGTAAGAAAGCGGATTTAACATTGTTCCATGTTATTAGTGGTTGAGCAACATAAATGAAATGCTTTGAAGTAATCTGCATTACACTTTTATTAGCTGCAGAGCTTCTGTATACATATTTTATGTTCTTTTCAGAAGCTTAAATAGTATTATATTGTAATTATTATTTGCAGATGGTATTTGTTTTTCTCATAATGACCAACAGTCTCAGAGTTCCATGAAAAAGAATCATTTTGTGTCAAGTAGCAGCGACTCAGTGTGCATTCGAGTTCCTGCTCTCTTGGTGGGAAAGATTTCAATAATGTATGGCTGGTTCCTTTGTATTGAGGTACTTTTTTTCCTAATGTTTTGTTGTGACTTTGTCACGTTAGAGGAAATGTCCTTAGTTAAAGGGTCACAAATCAGATCAAGAATTTCATCAATGCCATATAATTGATCTATATATCTTTTAATGGATAGCAAATGTTATTCAAGGCTCTTGGGCATTCATTTGAAATACTTAAGGACCATGAGTATGTTGAGGAGTTTTGGAAAGATATATTCATAGAATTGTGTGTATAAAACTAGACAGTGGTGAATAGCTTTTCTTTCTTTGTCTTTCTCATTAAACATTTATTTTAAGTCATTTTCGTTTTTTATTTTTTGAGGGAGACTTATTTGATATCTATAGTCACCCCACCCACCCACCCACAGCCCCTCCAAAGTACTAATAAAACACAAAAGCTCTTCTCTCCTGTGTCTGGTACTCCCTTTCTCTTCAAATGAAACTGTTTTCTTAACGCTCCTTTCATAAGTGCAGACCATGGGGGATGTGGGGGGATGGGCTGAAGGGAGAGGCAATTTCTTAGAGTCCAGCAGTTTTTAAAGCATTGACCTGATATCTAGCTTGTAAACACGGCTTCAAAGAATAAGCTCTGCTGATATAATAAAAGTAAAAATAACAAATTGCAGCAAATTTTAACAAAAGAGTAGCCTCCTAAAGGTATCCTTCATTATTCTGTCATCTCTTTTCTCACACGTTTTCTGAATGTGAAACCTCACACATCCTCCTGCTCTGGTATGGGTATTTATTTTGTGCATTGCTTTTTATTGCCTACACATTTTGCTATTACGCCATGTCAGGTCTTTTGTCAACTGACAGTATGGGTAGCCCTGTATTTGGAATACATGTCTAGGAGGTATAATAAGTGGAGCACAAATCAGCAACCTTATAGGCTGGAGCAAATGATTTCTCTGACTGAAGTTCTGTAATATTTTCTTAAGTTAAGACACTAGCATGTTAATTTTACCTGTTTTCCAAAGAGCATGCCATTATTATTGACATGCTGCTGGTTTTATGGTCCCAGGACACATGAATTATTAGTGTTGCTTGACATTTTAAAATCTCTAACCCTACAGCCCATAGCTATACTTCCAGTTAGCGATTACACATTTTAAGAGGGCATGCTAGTTGTTGATCAATGGTTGCTTAGTAATTCAGAAGTGTCATTATTTTGTAAGGATAAAAATAAAGGGTGGTGGTGTGCTCATTGTTGTTATCTTTGGCCTTTGTGAGACGGCATCTAAATAAAATTTGTGAAACATTGTTATGTATCCAGAGCTTGGAGAAAAATCCATCCTGATGTTTTCAAGGAAATTATATCTGATTTTCTACCACTTAAAAAAAATTACACGCCTCCTCCCAGGAGGACATACAACAGAAAAGTGGGTGAAGGGAAACATCGGTCAGTGTAAGACATGAAAAATAATAATAATTTATAAATTATCCAGGATTCATGGTGGAGGGAGGGTGGGGGAGAGAAGAAAAAAATCAGCTGAGACCAAGGACTCAAGTAGAAAGAAAATATTTTGAGAAAGATGATGGCAACAAATACACAAATGTGCTTGACACATGGATGGATGTATGGATTGTGATGAGAGCTGTACAAGCCCCCAATGAAATGATTTTTTAAAAATTAGATGGCAGTGTTAAAATAGAATTATTTATTAGATTTTATTGCCTTTCTCTCAAAGTATTCCAATGAAATATTAAAATGGCTTTATATTGATTGGGGTTGGTTGGTTTGCCTTTTTTTAGCTTTATATCATACATAATTGAATATATATGAATATTTATTATCTAAAAAGCCCACCTGATTAGGAAGGATAATATATGTATGCACACACACATATGTGAATTACAGAATGGTGGAGCATATTTATGACTCTTTCATTTCCAAGAATAATATGCTTATTAATATGAGACTGAGTTTTTAAACGGCTATTTGTTTGTCATGGAAAAATAAAAACACTGAAGTAATGAAACATAAAAACAGAAATATCAGAGACATCTGATTTTCCACAAAGCACCATGAAAAAATACTTGTATTCTTAGTGTATATTTCAGCATGAGAAACACCTTTTAATTTTTTTAAGCTTATCAATGCATTCTCAGATAATAGGTATATTTGAGGTTTTTAATTGTTAAAGAATCACAGTGAAAACATCTTATGCTTCATTTTTCCCCATCCTTTTAATATACACTAAGTCTGTCCTATCAGCAGGAAACAGTTTTAATTAAGAACTCTGTAATGAAACCCAGCATAATTAACCACTTATTAGTCTCTTATTCTAGATCTATACAACGGCTATGTTGTCAAGTTGTAGGTTTGGAAATTTGCCTTGAACAATTTGACTCCCAACTCAGCAAGCAATGTGTTTGAAAGTTCCGGTGATTAGTTGGCTGCTTAGAAATTGAAACACATTTTTAAATACTCTCTGATGGTCAAAACTAATGATGAATTTTGATTCCTTACCTACTCACTTAGACTTTCTGAAACACCTGAATCCACAGGACTATTCTCTGCTCGGAGGTGGGAAATGTGGGCAACACAAAATTATCAACTTTAAAATTAGTTTCCTGTATTTAGTCAAACCTTTAATTAGCTCACCCCTAACGATGGGCTGCTTCTTTTTGGTGACGTGTGTACAGTTAGCTGGTGTTTATGGTTTTGTCGGCAAGAAGATCCCAACCTGTGATCTGCATGTTGAAGTAGACTTCTCCCCTTGCTTCCATTCTTCTGGTTCTCTTTGCGCATCCCCAAAGAGTCTTTCTTGAGTTCATTCCTGGGCTGCTTTCCCATTCCTTGGATCTGCTTTTAGTCGGCGTCAGTTATTCACTGCCGTCTGGTTGATCCCAACTCACTGCAGCTGGACAGGAGGGAGAACTGCTTCTCCTTTTCAGAAACTCACATCTTTTCCCCTGAGGAGCAGCTGGTGGATTTGAACTGCTAGCCTTGTGCTTCGCAGCCCACCGTGTAATACAATACACCACCATGGAGCCCTGATGGATTATGAATTGGGTTGCTAACCACAAGGTTAGCACTTCGAAAACACCAACCACTCTAGAGGAAAGAAATGAGGCTTTTCACTCCCATAAAGATGGAGGACTATGATTTCTAATAGTGAAGGAAGTCTATAATGATATAATTCCAGTTACATGGTATCAGTGCTTCTTTTTTACATAGTCAGTTTGGGTAATCTCATTGGTCCTCAGACTTTGATCATAATTGTATCTTGCCTATTTTTGACATTCTAGATCAGGGGTGCTCACACTTTTTTAACAGGCGAACTACTTACAAAATGATCAAGTCAAAATGATCTACTATCTATAAAAAATGCAAAACATATATTTATTTTTATTTATTTATTACATTTATTCATAAAGGCATTGAGAATTCTTTATATGTACAATGGATGTTTATGTACCTTGCATAACTGCATGAGTCCATATTGCACAACACAACACAATTAACTATGTACATTTTTTGTCATGACCTGAGTTTACTCTGATGACTTGCACTGAATAGAATGAGCCAGGGATGGACAGTCCGGACAGTAGCTGCTGACAGCCAGCCTCAAGCACACTTCCAAATAATCATCGGTCATGGTGGAACGGTTGGACTTAGTGATCTTCATGTGGGAAAAGGCTGACTCGCATACAGAAGTAGAGCCAAATCATGCGGTCACGGAGGTAGCACGTTTTCTCATGTTTCGGTGCTTTCCCTCTGCGAGTAAGTTCCAGAACTGTTCATGCGCTCTGGACTTCAGCTGAATGTCGTCGCTTTTAGTGCCAAACCTCCCATTTCGTATAAAAGTGATACGTTTTTGTCTTCTTACTTGGTCCAGCTCCCCCACTCATTTTAATACCCTTTCTTACGTTTATGAGGGGAAAAAATGCCTAAAAATTGGCGATAACTTAGCTTGTAAATTTTGCTGCACTTAGCGCAGTTGTTTGCGCATGCGTTTCTAGATTGCATCTGATCGACTGCGCTGTATATCAGTAAAGTGACGGGATTGATGATAGGCTTGCGTATATATTTTTAATGCCATGAGCTCTACCCACACTACATTTGCCATCGACTAGCACACCGCGATCGACGTACTGAGCACCCCTGGTCTAGATCTATATTGGGTGTCTGTATTTTGAATGTCCTCTAGATGCTTTTAACCTAGGGTGCCGCACATCGAATACACTCTGTCCTATGTTCTCCACTCCACCCTCCCTCCATCCCCCGAAAAACCCTCTGTTCACCGACTGTATTGTACGTGTTGATTGTTGCCACTTGTGTTCTCATGCCTCTACCTGGCTGCCTCTGCGTTATCCTTCACGCTTGTTCTCTATTTCTGCGTTTATAGCGAATCTATTACAAAAATATCTCGTGAAGACCAATCCTCATCACCACTTGGTTATCGCAGATCAATGTCATTTCTCATCTGGATGGACAGCAATAGTTTCACATCATATCTTCCTACCTGTTATGGCAGTGAACATTTAAGGGATTTTGGAAATTAAAAAAATTAAAAAGATTAAATGCACACTACACCACTGTGTAGTCATGTGATGTGACCAGCTAACTGTTCCATACTTCAGTTTTCTTATTTATGAAATGAAGATAATAATCATTACATTTCAGATTTTTGGAGAAATTTAAGTAGCATTGTATTATAAAATGATTAGCCAAATTATTGGCATGTATTGAGCACACAACAAATGTTAGTCACCTTTTCAATTCCACTTATCCTGTACAATATCAAAATCTGGTTATCTTAATTTTCTATCTAAAGTCTGCATTGACTCAACACGGCCTACAAATTTCAACTCACCTGGACATTTGAATTCTGATTTCCTTTTCCAACTACTTTTTTTGACACCAAACTGTAAGAACCAATTAATTAAGTCACATCAACCTTGTCACTGAGTCACATCAACATTGATGGAGATTTCCATTCCCTCTGAATTCTTTAGGAATTCACCTAGACCTGTCCCTCCCTTTTCTGAGAAAGAACATTTTCTCTCTCTGATCTTGTAAAAAATTATTCTTCTAAATCAAAGTACAGATAAGAAACAACTGCAGTTCATGAAGTATTCCCTGTGTCTTCCAAGAAGAAATATTATTCTGCTCTATGGACTTGTGCAATATTTTATTTACAGTGTGCCAATTTGACTTTTCCTTTTGGGGTCTCAGTTTATCTCATTTGCACTACTACAACACAGTGCTGCAAATGCTATTTTATTTTTTATTTTATAGATAAACACACAAGTCTTAGAAGTTTGTAATTAGTTTCAAATTAATTAACTATGAGAATATGACTTGAGTCTGTGCTTTTAGAAGGATGTAATCCTTGGTTTTAATATTGTGTTGTAATTCCCTTTGGAAATAAGATAAATGAAATAGAAAAAAAGCAAAGTTACTCACAACTGGGTCAATAGACAAGATCATGAATAAATGGAGAAAAAATGAAATTATTAAGGATTTCATTTGGCTTGGATCCAAAATCAATGGGCACAGAAGTGGCAGACAAGAAATCAAATGATATCTATAAGATAAAATAAGTTAAGATACTATAGCATTTGCTTCATTGTGTTGTTGTAGCACAAATAAGATCAGTAATATAAACGACATCCCACAGTGTCTGGCATCTAGGAGTATGTCATAAATGCTAGTTGTTGCTGCTGTTCTTCTTGTTAATTAGTGAATTGGGACAATCTGCAATAGATCTCTTTAAAATGTTAAAGAACAAAGATGTCACGGTGAGGACTAGGCATTCCTAACTTAAACTATGATATTTTTAACATAATCTGGTGTGTGTGTGTGTGTGTGTGTGTGTGTGTGTGTGTGTATGCTGGGCAACGAATAAGGAAGACTAGAGAATAATCAATACGTTTTGATTATAGTACTGATAAAGAATATTGCAAGTACAATGAACTGCCAGAAGAACAAACACGTACATTCAGAATGCTGCCTAGAGACGAGGATGGCAATGATTAGTCTCAAGTACTTTGGAATGTTTTTCAGAGAACCAGCCCCTGGAGAAGGACATTGGGTTTGGCGCACCAGAGGGTCAGTGAAAAAGAGGAAGACACTCTACCAGATGGGTTGACATGGTGGTCCCAACAATGGTCTCGAGCACAGCAAAAACTGTGCGATGTCGCAGGACAGAGAACTAAGTATTTCTCTCACATGTATTTAGGGACGCTATGGTTGAAGTTGACCATACAGCCCCTGAGAAACACCAAGGTGATCATATGTTCAACCTATCAGACTATATATTTATTTCTCTTAATGTTGGAGAGCAAGCATCTGAGGAACGGTCCCTATAATGTAAAAAAAATATCATGCCTTCTATCCTGTTTTTAAAACTGAATTTACATAATCAAGGCTTATTTCCACATGTAAATCTAAATGCTGCCATGGTGTTGGAATTTAAAAGAAGAGTAAGACATGTCTCCACAGGGATGTTATAAGACATTATTTTTACCATGAAAATTGACAGCATCATTGGCAGATAGCGAATTTAAATTTAAATATGCTGGTTCAGCTCAGTGAAGCACTTCAGAGAGACCTAAATCAATGCTCATATATGTGAATTATGAACTAACTACTGGCTACAAAGAACAAGCTTTTTAAATTTTGTTTTGATTTTTAATGTGTGTTACAGAGATTTCAAACGGGCTTCCAATAGACTGGATGTGGCCCATGTGTTATTTGGACTACATGGCGTTATTTTAAAATTTTAAGCCAGTATTTAAAGCCAGGGTAGTTAGTGTTTTATATGAATCTCTGTATTTCCAGATTCTCTTGAAAATCTGGATGCCCAGAGAACATCGGGTTCACATTCCCATGGGGCAACCATTGGCTTGAAGTGAAGAGCAGCTGGCCGCTCTACATCACAGTTCATCACAGCTCCAGTAGACCCACAGTTCTCATTCATTGCGCATGTTTGTCCCCTGGTGCAAGTTGCAACCCACTTAGTCTACAAGACTGACGTGGCAGTTCAAGGATTGTACAGGAAGCTGCAGTTTTAAATAATGTGTCATGTATTGGTAAACAAGAGGCAACCGATACTTCCAAAACACAGACTGGATTTGGTAAGTATCTTATGAAGTATTCACTTGAGGCTGCTATGGCTCCCATGACGTGGCATGAAGAGAAAAACAACCTCTGCTCTTGTGGGTTCAATCAGTGTGACTGTGATGAAATAAAAGATTGGAAATTAATATCTTGGCCAAAGTCAACCAGTTCTTCAAGCAATAGTGAAACAGGGTGTAACCCAGTCCTCCAGCAACCGATGAAATGAAATCCAGCTTAGTTGTTTCTATGGATACAAAAAACAACCACCAAACTTACTGCCACTGAGTCAATTCTGACTCTAAGCAACCATGCAGGTCAGAGGAACACTGTCCCTGTGTTGTTTTCCAAGATAACTTTTTACAAGATGAGAACACCTCATCTCTCCACTGTGGAGGGCTGGTGATTTTCAGTTCCTAGTCTCGAAGTGAGCAGCCCACCCTATCATCACTGGGCTACCAGGTCTCTCTTTTATGGCTTCTCACTGACGTGGAGTCACTGCTGACTCTTAGTGACCCTCTGTAGGTCTCTGAGACTGTAGCTCGTCATGGGATTAGAAAGCCTAGCCTTTCTCCTGCGGAGCTATTGGCAACTTCAACCTGCCTACCATGCAGATCACAGTCCAACACAGACCGCTCCACCACCACGACACCCCTGTTATGGATTAAGGTGCCCAAATTATATCAAACCATTAAGAAGCATTGCCTGTACAAGGGGCTTTTACCAAATTGGCCTGGTGGTCAGCTCCTGAAAGGTCAGTGCTTTGAAAACCCAAAGGAGAGCATTTCTCCTCTGCGTACATATGTTGCCATGAGTCATGAGTTGATAGAAACAAGCAAAAACAACAGTAAGAAATAGAGTCTTAAGTGAAGTATACAGATCAGTTTTCTTTCTATTATCTCTATATTGTATTGTTTAAATTTGTGTATCATTTTATAATTAGGAACAATAACATCAACACACAAACCCTAAGTTGGCAAACATTTTAGTTGACTCAATTTTATAATTCTACATTTGCGGGGGGTTTTCTATCTAGTGATGAAGAGATGTTGATGTTATTAATACAGTCCAGTGGTTATAGCACTCCCCGGTATTCTAAATGTTTACAGTTCTATATGGACTTAAAAGTAAGCTCCTCTTTAAAATTTAGCTATACCATTGTTTAATTTGTGTGTTATTTAATAACTATAAAGCTAAATTTCTAATGCTAAGATTTATTGACTCTTAGACCAGGTTATATGTTAGAGAACTGATTTTTTTATTGAATGCTTTTATTGGGGCTCTTACATCTCTTATCGCAATCCATACATTCCTCCTGTGTGTCAAGCACATTTCTAAACATGCTGCCACCATCATTTTCAAAGCATTTTCTTTCTACTTGAGCCCTTGATATCAGCTCCTCATTTCCCCCCCTCATCATTTTTTCCCCTGAGAGAACTGATTTGACTTAGGAAGATTTTGAGTCCCTTAAATTATCATGAAAGTTTGTCCCAATTTCTTTGAAGCTTCATTCATCTTCCAATTCTAGTATTAGAGGACTTCATTCCCCACCCTGACCCCCAAAAGCACTTTTACACACTTCAAATATAGTGCAATCAGGTAAAATTTTAGGATATATAGGCTAATATAAGTATGAACAAAGATAGTTTAAAATATGGGGACTAATTCAGACCTTTCTTTATAGTTCAGTGATATTTAAGGGTGAGAGATTAATAACTGATTAAGATGGCAACAGGAGCAATAAGATCTAGGAGGTTTCTGGAAATATGAAATGTATTATCATTTACAATAGATTCTTATCATTTATGAATTAACATTTAAAATATGGCTAGTCGTGAGTGATATAAAAAACATATGACTTTAAAAAATGGAGTCACACACACTGGTACTGGCATAATAGTAGACTCAAAGATCATTGGAATAATACCGAGTGTCCAGAAATAAACATATATGTATGGTCAAATGATTTTTGACAAGGGTACTAAATTCATGCAATGGAGAAAAATAGTCTCTTTAATAAATGATTCTGGGACAGTTGGATATTTACATGCAAAAGAATGAAGCTAGATTTTTATCGCATATGATATGTGATACTTAGTTCAAAATGGACTAAATATATAAATCATGAAGTCTCCAGAAGAAAACCTGGACATATTTTTTCACACTGGATTTTTACAATGGGTTTTAGATCTGACACCCGGAGCACTGGCAGCAAAACACAGAGTAGATATATTGACCTTTACCTTTTTTATAAATGACCCATGAAGGGCTTTATCAATGAAGAAGAGACAACCTAGAGAATGGAAGAAATAATTGGCAACCGTATACCAGATAAGCACTTATCAGCCAGAATATAAATAGCTATTACAACTTAACGTCAAAGAGACAATGACCCCAATCAGAAATATGGAAAAGGGATTTAAATACACATTTCACTAAAGAACATACGCAAAAGGGAAAAAACACATGAAAAGATGCTCAACATTTTAGCTGTTTAATTTTGTTTGATAGTGGCCTTTGAGTCCATTCTGACTCATGAAAACTGTATTAGTTACAAAAGAGAACTACTTCATAAGAGTTTCAAAGTGTAATCTTAAAAGAAGCAGTTGGTCAGGCCTATCTTCAGTGATATCAATGGGTGGGTTCAAATTGGCAGCCGATAGGTCATCAATGAGGTATAAACTATTTGTTTCACATACAGAGCTCCAACCCCAAACTCAAAACCAAACTCATCACCAGCAAGTCCGCTCAGAGTGATAAGATAGGGTAGAGCTGCCCTTTGGTTTTCCAAGACTTTAAATCTTTATGGGAGTAGACAGACCCATCATTCTCCCTTGGAGTGCATAGTGACTTTGAAGTTCAGACCTTATGGTTAGCAACTCAGTGCATAGCCCATTATGCCACCAGGCTCATTAGTCATTAGACCCACTGTCATCAAGTTAATTCCAACTAATAACAATCCTACAGGATAGAGTAGAACTTCTCCTTTAGTTTCCAAGAGTACAAATCTTTATGAGAACAGACAGCCTTATGTTTCACATACTGAGCATCTGGTGGACTTGACTCACTGGACTTGCCATTAGAAGCCCAGTGCTTAAGTTCCTGCAACACTATGACTCCTTTCATTACCCATGAAGCAAAACTAAACCCACTGCCATTGAGCTAAATCCAACACATTGTGATCCTATTGGACAAGCAGAAATCTCTTAATGTTTCTGAGGTCATAAATCATAAGGCAAGCTGGGAAGCTCCTCTTTCTTATTTAGAGTGGCTGCTGGGTTTTTATTACTGACTTTGTGATTACCAGTGTAACTTAATAAGATACCACAACTCCTCAGTAGCCATTCTCAAAGCCCACAATCATCTCAAAACAAAACAAAATAGAACCCTGCTGCCATAAACTCAATTCAAACTCATAGTCTTCTATCTATCTATCTATCTATCTATCTATCTATCTATCTATCTATCTATCTATCTATCTATCTATCTATCATCCTAGTGTTTGAGTTTGTGAATATTTATGGCAGCCGAAAGTCTCATTTTCCTCCTGTGGTGCAGTTGCTGGGTTGGAACCTCTGACCTTGCCATTAGCTTACCCCATAGCGCCACCAGATTTCTTAGGTAGATGCAAATAAAAACTACAATGAAACAGTACTTCAGACTCACTAGGATGACAAAGATTAAAGAACAGAAGGAAACAATAAAATAGAGAGAAACTGGAACCTTAAACTATTTCTGGTAGAAATGCAAAATAATACAACCACTGTGGGCACCAATGTGGGAGTTCCTCCGAAGTGTGCACACAGAACTGGGGAGCATAGGACTAAGCAATTACGTTCCTGAGAATGAACCCAAGCAATTGGAAAATAGCCCCACAGACAGTCCGTGCTTACTGCAGTCATATGCCCCAAGCATGTAAATAACCTAAATGTCCATTGTCAGGCAAATAGTTAAATGTAATGTGGCAGAGACATGCAATATAATGTTATTCAGCCATGAAGAGAAGTGAAATGTGGAGACATGCTACAACATATTGAACCTTGGAAACATGCTTATGAAATAAGTCAATCACAAAAGGTCAACTATATGATCTAGCTTTATGAAATAACAAAAGTAGGCAAATGAACAGAGGCCAAAATTAAGTAATGGATACCAGGGGCAGGAGAGAGTGGGGAATGGGAGCTATTCCTTGGGAAGCAGTAAGCTTTGTTTATGATGATGGGAAATTTGGCAGCAAAATGGCTTATGGTTGTATAACAACTGTAATTGGCATAACTACATTGTGAGCATCAATAAAAAACTGTAATCACTAGTTAAAGTTCAAGTTTAACTTCTTTCCTTTCTAAATCTTGGATTTGGTAGTCACTGTCGGTGAGTCCATTCAGCCATTCTGAATCTACTATTCCACACGTGTTTGGTTTGTTTGCCCTTGATCTCTGCATGTAAGGCAACCCTCGTAGAATGGTAAACTCTGAGCATGTGAAATAAAAGGGTCTTCAAAAGAGAAACACTGTTAGAAAGACAAACACATATGCAATTAATTTCTGGTAAGAGGGTTTCTCAACCTAAATAGGCTGGCACCACTACCGGCATCTCTTGTTTGTAAGGATGGCAAACATGGAAGTTCGATATTGCCCAAATTGAACAATTTGAGGCTCCTATCTTTGGGATATACCTTATAATGTTTACTTTCTTAACGTTCGGCATTGATTCGGATGGTATATATTTAATCATGCAGTGAAACAAAAATATTGAGGACCTACAGATCCTGCGACGGCCCGGGATGAAAGTCAAGCCGGGTATTTCCCTTCATACATGCTCCACTCCCTCCAGATTTAAATACCTTGTTGGTTATGAAACATTTTCTGACTCACTAGCTTTGGCTATGGCACCGTAATGAACACCCTGTTTGGTGACATAGAGTGCCAGTCAGGGTAAGGATAGAGTGATACAGCAGCAGCAAGATCAATTCGAACATGTTGGTGATTATGAGACGGATGCAAGACTTGGCAACATTTTGTACTCTTGTACAACTGATCGCCAGAAATTGGAATCAACTAATAACAATTTCTGGTCATATGATTCTTTGGCTACCTTCTTTTCACTACGCGATATCTTTGAATATGCCATTTTAGGGCCCTTAAATGATGTTCTCCTACCTGCTGTATTAATTCCCTGTTCAGCTCAGGTGGTACTTTCTCTAAGGAAATCTTATTTCAAAAGCTAGAAGCTACCAACCAGTTGTCATTTGTGTTGAGATTTTCTGTCTCTGTGCCTGTCTTGATCCCTAGAACTGGATGGTATTGAGGGCCCAGACATGTTTTCCTCATTTGTGGGTATCCCTAGTGCATATCAAACTTCCTGGTAGAGTAAACACTCACATATTTTTAAAGAGACCCAAATGGAGAAAAGTATCTGTCTGGGAGAACTGGATGATGTAAGGTGTACACATTCCTGGAAAGAAGAAAAGGCTGAGCGGCATCAGCACTCAGAAACACAGGGCATCAGTGTTCAACTGAGAGCTGACAGCATACTGGCAAGTGGAAAAGCTCAATAACATGGAGACTAAATTTGCATCAGATCCAAAAGAATTACACTGACCTTTTTTTCAACGACTATTTGATTAGATTTCATATTAGGCCTACCAGGCAGTATTTTATCCAAATGATCCAACCAAATGTGTTTCATATTTATAGAGAATAAAACATGTAGGAAACCCAATAATGTTTCAAACTTAAATAAACAAACATGCAAATAAAATATCTTCATGAGAGACGCATTAACTTTTTAAAAAAATTAACCATACTTATAATTTTACTCTATGCCACTGATTTATCTACGTGATGAACTCAACTATGTAACACACTTCCTTATAATATTAAACAATATATATACCAGACCAAGGAGAATGAGTTACTAGCTTGATCATTGGTCTAACTAAAATAATCTGATGAAACAAGTATAAAATCTGGATTTGCTCTGTTTTTTTGATTCTCCTAAAAAATTGCAATTTTACTCTTCTTACACAAAATTTCTAGTTAATTAAGTCTTTTAATATAGCACTCTATTTGAAAAGGCTTACTTTAAGATAAATTATTTTAAATTTTGGTCGATGAGCATTCAGGGTGTGGCGGTTACAAAATCTCCTGCCAACTCGCAATGGGGTGGAGCCTGTCAATCAGGTCACAGTTTGATTATCTCATTTGGAGTTGCGGAGGATGTAAGTAACTCAGTGGAGGCCAGAGAGATTCTTTGCTTAGTCTTCCTGCTGACAAGACACATGGAGCTATACTAGAGCCCTGGAGCTGGAGGAGCCACGTGGAGACCCCTGCAGCACTGAGATGTTTTCACTGCTACTGAATCCCCAAGACTTTCCACCCACTGGCCTGTGATTTTCTTGCATTCGGCATCATTGCATGACTTGCTTGAGTCTGAAGAGGAATTTATAGATTGGTATCAGACATATCAGCTAATATCAGACTTGTGGAATTGATTTGGACTGGGCTGGTATGTTTCCTTAATATATAATTGTTCTTTTATATAAAGCTCTTTCTTATACACATATGAGTCTCCCTGGATTTGTTTCTCTAGTCAAGCCCTACTAATACACAGGGTTGGCAAATTACTAGTGCAAAGGCCTTGAGATGGCAATAATTAAAACAAAATTGCCTAAGCTATTCAAAAACTATTACAAATATGTGTCTCTGAAATATGCTAGTTGTTAAGTATGGGAACCTACCACAGCATCACCAGGAAATGCGCTTGATTATTTGTCTTGCCTGATAATATCAATGAAATTTGGTTTTACAATTACAATCTGTGGAACGAAATGACAGGAAGTTCTTCCCTGGCTCTTTGAGTGGGTCTTCTCTTTCTGATGCATTGCTTGTGTTTTTCTCTTCATGCTAATATGAGTCTACCCTGACTACCTTAGTGCGATTTGTTTTCCGTTGTTTTCTGTTGGGTTTCCCGACTGTGAAGCAAGCACAGGAGGAGAGGATGTATAGGACACTAACTGATAGGGGGTGTTATAAGGAATGCAGAGGTGGGAGATGGACAGTGGGAGGGAAAGGGGATTTCCCTCATGGATCATGAGGGCGGGAGGGGGAGGGGGCCCGAGAACCTATCGTGTTGATTTCACAGTTTATACTGAAGGCGATTTCACCGTGGGGGGTGGGGCTCTAAAATAGATGTGGTGGTGATTGTATATTCAATTATATGATATAAAAATTATGTGCCAATAAAACTGTTGGGAAAAGTAGTTTCTTAGAGTAATTACAGAGAAGGTGGGGGAGATGGAGATCTTATAATAGTAAGTACAAGAAAGAAGCAAACGTCCTAAAATGCATTGTGGTGATGGTCGTACGATGCTTTTTAATATTTTTAAATCACTGAATTGTATAGTAGGTGAATGATATGTCAATAAAACTGTTAAAATATATATTATTCTATAACCAAATATGTTTCTTCATTGAGTGCTGAGATTTAAGCCCTCAGCACAGTACTCGGCTCTAATAAAAAGCAAATAGAATTCATCAAAGAAAGTCTATTTGTGTGTCTGGGGAGGGCAGAATTAATAACTAAATAGGGAAGATAAATCAAAGACTGGAAAATGACGACATGTGAAAAATACTGTCTCCGATGGGTGTAAGTGGTACGGAGGAAGGATGGGTTCAAGCATAGGGGAGACGGCGAGAACGGCACAGGACAGGGCCGTGTTTCCTTCTGTGGTGCACTGAGTGGCTGTGCTCCAGAAATGACCCGATGGCATCTAACAACGAGAACTACAACATGGGAAAAGGGAGTGAATGGCCTTGGGTCCATTTATAGGCTCCAGAAACATATACTGGGTCTTAAAAAATGAGTAAAAGGAGAGTGCAAACTGACTAATATCCACATCTCCCCAGGCCTTACTCGGTTTTAATTTTTTTTCAGAGTTCTTATAAATCTTTACTATCTACTGTCCACATTAAATCCCAAATGAAATGTGCATGTAAGTGAATTCTAATTGCCTAGAACAGTGAAGGGCTCTCAAAAGGTTCTTGTCAAGAGATAGCATGAACTTATAAATGTTAACAACAAATGAACATGTCTGATGCATACGTGCCACATAGCAGGACATATGTGAACAGTGACGACCGTGAAGAGAGCAGAAAGAGAAAAGAAGCAGGGTAATCTATGGTTATGAGTTGAGCTGCTAACTTGAAGGTTCAAAAGCGCCAGCCCTTCTTCAAGCCAAGCCAAAGATGAGACTGTCTACTCCCATACAGAGTTCCTGTCTCGGAAACTTCGAGGGCCAGTTCTACCCTGCCCACTCACTGTGAATTGGCCTCAACTTGTTGAAGAGAGGTTATTCTGTTTTTATTCCTAGCCTTTTAAGTGATCCATCAGTGTTATAATAACCAGAAGTCTCATTTTCTTTTTGTCAGTAGGGTGGAGAGTTAAATTTACGTATTAAAAGTTAACTTTCTACCCACAAATTCATAAATATACTACAATATCGTGGCAAAATCTGCTTGACAGATAGTGTGAACAATAATGAAATATTCTCATGACTATAATCTCCTTAGTAAGAGTATCTGACATGGACAATCATAAGATACAAATATGTACATTTTAACCTAAATTTAATTGTGTAACAGTAAAAATATAAACCTCAATGTTACAGACATTTACAATTACTTCTTGGTAGTTCCAATTCATCTAAAATTCTCAGGAAATATGAGGAGGTACCATCCAAAAAAGGAATTATTTTTTCAAAGATATGTATTTAAATTTTTTACAAAACAACTTCATCCCCTTCATAGTACTCTCCATTATATGTAAGACATTTGTCAAATCTGGGATTCCATTATTGGAAACATTTTAAACTCATCTGTTTGGAGGGATGACAGCATCTTCCTTACTTTTTTTCTTCACTTCTACATAGCAAATCGCTGTCTTTTCATGTCCCTCTTCATTCACAGAAACAAAACGAAGTCACATGGAGCAAGGTCAGGTGAATCAGGTACGTGGGGGCAAGAGAGGCATGCTGTTGTTTTTTTTTTTGCCAAAAACTGGTGCACTAAGATGAGAGCATGAGTCGGTGCATTGTCATGGTGGCAAAACCAGTCGGTCCCCCACCCCCCCAACCACAAATCAGGATTTTTTTTTATTCACACTGTTACATAATCTTTTCAGAACCTCTAAATATAAAGCATTTTGGTGGAACAAACTCCAAGTGCACTGTCCCCCTCATATAAAAAAAAAAACAAATGAGCATCATCTTGATCTTTGATTTCACTTGACAAGCTTTTTTTGGGTGGGATGATGATGACGACTTCCACTGGCTTGATTGATATTTGCTTCTGGGGTTGTAAGATAGCACCATGTCTTGTCACCAGTAATGACCTTAGCTGTTCTTTCAGAAAATGGCACTCGTAGCAATTTCTCTTGGTCATTCAGAACCTGAGGCCCAAATTTCCCATTGACCCTTCTCATTCCCAAATCAACCATTAAAATCTGCTAAACCAATCTCCAAGAGAGTCCAGATAACTTCCCCATCTCTGCAATGGTCTGTCATAGTCCTCAAGCACAAGGGCATGAATTTTGTTGACATTTTAGTCCATTTGGGAAGTTGACAGGTGTCCAGAATGAGGTTTGTTATCAATCAACAAATCACCCTTTTTGAAAAGAGAAAACCACGTGACTTTTTCCCATAGCAATGCCCTTATAAGCTGTGTTCGACATTACAACAGTTCCTGTGGTATTTTTCCCAAGAAGGAAACAAAATTTCATAGCTGCGTGCTATTCTCTTAAATCGGTCATCACCAAAAACAAGATTCTAGTGAAACTGCTTTTATGAAAGATTCTTTTTGACCAGAGAGAACCTTGCCATGTGGCCAGGTGATGCCACCGGGTGCACTGACTCAGAGTGAGCTATTCAACGCTGCTATGAATTCCATGGGAGGGGCCATCCCCTCATACATATACTTAAAAATTGTTTCTAGTATATGATACTGCATAATGATGCCCAGTCATTTTAAAATCAGCATTACTAGGAGGCATCCCGCTAAAACCAGAACTGCCTGGGCAGATGACTGCTTTTGTAGTACACATTATTCCTGTCTGGCAAGCATTGAGCATCTCAATCTGAGTTAGTGCACCCAGTGGCGTCACCTGGGAAAGTACTCTCTGGTCACAGAGACTCATCGTGCATTTGGAATGCCTTCCACCAAATAAGACTGTTACTCAAACTTTCTATTTAGAGATCCTGAAAAGGTTGTGTAACAGTGTGTGACTGATTTGTGACAGACAGGGCACTGGTTTTGCAACTATGACAATGCACCTACTCATATAGACATCTCTATGCACCAGTTTTTGGCAAAAAAAAAACTCCCTACCTCCCATGTATCATACTCACCTGACCTCACTCTGGGTGACTTCTTTTTTTGTTTCTGTGAATGAAGAGGAACATGAAAGGTTAGCAATTTGATGACATAGTAGAGGTGACGAAAAACCAACAAACAAGGGCGGTGCTGACAGTCATCCTAACTGATGAGTTTGAAAAATGTTTCCAAGAATGGAATCAAATATTTAACATATGTATGAAGTGTAATGGAGAATCCTTTGAAGGTGATAAAATTGTTTTGTAAAAGAAAATTAAATACATAGCTTTGAAGAAATTCCAGTTTGAGGTATCGCCCCTCCTATAGCAGAGCAAGAGAAAGATTTAACAAAAAGTTAGAAATCTGAAATAGTTACTGAACTTGAATTACTCTAACTTGGAAAATGTCTAATTACAAGAATTATTAAAATCCTTCAATATTTGAATATATATACATTTTTCAAGATATATCTATAGGAAGCCAGTAGATGTTGACTGTGTGTAGTCATTTATTAGTAGTCTAAACAGAAAATGCTTAGCATTTATATACTACCTTGCAGAGCAGTCAAGCATCATAAAGACACTTATTTGTTAATCACTAAAGGAAATAGGTGTCAAGAATAATTTAGAATGTATTATTTATACCACCACAGTCTAATTCTATTAACCTTGCAATGGAGGAATGAAAGGGGAACTCCTCAGGGAAGCAGTGTGTAGATTTTCATAGGGCACAGAAATTGGACTTTATAATATAGAGCATATAAGACTTTTCTCCCCTATCTGGTCTTTGAGAATATGTTTCCATTAATAATGGAACCCTAAGGAAAAAAACCAGAAAGAATAGGTCTTAAACACAATTATGTAACTACATGTGCTGAGAATGAATTGACTGTGAGGTTACGAGGCAAGAATCAGGTCTTATCCCTTTGTCTGCCCTATTTGTGTTCCTCGGTGGCATTGCCAATATGCACATAACGTTAAAAGTTGAAATGTGGAGTGTACTGAATCACTGACATCTCCACAAGAGATATTTACATTTCACGTGAAATCGAGTTCCTCTTTTTAAGGTTCCCAAAATAAGGTGAAGCCTACGAAACAGTATATTCCTTCATGGTTGCATATTATAAACTAATTTTTCAGTTAATCACCTCACAAGTATAGATATATTAATTTCATCAAGTACAATCCATATCTGTCTTTATTCTCTATAGTTGGAACTTAGATTTCCAGGTGAAAGAGAAGAGTGATTATTTGAATTAATGATTTCATGTATTAAACTTAGAGCAGTCAAGTCTTAGTTTTTGTTTGCTCATGATTGCCAGTATTTTACTGTTTTTCATAATTTTAAAATGGACTCAGCTGCTCAAATAGGCTCTCCAGATTTTAATATGAGTTATTTATATGGACATAGGCATGATCAATATTTCTTCCACAAAGAAAGTGTACATGTGAAAGAAAAAAGTCAGAAGTATATTTATTAGTTTGCAGATAAAATAACACTAGAAAAATGATTTCAACAGACGAAGAATTTTTGGAATACTAATATTTACTATACTTTAAGGGAATAAAAAACAGCTATATCAAATTGTATCCAGAAGAAAGAATATCTTTATATTAGTTATTAAAAAGATAGTACTTCTTGAACTGCTGTGGGTTTTCCTCATTTTTGAAAATCATACGTATCCAGAATGCGTTAAGTAATTATTGTGCAGGAAGGAATATGGCACATTGACAAAGTTCTAAAAGGGTCCTTAAGTCAGATTGTTTATATAGAGGCCTAATATGACACTTGCTAATGTTTTTGCTTGGTAAAGTACTAAACTCCTTTCCTGTGTCTGTTTCCTAGTCATAAACCAAATTAAATTGAGTATAAATATATTAATTTTATTATGATCATAATACAATATTCATGAATTTATATTAATGGAGTAATATATTAATTAACGGGATTATGTAGGACGGAAATGAAATATTTATGCAAACTAAGTGCTGTGCCTGACTCACAGAAAATGTTCTATAAATCTTGACCTTATAGCACAATAATTCTATTGTTAAATATATATATTTGCCAGTAGATAGTAAGTATTCAGAGTTTGATTTGGAGTGTTAGTTTTTAAGAAATTTTACAATATATTTGAACAAGAACATATTTCTAACTTCTTCCCTGAAAATTCATGTGAAGAACTTCAGTTGTTTGCATAGCATTTGAACTACATTTTGTATGCTTCTGTGATACAATCCCTAAGAAACATCTCTAAAAGCCTCCTATCTGTTTTCTCCACCATGGATTCTATGCTAGCCTAGATGAGCAAAATTAGAAATTTATGCTTAAATATTCTGCTGAAATCAGCATGGGCTCAAACACTTTTACTAGTTAAATTATCTTTTGTGGTTTTTCTATTATTTACAATAAGCATTACAAGCAGCTTCAAAATAGAATTCTCAGTCTACATAAAATAACTAGCCTAGATGTGCAAAATACAAAAGATGCTCATGTATTTCCTTTTGCTGAGCTTCATTCATTATTAGCGAGTTGTGATGATGATACGTGTTTTAGAGACCACAGAATTAACACCATGCAAGACTATAAGCCTATAGAGTCTTTTACCTTAATTGAGATTTCCCAAGACTTTTTGGATAAGTACCAAATAAATAATCTGCTAATCATAAAGGTCAAACTTGAAATCCAACAGCTTCTCCTACATGGAGATGTGCCAATCAGCTTTCGTAGCGATCTCAGCATTGGGGACCCCGCAGGCAGTTCTGTCCGATGTGGCTACCAAGACTCAACAACGACTCCAGAGCAATGGGTTTCTTTTTCCCTAAGTCACTAGTATTTAGAATTCTTCTCAATGATACAGTAGTTTCGTGAAACCTAACATTATGATAAAATAATTCTAAATAAGAAGTAAAATATAGGTTTTTATTCATTTTTTGGTTTTAAAGTTACTTTATTTCCTTGAAATTTTAAAAAGCAACTGTGACCCTGTATAATAAAACCTATGAGATTTGCACTATAAAACTAAAAATACTTAAAGCTTCAAACACTTGCATTTCTAATAATTTTGACTCAAAAAATAAAATGTCATTGAAATAAACTTAATATATATTTCAATATGGTCTTTGAACTATGCTTATACTATTATTTCATGGGCCTGACCTGCTTTTATTCTGATATTAAAATCCCAGAGTGAATTTTTAAAGATAACAGAATTGAGCTAAATTTAAGCTGGGAACTTCCTATCAGTCAATACAATAATTTTTGGTCCTAGAATCTGTCCACTGATTTTTCTATTAAGAAGTAGGTGCCCCTCAACCATCTGCATGTATTTTTGTGTGTCCATATGATTTTGAACAAGCGGTGCAAGTATTCACTGCTTGCTTTGTACCAACCCTTGTGTAGTTCAGCTGGAATACCATCTGCTACGGCAGCCTTCACATTTTTCTCACTTTGATTGCTTTCTCAATCTGGAAAATGGTAGCTTGATTGTCCAGCAGTGGGCTTCCAGATGGCTACTGGATCATTCCAATGTGGTACTCATTTAAAGTTTATCTACGGACATCAGGTAGCTGGAATTTTATTTGGGGAAATACAATCTTAGACTTTGGAAATGATTCTTTTGGATTAGTTTGGAGAAAGAAAAAAGAAATACATCGCAATCTTTCTAAAAAACAGATGGCTACTCTTACAGTGCTAGTTAGCCAAAAGTATTTCTATTTTTACCCTTCTTTATTGACTACGATGACATTTCGGGGGAAACAGCATCTTCACAGACAGACCATCTTTGTTCCTTAAAGGACAACTATTGAAATAAGAATGCATATGAAATTAAGTTTCTCTGGTAAAATGAGGCGAACCAACTTCCTATTCTGCCTCTTACGCAAACATGCCAAATCTTTCATGAATTTTGGAGCACCAAACATGAATAGTTGAATGATTTATCTTTGTAATAGTTTCCATTTCTCCGTGGTTTTGTAAATAAAATGCGGGGGGGGGGACTTTTATTTTTTTCCTCCTCTCTAGTCAACTCCTATTTTATGCTTAACTGAGTTTAATTTTATTTTGGTTACATTTCCCAACCATTCTTATTATTCATGTATATATTATTTCATTTCACAGCTTTTGAGTTACCTGTAAGGGATTCAGACGAGATAATAAGAGGATTTAGAGAGTGACATTTTGTACTCAAGGAAGTCAGCATCAGAGAGGGTGATGTTTGAACCAATAATTACAACAAAATGTGATGGGTGTCAAAAAGCATTTATAAGACTATGCTAGACTACAGAAAGGTCTCTCAATGTCGAGTGGGTTATAGGTTGATGGCATCTTCATATTGTTTCCTTGAATCACTATCTGCACATGAAAACCTGTTTTAATTTATCTTTCATACAAAACTTACAGACACATGCTCAATGACAACATTAGTTGTATAAATGAAAGTACTTCTAGCTGGTTAAAAGTCCTTAAAGAGTAAATGTTAAGTAAAATTGAACAAAAATTTGTAATGTGCTTCATCCTTGCAATAAGCTGTATAAAATACTGCTTAATTAATTAGTCATTTAAAATATTGCATACATATGGACAAGATGCCTGGCATTTTTAGATGATGGTTATTTATTCTTCAAAAAAAGCTTTAATAACCTCTAGAAATTGAATCTAACCTTGAATTTCAGGCTTTAACCTCAAGTTAGATTATTCAATGTCTTATTTTATGACTTTCCTGACAAATATTTAATATGTCCACAGTTTGGAAACATATGATTTAAAATTTACTTTCTTCTAAGTGGATTTGCACTGGGTTGCTTTTACCTCAGAAGAGTTATGTCTGCTTCCTATTAAATTATGAATCTATTTCAAATTTGATTAAAGAATGGCATTTAACCGATCTCCTAGTGGTTGTGCAGTTGTACTTAAATGAGCATTATAATCAGCAGGAGTAATCTGAAGACTGACTGGCGCCCACTTCAAGAACTTGGCTAAAGTTTTATTCTATTTATTATAAACTTGGTGGCATTATTATATGATTGAAAATGCAAAGTTCATGCATTACTCAATTCTGTATTTAGTTCTTCTCATTGTGTAAGTCAATTAAGAATATTGGACCAAGAAAAATTTCACTATAGCCATAAAAAGACATAGCGTCCCATTATTCACGCAAAGCCAATTGAATTGATTTTTTTATTCCCAGTTATTTATTTTGGAGTTGTATAGATATTTTATGCCATTACAACAGTAATTTTATGCAAAACTGGTTAAAATGCACTTTCATAAATATATATAAATCACTTTAGGAAATGTCACGTCATTTATTCTGTAGGCACAATGTAAATGTTTCCAAACAAAATAAAACACTTTCTAACTGGTATTCATGTTATACTTATCTTCAATTTCTAATAATAGATGATAGGATACTTTAGTAAATCAGTTTCTGAGATAATTCTTGTATTTATTTTCCTGGAAAAGAATCAAATGAAAATATTCTTAAATGTTCTTGGAATTTTCTAGTTTTTCTTTCTTTCCCCAAATATGGTTACATTCTACTAATGAAATGCATTCACTGTGAATAAGAAGAAATTTTAAAAAGCAGTTATTAGTTTACACAGGAAACGATCAGGATCTCTTTTACGTTCTATAAAAATGCTTCAATCAGCCTCATAATCCATCAAAAATGCAGAAATCCATGTTGAGACTATGCCACCAGCTTCTTAAAAATAAGATGTCAAGTACTTTGAACTACCTCTACTCCTTTCCTAAAACTTTCAGTTGCTTGACATTTTTTTATATTAGTTGGGATTTAATACATATAATGTATTATTCCATATTTCGATCATGTCAGGTAGAATTGTGCAATTGCTGCCATAATCAGTCTCCAACGTTGCCCCCTTGGCATCAGCTCCCTTTCATCCCACCAACACCACTGCACCACCACCACTTGACATTTATTAAGAAAAATTCTTAAATTTTCCAAATTTGGAAAACTTTTCAGAGCTATATGATGTCTCCTGAGTAAATCTTTGCTCAGAAAGTTGGGATTTTCCTTAGAAGCACGCTAACTAATGAAACAGCAGGACAAGAAAGAGAATATTCCTAAGATGCTTTGATAGGTTTCAAGATTTCTGCAGTAGATAGAGATTGGGGGTAGAATGTACAGGGAGGGTTTTATTCTTACCTTCCAGGATCTCAGAGAGGCCCACTCTTTGTATCTGATCTAAAGTGGGCATTCTCAGTTTACTCCTATCACCTCAGGATATTAATGTACTATTTTTATTTCATAATTTTAAATTAGTTTTCCATTTATTTATTGGTCTCTATTATTTACTGCAAAGCTTAATGTAAACATTAACCTTGCTTACCAATATAGACCCAGGAACTTCTCAGAGCACATGCCTAACACATTATAAGAGCTCTCTTTCTGTCTTTACACACACACACACACACACACACACACACACACACACACACACACTAAATAATGTCAAGCTCAACTGTACTCTTTTGGGGGGGCAGGGGTTAATAATTCCTCCTAGTTCACAATGACCTTAAGTACCATATATTCCAAAGTGGAATTCTGCGTGCTTAAGCATTACGTGGAAATAATTATGATATATGGTATATAGAGCAATCATTATTATTTATGACACACAACATTGATGGAATGGCAGTACAAGAGACCATAGAATAATAATTGCTGAAAGAAATGATAGTTCTTTTCGATTGTGATCATTTACATTTTCTCAACTTTAGAAAAGGAGAAAATGGTGAGAAAAATCTGTAAAGAGTTTACACACAAAAGAATACTTCAAGGAAGGAAAATATGTCAGTTTACTATACCATATTTTCTTCTCTCAAAATATTACAAAATTGACATAGGACATAATGGCATTTGATGCTCTAAGAAAAATACAATATGTTTAGGAGACTGTATATGTGATATAGAGACATTACTGTGAGAACCATAAAAGGGAGCTATTACCATTTCAAAAGCAGAGAAGTATATGTATTTAAAAGTGCTGGCATGCTATAATTAACTTTTATTCTGTTTCAATGGGTCATTCACTTATCTCTTATAAACACTTTTCACAGCTTATCACATATTTCTAGTGCTGCTATGCTTAAGCATGTATATTTTCATGAATCATATGTAAATATGGTTAAGTATTAAAGGATAGTGCTGATATAGCTTAAGGTATTTCATGTAACTATATCCAATATCTTGCATTTTAGAGCATATAAATGTATTTTTATGCTTCATCACACATATTCTAAATATCCTTTATATGCATACTATATCATCGTGCTTCACATTATCCATTTAACTTTTTATATATGTAGCATAATAAAAGTATGATGCTGAACTGAAATTCTGTAAGAGTCTGACTGACAGTACATCAATTTCTTATCTTTCTTTATGCTTCAGTGATCGGGTCAGACTACAGACTTCCTTTTATATCAACAACATTTTTATTCTGTGATTGAAGCCATGAAATCAGATGTGAATGTAGTAAATACCAAAGAAATACTAAAATATTGTTCAATAATACTATTACTGTGAAAGGGTTTTTGTTTTGTTTTTATTTTTTTCCTAAAATATAAATATTAAAAATGGCTAGTCTGAGAGTACTTAAAATCACAGAAGGCTAAAGCTAGTTCTAGCCCTTAATTGTATAGTTATGGATAATAAAACATTGTGTCGGCTCAAGTTATATTTCAGCTCGTGATGGAGGCAAGACTGGAACCCAATTCTACTACCTTCCAAGCATCATTCACCTGCCCTGGTGTATTTTAAGGAGCCACAGAGGAATCGCCTTAGACTGAACTAGATAGGGTGGGAGAAAAATGTGGGGTCATACTCCAAATCATTTTTAAAAACTAGGCTTACTGATCTGACAGAGACTGGTGGGTCTTCCCCATCTCCCTGTGCAGATTGGCCCTTAGTCACCCATGTCAAGCCTGGAGTTCAACTCATGCCCAACATTTAACTTTCAGCCAAATAATAGACAGGCCTATCAAGTGAACAGTAACATCAGGGAGGTAGCACTCAGAACCATCAACCATACCGGACCCAAAGTACATAATTTATCCATGGAAAATCAAGAAGGCAGGAAACGATTGTAAAAACAACAACAATAAAACAGGAAACAGGAAGGAGATGGAAAGTTATTTTGAGGGGATTACAATCAATGTCGGGAAACAATATATGTTTTGATGAATGAAAAAGTAATTTGTTCTTTAATTTTCAATCAAATCAAAATAGAAAGTTTGTTTGTTTGCTTGCTCTTGGTTTTTCAGACACAGAAATGGAAGTATAGATGGAAGAGTTGAATATGAGCTTTAATATCAAACAGCCTTGGGATTTTTCATTTAAGAGCTTGTGACGAGTTGTGTGACAGCCGCTATGAAATTAGGTCTTCTTTTTTATACAGCAATAATACCTGACACGTGAGATCACTTTCAGAAGTAACCAATATAAAATAACACATACCATATAGAATGCCTCCACAAAAGAAGTATTTGATACATTGTAGCTATGATTGCTGCCATTATTTGTAATACGTTTTAGAGTTAATCATCATCATAGGCATGCATAGTCTTAGAGCATGCCAAAGTGGGAAACAATAGGATGGGCTGAGTTCATTTGGTCTCCAAAGAACTCAGCACTGCGTTAGCAAAACCTATTTAGCACCCAGTTTAGACATAGTCAGTCCCACCCAAAGAAGTTAATCTGGAAAATGCTCTCAAGCACTATTTGCAATTTTATGTGGAGAGATTCAATAATAAATAGGTCCCATCAATGTTCAAGCCCGAGAACTTTTGTAAATATATTGTCTAACTGGAATAAAATATTGCATGGAAAATCATGGCAGAGGTACTCCTTTAATCAGATTTACAAAGAAAAGGGGTTATGCTTTCATGTACATGACCATGAATAAATGCATTAAATATGAAAAGTAGATCTTTTTTAGCAGTGGTTCTTTTTAAATATTAACTATAATACATGGATCTGTATCTGCTCTGCCTCTCCATATCTTAATCAAGAAAATAAATCAAAGTTTGCTTGTTAATATTTACTTCAAAAAAAACTTTAAAGTAGTTTATAAAATAAACATGTAAAGAATGGGAAAACTAGTGATAAACTGTAAGAGGAAGAGAGAATTTGTAGTAGCAGTCACTTTTATGAAAATAATGGTGATGCTGAGAAATGTTTGATAAGTCAACCACCTATGTGCTGAACTAGATGTGGTCCAAGACTTTGGAGTCATCAATACCAGTAGAAGTTTTACGGTAGAAAATACTAGTGCATCATGAGTAGAATCCACAGTATCTCTAACCTTCATTTTTGCTCCTTTAAAGTAAGAGGGATTGCATCTCTAAAGTCTCTTCAGCACTGAACTCTACCAACTGAAAACATTTTGTATAGCCAGACCAAAAACAATTCTGACTCTCAATTTTCTTCAACACATAGACTCAGAATCCATGAAGATTAAGGTTAGGAGAGGGCAATCCACCTTGTGAGGTTCCATTACAGATCAAGTCAGCATCAAGAGTATTGGAGGATGTAGGTCCATCAGGGATGTGTCCATACATGGTACTTCTCTAATCATAATCTATTTTGTTCCTGGCCTATTAAAACTGCATAAGCTTAGTGTTGACTTCAATAGGAGATTCTGGATTTGGCCAGAACTAGACTGCCCAATTTTGTAAAGATGGGAAATCAGCTGTTAACTCAGTCCCTTGGTGACTGTGCTATAGCTGACATCACTTAACATTCATATATCTTGACACTTATCATTTATTACATCATAAATTATTCTCCATCCATCCATTCTCTGGAATATGGTCAAAGATATTTAGTGGTCTTCAAGCTTCAGGATTGTAATTTTGCAAAATTTTCAAGAGACCCCATTCTAAATTTCCTTTGTTTAACCTACTCCACAAATTGAAATGCCTCTGAGTATAAATGACAGGAGAATAGAAGTCTAAGTCTTCTCTGAACTGAATAAAAAGCTTTCATTTTGTACAGTGGAGCTCAAAATGCCTCACTTTATTCTGATGATGGGCACTTATGGAATTTTTCATCCGTGTACAGTTAAAACACATGATGAAGTGGCCACTGGGATGAATGAGCATGAAATTCACAGAAATTGAGACCATATTATGTACTCTATAGGTGGACTTCTATCTACACTTATTTCTTCTCCCCCCAAAATTAATTTACTTCTTTGTCCAAAATTATATACTTTGAGGGAAAATAATGATCATAGTTAAGCCAAATCAATGTAAATAAAATACATAAATATTCATGATTACATTTAATAATAGAGAATATTTCAGGAAAATATATTGCTAAAGGAAAATCAATATGAAAGGCCATTTATTTTCCCCCCAAATAATTAATTTCTGTGGACATTTTATATTATCAACAAAAGCAAATTTTTATGTATATAAGAAATAGGATAAAAGAAATGGGTTTTCCTGAATACACTTAAGTTATGTAATTTTGTATTATAACAGTAAAAAGAAAAACAAATTCATATAAGCCTGTTCTCTACTAAAAATTAGAAAGAAGACTTAAAATACCACTTTTAGAACACAATGATTTAAAGAATATTATAGATTTTTATCATATGTGTTCATTGTGCTGATAATAACATCTAAGGTTAAGGAGAGGAAGAGATAAACAGTAATTGCCATGTAAAAAATATCATTTTGTGAAGTTATGCAGAAATTCCTTACATCAAACTGAGTTTTTATCTATTGGTTGAAAATAATAATTTGTCTTTACCAAAAAAATCTGAATTTTCAAATAAACAATATTCTTGGCAAAGATTACTTAAAATATCATTTTGCACCTTTTAATGTGTCTGAATAAATTAATGTATTTTGTACCTATGAGAAATTTGAGACCTTACTTTGCAGATTAAGGAACAGAAGTCAACACAGGTAAAAGTTAATAAAGCAGGAGAGAATTTCAAAGTTACGGTTTTAAGAGAAATAGATCGCACAGCAAAAATAATATGAATTAATGAGTATCTTAATATTTTATGATTATTTCCATATTAGACTAAAGCATGAATCACCTTCCAGACTAGAATTTTTATAAGAGGTTACTTTTTTCTACTGGACATAAAAGCAAAAATTTTATTACCATATCTCAGCTCTGATTTGTAGCATTTAACTCAAATTTATATAGCTATTAAAATATTTTGTCTTTATTACTTACACATTTTTAAAAGCATTGTAAATAGCATCAGTGGTAGAGAATGATTAGAACAATTTGAATGCTTTTCTTTATCATCATCTAGTAGTGCTTTGAACTTAGTTTTCTTGCTTATTAGCATTTTATGAAATTTTTGCACTAAAACATCAGCCTCATAATGTCATGAATCATTATAAAAATATCGAAGAGAACCATTTATAATGTATAGCAATCTATCTTGGTCCAAGAAAGCAAATTCTGCTACACTGTGCCATTTTTATGTTATTTGAGGTAAATGCTAAAATTATGTTCTTGCCTGATATTGACAAGTGCCCCAGCCATGGCATTAAAGTCAACAGGCAATAAAAAAATAAATGAAAAAGAATGGCAATACTTGATCAAATAAGCAAGTCATGCCTAAAATCTTATATTATGGTAATTTTAATATCAGGACTTAATATCTGACTAAAGTGTGCTTTCATATGTATTTTCTTAGCTTTTATTTTCTCCATTCAATTGTCTCTTCCTGTTTGGTGAGACGTTTCAAGTTTTCCTTTCCGAAAGAAACTAGATTGTGCACACACGTAGATATGCATACACATACGAACTCATTATTTGAGAGTTTTAGGAGAATAAAAAATAATTTAGGATTCAGGAAGACTGTGAACTCACTCATATGTCAAAATTTAGTACCTAAAAATTAAATGATTCTTTTAAGTTTACCTTAATAGTTATTTTACAATGTATAATCATCATATAAGTACAACCACTTCCTCATACAAATAAAATCACTAGTTAACAGTTTCTAATGAAATTAATCAATGCATTTTAATGTAATGTGTAGCACATAGATGAGCTATTTAATTTTTCTATAAGCATAAAACTCCTCTTACTATTAATTTTTAAATATTGCTTATATGTGAATTAAAATTCATTAGCTATAATATAGAACATTTTAAAACTGAATAATTGCTTAAAATTCCCATTATCATAGAACTGGGTTTATAGGCACGCTGGAAAATAACTTCCTAAGTAGCATAAGGTTAAGAGTCTGTGAATAAAATGGTGACGAAATATAAATAAATAAAATTTATAGAATACTTTTGAGTTTTCTAGGAGAGAAATGTGAAGCCATTAATGCTTTTATGGATAATTAATAAGCTCACATCTGAATGCTTTTCCAGCTACCAATAAAACCATAGGATGGGATTGTCAACAGTATAAGACAAATGGAGATGTGGCTACAGCCAAATCTGTTCACCACATTAAGAAAGATCACCATGGGATTTATGACATTAGTGTTTTTAGATGGATCTTTTCTTTATGAAAATGCTTAGATTAACTTTTAAAACATAAAAAGTAATATGTCAAGGATATTTAAGATAATAATTGAATAGCATGCAATTGTGTGAATCTACTATACGAACTAAGAAACAGAAACAACATAAACTTCACATCACTGAATAATAAAACTGATTTTTGACATTTAACATTTTAATCATCTCTTGTGCCTACATCTAAGTCCTGGGAATGCAATTTACATCCTTTTCATAGTCAAAAGTCTTTTGTTTAAGGTTTAAAGTACTAACTTTTAAATTATTGTCTATATAATTTAGTAACTAAATCCATCAAACTACGAACATACTAAAATGATTTCATTTCCCTTACTGGTTAATCTGAGGTGCTTAATCTTAAAATGTTAACTGTCAAAATAATGGACTTTTTTCCCCTTCCATAAGAATAACTTGGATTTTTTTATATATCTCTTGTCAATCACTCAATCTAAACTGGGCGTGCATAAATTACACCACCACTGTGATTCTCACTTCATTTTGGGGTTTAAGTTTGGACCGTGCTCCATTCTGCCAATCAAAGGGGCGCAAGAGCACTTTCTCAAATGAGCTTTAGTATAGACTTAGAGCTGGCAAGTATCTTAAGCGAAGGATGGGTGCAGTGACCAGTCAAGTAATAAACAGTTAACAAAAGGTAACGTCTGAGTAAGATGATTCTCCTGATCACATTGACTTGTTAAAGTTATAAAGTAAGCTATCACATAACTTATTTTTTAATGTTGCATAAATTATCCTTTATGTAAATTTTACATTCAGGTCATTACCTTCTTTCCTTACATACTAATAAAAGTTGTACCTTCAGTGACAGATATCATCATTCGTTTTTCCTTTTAGACCCTGGCATGCTATAATTTATATGTCTGAGTTTATAGCCTGACATAAGCAAGTGTAATGTCTTATTAATAAAATGATTGAAATTTTTCATTGATTACTTGAATGTTGAATCCCAGATAGTTTGAGATTATTGTGTTTTTTTATTATATACACAAAAACTCACAAATAATATTCTTGTTCTTAAAAGCTAGAGTGACAAATACAGTCTTAACAGTAACTTTTTAAAATTTGAATTTAAAGAACTGAAAAAGATATAATTCGCTGCATTTTAGAATGGTATCTTGAACATTTTGTATTTTGAATATCTAACATTTCCATGAAAACTTGAATAAAATACTGTGTTCTGAAATGTAAGTATATATTATAATTCTGTGAAATAATCTCATTAACATAAAGAAAACGCATATAAGCTAATTGCTGAACCCAAAACATTCATTCTTGTTGCTAGATAACCATCTGTTTTAAATATATATTTGTATTAAATATAGCTTCAATGAAAATATTTAGGAAATTTACTTGAACCATTCTAAAACTGGAACATTTTGTAAATGCTCATGCCAGGGAAATTTATGAACACTTCTAAAGAGCATGTTTAAGACCTTTGTGTCATAAATGAACAAGAAACAATCGTTACAGATCCAAATTCCCCCTCCCCACCCTCTCACACACAAAACAAGGTCCAATAATCTAATTCAATGACTTCAATGAACATGAGGCTGATTCTTCAAGTCTCTAAATTGGCCATAATTTAATATCAGAGTGAAAGTCAAGTAACAATAAAATTATCAAAATAATATTAACTGAATACAAAGAATAATTTAAGGCTTGGAATAATTTAATCCAATAAATACTATCCTACTTATAATGATAGTCAGAATACTAAGATCTGCACCTGAAATGAATGCAAAGCCCACTACTTCCATTTAAACAGAACTCAAAATAAAGAACATTTGGGAATTTAAGGTATTCTCCAAATGTTGGACAGTTTGCCTATTGGATAAAGTAATTATTTTTCATCTAAAATATATTATATTTCATAATTAACAAAGCGCTTAATTATTTAAATAAATGTTGTGTAACATTTGACTTATTAAATTTTTTCAATCAATAAAAAGAAGTGAATCTTTAACTCTAGTGTCCAGCAAAATCAGCCGAAAAGCTTGTGACGACGCAGTGAGAGTCCCCAGTCCCCCTGCATTTTGGGACAGCGGGCCTGTTATGGGGTCTGAGCGTTTGGGATTTAAGAAGTTTCCACATGATGCTGAGGCTAGCTGAGGAAACAGGGGCGTTTTCAGAACCTGGAGGTGCTGTGCGATTAGTTTTGCCTGGCTAATGTCATGGGCCTGACTGATGGCTCAAACTCACTAGGCTCTCCCTCCATGGGAGGAAGATGAGCTGTCTGTCCCCTGAAAGAAAAGCATATTCGGAAACCCCATGTAAGGCCTCTGTACGTGAGAATCAACTGCTTGGCAGTGTTTTTGCTGGTGATGGTGATGTTGTTGTTGTCTTAATAAAACCCATCAGCAGGTTCCCAAAAGACGCTTAATGAGAACCTGGACCTAACTGTATCAATACATTAGGAACCATGAGCATGCGCTATTACATCATAGCTCACTGAAATATATTTTATGGTAACCATAGTACACAAAGACTTTTTCTAGATTATATAGTTATGTATAAATATATATGGTATTATAGTAGCTTACAAATAGTTAATGGGGTACTTTGCCTTGGTGTGAAAAAGTGCGCGTTATCCTTTCCATCAGGTGCTGCCTTTGTTTCTTGTAGTTCTGCAAGGCGGCATCTACCAAACCAACTCGCAGCCATACACTGCAATTGAGTCTCTGGAGACTCCCAGAGATGCTTATATCGGGCTTCAGGGGCTGTAAATCTTTACTGGAGGAGCAGAGCCTCATTTTTTTCTTCTGCAGAGAGGCTGGGGTATTTGAACCAAAGACCTATAGATAGCAGTCCAAAGTTTACCTGGCTGTGCAAATAAATATAAATCCATTTATTCAAAGTAATTTGATTCTTGTTCTCTGATCTGTGATCAGTATAGCTCCTGCAAGGAGGATGCTGTTGTACTTTCTGATGTAACTCCACAGAACTGATAGAGGCCTGGCTTCTGAGAAATCATGTCGGATATGAATGCTTCAAGGGCCAGGTCAGTTGATTATCCCTTGGTCACAACAGCATTTAGCAGAATGCTAGATTCATTTCCACTGCTGCCATAAAGCCGATACAGATTCACAGTGACCACACATGACCGAGTAGAAATGACCTTTTGGGGTTCTAAGACTATAAATCTTCATGGGAGTAGAAACCCTTATCTTTCTCACTTATAGGAATGGTGGTTTCAAACTGCTGACCTTTCAATTAGCAGCCCAATGGGTAACTTACTACACCAGCAGGGCTCCATGCTATAGTCATAGTGCCTGCTTAATAGATGTCGATAGACCAAAACACTTCTCATGAATAATAGATATTTGTCTTGTTCATTTATTCTGAAAGACACCATAGGATGTTTGACTATACAAGAGCTGCATGTTCCCAGCAGATTTTGTCAGTTGCTATGAAATGAAAGGTGGGACCATCTAATAGTAGTTTGATAAATGTCAAATTGGCCTGAAAATCAAACCGAACCGCTTGCCGTATATTCTGATTCACGGCAGCACCATAAGACAGTAGAACTGCACCCCGGGAGTTCTGAAGACTGTAAATCTTTCCAGAAGCCCACCGCCGCATCTTCCTCCAAGAGGGGAACTGATGGGGTTGAAACAATGACATTTCCCTTGCAGTTGAGCAGTGAACCACCGGGTTATAAGAATTTCCATACAAACATTTCTATACCCCAAAGCACCAACCTTCCTTTTTGTAATTTTTAATAGTGTAGTTATGCATTTATTCACATAAAAGTTATAGCTAAAACACACGTCATCATTGTTGCCTGTAGGATAAACGACAGGCTGAATCAGGACTACAGGAAGTCCCCAGATTAAGAACATCCAGTTTATTTACAACCTGTAGTTATGATCCAATCTCCGTAGAGCCTATTATACTTAAAGTCCTAGGCATACACAACGGTTTATAATAAAGAAATAGGCTCTATTTCATGAGAGACATCTAGATATTCCTTTTATGATTACTGTATTATGTTGAAGGTATTTTAGTGTATCTAGAAGTTTTCCTTTCTTTTTGAAAAAATCATTTTATTGGGGGCTCGTACAACTCTTATCACCATCCATCCATCCACACATTGTGTCCAGCACATTTGTACATTTGTTACCATCATCATTCTCAAAACATTTTCTTTCTACTTGAGCCCTTGGTATCAGCTTCTCATTTTTCCCCTCCCTCCCCCATCCTCTCCTCATAAACCCTTGATAATTTATAAATTAATATTATTTGTTCATGTTTCACACTGACCGATGTCTCCCTTCACCCGCTTTTCTGTTGTCCATCTCCCTGGGACTGGGTTATAGGTCAATCATTGTGATAGGTTTCCCCTCCCCCCACCTTCCCCTTCAGCTCCTGGTATGGTTACTTTCAATATTGGCCCTGAGGGGTTTATCTGTCCTAGATTTCCTGTGTTTCCAGCTCTTATCTGTACCCATGTTACTATATATAAGGTACATGCTACTAAGATAGACATTTGACTGCTAATGGATTTGAACCATACCTGTTTTAACTTGCACAAAGTTGGCTTAAAAACAGACTTTAAGAACAGAACTCATTTGTAATCTGGGGACAGTCTGTCAAGTGGTGGGAGACAGATTTTGTTGTGTGTATGACTGTGAAATGTAGTTCTCTATGTCAGAAATAGACTTCTGAGGTTTAAATAGATCTTTGTCCCAAGCCAGCCCTGGTGGCATACCGGATTAAGCATGGGGCTGCTAACCACAAGGTCAGTGCTCCTCAAACTCATCATCCACTCAACAAGAGAAGGCTGAGGCTGTCTAAACCCATAACGCTTGACAGCCTCAGAACTGCGGTATAGTACAGGTCACTGATGGTGGAGGGTTCTGTTTCGTTCCTTTTCTTTTTTTTTTGATGTCTCAAACCTAACCACTGCCATCAAGTCGAGTTAAAGTTTTACTCATAGAGAATGTTAGAAGAACAGAGTAGAATTACCCCACAGGTTTTCGAAGACTGTATATCTGTATGGCAGCTGGGTGCTTTACCAGGGCTCCTGAGATAGATTTGTGTATTACCCCTAAAATGTTCATTTAATTTTTGCTTTTAAAGTATATTAGCTCAGATATTTGTTTTTCACCATCAGGTATAAGTGAGAATCGTGGCTGATAAAAATATGAGTGGAACTAACTGCGTGTATTCAGGGGCAACCCTAGCTTTACAGTGATCTACAGCAAGGACAAGCGCTACACTCAATGACCAGAGTTACAAAGGGCTCCCTCCACTCACGGATTAGTAACTCAAAAGCCCAGGAAAAATAATTATAGCAGACAGGATGTGTGACAGGAGACAGGCTGCAATAACACCATAAACCCAAATGTCTTGATAAGGCTGAACTAATTTTTTCGGAAAGCCACTAAAGAGAAAACACACAGTTCAGGAACCAGCCATTTAAAGGCCCGCGGTGCCTGAGGAGGCCTGCGGCTCTGCATCTGTTTTCAACATTGACACCCAACCCTGAGGCCTGGTGGCTATGCCCTCCCACCTGAGTCTATAGGTGCCCTCCCACCTGAGTCTTTAGGTGCCCTCCCATCTGAGTCTATAGCAAGGGGAGCACAGTAAACCAACAGAAGCAGCACTCTGCTACCTACCCTTTAGTAACTTCGAAGGCAGTACAGGGGAGAAAAGAACCTTAATGATGCAGGACAAGAATGACTGCTTCTCTGTCTCCTTCTCCCTTTCCTCATAAACGGAATGAACTGTTGTCATAGACAACCGACTGCTGAGTTAATGTCACCTAAAAATTTACAGCAGGTTGTATGCCTGGAGGCACATTATGGGGCCACCTGTAGGCATCTAATTCCACTGAAAATAATAAATAATTGTGGAGAATTCCTCAGAGTCTAGAGAAGAGCGGATACCAATCATGTTGCTCATTCACTCCAACACGGATTCTGTTGTGGAGGAGGATTAGAGAACTGTACTCTTTCCAACAAATAGGAGTAATCCTTCTCCCCACACAAGAGTCCACTAACTGCAACGCCAGGCACCTGGCTGCGGATCTGCACAGCCTTTTTTGTGCGCACTGTGGAGGATCCACCTGCGGAGCCCGCCACATGGCAGTTGTTTAACAGAGCGCATTGATCCACTTCAGGATTTTTTCCTTTTCAGTAAAGAAAGCTATTTAGTTTGTCTCCTCAAATCATGTTTATTCTTTTGCAAGTGTCTTCCTCATATTTTGGAAAAGATGCAGTATGTCAGTATCTATTTAGGATTTGGGTTTCAAGCATGTATTTCGGGTAAATTAATATGTGCTTTGTAGCAATATTTTCCAACCTTGACCTTTGTGGATTAGCAGGTCAAATTAATTTCTTATTTTTATAAATCTAAGTTTTGTTTTTGTGGTTTTGCTACAAGATGAGTGAGGTAATACTTATCCTGTGAGTGAATATATGTATACATATATTTAAAATATAGATGCATGTGTTTATATATATATAGCTCTTGCTGTGCTAGATAGCACAGTGGATATTTACATATATATTTACATATATAAACTTATTAAGTAGGCTTAAAAAGCTCATCTTTTTGTTTTTGTTGGTTAGTTGGAGTATAAATTATCCATAAACCTTATTAATATAATCCTGGCCTTAAATGCATTGCAAATACTATTTGGGTTTTAAATATACGGCAACCTTTCTCGACAACAATCATGTCTTTGAATTAAGAAAACTACATTTAAATTATCATTTAAGTACTGAAGATTAGATTCTTGGTGGTATTAAGGTTGACATTTCCTTTCTATTTGTACTACCGGAAGGGTTAATAAGGTTTGCATAACCTTATTCTTTGACAGCTTTTCAGCTGAGTATTTCAAAATTGCTGCCAAAATAGATTTTAACCCTTTTAATCATACTGTTAACAACCACATGGTGCATAGTACGTAGTGCACAAACTGCACATAAGCACTATACCTCTGAGCATAGTTTGACCTGAAAACCAAGCAAAGTAAGGTTCCTAGAGATGCTTGCCATTTGGTTGCTATGGTGAGTTTCATATTTAGTGGAAGCCTGCGCGAGATATCTTAAAATAGACCTTTGCCAAGAAAAACATTGGTCCAGTGGCATATGCTGGCTGAGTATCACAAGGTTGCTCAAATTCCCTTCCTCTGTATTTCACTGCCACCCTCCCCCACCTCCACCCACGCTCCCCTCCCCCACTCACCCAGGGCAACTGCTGAGAGCATCAGACTACAAACCAGGCAGGCTGAGATTCCAGAAACTTGCTGCTAATTACCATGTTGACAATTCCCAACCTGTTTATTGGCGCCAGCAATCAAACTGCATCCTCTCGAGTGAACCAAAAAGCACTATGCTGGCTTTGGCTTTCTAAGGTTCCAAGCTGGCTGTATTAATTACTGTTAACTTAAAACTGTATGTTGTACAGAAAATGCTTAATTAGCTGTTTGGAGGATTAAAATCGTTCCTTTACAAATTTTAAAGGATTCTTTTCTTGACCGAATTATGTGAATCTGTAAAACATCTTTCCTTGGGTAAAATGATTATAATGTTTGATGTGACATCTTGAAGCCAATTTTGCTACTGAATGTGTTTATATGTATGCATCTGTACCAACCTCTCTCTTCATCCATTCATCCACCAATCTATCCATGTATTTTAGGGAAATACTCATATTTACTTTTTAACTGAGCATAATGGTTATAATTATTCATAGTTATCGTTTACAGTAAAACACCAAGATTGGCAAAGAGATCTTATCTTCCTATCATGTGACTTATAAAACAAAAAGAGACCATTTTCTCGATGTAATCTCTGCTGCAATAGAGGGTGGATAAGGGGGGCAAGTCTTTCAGTTATGTAAACCAGGTAACCTCACGGTGAGGAATCTTTCTCTCCTTCCTCTCTCAGTGGTTAGCATTAGAAAGGGGACCCATGGTGTCAGACCTGACCACCAAGTACTTTTCAAAAACAACTTAACCAACGTGAGCAAGGGCTTAGTAAAGCTGATCATTTCATTGTGACTTCACACTCATGCAAGAGGCAATCTCTCCTTTTTCTTTTACAGCAAGCTAACTTTGAATATTAAAAAAAAAAAAGGACAGCAAAGGAAAGTTTCCCATATATGTTAGCATGTGATCTTGCTTGTGTTCTTTGTGATGAGACTATATTTAGGTCAGTGTCCTTGTTCGTCTTGTCTTAAATTTCCATTGTGCTGTCTGAGAAATGTGGCACTTCCCTGCTCTTTCAGTGTATAGGTTCAGGGAAGTTTAGTGCATTGAGTTGATCTTTTAAAATGTAAATTTAATTGAGGTTAAAATTATCTTGGTTTTACTGACACATATACAGCTTCCTAAAGATCAAATTTTACCCTGAACTATGATTTTCACTTCTTTATACATAAATATTTATTTGGCCTATACATTTTTTCTGCATTTCAAAAATACAAACACTTAAATGTTTGGAATCTACTTGCACATTCACATATCTACATCCAATATGAAAGCTTAAAAAAGGTTAAAGTTACCTGATTTGGAGAGATGGGGGAGATTACTCAAGGGGAAGAATATAAAGATATTATCAGACACCTGATAAAATAAAGTTCTGTGAGAAGCTTCACTATTGAAGCTTTAGCATGGTGTTTTAGGAAGAAAACACTTCGTTAGGACACTTAAAATATCTTCTGAATGTCCATGGAAGAAGCAATGTAAATTCTCTGTGCTCTAGAACTTTATATGTAAAACATAGGAGTTGGGCCATGTGCCCATATAACTGAATATGAGATAGGAAATTATCATAACAACTAAATTTCGATGTATTAACTATGAATTTATCTAAAACGCTTATGAAATTTTATATTCTATGTGGGTAATGGGGTGGAAAATGATTCCATCAAAAGAATACAAATGATCAAATGGAAATACTATGTCTTTGGAGTCAAAGGCCAAGCCCGAGAAGAACAAGCATGTCAATCTTTCTATATATTTATCATGGTTAATTAACAAATAGGCCTCCTGCAGGGGGGGAGGGGAGCAACTAAACTCTTAGGCATAAGTATCTGTGATTTAGCTGAGAAAACATTGCTAATTTCAGCTTTTAGAAAATTCCCCTAGGCTAATTCATTTTAAAGCAGAGATTCAATTATAGTATATATATTTTCCAAGCAAAAACAAGGTAAAAAAGAGTGTCTTTATACCATGTCACAACCCCCTCTCTGGCTTTACTTCCTCCAGTCTGTCTCTTCGGGTTGATTGTGTTTCCTTGGGCTTGAGGTAAAAATCCTGATGTCCCACCGTCCTCTCTTTTCTATATGCAATCTTGGCACATTGTGGTCAGATATTTCCATTTTAATTGATTCTCTGTTCTATGTCAGAGTAGAAATTTCTGCCTAAATAAAAGCAGGAACTTCTGAATACAGATTCATATCATACTATGAAAGAATTCCTTCCATGTAGATAGATATACCACATAAAATCAATATTGAAAAGTGCCCATCACAATTGAGACAAGGATAATCTAGGAGAATAAAATTTCCTAAAAGTGTTGTTTCCCCAATGTGTACTTGTACCAGTTATTAGGCCTGTCGCTAAAATAGCCACCAAGAATTTCATTATTGTTCTCTAATCTGTGACCCAAACTGCACATCCACTGCAGTCCTCCTCCTTGACATTGTGGCTTGCTCTCATTGCACCTTGCCTCTTGTCAAATTCAATGTGTATCTGCACAAATTCTCGGTCCTAGATGTGAAACTGTCTCAGCAGTTTAAAATCAATTCCTGTTTTAATAAACATAGCATTCACAACTAACAAAAACTGTTTGTGGCAAATAATCCTCTGTCATTATAGCATTAAGCAATGTCTAACTTGTCTTATGGACCACTGCATGCGGCAATAGAAAGAAACAAGAGATATTTTAATAAAAAACTTATGTAAATGTCTCACAAATTTCACACTCCTATTACAAGGTATTTAGTTGATATCATTTGCTTTTGAAGGTGTTAAAGAACTTATAGCGCACCAATTCTCAAAGTTTAAAGTAGATGTAATGCTTTGTGGCTGTCATTAAACTGTAGATGAAATATGTAAATTATTTGAGTAAGGCAATGGGTGATAAACTATATTAATTTTTAGAGAACAGATACAGTATTCTTTTGTGGTTAAAACTCAGCTTATATGTACTCTCCATATAATATCCAAAGTATCAACTATTTCAAATAAAATCATGATTTCATTTGTTTTCCTAGTAAGGAGTGAAAAAAACCCCACAAATGTATAGATCCATAGCTTTAAAAATAGATATACCATATTATTATTATCAAAGATAAGGCATCAAACAATACTGATTACTTGTTAAAATGTTGAGAAATTCTTACAAGCCTTTACACATTTAGGTAAAATACATCAGGTAACATTTTCTATATGAAACACACATCGAGTGGAAATATTCTATTTCAGTAGCAGATTAAATAGTTACTTGCTGTTCCAAAAGAAACGCCAACATAAAAATAATGTTCCATAAATGTTTCAATTATTTAAGAGGAATATTTGAGAATTAGAGAAAAATAAATGATCTATCTTAGCAAACAAATTTAGTAGGCAAATTTGAGATTCAGAATTTGCTAACATCAACTTAACAATATGCAGTTTAATAGACATTTTACTTAAGTCATTTTAAATGATATAAATTATGGAGATAATGTAAAATTATATACTAACATATATTCTGTAAGACTACCATAGCTGTCACTAAATTAACAAATATTTTTGAGCACCTACCATATGCCTGGCAGTGAATTAAGTGTTTAAAAAAGTTATCTACAATTGCAATGCTATTTTAGAGGGAAGTCTTCTAAACAAATGTTGGCCCTTTCCTTTTTAGCATAAGAGAAAGGAACATTTTTTTCCTCCAAAAGTTATCATTAAATTTAAGAACACAAACATTTATACACAGAGTAAACATTTAAAGGCAAAGTATTTATTCTTTATTCAGTATGTTTGTATGCAATGACTTTGATAAGAATTGTCAACAGTATGGTTTCATTAGGCAGAAATGTTTATGAGGACAGATTTTGTAGTTTGGGGAGCTTCATATTCATTTTATTATATACATACAAATATGCACCAATGTACACTCCCACAATACTACATTAGGACAAATCAGTGTATCCTTTTCGGTAAGGCTTCCCCCCCTACAAGAACTTCATATAAAAATTGAAGGATGAATAAGTGATAGCAAAACGTCTCCATGGGTTTTCCGTTTTAAAATTGTAAGTAAAAATCTTGACATTCAGTTTCCTTCCTGCTTGATATCAAAATGAATTATATTGGTAAATACTATTAAAAGTTGAATTTCAAAATTTCTTTCTTAGTTGTGAAAGCAATTTGAACACTGTCTGTGTATAAAGTGAGTAGAATTCAGTTTAAAAAAAGAGAAAAATTTCTTGAAATATAATACTAAAGAGATAGAAGGCCCTTGAGAAAATCTAACCCAGCCTTCCTTGCTGAGGATGAGAGACCAGGCTGGCTGGCTGATCCAAGGTCAGAACACAATAGAACCAGATAGTCTAGTTTTTATTGCAAACTTCTTTCCACCACAGAATCTAATGTCTCCTCAGAAGTAGTGAGATAATTGAGGGAAGAAATGAGATTCCAGGTTATTCCAAGGAACTATCTCAATTCTTAACTTGCTTTGTCTTTATACATACCCAGTAAATCAAATTAAATAATATTGACGAAAACAAATTGGGCACAAAACTTTACCCACAAGGTAAAAATTCTATTACTTTAATCCTCCTATAAGCATGTGTAAAGCAAGCCAATAAATCTAAATAACCTAGTAAATTCTATCCTTATATATTTGCATTACACAAGAATTCATTCATTCTTCGGAGGGGTCAAATGTGACGGGGATTTGGCAGATATATAGGAACTGCCTTGAGTAAGTTTCTTTTAGTTGATCTTGGGAATGTGTCTGCATCAGCTCTTGCAACGGGTCACCCTTGCTAACAGACATAAATGCTGATTTCAAACACTTGATTCTTACGTATGCATTGATGACCTCTTTTGATTGTAAGAAATATAAATTTTAACATGTTTAAATGAATAAATTTTGAGGAATGGTGCTTTCTAAGAGCTCATATTTTCTTCAAATTTCAAAGCTGACCCTACCTTAAAAGTATGCAATCATGTCACAATTGCTATTGAGTTTGTTGACTTTTTAAAAACATATATTGTTGCATAAGCCATCTTTTATTTAGCAAAATATTGTATTAGTGAATTGATTGCAGGAAGGTAAGTACTTTTGCATTTAATTGGACATGATTCAGTATTGGTTTTAAACCGATGAAATAAATGCAGTACACTTTGCTTAGAATTCTTTGAACTAAAACAAAATCAAAAACAATCTTTTGGTTCTAGCAATGGCTGACATGAGTATAAATTTCCGGATATTGTGGATTACTATTACTAAACATCAGCGTATTTCTGCAAATAACATGTTTATATAGATGGTATGATAATTTTCCATAGTATTAAAAGTCAGATTGTCCAATTTAGGGCCCACTATCATTAACCAGAATGCAATACAACTCAAAATATTTAGAGTCGCAAATTTGTAACATAGACAATATAAAGAGTAAGGATGCAGCAACGCAATTGTTAAGCTGCATTCAGCAAACTAATCAGCAGAAACTAAATACATTTCCAGAAAATTAAATTTCATAATGTCTTCTTTCACTTGTTTCTATAATTTTGGGGGATAAACTGCAATATACTCTCAATGAAGAAGCTTATTTTAGGCAATTTGAGAGTTTTGAATAAATTGTACCCTCTAAATATTCAACCATAACTAATACTTATGTTTGTAGGTGTATAGCTAACAATCATTTAATGAAGTAATAAAAAATTAAAGTATTCTGATTTCATTAATGATAGACTTCTCTTTTCTTGAAAATGGCTATCTCCAAATGAAATTTATTTTCAGATGTTAAGTGTAATACAACACAATGCTAACAGTGTAAGAACACTGTTCTATCCTACCTGTGATAAAATGATAGGTGAAACACGGACAGGCTTGAAAACAATGGTAAATAATCATGATGGTCTCTCACATTCTGTGTGACAGTCCCTCATCCTCCCTGTCCTCCTTAAAAGCACAAAACAATTCTCAATGTATCTACAGTCTCTAGTTGCATTTTCTATTTTTGTATTAGAAGATTTACTGTTATTGATGTGTAATGTGATAAGAAAGAATGATAATTAGTTTATGGAATTTTCCATCCATCAAACTACTCATCGTCCTTTGCCTGCACACTCATTGGGAGTTATTTCCTGGTTCTAGACTGGCACTAGTGTGACACTAAGAACCACTTCCTTCTATGGCTAACAGTGGCCTCAGGGAGATATCAGAGCTACAGGGCATGTTTATTTATTCAAAAGCATATATTGTCAAAGTCATCAGTCCAATAATGGTTTTCATTCACATAAAGATCATCATCGTCCTCAATGTCTCTTTAACCTCAAACACCACCATCCCTTGCAATTCTATTCCAGCAAAAATATCAGAACATGGTTCACAAACACAAAGAACAAAATAAGCAAATTCTTCATAAAATGTATTTTCCACCAAGCTCCTTACCTGAGATTCAGTAGCAAACCATCAACCAATATGAGGTTTCTTACACCTACTAATGAATATCATAGTATAAAATTCAGGGTGTAGTCACATTATATAAATTTCCATGGAAATCTTTCATCTATCATCCATATTAAGCTCATAAAAATTTTAATATTGAAATAGGGTTTGATAGACGTGAAAGGAGTGGTCAATGGTGACGTTTCCTCCCTTTCCCTTCTCTTGGACCACTAAGTGTTTTAGTCAAATCAATAGTCTACGCTACATCCACATGGCATCTTCTTTGTGAAGCAAATTTTAAAAGTCAGTACAATAATTTTCAAATTCTACACTTCTAGAATTTGAACACAACTGAAATAGCAATCCAATTATTGTGACTGCCTATCACATGGATCAAGCATGAAGAACACCATCAAGCACTGTACACTTCTTTAATCTGGGTTATGGACACTGGCAGGGCAAAAGCAATGACTGGCTAGTGGTAATATAATTGAAAATCCAACCTTCTGAGAAAAACTGCTTTAGTATAAGAAAAATTAACTGCAGTAATTTCCATTTAATCAAGTTTGATCCCCCTCCTTCCCTTTTATCTAAACAGACTGGCCTAGGAAAATATTTTTCCCTCAAACTTAAATGGGAACCAGCTCAGTCAGACTGACACCTAATGGAAAGTTTCATAAAATAATTTTGCAGAAGAAAGAAAGCAATGAAGTATTTAATCCACTTGAACCAAGGAAATCCAAACGCTTTCGGTTGACCATGAGTCGAGTTCTTTCTTACATTTCAACAGCAGCTTTTAGAATCATTCCAGTCTAAGAGTTATGATTATCCATTTATGAAGGAAAAAGTGCCAGTGGCAAAGAACTGAATGTAACAGTTTCTTCTTTTTTCCCAAAAGTTCTTTCTTTTCCTCTTACCCAAAGCCAGAGTATTGCATCTGCCAATTCCCATAAACCCCATTTCCAGAACTCACGCTTCCTTTCTGGCTCTCAGGCCTTGCACATTTATTATGTAGCCAATGAGTTCGGCTTTTCATATATCACCTAGGGACTAGATCATGTAGTTTCTCTATCCTTCCTAGTTTCCCAGTAAAAACGATGTCATAAAGTAGCCATGGCATTTTGCTAAGGAAGAGACAAGCCCAAGATTGGTAAGCCCTTAATCACCAACTGGTGGATCCCAAGAGAAAGAGGGTAGGTGATTCGTGTACCAGGGGAGGGAAAAAGAGCAGTAGTTACACTCTGCTGATAGTGATAGGATAGGGATTTCAGAGATAGCATCTGTGTTTTCTTTATTATTTCAACTACTCTTAATATGGACCGCGCCCCAGGGAACTTCCGAGAAGAGCCCCACCCATCTTCTCTGCAGGCAGTCTTCCCAGAGAGCAAAAGCTTAGGTTGTAGAGGAGGTAATTTGGGGATCAGACTAGGAGGTGGGTGCGTGGGAGTAGGGATGGAGGAGGAGGATCCAGTACCCCTCACTAGGAATAGTAAGTACTGGAAGGAAGACAGGCTGAACTCTACAGGGGAAGGCTTCTGAGAGTGCGCCTGCCTCCTTGGAGGCGTCTCTAGGTTCCGTACCACTCTCTTGGGCGAGAACCAAGTGGGGCAGAAGCATTTTGAGCCCAGGAAAGGCTAGTTGTCCAATGGGAGAAAGTGTCAGGGGCTCAGCTCAACTCAGGGTTGGTCCCAGAGCGCCGCGATTCTGCTCCCGCAGCTCGCACTTCTCAAGGGTGGTCTTCGAGGCCAGGATACAACCAAAGGCCACCGCGTATTCCTAAGGTACCAAGCGGTCCCTGCCACGCCTGGTGCCATCTTCTGGGCTCATGGTACATCTGGTCCCCTGCGCTTCTCTCCTCCCTCGTTTGAATCGCCCCCACCAGGCAGGCCCTAGCGCTTCTGGAGAGGGACGGGCCAGTGGCAGCGCTGTGAGGTCCGCTCCAGGAGAGCCGAGAGCGCGGTGCTCAGCCCGCACGGTCCACCGTGGAACTCTTCCAGCTCCATCTTGGGCATCTCCACTCCTTCCTGGTCTGACTGTTGGAGGGTCGGCGGCCTTGGTGTTTTTATCATCCATTACTATTTGAAACAAACAACTGCAAGTAGAAGGAGGCAGAGGCTCGCTTGCTTTGCTGCAGACCTGAGAAAGGAAACGTGCCTTGGGCTTGTGGGTGGTTGAGCTTCATCCAAACCGCCAAGCCTGGGAAATCTTAGCGCCGAAGAGGTGTCCCAAAGAGAGCGGATGTCTGAACCGCGACGGCCTGCCCCCAACTGATTTGAAGAAGGTTCCAGTTCTGTGCCACACCGCAACCAATCCGGTTCCCATCCTGTTTCTCCACCCCTTCGTGGAGAAGTCGAAAAGAAAATATGGGTTCCTGAGAGATCGGCCACACTTCCGATCGGAAAGTTCCTCGGGGACCAAGTCCCCGGTCCCTGGTCCCTCCCCAGCCCGGGCCTGCCCGCCTGAGTGCGGAGTGGCACGGCCCGGGGTGGGGCTCCGGCACCGCCCCTGGGCCCGCGCTGGGCGAAGTCAGGAGCCTCGGCCGCCGGCGGGGCCCCTGCGCCCGCGGACACGCCCTTTCTGCGGAGGCAGCCCCCTGCGACCCTCTCGGCCGCGCCCCAGCTCCTCCCCGGAGAAGTCGCCAAACTGCGGGCGGCCTTTCAGTCCTTCCCAACTTTAGCGACTCGCCTTGCCTCGCCCGTGCCTCTCCCGCCAGTCGCACGCCACCGGGGAGAAGGCTACCTGGAGGGGACGCGCCAATGTCCCGTGGGCTCCCGCTGGACCGACCCCCTATCTGGCTGCCCCTCCCCTCCGCTCCCCTCCGCCTCGCCCCCGCCCCTCTGCACGCACCCACTCTAAAGCCCCAGAAGACCCCGCCGGTCACCGGAGCGGTGGCGCACAGAGCCTTTCTCCTGGACGGGCCTCCCAATCACCTAAAACGTGACCCAGAGCGAAAACACGCGAGGAAAGACAAAGATTTTAAAAAGTGCTACCTTGGTAACGACGGACGTTTAGAGGCCAGCTGGTGGCCTGGGAGGGGTGGGCGCTGCCCGCCTGCGGCTGGAACTCTCCTCGACTACGCGTATTCTTAAGCAATAACAACGTAATCCGTATTATCCACCCAAGAATACCCGTCACCGAAGAGAGTCAGAGGACCAAGCTGCTGCTGCCGCCGCTGTCGCTGCTGCTGCTGCTGCTGCCGCCGCCGCCGCCACCAGAACTCCTGCTGCTGAGCCCGCCCCTGGCTGGGGCTGGGCTGAGCTTGACCGGGACCATAAATCCATAACTCGATTTCCCTAAAGAAAGATCCAAAGCTGTGCTCGGCTGCTTCCTGCCCAAATCCAAATGGCTGCTCTATTTCCAATCCTGAAAGACAAATCACAAAACCAAGCACTTAACACAGATGGAGAAGAGAGGTGCTCTCTTCCCAGTGAGGAGAGGATGTGGGCAGGCTCTTTGGGCACGGGGTGGGAATGTCGAGCAATTTTCAGTCTACCTGGTGCTTTCCAGTGCCTCTGCCTTCCGCTGGACTTGCTCTGCATCGAACCCCCGCTGGGTTCAGCCAGGCCACTCCAGGCGCTTTGATTGAGCGTCATGGCACGGAGGGAGCCCTGTGAAAGACATGCATAGTTAACCACACAAATATTACAAATGTATTTGCCTAGATGGCTTTAGGAAAGAGCGGGGCTCAAATAAAGATAGGGTCATGCATGGGTGAAATTTCCAGAAGTGTGCTTTGGACATGTATTTTCTCAAGCCCAAGATCACAGAAAATAAACACTCATTCAATTTACTACTTGAAATCAAATACTTATAGATCTACACGAATAGGCATCTTGCCTTTGAAAGCCTTAGAGCTATACAACATAATGATTTTTTAAAGAAAGGGGGTAGGGAGCTTCAAAGTACAAAATAATTAAGCTCATTTTCTATAGTATCAGAACTCACTGAGTGGACGAGCTGGTTGAGTTCTTAGGATTTAGGAATCGTTTTGTAGTAGCATACTGGGGGAGTCCACAGCCCACCTTTTAAATATATACTGTAAATGAACGTCTGTGCAGCTGATGTGAACACCTCTACAGACAAACCTTTGAAGCTCTAGCTTCATAAAACATATTCCAAGAAGCAAAGGGAACAACCCAAACTCATTTGCAAAGTGACTGTGATTTTGGCTTTTAGAGAGAATACTGTGATTCTCTGATGATCAATATGGCTCTTACTGGAAAAGCTTTGTCTTAAGACCCTGCAGTGGATATTCTGATAATAAGGGTTTATTGTCCACTAAATGAGATGGACAATTGCAATGTCACTACTCAAGATATTTTGTAGCTCCATTAGAAAGTTCTCAATTTGCTTTCCCCTTTACTCTTAAATACATAGAAGTACATCCATGTGAGTGGAATTGGGAGGGGATAAGGGAACATGGCAATAGGCATTATGATTCTTCAAATTATGTAAGTGCAAATAGCTCTTCATAAAGGAGTAATTATATAACAGAATCTCTCCCACTACCACAAGTCATCTCGAACTGACCTGGCTGCAATGCAAGGCACTTGGGTAGTTCTCGCTCTTATTATTTTTCAATGTAACACTTCTCCAGGCACAGCAAGCCATCATGTTCCTGACCAGTTACTTACAAATGGAAAAATCAACATGAATTCTTTTTTCTAGGGTTTATAATATTTGACCTTTGATGCTTAAAATAACCTAAAAGAAAAACAATGCTACCCAATTACTACCACGTTTTACACTATTTTCAGACAATTCTTAAGTACACCTTTTACTAAAGGACAGATGTCAATTAAACAAATTAATAAGCACTTGTTCTACCATTACCTAACATAGCTTTGAAGTGGAGCTTTTCTCTGGTGCTACAACCAACAACACAGAGAGCTGACAGGTTCCCTTCAGCTTGAACTCCTAGAAACAAAAGCCCTTAGGGAAAGTAATGCCATAGTCTACAGGCAAAGTATGCATTTCCTCCTAAACTCTGCCATTTAAATCTCAACTAGCATTAAAAAGAAAAGAAGAAACACATACATAGATTTTGATCTAGCAAATGAAATAGTCCTTTTCAATTGAAAAGGAGAGTCAAGACAAATATGTGTATATGTCTGTGTATTTACACACACACACACACACACACACCATACACAGCAATACACGAGGCATAGGAATCATAGCATAAATACACAGCTTTCCGAGTAATCACCTTAGTTTTGATTCCTCACGATTGAAATAAAACATACCACACATACACAACACACATACACAACACACACACTAACAGATTTTCACGCTTTAAGAAACTATAACCACGCAGTTTAGATGCTTTCTCTCTATTCACGTAGTAGTGCCAGTCAGACATTTCCCTACCTACTCAAATGTTCCACCAGCTTCAGCACCTGGACGAGTGGACAGCTCAGCCCGGGCAGACTCCCGGCAGCACTCGCAGCAGAACTGACGCTCTGAGCTCTAACCAAAGCTTTCTCGTGCTTCAGTGGGGCAGCCTGACTTACGAGAACACCATTTCCTACGAGACCACTGCCGCTGGGTGCATATTCAATTCAAACCTCCTTAAGCTGTCGGATCTCCCCCACCCATCCTCCTTCCCTCCCCCCTTCTCCACCTTCTACACACACACACACACACACACACACACACACACACACACACACACACACACACACACACACACACCAGCAAAGGGAAAAAGCCCCAAATCATCAAGGCGTCTGTTGATCAACTTACACTTTGCTTTTGAATATTTAGATACCGCTAGCGGAGCACTATCAGCCGAGGTTTACGTCCGCATTAAGTACCTTTGTTCATCGACTCCTGCAAGCCATGTTTATTAGAATCTACATTTCTCTCGAGCGCCAATAACTAGAGGTGTGTTTTGCAAGCAGGGGGTTTTCAGCACCTTTTGATCTCTCCAGGCCACCAAGACTGACTGCCAGTTCCCTCTACTTTCCCACCACGTCCCCAAGCTCCCACACCCATCCCAGTCAAAAGCTTGGTAATTTGCAGCCAAATATACATAAAGGAACGCGACAAAGCAATCAGTTTGAGAAAATAAGCCAATTAAGCTACAGCAGAAATCTCTCTCTCTCTCTCTCTCTCTCTCTCTCTCTCTCTCTCTCTCTCTCTCTTTCTCCAAAGCTCCCTCCCTCTCCCTCTCGCTTCCCTCTCAAGTAGACCGGGAAACATCACTGGAGAGGGAAAAATCGGAAGGAAGGTGGCCGTGGATTCCCACATTCAAGCGTAAAAGACTATACACATCTTTACTGAATAATACTCTGGTTCCCAGACAAAAAAAGAAACACGTTTATCGATGTAAACAGTCCCTTTCTTTCACATAGCCTACATCTTTTACATTTGCTGAGATTTGTCTTGCGGTAGAGCAAAGTAACTGTCACAAATCCATCTCGATTGAAGTGCTTACCCTCTAAATCCAGGTTTCAGCGGAACTCCAACTATGTGTAGAAGCCGGAGGAGAGTCATCTGCTGTTCCATGAGGCAGGCTCTGGGCAGTGGGAGATGCTTTCCTCCGACTGCCGGGGTACAGTGTTAACAAGCCCTGGGAAGGGACCTCGGTGCCTCGCGCTGGCTGTGCCCCCAGTGCCTTCGCGTGGTGGCGGCTTGCTCTTGCTTCGGAGGAGTCCCAGGCGATAGCCTTCAGCTGATGCGAGCTTCCAGAAAGGAGTGGGGAAGGGAGGGGAAAAAATCATCTAATGTAATCAAATCGATCTGATCTACACCATCTGTCGCCTGCCACTATACACAAACGTTAAAATAGGAAAACGGAAAACACTGACAGCCCGAGAGGTTTGGTCTGCAAAGAGTTCATTTTTAGCAGAGTATAATTGGGTACGGTCGGCGTACAGTTACAACGGCTGCTGTTAACCATCTAGTAGTGTATCCCAAACATGCTAATGGTGGATTAATTGAGGAAGATCTGACGTGCAAGCTTCATAGTCTCTTATTCATGACTTCCCAATGGGAAAGGACCAATGCCTTGTGGGACTATGGTAACATACAGTCAAAAAGCTGCTGGGAAAATGGCTGTGTGTTCACAGCACCTCTCTCTGATAACAAACATATGTCAACTAAAATGGTTTAGTAGAATGGGAAGGGGGTGTGGTGAATAAAATTTTCTATCCTGGAGTAAGCAATTTCTATCTTCTTTTCTTAAAGAAAAGCTAAAAAAATAGTTGCCATATCTTTATCATCCTAGGGAGGAGGGCAGGGAGAGGATGTTTAAAAGGGTTTTTGCTGTTGTTGTTGCTTTTTGTTTTTTAAATCAAGATCAAACTCTATCATATGAAATAAATATCTGCAGCAATTCATTAAAAATCCTATTTTTGTTTTTTTCCCTTACTGCAATCAAAGTAGATACATAGCATGTGCAGGCTGTAGAACCTCAGCCCAGTTAATCCCACCAGGGTTGACTCAAGGTTGTTTAATGCCACGTACACTTTGACTTCTTGAAATCAGGATGCCTTTTGGGCAAGGCATCCCATACCATTGAAAATTGATACAGTGGATGCTAAAGGTGATTGCAATGAGGAGGAGAAAAGGTTTTTTCATTAAAGTTTTATTTTTAATTCTACAATTACTCCCTCCAGTCCAAACACATTCTGATCCAATCCAGACTTTACTGATTAGTTGATGAGGATGTGTAGTACAAGCTCTGGGGCAGGGAGTGGAAACATAAAGGGGGAGAGGAAGTGAGTGTAAATAGCCAATACTCAATAAACTCTATGCCATCTGTAATTTAAAAATTATGGGGTTAAAAGATAGCTCGCTACTAATTACCACCACGATATTTCAGTATAAGACATTAAAAAATAATGATTTATATATATAAAGGGATTAGATGGCAAATACTACCCCCCGATCCTTGGGATTATACATTTTAACAAGTAATATGCTTCTTATCTGTGTATGCAACATTTTTTATTATCTAAATTGAAATATTTCACATTTCTTCAGGTTGTGTCATCCACTTGAACATTAGAATTGTTTATTTTGATTCTGCTACCCTTTTTGGATAACATAAATTACATAAATTCTACAGTAAACAATTAGTGTTTAGGATAATTGTTGAAATAACTAAATGTGTCTCCTGAAACTTTGGTAATCTCTTTAAGGAAAAAAACAAAACAACCCAACAAGAACCTTTAACAATTATGAATTAAATTAGCCTAAAAATATCGTCTGAAGACAAATCAAACAATTTACCTGGATCTTTTGTTTCAATATACATTAATTAAGCACTCTTTCCAACCTACACAGCATGCCAGGGTCAGCAGCTGAAATACATGTCTAATAGCTCAGCAGCCTTTGTTGTCATTCGTGTCAAGCTATTGCCCCCTGCAGGTTAGGCTGAAAGTACACCCAAGAGCTGGCCAGGGCCTCAGCACATTTATGACAGTCACGGGAATCTCTCCCAATATTTAAACAGAGTAAACTTTAAAAATTGTTTTCATTAGGGGTTAAACTGTTTATTTAGCGATGGCTAGTAATGTCCGAAAAATGAACTTGAAAGGTAAATGCTTTCAATCTTCCAAGAACTTTGCTAAGAGGTCAAGTAACCCGTGCGCTTTTTGTAACGCACACACTCTTTGAGGCGCTTACTGTAGTTTTCGTCATCTTGCCTCATCCTCATTTGTGCAAGATCCAACCGCACTCAGAGAGAGTCCAATTTTGTTGTATTTGAATTATGATTTCTTAATAATAAAGTAATAATCCTGGGCAATTTGCTACTTGATGTCAGTGTGCTCTTGGAAGACTCAGTGAAGTGCATTCAAATCACACTCTTTCAGATTCTCCTTACTGGTTGATGGGGACAATTACACTGTTGGGTTTTTTTCCCCCTGATTATAAAACGAAACATTATTTCAGGCCCCATACTCCTGTCATCCCATCATCCTTTCCCACAATCAACTTTTCCCCAAAAAGGCACCTTGCAAAAGGGAAGTAATTTATTGCTGACAGAGTAGAAACTAAATCCTATAAACTTTTCTGCAGCACGGCAAAGTCAAGCAGGCCTGTGGGATAATTTCTAAAGGGTTGTGAGAAGATTCATTTATATTTTGGAAGTCTATGATGTGACTCTTCATATTGAGGTGGTGAAAATCTGAAATGGAATTAATTATTAAAATATACACTCAATTGAGCAGTGGACCTTCATTAAGCATAATAGCCTCAACTGATAACGAATTGCCAATGGATACAACTTTGGTTCAGTTGAATGGATTAGAAATGAATTTACAACATTATGTGGCAGTCGCTAGAAACCAGAGACACCTTTTCTATCCTAAAGCTACTTTGCAATACCCACGAAGGACATTGAGAAAAAAGGAAAACTGCAAGACTCAAGGCAAGGCCACTGATGCTTTCTCCAGAGTTTCCAGAATAGACACATGGGATAAAAATTTTTCAGTGACTCTGCCATCTTTTAAACAACACTAAAAGCAAGACAAACACATGACAACGACAAAACCCTGATGGCCTATCCTGTTTTATTATGTTTGCAAGTTTGTCATTATTAAATTTTAAAAGCACACTAGGTTGGGAAACTAAGATTGTTGCTTCTACAGTTCATGAACATTCTTGCTCCAAGCAAAGGCTTTGAGCCGGGCTGCTGGACACCTAATTGTACACATGCACTTTGGAGCCCAAATAGCAACTGGCTGCTTGTAGCTGACATTTTTCTTTGTCCTGGGTGGACATTTTCAAAGGGAAAAACAAAACAAAACACCTCTCCCTTCAAACTCATGTGACACACACACATATACATACAAAGGTACATTATGATTGAGCCAGAATTTGTCAACTATCTTGATACAAATATCTATCAAATGTCTCTGAACAGTTGATTTTCATTAGCATATCTTGAAAAGAAAAGAGAGAAAGTATCATTTGACCTGTGTGTGGGTCTGGGTCAAGGAAAATGGGAGTGTGTGTGTGCATCACAAAGCAACAGATTGCCAACAACTACTCTGAAAAATACAACTCCACCTCTTCCTATTAACGACTATTGTTACAAATGTTTCTAAAGGACCTGCAGAACTGGGTTCTAGAAATATTTGATGCTGCCTTGCTACAACTGGGTTATGGAAAACCTTACCTAAGAATTCAAAAATCACTTAATCCTTTTCATATGCATCCTGTGACTCAACTCAGTTTCCACTTGGTGGGATATGTGTGTGTGTGTGTGTGTGTGTGTGTGTGTGTGTGAGTTCATCTTGAAAGAGCTTATGTTTCCGGAGGTTTTCAAATGCAAACGACGTCAGAGTGGGAGTGGGGGTGTGTGGGTGTGAGTGGACTTGCAGGAGGGTGCTGTGGGCTGCGACTTTATACTGATCACATAAATTCAAGGCCATTGCTACCACTGCAGAGCAAAATAACTTGGGCATGACAGATGACTTAAAAGATTCCGTGTTTTCCTCAATCAGATCGAGGCAAACCAAAGGCAGGTCTCAGGACTTTGTTGAACGGAGATTGGGAGCCAGAGAGGACGTGAGGCCAGCTCAGGTAGGCAGACCTGGCGCAAGACTCTAATTTGGCTGAGTGAAGCGAGTAGGGCTCCTGGTATGGAGTCTGTGCCATCTCAGGGCAGACAGTTGCCCTGGGGTCTTTGAATTGGGTTGGCTCTCTTTGGAAGCCACTCCTTGTTGGGCGCATTCCCTCAGGTAACGCCCAGAGTGGGGCTCGTGCGGTTCGACTCCAGTTTCAGGCTCTGCCACCCGTCCGCGCTGGGAGAGGGGGGATAGACGCGAAGCAAAGGAGTGGCTGCCCCGGGAGGTCGTGGCCTCTCCCCGAGCGCCTGCTCTTTGCAGCCCCAGGAGCGCCAGCGGCGGGTCTCCGGGCGCGCCCGACTGCGCGCGCACGCCAGGCTTCTGGGCGCCCCGCCCGCGGCCCCGCTCGCCCCGGGACGCGCTCTGGGGGCCGGCGGGCCGCGGGAGCCCGCGCCGGGCACAGCCGGTCTGCGCGCCAGGTCCGAGCCCGGCCGCGCCGCGGGACCTGGGGGGCAGGGCAGGGCGGAAGTTCGGGCCCGCTGCCGAACACGTCGGGCCCTTCCAGGAGTTGGCGAGTCGAGGAAGTTTTAGGACGACTCGGCGAGCTTTCGGCGACAGCCACCGCGCGGTTCTCCCCGGGGCTCTGCGGGGCCCGGGCCGCTTCCGCCCTCTCGGGCTGCCCGCCCCTCCCGCGTGGCCGCGGCGCCGGCGGAGCCCGCGGAAGCGCCGCTCTCGGCGGAGCGCAGGAGCCCCCTGCTGGCCAGACGCGGCAGCGCGGGGCCCTCTCCGCGTGCCCGGCCCGGGCCCGTGGGCGCGGCCTGGCGGGACCTGCCGCCACCCGCGGGCACCCCGGCGCTGGGCGCGTGCGCCAGGAAACCGCCTGCAGCCCCAGCGCACCACAGAGGCCCCGGCCCACTCGCGCCTCGTCGACGCTCAGGTAAGTGGGAGTGTTTGGCCCCTTTCTGACCCTCGCGGGGTGCTGGCCGTCGCCAGCTGGAAGGGACAAAGCCGCCCACGCCCACGCCCACCCACGAGGAGAAAAAAAAGCCACGGCTGCTTCGAAAACACGTTTGCAAGCATTGACATCACACTCACACAGGCCACTCACAAACCAACCCACACTTACCAGCTCCGGGGAAGAGGTCTACTGGTGTGCATCTTCCGGAAGCATTGGATGAGTTGTTGAAGGCACTGGTTGCTCGTGGTGCGGAAGGTAGGGCGCGGCAGCGGTGGTCCTTCTGTGGACCGGAAGAAGGGTTGCCCGCGCTGCACCCTGGGCCTCCAGGTACCTGCAGGCGCGGGCCTGGGCCTGGGTGCCCAAGGGTCCATCTTCACCCTCTGCAGTGGAGAGAGCGATCCAGCTGCTTCTGGCCGCTGTCCCATGGCGTCCCTGTCCCCAACTGCTGAAGGGGTTGCTTTGATATCTAGACGATTCATGAGTTAGTTCTGGGTGGTGGTTTGAAATTAGTTTAACCTTGAAATAGGCTAGATGCTTGAGTGGCAGGTTTTCTGTCCTTAGGTAAAGGTTATTAGGAATCACAATGATTATTATTCAGGCAACCTTGAATTACAGATGGGCATGGTATCTTATTATTGGGACTTCCATTAATGTCTCTTGCCTCTGGATATTTACTGCCTTTGAAGAAGAACAATAGTTAATTTTTTCTTCTTCATAAACTTAGGTAAACGATAAGAATAGATCCAGGAAGGGATCATGCTATGTATTTCTACTTTCTTCGCACACTTCTGGGAAAAGAAATGAAAAGGTGAACTGAAACCAGAGTTGCGCTAGACAAGGTTTTAAAATGTCCATACTTAAAATGGTGTCGTTCCTGATGATTGACAGACTCCTGAAGGGAAGAAGATGGGCTGATGTAAGGCGACTTCGGTAAGGTTATGGGAAGCTTCCATTGTCGTTCAGTCCCATGAACGTTGGGAGGCTCCCTCATAGGTGAACAGCGCTGCTATCTCTCATTTATTCCCTCTAGGCCAGGTCCTTTGAAGAGGTCAGAGAGCTGTATTTCCTTGGAGGAGAGGAATAACAATTAAAAGAGTAATAAAAGCACACATTGAGTGTTTGCTCGCAGCCAGGTGTTACGCTGTCACCTTTACCGGCATTAGCTCTTTAAATTCCCAAGGCATTCCTATATACTAGGTACTATTATAGTGTTCTGCCTTACAGAAAAGGAAATGAAGGATTGGAGAGGTTGATGTACTTGCCCAAGTTGGCAACAGCTGGTAAGCCGAAGAGCAAGTGCCCGAGAGCAGCAGGGGAAGAGTCATTGTGAGAATGCTTGCTTCCTGTATTGAATTCATAATAAACTAAACTGATATATCATGTATGAGTCTTAGTCCACCATAGAAAGCAAGACAAAAAATCTGGAAAGGCAAGATTTGACAAAATGCAACTATTTGCTGTGTGAAATGCCTGTTGTCAATTCCCTATCCCCAGTGCACAGATGAGACAACGGAATGAATTAACTCAGCTATTACAGGAAGGAGCGTTAACAAAACCAACTAAACAGGCTGCCATCTCTCTAGTAAATTCTGACTCTTGGAGACACTATTATTTGGGGCTTCTGAAATGGTAAATCTGTAGGAGAGCAGACAGTCTTTCTCTGGTGCAGTGACTAGTGGGCTTACTGGCTGACCTTGCAGTTAGCATTCCAGTCTCTAACCCGTATCGCCTCCAGGGCTTTGTAGTAGGGCCATCGCCAGGTCCGCAAACCAGATTTTCTGATTCTGATTTTTCTGTCCCTTTGTCATAACTGCACTGGCCAAAGCAAATGAGATCCTTGGTTTTATTTATTTCCCCCCAAAATGCTAAACAGTAAATTCTAAGCATCTCAGTGCCTTTATTTTTCTATGAAGAAGCTTTCTTTCATCATGATTGTGTTTCATATTGAGAGAATGTGAATGTTGAAATAGTGCTGGTCTCTGTGGTATAATAAATGAAAATTAAAAATTAAATTAAAAAATTAAAAATTAAATTAAAAAATTAAATGACACAAAAATGGCAAATCATCACATCCTCTCTCCCTGAAAGCAGAGCAGTTGAAATGTATCTGAAAGATACCTCACTACAATTTTAGTCTTATCTCCCCTCCAAAAACTCACCCTACGTTTCCAAGTAAGTCATTCCACATTACTTGTATATTGGCTTTTGTTCACAAAGTAGTTTAATCCTAACAGGTCTTTGCTGCTTTTCATATCCATTCATATGCTTTTTTTCTTTGCACCGATGAATGGTTAGAGTAAAATATGTCAAGCCAAATGTCTAGAGTGACCTTTATTATTCAGAAAAACACCCTCAAAAACCCAATATTACTTGGCTTTTTGACAGGTATCCATATTTTAGCCCACATTTACACTTCGAAGTATATTACGTAGAACTAATTTACTTTGCTTTGTAAAGTTAGCTCAAGACCATAATCTGCTTTATGAAATAATCTAAGGGTTCTTCCATGTTCAGTAGGGCTCAGAATAGCAGGGAGGGGGGAAGCCAGATGAACTGCCTTAAGTCACTGATTGGACTTTAGCCCATACATCTCAGCTTTCTCAATCATTTGTGTGCAAATTATTTGGCCACATGGCCTCCTGTCATGTTGGGAATCTGTGATGTTTCCAATGGTTAATTAAGTTGGATATGATTGTTAATGTCAAGTTGGGATTTTTCTCCCTTCTCTTCTCATTAAAACTTGAATTATCAATATCCGTTTGGAATTATTATCATATAATGAAGCTTGTTTCTCTGTGTGAATTTATATCAAAAATGCGGGTACAGATTTTGACCTAAAGTAGCATTTTGAAATTACTGAGTTTAACTCTTGTATTTTGGTGATGACTAAATTAATGTTCCAAGAGATAAGGTATAATTATCAAGGTCACCAAGCTAGTTTCGGGGAAGAATGAGAGCCAGAGCACAGAGGATTCTCTTCAGTCTCCAAGACCAATGCGTGCATTTTCCAGTGCCATGTTCCTTCTTATCTAGGTGTTCATCACTAGTTATTGAGTGGATGTCCATGTGCTTCAGAGCCCTGGTTGATACAAAAACTTTGCAGCCTCCCCCCCCCTCCCTGCAGAGCTCTGTGAGAGAGATAACAGCCTTGGAAACCCAATGGGGCAGTTTCCTGCCCTGTAGGGTCTCTGTGAATCAGAATCAACACAGCATCAACTGACTTGGGTTACCTGGCAACTTGGAAGCAGGTCTTCAACAAAATGCAAAATAAAGTATTCAAGAAAAAGCCTCTAATTGGTTAAAAATTTATATTCTGATGGTGGTCGTTGTTAGATGCTGTTGAATCACTTCTAACTCATAGCAACCGTGTGCACAAAAGCATGGGACTGTCTAGTCTGTTCAGTGCCCACAATCACGCCTCGCTGTCTTTGAGCACATGCTTGTAGCCATGGTGTCATTCCTTCTCCTCAGGGCGGAGTTCTTCTTTTTCACTGATCATTTGCATGACTGTGGGGGGAGGTCAGACACTCACAGCCATCCTCCCAGTTGCCAGACTGCAGGGGGCCCTACTCCCTGCTGTTAAAGACAATGGATGCCTGAGGACATCTATTTAGTTCCAGAAGGTGGGGTTTACACCCTACTCATAATGGTTCCTATGGAGATCTAGGGAATAGGTCAAAGTTAAGCCTCCATCCTAAACCTAGGATCTGCCCATCTTGTCACATGTATAACCCCAATCCCTCCCCTTCCTATTGCGTGTATATCCCCTGGACCATCCCCCTCTCATTTATTGTATTACCCATAGGACAGCCCCTTCCAGTGACGTATGTCCTCACTTGTAATTAGGGGGCTTGCACATCCCCAGAGAATATAAAAGGCCTGGGCTAGCATTAAATCTCTCTCTCTCTTTCCATGTGAACCATCTAGTGGGGCTGAGGTGAGCATGCTGCCTTGAAATGTGTCTGACTCCATTTATTTCAATACTTCACTTCTATCTCTCATGCTCTCTATAACTTTACTATGATCTTTACTTATTATCGCTGTACAATTGTGCCTATTGGCCCCTTAATGATGTGTTAGGGGCTGGCTTCCCCTGACACATGACCAAACATAACGTCCTTCTCCAGGGGCTAGTCCCCGATAATATGTGAAATTACATGAAAGGAAGTCTCACTATCTTTGTTTCTAAAGAGCATTCTTGGTATACCTCTTCCAAGACAGAATTGTTTATTTCTCTGGAAGAGCATGGTGTGTTCAGTATCCCTCACCAACCCCATAATTAACATGTGTCAACTTTCCTTCAGTCTTCCTCATGCATTGTCAAACTTCGACTGACTCCTGGGCTTGGGTAAAGCCCTTCAGTCCTCAAGGTGACGCCTGTGGTTTTCAACACTTGGAAGAAACGTTTTGTAGCAGATTTGCCCAGTGCAATATGCTGTTCAGTTTCTTGACTGCTGCTTGTACGGACATGGATTGTAGATCCAAGTAAAAGGGAATTCTTGACAGCTCGCATCTTTTCTCTTTACCATGAGGTCGCTTATTGGTCTAGTTGTGAGGATTTTTGTTTTCTTTATATTGGGATGCAATCCATACTTTAAGGCGGTAGTCGTTGACTGGTATAAGTAGGTGCTTCAAGTCTTCTTCACTTTCAGCATGCAGGGTTGCATCATCTGAATATCTCAGGTTGTTAATGGGCCTTCCTCTAATCTTCATACTGTGTTTTCATTCATATAGTCTAGCTCCTTGGATTATTTGCTCAGATAAAGAAATAAGAAAGAGATCATTGAATGTCTATGGGGAAAGTAAACCTCGCCTAATTTTAAACTATGCAGTTGCCTCTTACTTTGTTATAATGGCTATCTCTTGGTCTAAATGCACAAGTTGCACATAAGCATAACTTAGTGTCTGGAATTCCATCCTTTGCTGTAGTATCGATAATTTGTATGATCCACATATTCAAATGCCTTCTTTCTAGAATTATCCACTTTCATTCAAGATCCATCTGACACCAGCAGTGCTACTGCTTCTGTGCCTTTTGCTGACCCTGACTTGACTTTCCGGCAGTATCTCATCAATACACTGCTGCAGCTGCTTAAAAATTATTTTCAACAACATTTACTGGTACATAATATTAATGATACTATTCAGTAATTTTTGTGTTCTGGCGGATTGCTTTTCTTTAGAATGGACACTAAAATGGATTTAATTGTGCCAAAGAAACTTGGAAAACAGGTACTTGGACAACTCAGTGGGAGAGATCTCTATTTCTGTCAAGTCTCGTGATAAAGCAGGACAAAATCAGAAGCCAGTTCTAACAGGGTTTATAAAGAAGACATTTTCCTTAATAAAATAATACCTCTCTTGTATTATACCCAAGGTAGACATAAACACGATGGACTTCTTCCGCATGTCCTGTTAAAGAAACCTTGGAAGCGTAATACTAAATAATGAAATTACTCGTGGAAAATTAGACACAGGCATAGCAAATCTTGACCATGTAAGTATAGTTCTCTCAATGTATGGGTATGAAAATCACATGTAACTCTCAGAATTTCTCTGTGAATGTAGAATTCAATGCCTATGAGAACCCATACACTTGCTTCGAAGTGAAGAGAGAGAAAGAGATAATAAAGAGATATCCAAGAGGAAAAATTCAACAAAATGATGTTAAAAAATAGCAAAATTTCCAAGGTATAGTAGTACATGAGTTGAAGGGCTTAAAAAAAACATTCAATAGGGAATTTAAAACAGAAGCCTTGTGGTCTATTATAATACATTTTGCTAATAGATTAAAATCCTGCTTTAGATTAAGCTGCCACTCCCCACCCCCACTCCTACCCAACGGCACACACACACACACACACACACCGTTTAAAATCCTTCATTTAAATATGGTGAGATTTCACCAGAAGGAAACCCCATTAAGGACTTTACCTTCAGTACACCTATTGCAGAGTAAAGGAACTGAAATAGGTTGGATTTAAGGCCGAAGCTCCCTCCTGTGAGAAGATTGCTTTCCAAGGTCCTGACTGGAATTTGTATCAGATCTGTTGCTTTTGATGTTGTCCAACAATTGGCAACTAAAGATTATCACGTATTTCTTATTTCCATACTTTTTTGGCTCTTTAGGTCACACCATGGTCCTATGTACATAGTTTTGCCTTAGTGGATGAGCATTATTGAAATTTTTGCCTGTGGTCAACCCTCATTGTCTTCTTAAACAGTGTTCAATCACTTAAGTTTTTAATCTGTATAAGTGAACATTCTTTATATTTTATGTAAAATGCTTTCTTTTATATTTTCCTTTTCTCAATAATATTTAAATTCTATACCGGTGTCTAAATTAATAATACGATTAGAATGACCAAGTGTCCCATGGAGGTTATGTCTTATTTCCCAATTAACTGGTAATGCTGCCCCTAAAGTTGACCATATATATATATAATCTGTAGACATTTACGAATGGATTTTATGCTTAATTATAAGCTATAGTCTAAGATATATTAGTTTTTATAATGTGGCCCCGCTTGATACTGATCCTCATAAAGTGATCACTGAAAATATGTGTGCAATAGCAAGATGTGGAGAAGAAATCAGATGGTGCTCATTTTTCAGGAAGGTTAATGTCTGGTGTCTTAAAGACTTGTTTCAAAAGAAGCCTGCACAGAGGAAGCATACCAGCCAGAGTGATCAAAGGATTATGAATAATAAAAGCCATCACCACATGTGGAAGACTGTTTTAGAGCTTAAAATCTGAGCACTCGCTTTGCAGCAGGCTGTGTGTTATCCCAAAATCTATTTAAAGAACTCCGACATAGGTTAAATCTCCACTGAATTCCCTCAGTCGACTGACCAAGGATTTGCATAGTCTTGTCCTCAGACAGAATGCATTGCAGAGTGGATTACTGCAGATATAGTTAAGTTAAAATTGAACAATTTACTATTTTTTGAAAAAAATTTTAATTTCCTGTCATTTTTATTATTTTATGTTTTTTTATGATTGAGGCTTTTCTGTATTTTATTTTTTGTTGCTGAGGTCTTTATTGTATGATCTTCTTTATATGAAATTCAGGATAGGTAAATTTATACAGACAGTAACTAGATTAATAGTTTTTTTAGGGTATGGCAGAGGAGTTTGTAGGGAAATGGCGAGTTAATAGTAATGGATATAAGAGTGAAGAAACGTTCTAAGATTGATTGTTGGGATGAATGTACAACTCTATAATATAATTAATCCATTGAATTGTATGGTACCTGAATTATATGTCAATAAAAATGTAAGAAATATAAATATTGTGTGATTTATTCAAAAAAGCTATTTTCAGAATATAAAACTAGTCATTGCAAACAAACATACATATGCATTCAACTCTAAAGATGACCAGCTGATGAATATGTGATACTGTCCTAGACCCCTTCCTCTCTGAGGGTGCTTCTGCCGTACGAATACTAACCTGCAAAGTAGGGACAACAAGGACCCAAGGGCAATGGTCTCATAGACACAGTTACATCCAGTGAGGGGCACTTTGTTTTTCAGCATGGCTGTACTTGACGTGGTACTGTAATGAAACTTCCTCTTGACAGTTTATGAGATATGTGCTTCGTCTGATGTTATGAGTGAATTGTTGACTTAATCCATTGAACTTTTTATATATTTCCTGCAAATATCTCTGCATTTTTTCTTTTCTTAGTTCCAAAAGAGGCATAATAAACTAGGAACCAAACCTACAATTATCAAGTTAAATCCAATTCCTGGCATCCCTATAGAACACAGTAGAACTGTCCTGTAAGGTCTCTCAGGCTGCACATTTTTATAAGTGCAGACTGCTTCCTCTTACAGTCACAGAGTAGAAGGTGGGTTCAAGCATTTTGACTATTGTCCCACCAGAATTTCAGACTACCATACTAGTTTGGAGGTTACCATTTATTCCCCCAGGAACAAACCCACTGAACCAGGAATAAAGCAAGCACGAATTGAGATTTCAGTGCGTTAGGTGACAGCTGAAGTGTTGGAGAGGCAGAAAGTCCAGACGTGGGGAGAAGGGGAGCACGGGTGGCCCAAGAGCTTGGAGAACATGCCCACTAGTGTTCAGTGTTGGGAGCATAATCTCCTTTCAGCCATTCGGGGTCTGAACTGGGTAACACACCTCACAGAAGGCCAGAAAAGAAATTCAAAGCAGGAATCTGTAGCCTGATTGTTTGAGGTGGTTCACACTGGATTGTGGGAGCTCATGAGCCACATATTCTGGAAGAGGTGACGAGGTGGAGAGAGTGCTGTTTCATCTCCCTGGGGCCAAGGAGGATGGATAGGCAGGAGGACTGGGAGGAGCAGCGAGAGTAGCAGAGGAAGTAATAATATTAGACTGACAGGTGACAAAGAAAGACATAACCCAGAGTGGGAAAAGCATGGGTGAGCCTGTGTAAGAGCATACATCTTTGCAACAGAAAAATCTAACCTCACCACTTACATGAGCAGCTGCGATCAGTTAAACCTCCCCTTCTAGGCATACATAATGAGTTCTAGAGATTAAGCCCGGGGTCCTCAAACTTTTAAACAGGGGGCCAGTTCAATGCCCCTCAGACCTATTGGAGGGCCGGACTATAGTTTAAAAAAAAAACTATGAACAAATTCATATGAACACTGCACATATCTTATTTTGAAGTAAAAAACAAAACAAACAAATTGGGGCAAAAACACCTGGCAGGCCAGATAAATGTCCTTGGTGGGCCGCATGTGGCCTGCGGGCTGTAGCTTGAGGACCCCTAAATCAGCACTGAACAAAAGTAAACAAGCTTAAGGATCAGAGTACCATCTTAGTTGTTCTCAGGCAAAATTTGCTGCTGTTGAGTTGATTCTACCCTGTAGTAATCCTGTGGAAACTTGTGAGGTTCCAGGGGGGTGAGCCTTTGTACTGGTGGTTTACTACATCTCTGTCCTGCAGAGCAGATCATGGTGTGGATTCCTGCTTGTTAGTTGTCATCCATGCTCTTGACTCTAGTGCTATCAGAGAATCCAATTGGAAACATTTTTCATAAAAAACAGAATACATAATTTAAAGTAAAAACCAGATAACAAAATGATTGACTTGAACAAAGACTAGTAAAACAGACAACACTGCAAGAGAAGAGGGACCAGTCCTAAGAAAAATAGGAAGAAGAGGAAATTTCTCCTCTGGCGGCCAAAGTGGAAGAACCTGCTCAGCATATCTCCAGTTGAAAGAAATGAAGAGAAAAACCAAGCCTCAAATTGAAAGAAGATAGTTTCTGGTGGTAAAATATTGAAAGATATAGGAAGTATCAAACAAAAATGGAACAAATACATAAAGTCATTGTACCAAAAAGAGTGGGTCAATTCTCAGTCATTTCAAGAGGTAGCACATGGGGAAGAACTGGTGGTATTGAAGGAAAAAATCCAATTTGCTGTGAAGGCATTTTTCAAAAACAGAGCTCCAGGAATTGATGAAGTACAGTATTAGGCCAGGTTGAGTAGAGAAACACATCCAGAGACACTCACATATGTGTAAGAGAGCACTTTATATCAAGAAGTAATATGTATCAATAAAACATCACAGTCCAACTCAAATCCACAAGTCCCTCTTCAGACTCATGAGCCATATGCAATGATGCAGACTTTAGGAATATCACCGGCCAGTGGGTAAAAAGTCTTGTGGATCCAATGGTGGTGGAAGCATCACAGGTTTTGCACAGGTATCAGTGTAGCTCCAGAGCATGAAGGTGAAGGCAAAGAGAGAGGAAGTTTCCAGGAGACACCATTAGGCTGTGACCTGATTAACAGGCTAGACTCTATCCCTACACTTGAAGTTGACATGAAATTATGTAACTACCACAACTACCAATTGAATTATTTCAGCATATTGATGAAACACTGGAAACATTCACTAGTCTACATCAAGAAATTTGTCAAACAGCTACCTGGCCAACTGACTGGAAGACATTCATATATTTTTCCATTCCAAAGAAAGGTGAATCAACGAAATATTGAAATTATCACATCATTATCACAATATCTCATACAAGTAATATTTTGCTGAAGATCATTTTGAAATGGTTATAACAGTACATAGAGAGTTGCTAGAAATTCAAGGCAGAAAGGTAAATTCCGAAGAGGTTGAAGAATGAGGAATCTCATGGTTGATCTCAAATGGATCTTGACCAGAATCAGAGAATACCAAATGTATGCTTACTGTGTTTTATTGACTTGTAAAGACGTTTGGCTCCGTGAATCATAACAAACTATGGATAACAATGCCAAAAAGATGGGAATTCCAGAACACTTAATTGTGCTCATGTGAAACCTGCACATGAAAAAGTGCATCAGAATTGTTATTTCACCATACTTATTCAATCTGTATGCCGAGCAAATAAATCACGAAACTGGACTATAGGAAGAACAATGGGTCAATGCTACGATTCTAAGGTGTTTGATGTAACACAGATGGTAACCATTGGGAGGGTGGGAGGATCACCTAATATAAATATTTAAAAGGAAATTAGCAACAGCTTATCACAAGAAACTAGCCAAGCACAAACAAAAATCAGAAAAACATATGCAACACCAAAAAGAGAAGAAAGAAGAGTGATGTAGACACTTCATTTTCAGTAATAACCTTAGATGTAAGTGCTCCAAGCAAACACCCTATACAAAAAGTAGAGAGTAGCACAATAAATAAAAAATGCAGTCCATCCTTTTGCTGTCCACAAGGAACACACCTTAGAAAACTTAAATGAAAATCTATTTCAAGAGACTTAGAAAGAAATTTCATATGGTAAATGATCAATCCAGCAAGAAAGCATAATGATGATTAAATATATATGCATCTAATAGCAATACATCAAAATAAATGATAAGAAATGCTAACATGAAAGGAGAGATAGACAACTCTATAGTAATAATAGGAGACTAAACCACTACTTTCAATTATAGAGACAATATCTAAAAGGAAGATCTCTAAAGTCAATGAGAATTTAAATAAAACAATAAGTCAAATTGACCCTATTGGACATATAAAGAATACAGAGAATCACAACAACACACATTTCTTAAATAGAACGCATGCTAAAGTACAAAACACCTCTTAATATAAATCATATAAAGCACCTTCTTTAACCATAAAAATATGAAACTAAATCAATACAGGAAAAATAAACACATGGAAATGAATGATGCACTACTAAAACCTACTGGATTGTAGACAAACTCAAACATGAAAAAAAATCCTAGAATAATTGAAAACAATATAGATCAAAACTGTTAGGACACAGCAAAATCAATACTACAAATTTTATCATTATAATTATCAATTCCTGTATTAAAAGAAGAAATTTCCAAAGTAATTAATTTAAACTACCATATATACTCGAATATAAGCCGACCCGAGTATAAGCTGAGGTACCTAAATATTAACTGGGAAACAAAAAAAAAACTGATTGACTCAAGTATAAGCTTAAGGTGGGAAATGCAGAATGTGAATTAACACAGAGACCAGAGGGGAGAGATGGAGCCCAGCCACAGACACATCCTTACCATTTCAGCTGCTGGCGTAAGTGAATCACTGCAGGTGCTTCATAGGACGGCTCTGATTGGTTAGATGTGAGTAAACAAGCATTCAAAGCCCTGTGTATAAGCCAAACCCCAGTTTTTCAGCACACTTTTTGTGCTGAAAAACTCGGCTTATACACGAGTATATATGGTAACCATTTTAGAAAATAGGAAATGAAGAGTGGAAGAAGTCAAAATATACCAAAAAGCAAATGATAAAGATGGAAGGATGAATAAAAGCCAAACTTGGTTCTTTGAATAGACAAACCACTGGCTAGATTGACCAATAAATAAAAGAGAAGTTGCAAATAACCAAATTAAGAAATGGAATTGATGGTATTACCAGTGATCCAACAGAGAGAAATAAGATAAAAACTGATTACTACAATTATTGTACTTTGAGATAAACATAGATAAAATGGACGCATTTTTTGCAATGCATTCGTACTCAAACTAACACAAAAATAGAAAATCTAAACCAGCCCATTATAAAAAGAGATACTGAAGATTTCACAAGAAAAACTGTCAAAAAAAATAAACAAACAGAAAGAAAACCCAAACAAAACTCGACTTGATGACTACAGTGTGCAGAACTCTATAGTCAGAGAAGAGTTGACACCGAACCTACTCAATCTCCTTAGAGATCTCGAACTGTAGGAGAAGAAAAACACCTCTGAATTCTTTCTATGAAGCTGGCATGACTTTAAAGACAGATTGCCCTCCATGCACAGGTATGTGCAGCACAGTTATAAAATTGTCTTTGGTTTTGCAATGATAAATGAAAACATTAAAATTCTCCAATCGATCAAGGTATGAGAGGATTTTTTATGTTATCTTTTTTGTTGTTGTTTGTTTTGTTAAACAGCGAGGACAGAATCACTTACTAGAATATAAAGAGAAGGGCTGGGAGAGCATGCCACTAAGAGAGAAGTGTTTTCACAGAACCAGTGTTTTCTATCCCATCTCTACCTGATGTTGATCAAAACATACCATTTCAAATTTAGTTAAAAAACAAAAAATGCCGTATGTTGTGCACAATACCCCAGTTACTTGATGTGCAATAAAGAAATGGGAAGAGGAAATGAAAGAATAGAGAAAACTGTAGTTGTCAGGATGTGCTGGAACCCAATTGTGGCTTTCTAATTGAGAATGGATTCTTGGTCCGTAGCAACAGAGTTGTGGAGGAAGGCCTCCTGTCTGTGGCAGGAACGCATCTATCGTATCTTTGTCCTCCGTGCCCAACTGTGCAGGCATGTGTGTCTCATTGATTGGCTGCCCGTCAAGTTGGAATCTGATTTGCCTCATTGACAAACCCCGTGGTTCACAATAGGCTTTCTGTAGTTTTTGAAGTGGCGTTTGCCTCTTAATCTTAAAGTGCACCATGGAACCACCCTGCCCCGCCATCTTCAACTTAATACGACTCACCTTGTTCTCAGTCTGGCCTCCTTCCCTGGGTTTCGCGTCCAGGGCAAATGCTGGAGCCTTCTCAGCTGCCGCACCCGAAAAGAGGTACAAGGTCCACACCAAATGAGCTGACTTTAAACTTTGGATCATAAAGACTGTTACTCTTGGTGATGGAAAAAGGGAACCAAATGCAGCCGTAGTGAGCACACTACCAAAATAAAACGGAGTGAACACATAGAGAGCGTGGTACTCCTTTTTCAGTTTTCTAACTCTAGGTGTCTGCACATTTCTTTGTAATATTTTACTTTGTACTTTTGAGCTGCCTTTGGAAATTTTCTGTTCAGCTCTTTCAAGTCACCATTTCTTCCATTTGCCTTAGCTACTCCACGATTTAGAGCAGTGGCTTTCAACCTTCCTCATGCCACAACCCTTTCAGACAGTTCCTCATGTTGTGGTGACCCCCGACCATAACATGATTTTTGCTGCTACTTCATAACTAATTTTGCTACTATCATGAATCATAATGTAAACATCTGATATGCAGGATGTATTTTCATTGTTACAAATTGAATATAATCAAAGCATAGTGATGCATCACAAAAACAATATGTAATTATATACTGTGAAATATTTATTTCTAATGACAAATAAATGAAATTTTGTCTTGAAACATGGTGTAGCATGGAAAACAGTCTTCACACTGGGTACTCATATGTGGGCATATCTGCATGTGGGCAGACTTGCCTGGAGACAGAGGAAAGATGTCATTGGGAATATGTGTTTTCCGATGGTCCTAGGCGACCCTGTGAAATGGTTGTTCAACCCCCAAAGGAGTCTTGACCCTCAGGTTGAGAACCACTGTTTTTATCTCCAATACTGCTGCTCTCTACACAGTAGCTGCTCTCTACACATGTGACTGGTCACCATAAGTACATTATGGCATCAACCCTGACACATGTACCTCTATTTGTATTGGGTGTATGTGATGGGATTGGCACAATGATGTCATCATTGGGGTACTTGCATTTGGGCATATCTGCATGTGGGTGGAGCCTCCTGGAGACGGAGAGAGGAGCAGTGTCTCAGTTCCTAAGACCATCGGAAATATAGGTTTGACCCCCAAAAGAGGTCATGACCCACAGGTTGAGAACTGCTGATTTAGAGCAAGTTTCAGAGTCTCTTCTGACATCCATGCTGATCTTTCTTTCATGTCTTTTAAAATACCTTTTCTTTTCTTCAGGTATGATTTTCTTGATGTCCTCCCACAGCTCTTCAGATTTTCTGTCATTAGTGTTTAGTGCAGCAAATCTGTTCTTGAGATGTTCTCAAAATTCAGGTGATAGATACTCAAGGTTGTATGTTGGCTCTCATGGGCACATTTTCATTTTCTTCAGTTTCAACCTTAACATAAAGTTAGCAACTGATGATCTGTCCCACAGTTGGCCCTGGCTTCGTTTTAGCTGCCGATAGTCAGTTTCTCCATCATCTCTTCCCACACATATAATACATTTGATTTCTGTGTATTCCATCTGTAAAAAGTCCATGTGTTGTTGAAAAAGGGTATTTTTGATAAACAATTCCTTGCAAAATTATATCATGTGATCTCCAGCTTTTCTATCACAAAGGTCATATTTCCCAACAACTGTTTTTTTCCTGTTTATTTCCCACTTAACACCCTGTGGTATGCAGATGACACAACCTTGCTTGCTGAAAGTGAGGAGGACTTTCAAGCTTGCTTATGAAGATAAAGGATTACAGCCTTCAGTGTGGATTACTACTCCAACTAAAGAAAACCAAAATCTTCACAGCATGATAAACAGAAAAATCAAAAGTAACAGCATGATCAGCAGAAAAGATTGAAGTTGTCAAGGGTTTCATCTTATTTGGATCCACAATCACTGCTCATGGAAGCAGCAGTCAAGAGATCAAATAAAAGGGAGCTAATATCAGGGAGTTCAAGAAGAAAGAAAATGTTTTGAAATTGATTGTGGTAGCAATTGTACAATACTGCTTGATGTGATTAAACTGTGGAATGTTATGATATCTGTAAGAGCTCCCAATAACATGACAAAAAATTTTATAAGAAGAAAAAGATCAAATGAGGCAGTGCATTAGGTAAGCTGCTGCATAATACCTCTGTAGGTGTTGGGAAGCAAGGATGTTACTTTGAGTGCTAAGATGCACCTGGCCCAAGCTGTGCCTCATGTGCATATGGGAGTGGAACGATGAATAAGGAAGCCTGAAGACAAATCGATACATTTGAACTATGGTGTTGGCAAAGAATATTGGAAAAACCAAAAACTGTCAAAAGAACAAAAAGACCTGTCTTGGATGAAGTACAGCCAGAATGCGCCTTGGAGGCAAAGATAGAAAGATTTCATGTTATGAGCTTCAGCTATGTACTCAGGAGAGACCTGTTCCTGGACAAGGACATCATGCTTGGTAAAGTAGAGGGTAGCAAAAAGATGAAGGCCCTCCATGAGCTGGATTGACAAGTAGTTGCAACAATGGGCTCAAACAAGAAAAATTGTGTGACACAGGGTCAGGCAATATTTCCTTAGTTGTAAATAGGGTTGTTACAAGTCAGAACCAACTCAATGACACCTAGTAAGACGTGCATAGAGATAGATCTAGATTAATTGGTATCCAGGTATGTACGGACATAAAAAGAGGCAGAAATTTCTGTAGCTACATGTAAATACATATTTATTGGTGCAGGCAAATACATTCTTTGTAAACACAGATACAAATATTCCCCAGATATAACTAAATGACTTTCAACCTTCCTCTCCTGGTTTGAAGGATTAGGATAGAAGTACATTTGTCGGTTGGCAAAACGCAGTTTACAGAAATCATAGTCTGCATCCTAGTCAAGTGAGTAGCATCTGGGGGGACTTAAAAGTTTGTGAGTTGCCATCTGAGATGCAACAACAACTGCTAATCAGAAGCAAAACTAAGAAGTTAATCCAAAGCTCAGACACGAAACAGATCTGCACACACCACATCCTCATCTGCCTTTAGACCTAGATGGTCGCTTGCTACTTTTAGACCCAGAAGAACTAGATGTTACCACCACTGACTTTTGAGCAGGGTCACAACAATCAGTCACAGACAGACTGAAAGGAACATGAATCAGAGTGCAAATTCTGATCAAGAAAGCAACACAAAGTAGAATAGCGAACAGGGAGGGGACTCTGAGACCATTGCCCTGAAACTCTTCAAGTCTATAACCAGGTCTTTCCCATGGCATTACATTTTTTCCATGCCAATATAATGCATTGTTTTATTCATAACCACATAAAGTTTGAAATTTTAAAGGTTTCTTAAAATGTATATGGTCATAGTATTTTTAATTTACATTGCATTCTATATATATTTTATATAGGCTTTATTATTAATTGGGAGTTAATACATATGTCATATCATTCCATAGTTAAATCATGTCAAGCAGGCTTGTAAAATTGTTACCACAATCCATTTGCAAACATTCTTTTTCTTCCTGGACTCCTTGACTTTGTCTCACTTCCCTTGCCCCCAGTACCCACCTCCCCAAAACACTTATTCTACTTTCTGTCCCTATAGGTTCATCCATCCAGGGTTTCATATATCAAAAAAGAGTAAGACATATAACACAAATTCAAGAGGTTGACCCCCAAAATGATGTAACACTTCTGAGATAAACCCTAATATGAAAAAAAAACAAAAAGAACAGAAAATATTAAAAAACAGGTCAGGTCCAGCGTGCATCTGAGAGAAGAGTCAACTACAGTTCTGACCACCCAAGACAGGTTTACCCCTTTGATCTTCTCTACTCATCTCTCAAATACACTCCACTTAGTGACCGCTTTCCTCCCAGCCCTTTATTATGGAGGCTTATTTGCGAGGTGGATCCCACAAATGTATCTGGGGCTCCCACTGTCATCCATAACCTTCTGCAAACGGGATTCTCACAATTTAGGCTCTGATACTAATCCCTCCTTTGACTTTAAATTATGTGATTTACAGTCTTTTGGTGACTGATGATGGCATGCTTCTTCCATGTTGACATCTCCCCCAGATCGTTGCTTGTTTTGAGACAAGCCTTTAAGACCCCAAACACTACCTTAATTGGTAGCCTTACACCATCTAATTTCTTCATCACATTTTGAGTTAGGACCTATATCCTCCTTGTTCAGTTCCTGAAAGCAAGTATTGAGCAGAGCCATGATGTAAGAGCTAATTGTGTTTAAATTAGAGTCAATCTTATTCCTGGATCTATGTGTATTTTGTTTGTTTGTTTTTTTATCTGCTCTGGGGTCCCTTTTAAAACCTCCCTGGTAATTTATTGTAGAGTCTTATCAATCATCCCCCTGGAGCAAAATGATCTGTTAATATTGTCTTTGATTAGGCCCTAGGACTAATTTTTTTAAGTTTCCTTGAGAGAGGGATATTGAGCCAATGTAGGCTACCTTCATATCACAGTACCTGAATTATTCACTTTTACAGAATCAATCTCTTCATGGCTGGATGGTACTTATACAAAAATGGGGGTTAATTGTCAGGGAAATTGACAATAAGGATCACTGAGAGCAGCCCTCACAGTTTTTCCAAAACAATATGTAGCAAGACTGTGTGCATCTGACTACCAACAGTTCAACAATGTTGGTACAGCTGTCTTCTGCTTCCTCAAACACCAAGTCAGAAAACACAGACTTTCTGACTTACTGACTTATGTCCTCAACTTACAAGTGTGTCTGGGGTAGGTCCAGTTCACCTAGTGGAGTTTCCACATCAGATCTCTTGATGTTGCCTCTGGAGCATGCTCTGCACCTTGAAGATCCAGGATTCAGTCCCAGTGTTCCACGGCACCCAGGCTGGGCTCTCAGGTTGCACCCAGAAGCCCAGGACAATATGGCCCCTTTGGTGCATACCACCAAGGCATTGCCCTCTTAGGCTCCCCGAAAGCATTTTCAGTCATTCTTCTCTCCATTTGGAGGTCGTGCTTCCCTCTTCGCCTACCGACAGACATGCATTTGTGTTTCCCCAGACATGTTTGCTCCATTTTCTCTCTCCTGGGTTGTTTTTCCCATCAGTGTCCCTAATTCCTCTGATAGGGCTGCCTACCTGTCCAGGGGACCTCATCATAGATTTACATGAGTGTCACTCAGTTGACAACATCCCCTGTCCCTCCCTTGACCGTGACCATTTGATGCTAGCTGACATGAGGCGCCCTCTGGCAAATTGACCTTCAAAATACTTACCTAGAACCTGTGGTTCATTGACACCTGTAAGGCTCTCTACCAGGCTGTCTGGCCCCACTGGCTATCAGACAGGATGCCCTACAACCTGGAGCTTGTGCCCATCTGTCGCTTGTTCCTGCAGCAGTGGACTCATCCTGTATTTGTCCTTTTGCAATTGGCTAACTTCACTCTCCCTAATGACCATGGCATCACTTTTTAACTAACTAGCATTATGATACACAAAATAAAGGATATTGCCTGTAAAATCAGTTTCTTCCTTTATGTGTCTTCGTTATGAGATGAAGGGGTCAAAATGATTCAAAAGCCAAGGCGGGAAGGTGGAGGACAGGAGTGGAGGAGCACTGGAAAAGGAGCAAACTGAACAACAAAAGAGAATGCTGACATGCTCTCATCAATTAATACCAGTCAACAATTTGTGTGGGATTTGTGAAGTGGGGACCTGACTTGCCATGTGAACTTTCATCCAAAACGCAAAAAATGTCATTAAAGTAGAAAGAAAAGGAGGGTGAGAATGGCCTCTCTCCCCCAAGAATGTAATCAGTGTCATGTAGTTGTATGTGTAGAAAGTGTTGAATTGGTATGTTTGACTGCATGGATTCTCAACAGCAAAATAAAGACCAAAAAGAAAAGAAATTCTTAACACGACTGTTCCAAAGTGGGGCCTACTCAGTCAGTTACTATGAGGATGGATGACACACTCTTGCACAACTTCTCTGACTCGTTCATAGTGCTGTCAACGCCGGAAATGCTGGAGTTGGATTTCCTGGAGTCTCTGACCATTTCCTTCTTCCACCCGTGACTGAAACAAAAGTACATGTACATGACCTGGTGATTTTCAGAAAGATAACCGAATTGGCCCTTCTACTACAGGCATTATTGACGGAAGTTATAAGTAGAGGAGTCTGGTTTCTTTCAACATTTCCTGCCCTCGGCTCAGCTGAAGAAGCGTGACCTTTCATGAGCAGGGAAGATAGTGGCAATGCTAAGGAAGCCATGCCATCTGAGATGTTTTTCAACTGTCCTAAGATTGGAGCGAGTTTATACAACAATTATGTTGGCACTCCTAACTTATATCGCAGATGCTATCTTTTAAGAGAGGCGAAAAAGATTTTGTCCATCAGTGAATTTGGAGTAAACCCTCTTTGGGAAAAAAAAATTATCTTTTGATGTGGAGATTGAATGCCAAAAGAAGTTTTTAGCCACGAGAATTATTCATTCTGCCCTAGGTATGAAATGTAGTTTCTGTGACCTTAACTCCATACTTAGCTAGGCATTAAACTCTAGGAATGATATGTTTATGGAAAACAAAGCTATTTCTATTTGAAAACAAATGGGAAAAATAATTATTTTTCCCCAAATGTGTACCATTTTAATTGATCACATGCATCCAGAAATTTCTGCCGGCCATTGAACCCTCCGTAGGTGTTGCTGCTGCTCTAAATTGGTCTGCAAGAGGAATTGTAAATGGTATTTACCTTTTAATTAAACAAAGCATCTTGCAAATTAAACACATGTTCTTGCACATCAAAATTTAGTTAACATCCTTTTCATTTTTCTTCCTGCTGACACTGTGACAGCATCGTGAGTCCATACACAATATAGAGCCACCCAGCTCCCCTCCCTGGCACTTTGCATTCTCCAGAGTAGATGCTATCGCATGCTAGAGTACACTCTGTGACCGACTTCTAATAACTGAGCAGCTTTTTCCATTTAATATACTTAATATTGTGTAAAATATGAGACCACAATGGTGTGTCCAGGGCCTGGAAAGCTTTGGACACTGATCTGACATATGTCTTATAATCTTACACTGGAAATTTGACAGTGAATGACAGAACACCTTAGAGAAATCTAAGAAGCTGATAAAGGCAGAACTACACATGAATGCAGAGTCTGGTGTCTAATAGCTACATACTTTTTTACATGCATACCAGTAATTTGACATTTATAATTCACTGTGGAGCTGAATTTCTGTCATTTTCTTACTGTCAAGTCCTCCACATTTTGAAATAAATGTCCCTTCTAATTATTATATGAATTTGAACTTCAACGTTCAATTTTCCCCCTGTCCCTTATAATGGAATATTGCATTTGGCTGAAGTCTGATTTGCAAGAGCATTTAGGAAATGTGATGATTTCAAATGTATTCCTATAAACTATACATGGGAACCCCTTTCTTAACTCCACTGTGCCTTACTTGTGAAAGTTCTTGCGAAAGTTTTGAAACCCATCCATCAGTACGATTTCTAAGAAAATAAGGTTATTAATGGTAGAATGAAGCGGAGGTAATTAGGATTTGATGTTAATGAAACAAAAGTTAGAGAAAGACTTTTCAATAAAGCAAAATGTAGTTGTTAACTGTCAATCAATTGTGCTGGTGCTCATTAATCTCTTTTATTGCTTTTCATTTATGGTTTAAATAATTAAAATAAAGTCATTTGCTTAGAATATTGCTAAATTAGAAATGCTTTCTGTTTTTAAAAGTAGACTCTCAGAATAATAGTTAAGTAAAATCCAGGGTAAGGTGATTTCTTCTCTTAGCATTATGAGACATCTGAGATTCTTCCTTTGCAAAGTTGAGAGAACAGTTTTCACAGTTAGGTTTTCATGTTATTTTAGGTTCAGATAAATATCAAATTCAAGAGGCACTACTACTTTTTTTTGTTAGAAATTGCTTTGAGGCACAGAGTTATTGGTAAGGAAGCAGGTGGGGTAGAGGGAAAGCCGCCTCTTAGTAGTACAATAAGGAAGCGTCTACTTAAATGGAAACAATGCCTTTTTGTTTTTTCCTAACTCTGTGAACGCGTGCATATATTTATAATGCACATTTTTCAAGTGTATATTTTTGTGTTTCAAATAGATGCGTGTGAAGCTACTGGTAGTATGGTTGTTGATTAAAATAAAGGATAACAGATAAAAATAAGCTTTCTAGATGTGAATACACTCACATACGACTTCAAATAACTACCGGTAATCAATTTTTCTAAATTTAGATAAGATGCAAGGTTAGAAGCCATGGTGGTCATAACGTTTTGAGATGTTACTTACCATTTGCTTTCATGCACGCAACTTTTGTGTCCTTGCTTAAACATTTTACAATTTAAACTGGACACAATTTTCCAACTATAAAGAAAATCTATGCTCGCCAACAAGTTTCAGAAATATTGATTGGGACTTTCAGTGATGTGTAAAATGTGCCTGAGCCATAGACACAGGTTTTCCATCTGAATTTTTAAAAAATTGATATTGATCCTGGTGCCACTTGGTTTTCACCAGGCTTATGCAGAGTAAGGCATTGACTTAACTTGTGTGGAATCACCCAACGGGCAATCATTGTTTCAAGGGGGATATGAGGCTCCATTCTTTTAGAATGTTTTACATAATATATTCAAAATGTACACCTAAGCATTTTAGGGTCCCTGAAACATTGGCAGTTCACATCCACCCAGAAATAGTTCAGAAGACAGCCCTGCTGATCTGCTTCTGACGTGTCACTACCTGGCAACCCTCCTGGGGAGGGCAGTTCTACTCTGCACAATTGGGGTTGCCGTTCATGAAAATTAATTCAATGCCAACTAACAGCAAGATACTTTACATATCAATTTCCCAAAAGATACATAAACACATCCAAACATTAAGCAAATAAATAAAAACGACGCCATCATTAATGTTGATAAAGTTACCCACAGCTCCTTTTTTTGTACTAAATGGCACTCTGCCGCATAAGATATGATCACATTTCATCGCACGGCACCCCACCCCCATGGAGGTACTCTGGGGGTACTGAGCTTTACCATGACGGGATGTGTTGTTTATTCATTTAGTAAAAAGTGGAGCTTGGTTTTAAACCATGTCCTAATGTAAGAGGAAAATCTGTTATTTATAATGTTATTCAGCTACACATGGCTCAATAAATATTATTCAATGAATGAATGACTGCAGTAGAATTGAAACTAGAACACAAGTGTCCTCAGTCCCAGAGCCTATCCTTTGGTTTTCTTTCTTTGCATTTTTTAATCCTCAAAGGGAATGGGGCAATGTCTCTATTTTTTTTTGCACTGGATTCTCTGCCTAGATCAAATGAAGCCTAAACTAAAAGCAGTCCATTCAAAGAACAGTCATTCAAAGACTGGTTTCACATTAAAATCATGTAAACACACTAAATGTACAGTTCTTTCAGAAGACTCAGAAAATCATATTTACTTCCAATAAAGTCATGATTATTGATTAGTACATTACCTTTAAAAAATCATTTTATTGGGGGCCCATACAGCTCTTATCACGCTCCATACATCCACCCATTGTCTCAAGCACATTTGTACATAAGCTGCCATCATAGTTTTCAAAGCATTTTCTTTCTACTTGAGCCCTTGGTGTCAGCTCCTCATTTTTTCCTCCTCCTTCCCCCTCCCTCCCTCATGAGCCCTTGATAATTTATAATTTTTAAAATTTTTTCATATCTTGCACTGTTCTATGTCTCCCTTTCCCCCCTTGTCTGTTGTCCATCCCCTTGGGAGGGGGTTGTAGATAGGTCATTGAGATCGGTTCCCGCTTTCTCCCCCCACCTTCCTCTACTTTCCTGGTATGGCTACTCTCAATACTGGTCCCGTCTGTCCTGTATTCCCTGTGTTTCCAGCTCTTATCTGTACTCATGAATATGCTCCAGATTTGTGCAGTAGAATTAGGGTCATGAATGTGGGGCGTGGTGTGGAGGGGGGTTGGAGAACCAGAAGAAGCATTGAAGAACCAGAAGAAGGCTGTATGTTTCATTGGTGCTATACTGCACCCTGACTGGCCCTTCTGTAAGGGGATGTCCAATTGCTTACAGATTGACTTTGGGTCTCCATTCCACACTCCCTTCCCCCACCCCACCCCCACCCCTCATTCACATAATGATTTTTTGTTCTGGGTCTTTGATGTCTGATAACTAATCCCATCAACACCTCATGATCACATAGTCTGGTGTGCTTCTTCCATGTGGGCTTTGTTGTTTCTAAACTAGATGACTGCTTGTTTATCTTCAAGCCTTTAAGACCCCAGGCACTATAACTTTTGATAGCCAGACACCATCAGCTTCCTTCACCATATTTGCTCATGCACTTGCTTTGTCTTCAGCGATTGTGTTGGGCAGGTGAGAATCTGAGAGTGCTGTATTATTAGAACAAAGTGTTCTTGTGTTGAGGGAGTATTGAGTAGAGGTGCAATGTCCATCTTCTTCCTTAATACTAAACCTATAAATATATGTGCATAGATCTATTTCCCCATTGTCATATATAAATATAGTTACATATGTACTTGCCTGTTTTTAGATCTCTATAAATGCTCTTTGCTCCTAGCTCTTTCCTCTATTTCCTTTTACTTTTCTCTTGTCCCACTATCATGTTCAGCCTTCATTTGGGTTTCAGTAATTCCTCTTGGTTACATTGCCCTTGATCAAGCCCTACCAGTCGTCCTACACCCTCCTCGCCATTGATTTTCGGTCACTTGTTCCCTTGTCCCTGGGTTTGTTAACACCCACTTCCTTTCCTCCACTCCCCCTCTCCCTTGCCCCCTAGGAACTGTCGTCCTGTTGTTCTCTCTCCCGACTTGTTTATCCTGCCTGTCCCATCCAGATATACATGCAGCACCAACAATATTCACAAACACAGGATGGAAGACAACAAAGCAACATTAGAGAGTAAAACAATAGCAACAACAACAGCAAAAGGGCAATGATTAAAAAAGAAAATCCTGTAAATAGTTCAAGGTCTATTTGTTGGTCTTTATGAGTGTTTTCCAGTCGAGTCTGATAGGGCACTACACCCTGGCATCATAGCACCATGGGGGACAACACTAGAGACACACAGTGGGAATTTTGCCCTCCCTGACCCTAAAAAACCAAGGTATGAGATACTGGGGGCGTGCAACAGAGCAGCACGGGGAGTAGAGCAATGAAGTCCCAGGGAACACCAAAAATAATGTTATCTTTATCCCTGAAGCTGATGGGCAAAGAGGCATGAGACAAAGTGTGCACCTTTGTCAGGCATATTCCAAAAGCTTCAGAAGCCTGAATAAACATTTGAAATAAGCTGATTTTATATCCAAATATTCAAAAGGAAGAAAAAGAAGAATTATTGAGCTATTTCTCTGTTCTATGATCAATCTATGTTTTACCAATATCTGGCTATTTGGAAACAATTTATTACTGTATTAGCATTCATTTTGCATGTTTAGTATGTATAGTTTTGGGCTGATTCTTCTAATGTTTTTATAGTGTGTCAGCCATACGACTATTGTAGAGAACCATGGGATGTCCATTAGGGATAATTGTGTAAAATCAGAGAATGTTATCGCAGTTTATCTGGAATACAAGGGTATTTGAGGCAGCAACCCTGGTTCCAGAAGTGTGTGAGGCAGACCTATTCGGACATAGCAAATGTACAAAGTCAAGGCAGTGTATGAGATCCAATGTTAAACTGAGACCAGGTCATTAGCTGCGTGATTATCATGTTGGCCAGTCTCCAATTGTCATTGAGTTGATTAGCAGCTAAAAAAAGTTAAGCATTTCTATTACCCAGAGACTACTGTCACATCACACACCACTTAAACACCTTCATCAGCACCTTATTTCCTACGGGGAATTTCAAGATGCTGAAGCATGTTAACTAAGGCACATCATAGGAAGTGCTCAATAAATTGCCTTTTCTCTCTTCGAGGGACTGCAATACCAGGTTAATGTGTGCACTGGAAAAAGCAAGCTCCTATTCTATCCTAAAATCTCAAAAGTCCATTTCATGTACTCTCCTCAACTGAGGGAATAACAGACTGAACTGAAATAATAGATACCTTACATTGTCAAAAGTTTGAGATGTGATCAATCGATAATTTTTGAATGAATACATGGATACACCCTGCTATACACTGTGCATTGTATTCACTTATGACTTCTTAAATATTTTACATTTTATAGTCTCTGAGCTATGCTAGTGCTCTCAGATAAGTGTTGGATTGCTAAATACAAGATTGACTGTTCAAACCTATTAGCCATGAGGAGGGAGAAAGATGAGGCTGTCAGCTTCCATAAAGATTTACAGCTTCAGAAACCCCGTGCACGGTTACTGTGAGTCAGAATTAACTCAATGACAGTGAACTTGGGAGCTTTACTTTTGTTCTTTCTGACGGAAAGATATTGCACATAGAACTCTGGGAAATTTGTCTCCCATATCAAGCATACAATTTACCATAACCACTTCTTCCATGATTCCTGTTTCCATTCATTCTTTCCAAATACTCTGAACTTTGTCCATGGGTAAAGGCTTCCCTTTTGATCTTAAATGGTTGGCTATTCTAATGTACAAGGAAGTTCAGTTAAAGACCTCAAGGATAAAGGCCATATCATCCCACTGGTCTCTGTTCAATCAGCAAGCCTGGTCTATTCTATAGTGTCCCACACCATTCAGGAATTTTAAAAGTCTCTTCTTGTATATTGAGTAGTTATGTGTTATGCATGTTGTAGAGTCTCTGATGCTTGGCTATTGACCAAATGGTTTGGCAGTTCAGTTCCATCAAGGGCACCTCAGAAGACAGACCTCTGGTGTGATTTTGAAAGACCACTACTTTGAAAACCTTACAGAGACAATGTTATTCTGTACAAGGGATTGTCATTTGTCAGAAATGACTCAATAGCAAGCAACAATAACAATTGGTCATATGTTCTTATTTCTAGGTGCTATCAAGTCAGTTCTGACCCACAGTGACCCTGTGCAGAGCATAATAAAACACTGTCTGGTTCTGTGCCATCTTCACAATTGGTCCTGTGTTGGAGCCCATTGCTGCAGCCACTGTGTCAATCCATCTTGCCGAAGGCCTTCCTCTTTTGTGCTTCACCTTTACAGAGACTTGTCTTTCTTTCTTTCTTCCTTCCTTCCTTTCTTTCTTTCTTTCTTTCTGTCACCAGAAACAGACATCTTTATTTCACACACTGACCAGGGAGGGTCCACAGGAGGTCCTGAGACCACCCCAGGGCAGCCTGTCCATGGAGTCCTTGGGGACTGGTCTTTTTAGACAACATGTCCAAAGTACTTGAGACAAAGTCTTGCCATCTTTGCCTCTAAGGATAGCTCTGGCTCTAATTGGCAATGTAGGTTTCTAGCAATTATACAGCACGGTATAATAAATACAAATGATTAAAATATGATTCCACTAAACTACACAATGGATGTATGTATGGATTGTGATAAGAGTTGTATGAGCCCCTAATAAAATGATTAAAAATGGAATCATGCTATCAAAAATGTGATTTACAGCATCATTCGATATGACAAAGAATATGATATAATTTAAATAGAAAATTGCCAGTTATAATACTGTCTATGTAGTATCATTCTAATTTTGTTTGGTCTTATAAGGGTTAGCTGGGTTCTCTCAAAATTTACTACAATTTTCTCCAGCTTCAGAAATAGAGAAACTAAAACTGACCTGTCTATATTCCATGTGGCTTGGGCACAGGTTATGAATTAAATTTGGTGCTGTCTAAGGGGTTGGGATGCTAACCACATAGTTGGTAGTTCAAATTCGTCAACTACTCCAAGGGAGAAATATGAGGCTGTCTGCTCCAGGAAAGATTTACAATCTCAGAAACTCTCCACGGGGCTCAGAATCAGCTCATGGCATTGGGTTTGATTTGGAAGAAAGTCTCAAAGGGAGACAGGGAGGAAAGTAGAGGGCGATGAACCCATCCAAGTTGGTGGTGCAGATCAGGCCAATAGCTTTGAGGTGCTGGAGTGAGGAAAACTTCTGAACTTTGCCGTTTCCTAAGGGCATTTTAGAAAGCTTAGCTGAGGAGTGAATTCTTCAGCTTCCCAGCAATTCCGAGATTGACCTAGGTTAAAGTGATATGTGTGTAGATACAGATATGTTTCAATTTGGGGACTAAAGATTTTATGAAACAATTTCTGAATCAAATTTATAAATACTTGACAACTGTTATAACTTTGACTATAAACAAAAGGTTTCTTCTAAGCATTTTAAAACTAAATTTGGTGTTATAATTGTTTCTGAAGCTATTTGATCATAGGCTGTTTTTATGTCTCTGCTTTTGTTAATTTGTCATCACTTGCCTGTCAGTTTGTCAAACTATGTTGGCTTGCTTATTGTTGTGTTGCTGAAAGCTATGCCACTGATATTTCAAATACCAGTAGGGTCATCCAAGGTGAGCAAGTTTCAGTGGAGCTTCCAGACTAAGAAAAGACTACACAAAAGTAACAGACTGCCTACTTGTGAAGGATTAGCCATTGAAGAACTTATGACTAGCAGAGAAACAGTGTCAGATATATTTCCAATGACGGGCTAGTCTGTTCACTGAAACTTTTCTGGGGGATTAGTCACTGAAAGCCTTCAAGCATAACAATGATTGCGAGGCTGATGCAGGACTGGATAGTGTTTCCTTCTACGAATCAGAACTGACTTAGTGACACTTAACAGCCTAAAGACAACATTTTGAGTCTATGGAGTCAATACAGTTTCTCATTTCTTCTGGAAGGGTTCTCATACACACTATTTATATTTATAACATTAACAAAACTATATAAATATACAACTCCCCAAATAATAATAAAAATTGAAATTGGACCCAGTGGGGACAAGGCATTTCAACACTATAAATTTAAGGACATTTTCCCTAATTACATAATCAAGACACTTGTTTCTGCAATTGTATATTTAGATATTTTATATACCTAGAGTTTTCATATTAAAATTTATTATTCTAAAAACATTTATTATACATAGATTATTGATGGTGTCTCCTGAGATGAAAATATACTTTCATACCTAAAGTACAGATACCATGAGGCACCCCCCAAAAGGTAGAAAAATGTTCTGCTTTCCTGCTATGTGAGCATTGAGCAACTCTCTCTATGTTTGTGCATCTAGTGGCGTTGCCTGGGAAGGTTCTCTCTGGTCACAATGAACTTTTTCGTAAAAGCAGTGTCACTCGAACCTCATTTTTCTGTGATGGCTGATTTAAGAAAACAGCTTGTGGCTGTGAAATTTTGGTTTCTGCTGGCAGAAAATTGCCCCAGAAACTGTTGTGATGTTGAACACAGCTTACAATGACAGTGCTATAGGACAAACTCCAGTGTATGAGTGGGTTTCTCATTTCAAAAAAGGTGACATATCAATTTATGACAAACTTTGTTTTGGATGTCTGTCAACTTCCTAAATGGACAAAAATGTCGACTTTTAATGTATTTGAAATTTGTTCCACCAGGTCAGACTATTAATCAAGCTTTCTATTTAGAGGTCCTGAAAATATTGCAAAACAGTGTACGACCAAAAAGGCGTGATTTGTGGCAGGTGGGGGACTGGTTTTGCCACCATGACAGTGCACCTGTTCACACAGCCATCTTGGTGTACCAGTTTTTGGCAAAAACAGCATACCTCTCTTGCCTTATGCATTTTAACTGACTTAGCACCATACGACTTCCTTTTCTTTCTGCAAATGAAGAGAGACATGAAAGGATAGGAATTTGATGATATAGAAGAGGTGAGAAAAAATGCAGGAGATGCTGTCTGTCATCCAAACAGATGAGTTTGAAAATGTTTGAAAAAAAATGGAATCACAGATTTGAAAAATGTATTAAGTGTAATGGAGAGTACTTTGAAGGTTATAAGGTTGCTTTTTAAAAATAATTAAATATGTAGCTTTGAAAAAAATTCCATTTTTTGGATATCCCCTCATATATGAGTGAGCTCGGGGCTCACACTTAATGTTAGCACCAATTTGAAGACATTTGGTTCTTATGATATAGCCCTGCTCTATGTTCACCCTCATGAAGCGATCGCTGAATGTATGGGTGCAATAGCAAAGTGTGGCAAAAAAGTAGATTTTGCCTGGCTATTCAAAAGAATAGCCTCTGGGACTTTAAGGGTTGTCTTTGAATAAGCAGACATCTGACAGCAATCATGGAAGAAGCACACCAGCCTTTGTGATCCAAAGACTATATAAGAGCTTAAATTAGCCTGGAATAAGTCTCCAGTGATACTCCTCTGACTGCAAACCAGGAATGGGAATAGCTTTGATCATTCAAAGTACTGCGGTGGGTTTTTAGTTTGTTTGTTTTATTGTGTTTTCTATGTTTATATATATATGGAATCCAGTATGGGTGGAGATATCAAGATAACAACTGCATTGATTGCTCCTTGAGAGATATGGTGGGGTAGTTTGGGAGAGGTGAGGATCTGATGACAATGAATACCAAAAAAAGAAGTAAATTTTAAAAAATTGATTGTGTGCTATTTATATTGGTATTCCCAATCCAGTAATATTGCTTAAAATATTTTTGAAATAATAAATTAAAATTATTCTGTCTTATACTCCTTCAGTATTGACCTTACTCCTTAAAATGTATGTAATTCTATACAATATTAACTTACTATTAGATTCCACATCAATGTGTCTTACTGTGGTGGCCTGGATGTTGCTGTGATGCTGGAAGCTATGTCACTGGTATTGCAGATACCAGCAGGGTCACCCAAAGTGAACAGCTTTCAGTAGAGTTTTTTGAAGAAGCAATAGGCTGTGCACTTTTGAGGAGTTAGCCACTAAAAACCTTATGAATAGCAACAGAAGAACTGGTTGAATCCTGAAATCCTCACAAATAGCCGTGGAGCGCTGTCAGATATAGTTCCGGAAGATGAGCCGCTTAGGATAGGAAACACTCAAAATATGTCTGAGGAAGGGCTGCTTTCTCCAAGGACAGTTGAACCTGATGTTGATGAACTAAAGTTTTCCAGACCTTCATTTTCTGCTGGGGCATGTCTCAAAATGAGAAAAACATCTATTAATAATTTGATTTTGGATTATATGAAATATGGATCTAGGACATCAAATATTATCATCCATCAAAAATCAAATGGATCACATAAGGATCAATGTCCTAGGAATTAGTTACTTGAAATGGACTGGTATTGGCCATTTTAAATTCAGTCACATGGTTTGCTGTACTGGGAATGACAAATTCAAGAGGATTGGCATCACATTCATCATTAAAAATGGATGTTGAAAAGGACATTTCAATATCTATTTTTGAAGTCCAGGGCTGTCTGTAATAGGATAATATCTATCCACATTCAAGGAAACCCAGCCAATACAACTATTCAAACTTACTTGCCAACCATTAAAGCTAATGATGCAGCAATTGAAGAATTCCACCAACATCTTCAGGCTGAAATAAATCAAATATGCAATCAAGGGGCATTGCTCATTATTGGCAATTGGAATGCAAATGTTGAAAATGAAGAGGAAAGAATAGTAGTTTGAAAATATTGTCTTGGTAATAGAAACAAAGCTATTACCAAGAAATTCCACATGATGGAATTTTGCAAAACCAATGACTTCATTGCAAATACATTTTATTCAACAACAAAAAGTAACTACACATGTCATGTTTTCTCCAGGTGGAATACACAGAAGTCAAATATACCAGTAAGAAAATTAAAACAAGTCCAAAAGAGACAAAGTGTGCCCTTGAGTATATTAAACCTAAATTCCAAGAAAATCTCTAGAATAGATTTGAGTCAGTGAACAATCAATAAAAGAAGAATCTAATGAGCTGTAGAATGACATCAGGATCATAAGAGATGAAGAAAGAAGAGATCATTACAAAGACAGGGAGAAAAAGGATCACAGTGGATTTCAGAGGAGACTCTAAATCTTGATTGTAGAGGAGAAGCTAAAAGTAAATAGAAGGAACAAGGAAGTAAGAAAACAGCAGAAAATTTCAAAGGGAAGCTTGAGAAGATAAAGAACTATAATGAAAGGTGCAAAGACCTGGAGTTAGAAAATAAAAAATGAAGGACACTCTTGTCATATCTCAAGCTGAGAGAATGGAAGAAAAAGTTTAAGCCTCGGTTGCATTATTAAAAGATTTAATGAGCAAAATATTGCATGATGTGGAAGCATCGAAAGAAGATGAGAGGAATACACAGAATCACTATATCAACAAGAAGTAGCCCACATTCATCTACTTTAAGAGAGAGCATATAATAAAGAACTGATGGTACTCAAGGAAGCGGGCCAAGCTGTACTGAAGGCATTAGCAAAAACAAGGCTCCAAGAAGTGACAAAATACCAATTGGAAGGTTTCAATAATTTGGTGAAGCAATGGAAGTACTCACTGGTGTATGTCAATAAACTGGAAGACAGCCACCTGGCCAACCGGTTGGAAGAGGTCCAAATCTGTACCCATTTGAAAGAAAGGTGATCCCACAGAATGCAGAAATTATTGAACAATATCATTAATATTGCATGTCAGCTAAATATTGCTGAATACCATTCAACGGCAGTGGCAATAATTTTCAAGGAGCTACTGAAGGTTCAGGTCAGATTCAGAAGAAGACTTGGGACGAGTGGTATCGTTGATGATGTCACGTGGAAGTTGGCTCAAAGCGGGGAATACAGAAAATATTTATTTTTGTTTTATTGGATAAGCAAAGACATGAGCTGTGTGGATCATAACCAACTATGGCTAACATTGGGACAAGTAGGAATTTAAGAATATTTCATTCTGCTCTGTATGAACCTAGCTCAAGAGGTGGTCATTTAGATAGGTCATTCACTACAAGGGAATATTGCATTGCTTCAAATCAGGAAAAGTGTGTTTCAGGGTTGTATATTTTCACTATACTTATTCCACATATATGTTAAGCAAATAAGATGAGAATCAGGACTATATGAGAAGGACATGGCATCAAGTTTGAAAAAAATGGCTTATTACTAACCTTTTCTAAGCAGATGACTACAATCTTGCTTGCTCAAAGTGAGGAGTACTTTAAGCACTTGCTGATGAAGATCAAGGATTGTAACCTTCCATATGGATTACAACTCAATGTGAAAAAGACCAAAATGTTCACAACTAGACCAATAGGTATCATCATTTATAAACAGAGAAAAGATTGAAGTTGTCTAGAATTTAACCTTGCTTAGCTCCATAATACATACTCATGGAAACAGCGGATTAAATCAAAGGACAGAGTGCCTTGGATAAATCTGCTGCACAAGATCTTTTTAAAGTGTTGAAGAACAAAGATGTCACTTTGAGGACTAAGCTGTGCCTGACACAAGCCATGGTATTTTCAATCACCGCGTATGCCTTTGAAAGTTGGACAATAAGTAAGGAAGACAACCAAAGAATTCAAATCCATGCATTTGAATTATGATACTGGTGAAGAATATTGAAAGTACCATGGACTGGTCAAAGAAAAAACATATGTCTTGGAAGAAGTACACCTAGAATCCTCCTTAGAAGCATGGATGGTGAGACTTTGTCTCACATACTTAGGCCATGTTATCAGGAGCGACTCATCCCTGTAAAAGGACATCAGACTTAGCAAAGTAGCATTGCAGCAAATAAGAGGAAGACTCCTGAGCAGGTGTATGATCAGTGCTGGAACAATGAACTCAAACGTAACAAAAATGATTAGGATGGTGCAGGAGTGGGCAGTGCTTCGTTCCATGGTCCATAGGGTCACTAGAGTCAGAACCTACTCCATGACACCTAATAACAACGAATTTTGGAAGAACAAAAATACATATCAGACAAAGCCAAGTAAGGTGTCAGCTTGGCACCCAAACCCCTTATGTTCACAGACATCATGGACATGTAGCTTCAGGAATAATTCCACCAATTGTCTTCATCCATAGAAAGCTAACAAATTTACTACTGATATATTTTATACCCTTTTTCATACCTGTTCAATCTTTGAAATACTTTGATTCTCTTTTTCAGAAAATCTATTGATCATATAAGTCCATCCTGAAGACTTTACAAGGTGACGGACTAGTATCTATGTTTTAAGGAGTCAGCCATCTGAAAGCACTCTTCTTGCTCAGACCAAGTGATAATTCCAAGTTCAAGGACAGAAGAACGTTAATTATAGCAATAAGAATAATGACCTCCAAAAGATGCCCCACATCCTAACTTTTGGCACGACTATAATGTAAACATACATTCCTGAACATAGAATATGTATATATGGTTTACATGTAAAAACAAACCCACTGTCATTGAATCAATGCTGACTCATGGAGAACCTATAATAAAGGATAGCGTTTCTGAGACTGTAACTCTTTATGAGGGTAGAAAGCTCCATCTTTTTTGCTCAGAGCAGCTGGTGGTTTCAGATGTCAACCTTGCGATTGGCAGCCAAATTTGTAACCAGTACACCACCAGGTCTGTAGGATTCATTTAATATAGTTTTATAAACATTTAGAATAGAATTCCTATCTAGCACCTTTTGTTATGGGAAAAAATGTAAAACCTTTGTTACATTTAATTGAATGGTGACTTTCCCCCCCCTACACCCCAAATGCCTGTTACTACTATTCTATAGTGATGAAGCAATAAATAGTTTTACTATACAAAATAAGAAAATCATTGATGTCCCACCACCCAGTTCTAACCAAACTGAATAAATTAATATATATAGAATTCTAGACATTTATGCAAATGTTATGGTTTAATAAAGATAGTTCTTCATGAGCCATAATGTTCTGTCCCTTTCTTTTAAGAATAAGTCACCCGTATAATTGAAGGAGAAAGATGCATTAAGAAAATTTGTTAAAAGTTTTGCTTTGTGTATTCAGTGCTATATCTTCACCATCTTTCACGAAAATTTTCAGTACCAATGAAGTGCTCATGAAAAAATAAATCATTTTATTGGGGACTCTTATAGCTCTGATCACAATCCATCCATCCATCCATCCATTGTGTCAGACACATTTGCACATCTGTTGCCATCATCATTCTGAAAACATTTCTTTCTACTTGAGAGCTTGGCATCTGCTCATTTCCCCCCTCCCCACCCTCCCTGCCTCATGAACCCTTGATAATTAATAAATTATTATTATTTTTCATGTGTTACACTGACTGCTGTCTCCCTTCACCCACTTTTCTATTGTCCATCCCCCCTGGGAGAGGGTTATATGTAGATCATTGCTTCCCCTCCTGGTATCGCTACTGTCATTATTGGTCCTGAGGGATTTATTTGTCCTAGATTACCTGTATTTCAAGCTCTTATCAATACCACTCTACATGCTTTGCTCTAGCCAGACTTGTAAGGTAGATTTGGGGTCATGGTAGTGGAAATGGGGAGAGGGGTAGGCATTAAAAATCTAGAGGAAAGTGTTAGTGAAAGAACTATTTTTAAAGAGGCACTCTCAGTTCCCATAGTAAAACATAGCCACACATGCAAAAAAATTCTTACTTTATTCACACTATATCCAAAGGACCATACGCATTGACCATCAGATCAATGCTGACTCATAACAACCCCCCCCTTTGGGTTTCTGAGGCTGTAACTGTATGCAAGTATAAAGCCTAGTCTTTCTCCCCCAGAACTGGTGGTGGTTTTCAACTGCTAAACATGTGGATAACCGGACAACGCATAACCACACCACCACCAGGGCTCACTTAGGGCCACACAGAACACAAAAAGAGTAAGCAAAGCCACGATTAACCCATGCCGATAACATAATTAGGATGCATATCAGATATTTACATGACGATTCATAACAGTAGCTAAACTACAGTTGTGAAGTAACAATGAAAATAATATGATGGTTGGGGGTCACCACAACATGAACAACTGTATGAAAGGGTGCGGCATTAGGAGGCTTGAGAACCACTGATTTAGTAGAGCCATATCTTCATCCCACATCTAGCAGAAGTGCTACTCCCAAGACTGGGAAGGCACTAAACATATGGGTGTAAGCCACAGATGAAATAACTTCCATGAAGAGAATTCCCAAAATTTAGATTAGGAAATGCAAAAACAAGTATGAGAAATGCAATATCAGAGCACCAGTGACTGATAAATCAAAAGTATAAAATCAGATGTAGCATTCTTGGAACATTATGACATATGATACTTGAACTAAAAACATACTAAAGTCTATAAAACCCCTTGGAGTGATTCTGCTCTACTCTATAAGGTCATTATTAACCAGAATTAACCATATGGCAGTAGTTAGTATTAACTCACTTAAACCTGTTTGCCACAAAGTTGCAGAAATTGAAGATTTTAAGCAAGTCTTGCAACTTGAAATTGATCAACTATGAAATCAAGATGCATTGATAATTATTGTTTACTTGAATTCAATATTGCAAACAAAGAAGAATTAGTAGTTAGAAAATACAACCATGGTGGTAGAAACACAAGGGGACATCCCATGATAGAATTTTGAAAGAATAATAATGTATCCATTTAAAATTCCTTTTCAACAACATAAATATCAGCTATACATGTGAACTTTACTCGATTGAATAGACAAAATCTAGTTGCCTACACTTTTGGAAGGATTCTGTGACAAAACTATGTATCAACAGTCAGAACAAGGTCAGGGGCCAACTGTGGAATAGTCCATAAATTGCTCATATTTCCATTTAAAGTAAAGCTGAAAGAAAAATTAAAGCAATTTCATGCAAACCAACATTTGGCCTTACTGTCTCACTTGAATTTAGATACCATCTCATGAATAGATCAGACGCATTGAACAATAACCAGTGAAGACTAGCTAGATGTGGATGACATCAGAGACATCATATTGGTAGTTGCATAATCTGTTGTCAATTTTGGACTTAAGAATGAAGAGGTGGAGTTTAGCCCGTCAATCAGGTCACAGCTTAAAGACCTCATTTGTAGTCACTTAGAAACTAAATAGCTCACTGGAGGCTGGACACATGCTCACTCCCTTTGAGACATTCCTGAGACAAACCACGTGGAGCTAAACTGATGGCAGCCAGAGCCCAGGGAACTGTAGGAACCGTGTGGACACCCCTGGCAACACAGAGATGCTTCTACCACCACTGAATCTACTAGACTTTCTACTCACTGGCCTGTGATCTTCTTGCATTCGGCATTATTGCGTGGCTGCGTGAGTCTAAAGAGGAACTTATCGACTAGTATTTGGCATATGGGCTAATATTGGACTTATTCTGGATTGGGCTGGGATTCTTTCTTAATGAATGATTACTCTTTATATAAAGCTCTTTTCTATACACATATGACTATCTATGACTTTTCTTCTCTAGTCTACCCAGACTAGCACACATCATCTATAAATGAAGTACAAGTTCAACAAAAAGGCAGAAAATAAAAGCAATAAATGGACATTCATTTAGAAGAAACTGACTCTAGCTCTTGATTGTAGACTCACTAAGACAAAAGAAAAAATAAAGTAAAAGAGCTGAACAGATTTCAAATATTTGAGAAGACAAAGGAAAATATAATGACATGCACAATGACCTGCAGTTGAAAAGCAAAAGATATTTCTTTGTCAGTCCTCAAGTCGAAAGAACTGAAAAATAAAAGCCAAGTCTCGAGTTACAATATCAAAGTATCCTATGGACAAACTATTGAACAGTGTAGGGAGCATCAAAAGAAGGGGGAAGGATACTCAGGGTCCCTACCAAAAATGCGTTCGTTGTTTCCCATTTTAGGAGGTAGCACATGACCTAGAAAAATGCTATTGAAGAAAGAAATGTAAACTGCACTGAAGGAGTTTGGTAAAATAGGCTCCCAAAATTGATGGAATACCAATTGAAATATTTCAGTGCCAATATTTTAATATTTCAATGCCAGAAGTGGCCAGTAGGAATTTGGAAAACGGTCATCTAGACAACTTATTGGAAGAGATCCATATTTGTACCCATTCCAAAGAAAGGTTATTCAATAGAATATAGGTATCAGTGGACAATATAATTCATGTCACACACAAGTAAAATATGCTGCTGATGATTTGAAAATGGCTGCAGGATTGATTCACAGGAAAGTGCCAACAATCTAAATCAGATTAAGAAGAGGAGGAAGACTGAGAGATATCACTGTGATGTCAGATGAAGTTCATTTGAAATTAGAGAATACAAGAAATGTGTTTACTTGTCTTTTACTGACTGTAAAATTATTGTGCTCGCTCTGTGGCTCATAAAACATTATGTATTATATTACAAAGGATGGAAATTCTAGAGCACTTGATGCAGTTCTTCGTGCAGGACAAAGGGTTACTTTGTGGTTCAAATTCAGGAAGGCCTTCGCCTGGATTGTATACTTAAAAAATCATTTTACTATGGCTCATGCAATTCTTATCACAATCATACATGTATCCATTGTGTCAAGCACGTTTGTACATTTGTTGCCATCATAATTCTCAAAACATTTGCTTTCTACTTGAGTCCTTAATATCAGCTCCTCATTTCCCCCCTCCCTCCTTCCTCCCCCTCCCTTGGATTGTATACTTTTACCATATTTATTTAATCTGTTTGCTGAGAAAATAATTTATAAATCTGAACCACATAAAGAAGAATGTGGTTTAGAAGGATCAGATTTGGAAATCCTACTGAGTCAGACTCTACCTTAAACACACTTGTTAACAGTTAAAGGAACTGAAATACTCATTTGAACCTACATCTAAAATACCGAAAAGTGAGAAGAAGCAGATGATAGATCTGCCAAGGCCGTGGACTCTGAAGTCATTGGACTTTGGTTCAAAAATCTAGTTTTTGAGGTTTCCCAATAATTGGCAACTTAAGACCATAATATATTTGCTATTTTCATGTTTACTTTTGCTTTTTGCAAATGACTTAGTTTTGTAGACATAGTTTTGCCTTAGTGAATGAGTGTTATAGACCTGTGTCTTGAATCTAACTTTCATTGATTTCTTTTTTTTTTTTTAAACATTTTATTAGGGGTTCATACAACTCTTATCACAGTCCATACATATACATACATCAATTGTATAAAGCACATCTGTACATTCTTTGCCCTAATCATTTTCTTTTCTTTCTTTCTTTTTTTTTTCCCTTTTCTTTTTTTACATTTTTTTAAATGAATAAATCTTTTTATTGGGACTCATACAACTCTTATCACAATCCATACATACATCAATTGAGCAAAGCACCCTTATACATTCGTTGACCTCGTCCTTCTCAAAATTCGCCTTCCACTTGGGTTCCTGGAATCAGCTCGGTTTCCTTTTTTTTCCTCCTGCTCCCTCTCTGCTCCCCCCTTCCCTCTGTACCCTTAATAGTTTATAAATCATTATTTTATCTTATCTTTTTTTTTCTTCTTTTACATTTTATTAGGGACTCCAACAACTCTTACCACAATCCATACATATACATACATCAATTGTACAAAGCACACCCATACACTCCCTGTCCCAATCACTCTCAAGGCATTTGCTCTTCACCTAAGCCCCTTGCATCAGGTCCTCCTTTTTTTCCCCCCCTCCCTCCCTTTTCCCCCCTCCCTCATATGCCCTTGGTAATTTATACCTCGTTATTTTGTCATATCTTGCCCTATTCGGGGTCTCCCTTCCCCCCTTCTCTGCTGTCCCTCTCCCAGGGAAGAGGTCACATGTGGCTCCTTGTAATCAGTTCCCCCTTTCCAACCCACTCACCCTCCACTCTCCCAGCATCGTCCCTCACGCCCTTGGTCCTGGAGGTATCATCCACCCTGGATTCCCTGTATCTCCAACCCTCCTATGTACCAGTGTACAGCCTCTGTCCTATCCAGCCCTGCAAGGTAGAATTCGGATCATGGTAGTTGGGGGGAGGAAGCATCCAGGATCTGGGGGAAAGCTGTGTTCTTCATCGATACTACCTCACACCCTAATTAACCCATCTCCTCTCCTAAGCCCCTCTATGAGGGGATCTCCATTGGCTGACACTTGGGCCTTGGGTCTCCACTCTGCACTTCCCCCTTCATTTAATATAATATATATATACACATTTCTTAAGTAGTGCTTAGTCATCTAAATTCCTAATTTGTATCAGTGAGCATTAGTCTAATAACCTCTCCTGTATATGGATACTTTCCTTTGTCAATAGTATTTTAAATTCTATACCACTGACTACATTAATGATATTATTATTATTAGAATTACCTACAGTCTGAAGAAGGTTGCTTATATTATTTCTCTGAAAGCAGATAATGCTGTCTCTAAAGAGGACCAGGGATATATAGAAATGTTAGCTATATGAATGAATTTTGAAGTTGAACTTAATTGTAAACCCCTAATTTAAGAACAATTAGTTCTTATGATATGACCCTGTTTGATACTTACCCTCATAGAGCGATCACTGAACATATGGGGGCTATAGCTGAGTATGATGAAGAAATCAGCCTCTCCACCTTGAATAATACACCTATGCTCATAATGGGGCCATATCCCACTTTTCCAGTCGCACTGGTAACTATATTGTATCGATCTACCACCATCCATGTTTGCATGAGTTTTCTCTGATCTCCTATGTCATTTTTAAAGCTATGTATTGCAATAAACCTTTGGAAACCATTACCATCTCATGTCCAAAGTTTTTTATGGTCCACATAGTTGAATGCCTTTGCATAGTCAATAAAACACAAGTAAACATATTACTGATACTCTCTGCTTTAAACCAAGATTCATCTGATATCAGCAATGATACATCTTGTTCCACATCCTCTTTTGCATCAGACCAGAATCTCTGACAGTTCCCTCTACTGCTGCAACCCTTGTTGGATGATTTTCAGCATAATACTTGCATGTAATATCAGTGATTTGGTTCTATATGAATTCTGTTTGAGCATTCCTTTGGGTCACCTTTCCTTGGAATGGCACAATATGGATCTCCTTCAGTCAGTTGGCCAAGTAATTGTCCTCCAGATATCTGGGCAGATGAATGAGTGCTTCCACCGCATCATCAGGTTGTTGAAACATTTCAATTGTTATACCAGCAATTCCTGGACCCTTGTTTTTGGCCAATGCTTTCAGTGCAGCTTGGACTTCTTCTGGAGTACCACTGTTTCATGAGCATATGCGACCTTTTGGTACAGTTACTTGCTGTATTCTTTCATCTTGTTTTATGCTTTTTGCATCAGTATTTTTGCCTATAGACTCTTTCAATGTTGAAACTCAAGGCTTTAATTCTTTCTCTAGTTCTTTCCATTTAAGATATACTGAGTGTGTTCTAAATTAAAAAATTTCATTATAATATTTTATTTTGTCTTCTCAAGGTGCCCCTTGAAAATTTCTGTTCAGCTTTGATTTCATCATTTCTTCCATTTTCCTGAACTATTATATGATTAAAAGCAAGTTTCAGAATCTATTCAGACATCCACTTTGAACTTTTATTTTTGTTCTGTCTTTTAAAATGACCTTTGCTTTCTTCATGCATGGTGGTCTTGAGGTCATCCCATAGCTCATCAGGTCTTCTGTCATTATTTAATGCATCAAATCTGTTCTTGAAATTTGGGCGGAAGAGACTCAAGGTTGTATTTTGGCTCTCATGGGCTTGTTTTCATTTGCTTTGGCTTTATCTTGTACTTACAAGTGAGCAATTGATGGTCTTTCCACAATCAGCCTGGCCTGGTTTGACCTGCTGATATTGAGCTTCTCCATCATCTCTTCCAATAGTTATAATCCATCTGATTTCTGCATGTTACATTTGGAGATATTCGTGTGTATATAATTGACATTTGTGTTATTTTCTATGAACAAGTTATGGCCTTGCAAAATTCTATTATGTGTTCTTCGACTTTATTTCTATCACCAAGACCATAATTTCTAACTACTGTTCTTTCCTTTGTTTCCAATTTTTGCATTGCAATCACCAATAATTATCAATGCATCTTGATTGAATGTTTGATCAATTTAATAATGAAATCAGTGTAGAATTCTTCAATTTCTGTATCACTATCTTTAGTGCTTAATTTGAATGTTGGTTATATTGATTGCATTTTCTTGTATATGGATATACATCCTATCACAGCTTGGAACTTCAACATAGATCTTGAAACGTCCTTTTTGCTGATGAATACAGCACCATTTTTCTTTATTGTGTCAGTCCCAGCATAGCAAATCATATGATTGTCTGATTAAAAAATGGCTAATGCCTCTCCCTTTTAGCTCACTAATGCTTAGAATATCAATCTTTCTGTGTCCCTTTTATTTTTGAGGACTTTCAGTTTTCCTAGATTCATACTTTATACATTCCAAGTTCAGTTATTAATTGATTTTTTCATCAGTTTCTTCAGGGTTTGAATTATGCCTCATTAGCAAATGGAGTTCCCCAAAACTTTACACGCATTGCTATGGTGGATTGTGTTTTGAGAAAGCAGCTCTTTGTCAGTCACATTTTGAGTGCCTTCTGGCCTGTGGAGCTCATCTTCGGGACTTTTTCTGACAATATTCTGCTTCTGTTCATTTGGTTTTCAGTAACTGACACTGTTTCAGTATGATCCATCGGGTTTTCAGTGGCTCATTTATCTGCAATGGACAGTCTTTCTTTATGGTTCGTAGTTTGTAGTCTAGAGACTTTGCTGTAACCTGTGTGTCTTAGATGGCCCTGCTGGTATTTGACAATATCAGTGATGTAGCATCACGTCACCACACAGGCCACCACAGTATGACAAACTGACAAGCAAGTGGCGGTGTTTCCCTTATAGAGCTGCCTATGATTAGGCTGAAGTTTGAGCCAATTTGAGTTCCTTTCCTGACTTGAAAGGCTAAAGTCTTAGAGGTTCTACAAGTCTCTTTCCAACATATTTTTTATGGTTTTGAGTTTTGTTTCACATTCTTTCCAATACTTTCTAATACCATCTCTTTTTGAGCACTTGGGAGTGATAGTTGGTACCATATGGTTCTTCAGGTCTCAGGGTCATAGAGACTGTTGTTCACATGTCCCATTTACCCATTGAAATAATTGTGTCTATGTGCTCTCAATTTCCCCCACTCTTCTGTGGACAATGAGAGACCACTAGCTATACCTTAGTTGGAAGCTCACCAGCTTTTAAAACCTCATTGACTATTCGTCAAAGCAGTATACACAACATTGTCTTATGCCAATTGGTGTTGGTGACCGCTGAGACCATGTTTCCAAGCCCCCAAACCCCCTGCCTCATTACTTCAAGACATCTAGTTATGTCTAAGATGTTATCCTAACTATGCACCCTGGTATGCTCCACCACATTCATCACTATATTTGCAGCAAAGACAGATTCCCACGTGCAAATATCCTCTGTCAAACCTATATATATTCATGCATATACTCCGACTCTCCCTCCTGTACTTGTTAAAACTATGTGTCAATCCATACATCATAGATGTAATATATCACTGTTATTATAGGAATGTCTCTATTTATCTCTGTGCCATTAACTCTTGCATGTCTTCCTCACTCTTTCCCTGATACTATCACTTTTTACTGACTTCCCCTTTCTTTAATTGTATATTGCTTTTCTCTTTACTCATGTTAACATGTGCCTATCCTCTAACCAGAAATTTACCCTTCTTTTCCCGCCCACAGGAGCCCTGGTGGCCTAGTTGTTTACACATTGAACTGCTAACAATGAAGCCAGCAGTTCAAAACCACTGGCTGCTCCAAGGAAGAAAGATGAGACTTTCTACTTCAGTAAAGATTTAGTCTCAGAAGCGTATAGGGTCGCCATGAGTCCGAATTGATTCAATGGCAGTAATTTTTCCCCCACTAACTCCTGATAACTATCAGAGAATATTTCTTTTCATTTGAAAACCTTTCTTGCCTTTTAACAATCATGGTTTCATTCACTATTTTGTCATTTATTAATTTCACCCAGCTTGATGTCTTTTAAGTTCATTCATGTCATGACGTTTTTCACAGATTCATCTTACTTCTTTAACACTGAACAGTCTTCCATTGTGTGTAGGCATCAAGTCTTATGTTTCTGTTATTTCCTTGATGGATATTTATGTTGTTTTCATCTTTTTGCTCTTGTTAACAGTGCTGCAATGGAAATGGGAATACATACATCTCTGTGTTATAGCTATTTTTTCTTTAAATTAAATGGTAGGTAATATGGAATTGAGAACAGATATGTGTAGTGTCTGCATTATTTACTTTTCATTGTAGGATTAGATTTTGAGGGGTAACAAAATACACTTGATTCTAGAATTATAATTTTAAGAAATTGAAAAGTTTATGCACTATATTAGTATTTTCAAATTTTACCATCTCAACTAAACCGTGGTTCATTTAAGTATTGTTAGTATCTCCGTTTTACATTTACATTTAACTGAAGGTAAGGAAAATTATGTGCTTAGAAGTGGTGGCATTTAGATTATAGCAGGTAATAATTAAATTAATGTATTTAAACGAAATGTTAACTACCAGATGCTGTGTTTAGTTGCCATTGAGTGAGGACTGCTACAGTTACCCAAGCATTACAGACTAATTCTATAGGGTTTTCTGAGTTGTATTTTAAAATATTGTTTAATTGGCACATTCTTCGCATATTATACAATTTATACATTCAATCATGCTAAGACGAGTTGTGCAGTTATCACTGCAATCAGTTTCAGAATCTTTTCATCTTGTATTCGTTATTGTTAGCTCTCCATTTCCCCCCATCCGCGCCTGGCATTCTCTTAGGTAATTGTTATCCAGTTACTATCTCTAAAGATCTATCTATCCTGGATTTCATATATAGAAAATCATACAAAACACAAGAAGGAAGCAAGGAAACAAACAAAACTAACAACAGCGGCTAGGCAACGCATGTAGGCAACACCAGTAAAGAAAGAAAGCAGAAAATATAAAAACTGAAACAACTTTAAAATGAGTCAAATGGGAGATCAAACGATAAGTATTATATTTTAGCCTAACTACTCCACTGTACAATGTTGTCTGTCTGGTAGTGAGGCTATTGATATCCCTCAGCTATGTTCACAGGGGAGTCGCTGGTCTTAAGTCATGTGGGGGTCCTGCAGGTACATTCTGGTCTTCCAATTTCCCCACAGCTCTCTGAAAATTGGGTGGTCACATTCTTAGCTCTGATGACATTCTCTCCTTTGGAGAGAATTTTATTTTATTATTGGATTTTATTATTACAATTCTTGGATCACACAGGTTGCTGTGATTCTTCCATGCAGATTTAGTTGATACCGCACCTAGAAGGACGCATGTTTTAAGACAAGCTTTATAAAGACCCCAGATGCTATTTTATATGGTAACTGTGCAACATCAAATTTCCTCACTATAGGATAGAATTTCCCTATGAAGCTACCTGGTCCTGGGTTTTCCTTGGTTGGCCGTTTCCTGTCGATTTTTTTATTTCTTCTTTTGCTATGTGTCTGTTCAAGTTTTCTACATCCATCTATGTTAATTTGGGTAGATAGAGTATAAGTACTTGTCCATGTCTTCTACGTTATCAAACTTGTTGCAGTACAATTTTTCATAGTAATATATTGTTATTCTTTTTAATTCATCTGGAATTGTTGGGATGTCACTCTTTCCCTTTCTAATTCTAGATATTTGCACATTTGTTTGTGTTTTCCTTTGTTAATTTTCTAGTGATTTGGCAATTTTGTTAATCATTAAAAATAACAAAACTTCTCATTAATTTTTCCAATATTTGTATATTTTACAGTTCATTTATTTCTTATCTACTGTTTGTAATTTTTTCTTCTAATGTTGCATGATATATGTTATTACTCTTATTCTAATTAATAGAGGTATTGTGTTAATGTGTTGATTTTGGATTTCCCCTCTTCTTTCAAGTGTGTGTCGAGTGGCATAAATTGCCCTCTGCTAACTTCTTTTGTTGTGTCTCAAAGGTTTTGATATAATGTGTTATTGTTCTTGTTTATTTCAAGGAGTTCTTAATTTCATCCCTTATTTAACCTATGACAAAGACGTTTTGAAGTAGTATGCTATTCAGTCTCCATGTGCTTATCTTCATATTCTTGTTCTTTCTATTATTATTTCTAGTTTTATGGCATTGTGATTTGAGAAAATGGATTGCAAGATCTCAATGTTTTTTAATTTGTTGAAGTTCTCTTTGCTACTTAACATGTAATCTATTCTAGAGTGTGTACCATGTTCCCTGGAGAAGAATGTAAACTGTTCTGTTGGCTGGAGTACGCTGAATATGTTTAAGAGGTTGGGCTACAACTATCAAAAGAGATAGTGTCTGGGGTCCTAAAGGCTTGAAGGTGAACAAGCAGCCATCTAGCTCAGAAGCAAAAAAGCCCACATGGAAGAAGCACACCAGCCAGTGCGATCACAAGGTGCCCAAGGGACCAGGTATAAGGTATCATGGGGGAAAAAAAGAATATATGTATGTGTATATATATATATGTATATAGACCATATTGAATGAAGGGGGAAGTGCAGAGTGGAGACCCAAGGCCCAAGTGTCCGCCACTGGAGATCCCCTCATAGAGGGGTTTAGGACAGGAGATGGGTCAGTCAGGGTGCGAGGTAGTACCGATGAAGAACACAGCTTTCCCCCAGATCCTGGATGCTTCCTCCCCCCAACTACCATGATACGAATTCTACCTTGCAGGGCTGGATAGGGCAGAGGTTGTACACTGGTACATATGAGGGCTAGAGGCACAGGGAATCCAGGGTGGATGGTACCTTCAGGACCAAGGGTGTGAGGGGCGATGCTGGGAGAGTGGGGGGTGAGTGGGTTAGAAAGGGGGAACTGATTACAAGGATCCACATGTGACCTCCTCCCTGGGAGAGGGACGGCAGAGAAGGGGGGGAAGGGAGACTCTGGATAGGGCAAGATATGACAAAATAACGATGTATAAATTACCAAGGGTACATGAGGGAGGGGGGAGCGGGGAGGGAGGGGAAAAAAAAAGAGGACCTGATGCAAAGGGCTTAAGTGGAGAGCAAATGCTTTGAGAATGATTGGGGCAGGGAATGTATGGATATGCTTTATACAATTGATGTATGTATATGTATGGATTGTGATAAGAGTTGTATGAGTCCCTAATAAAATGTAAAAAAAGAAAAGGAAAAAAAAACGAAGAAGAAAAGAAAATGATTAGGGCAAAGAATGTACAGATGTGCTTTATACAATTGATGTATGTATATGTATGGATTGTGATAAGAGTTGTATGAGCCCCTAATAAAATGTTTTTAAAAAAAAGAGGTTGGGCTAGTTGATTGTGTTGTTTAGTGCTTTGGTTTCTTTATTGAATTTCTTTTCTGATGATCTGTTTTCCTTGAGACTGATGTGAAGTAGTTTCCTACTATTAATATCAGGCTGTTTTTTTTCTGTTTTTTATCCCTGAGAATTTGACTGATATATTTGGAGAGTTTTTGATTGAGTAAGTATGTATTTTTTGAAGTTATATGTTCTAGGAATATTGTTCCTATAATCATTATGCCCATTGGGCCCATTCTTATCTCTCATTACGTTATTCATCTTGAAGTCTATTTTATTTATTAGAGATTATTATTGCCATTAATGCCTTTTTATGGCTGCCATGGACTTAGTAGATTTTTCATCAACCTTTGATTTCTCTATTTTTATCTTCAAGTTTAATCTATTGCCATTCAGTGTCATTATTGATATATTCATCTTTGTTGCGTCATTTTTGTTTGGTTTCTTTTTCCCTCTTTTTGTTGGTTTTATGATTGTATTTTTTCTATGTTGCTTTAAGTGATGCTCTCAGGTTTACCTGATGTTGGTGTTGATTCTGTGTCCATATTGATCTGGTATATATATATATATATATATATATATATATATATATATATATTTTATTTTTTAAACAGGTTTGATTCTGAATTACTTTACTTTCCCCTGGTCTAGATATACCTTTATTTCTCCCTTGTACTTGTGGGATAATTTTGCTGGATATAGAATTCTTGAATTTTTATTGCTGTTGTTTTTCTTTCAGAATTTTATAGGTCACTCTACTATGTCTATCCCAGCACAATTCCTGCTGAGAGATCAGAGCGTATCATTGTAGGTGGTTTCTTTTTCATCCAGCTGCTCTTAGGATTTTCTCCTTTTCCTTGAAGTTGGAGAATTTGACTATGATATGTCATATTTTCTTTTGGGGGCTATCCTAGTGGACATTCTCACAGGTTCTTGAATAGTTGTATCCTCTTTTGTGATGTTGGAGAAACTTTCTCCCATGGATTCTTATATTATTTCCTCTGTAAATTTTTTTGATTTTTGTTTCTTCTTGTTCTATGATACCAATGAGATGTAAGTTATTTTTCTTTATAGTGTCTGGCATCATGCTCCACCTTTCTTCAAATTTCTTCACTTTGGTGATTATTGTATCATTGAAGATAGGATAATTGTCTTTGAGTTCATTGATTCAATTCTTCTTTTCTTCTATTAAGTTCCTTAGGGATTTTGGAATGTTGCCCAATTATATTATCTCATTGTTTGTATTATGAGATTCCTTTAGGTTTAAGGATTTTAGTTTTTTCCATTTCTGTTACTATCATGAATCTTTCCCACATCTCCTTTTTAATTTTTAAATTATTTTATTAGGGGCTCATACAACTCTTATCACAATCCACACATCCATTCATTGTGTCAAGCACATTTGTACATTTGTTGCCATCATCATTCTCAAAACATTTGTTTTCTACTTGAGCCCTTGGTACCATCTCCTCATTTTCCCCTCCCTCTTCCTACCATTCCTCCCTCATGAACCCTTGATAATTTATAAATTATTATTATTTTCTTCATGTCTTACACTGTCCGATATCTGCCTTCACCTACTTTTATATTGTCCATCCCCCAGAGAGGGGGCTATATGTAGATCATTGTGATCGATTCCCCCTCTGACCCCCACCCATACCTCTGAAAAGGATCCAGACATCCTTCTTCTGAATTGGTTTTGATACTTCCATTGCCTCTTCCTCGGAGTTCTGCATTGGGTTTGGGTGATTTTCAGTTGCTGTGTTTGTTTTTCTTTTTTACCTTAGTGTTTCCTCTGCTTTTACTGTTGTGTGAATCATGCTGGGTCATACTGCTGGATCACATAGAGTTAATTGGACTTATATAGTGACATGTTAGAAGTGTAGTAGAATTTGGAAAGCGCAAAGTGTTGAAATGGCGACATATGCGTAAATGGGCAAATTGGCCGGGGAGGAGAGGGAGACTAAAATAAAAGTAATGCTAGTAATAGCAAACAGCTGCGTGTGTAGGCCAGAGGGCTTTTAAAAATAATAGGAAAAATGTGTTTTAAGGGGGATAACCAGAATTAATAAGTTTCATGTAAATGTGTTTCATGAGGAAATTGAGAGAACAGAAAGAGTTAATAGGTGATTTACAAAGAAGAGGTAGGATAAAAGAGACAAAAGTCTCCGTTGTGGCTTGGGTGTGGGTTCTGAAGTTTTGTTCCTATGGCAGGGTAAATGTGGGCAAGTCTTAGCACTCAGAGGAAAAAGAGTAGGAAAAAATCTCGTGTTTGGGTGGTCATCTGGAATCCACAGACTAGTATATTTTTGTCTAGTTGTATGCATATTCTCTGGAGGATGAGGTTGCAACATAAGAGGTCACTGGAAGAGACAATGGGAAGGAAATAGGAAAGATAGTAAAAATACAACAGGACAAATGATTAAAATAAAATAAAGTAAAAAATAAGATCACCTGGGTGGGGTTTATTTCTCCTCTGGTATTGTTAGTATGTGGGTGGGGAGCATGCTGTGTGAGCACAATGTACAGAAAGGTGAACCAGAGAACAAAGCAGGAAAGATGTAGGATGGGGAGAAAATAGTTTAAATATGTAGCTTTGGTACTCAGATTGCCTGCAACAAGCTTCCCAAGGCCAGGAAAGTAAGAGATTTGGATGGCTGGATTGCCCCTAGGGCTGGAAAAATTGACCGTGTCAGGGAGGACTGGGGCTCACAGAAGCATCTTGTGCCACCAGTCAATGGTAAGTGGAATCTGACAGTAGACGTTGCTGCTCTCCCATTTTAAGAAACGTGCACCTATTTAGTTTTTAAGTTGATTTTCTCACAGCCAGGAAGTTGAGGATATCCCTTTTAGTGTAATTTCTCCAGGAGTCGCTGAGGAGATCTCCCTGTGCTTATTTGGTGACCATAACTATTAATTATAGTCTTAATAGAAGAAAATTGCTAGGTCTATGTTCCATGGTATCCCTGAGTGTCTTCAAATCACCAACCTTTAGGTTACCGATTAGCTGTGAAATTTTGCTCCCCTTTACCATCCCCAAATTGACAATGGGGGGAAAGATTACTATTTGGATTATGATAACACAATGAATAATTTTGGAAAAGAAAATTAAATAAAAATTAAATGGAAAAACACACATGGCTTTCATTTTAATTTTAAAATCTTGGCAAATGGTCATGATTGTACAGTTTCAAATATAATGAAAATTTTAAAGTATTAATCTTATGACTACATATGTTAATTTAATATTCTTTCTCCCTTTACTTTCAAATATACTTTATGGCAAATATACACATATGTGTGCCTGAAACCCCCAACAGATTTTAATTTAAAATAAACTCAGAATATAAAATGGGCCCTTGCTTGATGAAAAAAAATGAATGATGTATTTTTAGGCCTACTCTTTTAATATTTTAAAATGTAGGGTTTCAGAATGTTGCTTTAAGAAAGGTACTCATATTATTATAAAAATAGAACTTGTTCTTGTGATGTTGCAGTTGCCATGGTTACTACAAATTTGTTACTTAATAGCAGAGCAAATAGATTCATAAACATGCTAATTATATCTGATACGTTTTTTCAAACTGTGTTACATGAATATGCATATAGTTTGCATAAAAATGAATGTCCCCATCCAATAATTTTGCAAGTTTGGGAAGGTTTTCCTACGTTCTCTATGATTTAGTATATGGCCATCTCACCACAGGAACAAAAAAGCAAATGACTTTATGATTCATATCGTAGGCAACTTTTGTTTTTAATGTTAATAATGCAAGAATTTCCAAACCACAAATGTCTTAATACTTTAATATCCAGTTAGTCTCAGACAGAGACTGAAGATTAAAGTTAGGGTTCATAATAAAGCTCTCTACCTCTTTATGTTAAAGCATTTTGTTCTGCCACTCATTTGAAGAAATATTAAGAGACAGATATGATAAAGGAGTGAATACCAGGCTGAGGTTTTTACATGAATCAGCATACTATAAATTTTACATATAAAGATGAACAGATTATTTTACAACTAAAACGCTCTCTTCTGCATGGCTGAAGTATTTAATAAAGTTGAATGCACAGTGAGCATTGCAGAAATGCCAGAGCTGTGCCCTGTCTTCCTCTGGAAAGCAAGGGCACCGGTGTAATGTGGAGGGAGGAAAAGCCCTCTGAAATGACGAAACCAGGAGGGAAACGTTGGTCCAGGTCACCCAGTGAGCGACAACATGCTATAACTCAAGATAAATGCAAGGAAGCGGCTGTGACCCTCACTGAGAAGAGGGTTTACCTGGGAGATTTGTGACTCCAGTCAGTTCGCTGATGAAAGAGTGGGAATGTATGTTTCTCCATAGATTTACACCATAAGGGGGTTTTGCACTAATCTTGTTACTGAGGATGTTACCACTGTCGTTTCTCTGCTTAAAATAGTGACACGTGTTCTCTTTGATCGACTCTCACTCTTTTCTTCTTTGACGAGATTCTGGTTAAGAATCTTCAGCTTACTGTGCAGAAACCTAGTGATTTTAGCAGCATGTGTGATATTAGCAATCAGTCACGTATTTGTTTATAGACTGAATTTTCCTCTTTCACAACCAAAGCACAAGCACATTGGTTGCTGCATTTCAGATGTTTGAGAATGTCAGAGATATTGACTGAAAGAGCTATGCTACAGCTCACTGTCACCCAGTGATTGATATCAACTGTAACAAGATAAAGTGTTATGGCATCATAATTCTGTTTGATGCAAGGTAATCTCTGATATTTTACTATCAACATGAGATTATAATATATACTTAGTGTGATAAATAATACTCTTTCACTGATGTCACAAAAAGAGCAAGTTAATTGTGAACAGTTATAATAGCTAGCTTTTTATTTGTAATTTTTACACAAGATTGTGAATACCTCATAAAGAGACATTTAAAGTGTATTATTGTTACATTATTATAACTTATACTTGTTAATAATTAACCATTAATTATTGTCTCATCTGATTAAAAGAAAGACTGCATTTTAAAAACTACTAGATTCATAGCCTTGAGGTAAATTTTCACGGAGGTCACAGTGGCACCAAGGTATCAATTAGAAGCAGTAATTTTCCAAAAGATTATGTAAATAAAATAAATCAGGAATTGAATGTTTCGTATGTAAATGCACTATATAACATGAAAAAATATGCCTTCTCCCTTTTAAAATATAGAATCCAAACTCCTTAGTACAGAAAATGTTTGGTAGATGTTTAAAGTTAAAATTATTATTTTTATCATTATTACTTGAAGTTCTTAGCATAGCTGTGATTTTATGATTTTCATCAAATAACCTTTGCCTACCTAGAAAAATTCTTCACATTTTTCAAGTGAAAGCTCAAATGCTAGCTCCTTTGAGAGACCTTTGCTCTGTATCATTCTCTGCCCCTTGGAAAGATAGCTGCTCCTCGTCTCTGCTCCCTTATCACCTTGGCCATTTTTGAAATTATCTTTGCCTTTCAGTATCTTGAGACGACTTGGCTACTTGTATGGTTTCCTTCATCAGAATAAGGTGCTTCAGCCTTGCGTCTGGCTTTCATCATCTGTGCCTTGACATTCACTAGGTGCTCAAGGAATGCATAGTCACAATACTAAAGTGAATTGATCACTGTAGAGCCATAGTATCAAGAACCAATGGTACTGAAGGAAGAAGTCCGAGCTGAAGTGAAGCATTTACAAATTACAAGCCTCCAGGAATTGACCGAATAGCAATTGAAATGTTTTTAAAGTTGATGAGGCACTGGAGACACACATTTGTGTATGCTAAAAAAAATTTGGAACACAGCTACCTGGCAACCAACTGGAAGAGATGCTTATACCCATTCCAAAGAAAGGTTAACCAACAGAATGCAGAAATTATTGAACAATAGTATTATTATCATGGACTAGTAATGTTTTGTTTATTTGTGTTTTATTGACTCTGCAAAGGAATTAGACTGTGTGGACCAAAACAAACAACAGACTACATTGAGAATAATGAGAATTCCAGTCCATTTCTTGGTGCTTGTGCAGAAGCTGTACGTGGACAAAGAGACAGTTATACAAACAGAGCAAGGAGTGCTACGTGGTGAAACCCAGAAAAGCTATGCAGCAGGGATGCATCCTTTCACCATACTTATTCAATCTATCTGCTGAGCAAATCATCAAAGCAGCTGCACTATAAAGAAAAGATGTTTTCGGATTACAAGAAGACATAGTAGTAACCTGTGCTATGCAGATGACACAACCTTGCTGGCTGAAAGTGAGGACTTGAAGCTCTCGCCGATGAAGATCAATGATTACAATCTTCAGTATAGATTAAAATTCAATGGGAGGAAAAAGCTATATCCTCACAACTGGATTACATTATGCTAACTGGAGAAAAGCTGAAAGTTGTCAAGGATTTCATTTTGCTTTGATCTACAGTCAATGCTTGTGGAAGTAGCAGCCAAGAAACCAAGCCGCACAAGACCTTTTTAACAGGTTGAAGAGCAAGGATGTCACTCTGAAGATTTAAACATCAGCAAACACCTGACCCAAGCCATGGTATTTCCTTCCTCTTTATATTTCTGTAAAACTTGTACAACAAAAAAGGAAGACCCAAAAAATGGAAGCATTTGAATTATGATGTTGGCACAAGTACTGTGGACTGCCAGCGGGGGAAAATTGTCTTGAAAGAAGTACAGCCAACAAGGAAAGCCAGACTTCCTTTGACATATGTCGGACATGGTTTTAGGAGAGGCCAGTTTCTGAAGAAGGCCACCATGGTTGGCAAGGTAGAATGGCAGTGCAGAATGGAAGACCCTTAATGATACAGATGGACACCGGGACTGCAATAAAGGGCTCCAACATAAGAGCAATTGTTAGATTGAGTAGGACCAGGTAGTATTTCATTAAGTTGTGCATGCTGCTATTAGGTGCCCTTGAATCGGCCCTGATTTATATTGAACCTATGATCAAAACGTAGTGAACAGAGTGAAACAATGCCCTGTTGTTTAGCCCGACCTCACTGTTGCAGCCACTCTATCAATCCTTCTTCTTTTGAAAAAAATTATTGGGGGCTCATACAACTCTTATCACAATCCACACATCCATCCATTGTGTCAAGCTCTTTTGTCCATTTGTTCCCATCATCATTCTCAAGACATTTGCTTTCTACTTGAGCCCTGAGTATCAGCTCCTCATTTTCCCCCTCCTTCCCCGCTCCCTACACTCCCATGAACTCTTGATAATTTATAAATTATTATTATTTTGTCATATCTTACACTGTCCAATGTCTCCCTTCATCCACCTCGCCTCTGTTCGTCCCCCAGGTAGAAGGTTATATATAGATCCGTGTAATCTGTTCCCCCTTTCTCCCTCACCTTCCCTCTACCCTCCCGGTATCGCCACTCTCCCCACTGATCCTGAAGGGATCATCTGTCCTGGATTCCCTGTGTTTCCAGTTCCTCTTTGTACCAGTGTACATCCTACAGTCCAGCCGGATGTGTAAGGTAGAATTGGGGTTGGGGCGGGGAGGAAGCATTCAAGAACTAGAGGAAAGTTGCATGTTTCATCATTGCTACACTGCACCCTGACTGGCTTGTCTCCTCCCCACGGCCCTTTGGCAAGGGGGTGTCCAGTGTATCCTTCTAATTAAGGGCCTTCCTCTTTTTCGCCACTCCTCCACTTTATCAACCATGATGTCCTTCTCTAGGGACTCGTGTCTCCTGACAGAATGTTCAAAGGATGCCAGGTGACGCCTTGCCATCCTTGCCTATAAGGAGCATTCTGGTTGTACTTCTTACAAGGAACATTTGTGTGTTCTTTTGTGGGTCCATGGTACTTTTAATACTCTTCACTAGCACTATAATTCAGTATCCAACTTTTACATGCATATGAGGCAATGGAAAATGCTATGGCTTGGTTCAGTCTCACCTTAGTCTTCAAAGCAACCTGCTTGCTTTTCAAAACTTTAAAGAGGTCTTGTGAAGCAGATTTACCCAGTGTAATACATCTTTTGATTTCTTACCTGCTGCTTCCATGAGCATTGATTGTGGATCCACGAAGAACAAAATCCTTGACAATTTCAGTCTTTTACTTATCTATCATATTCTTAGCTATTGGTCCAGTTGAGAGGAATTTCGTCTGCTTAAGATTGAGTTGTAATTCACACTGAAGACTGAAGTTCTTGATAGTCATCAGCAATACATTAAGTCCTCTTCATTTTCAGAAAGCAAGTTGTGTCATCTGCATGTCACAGATTGTTAATAAATCTTCTAATCCTGATGGTGCATTCTTCTTCATATCATTCAGCATTTTCAATGAGTTGCTCGTCATACAGATTAAATAGACATGGTGAGAGTTCATCTTTGACAAACGCCTTTCCTGATTTTCACCGTACAATATTCCATTGCTCTGTTCCCACAACTGACTCTTGACCTATATACAGGCTCCACATGAGCACAACGAAGTGTCTGGAATTCTCATTCTTCTCAAAGCTATCCATAGTTTATTATGATCCAATGAGTAGAATTCCTTTGAATAACACAAGTAAACATTTTCCTGTTATGCTATCAGCAAAAATTCATCTGACACCAGCAATGATATCCCTTGTTCCACAATCTCTTCTGAATCTGTCTTGAAACTCTGGCAGCTCCCTGCAACCATTGTTCAATGATCTTCGGCAAAACTTTACTTGTGTGTGATATTGTTCTGTAATCTGAGTATTCTATTGACTCTCTTTCCTTTGGATCCAGATATGAATCCCTTCCAGTCAGTTGGCAAATTAGCTGTCTTCTAAATTTCCTGGTATGGACATGGAAAGTCTTCCAGTGCTTCATCAGCGTGCTGAAACATTTCAGTTTGTATTCATCAATTCCTGGAGCCTTGTTTTTAGCTCATGCTGTCAGTGCAGCTTAGACTTCTTTCAGTACCATTGGTTTTAGCTCAGATGCTACCTTCTGAAAGGGTGGGATGGCGACTATTTAATTTTGATGTAGCGACTGTGTGCCTTCTCTTCATATTCTTTTAATACTTCTTGAATCATTCAATATTTTGCCCATTGAATTTTTCACAATTGCAACTTCAGGCTTGAATTTTTTCTTGAGTTCTTTCAGTTTAATATATGTTGACTATGTTCTTCCTTTTAGTTTTCTTGCACTAGTTATTTGCATATTTCTTTCTTTTTGTATATTGTATTATATTATTTTATTTTGTTCCTTGAGCTTCCTTTTGAAATTTTCTATTCAACTCTTGAACTTCATCATTTCTTTTTCTTTCTCTTTAAAAAAAAACTTCATGATTTCTTCCATTTGTCGTAGCTCTCTATGATTAAGAGCAAGTTTAAGATTCCCTTTCTGACATCAACTCTGGTATTTTCTTTCGTGGTCTTTTAATGACTTTTCTTTTTTCATGAATGATGTTATAATGTCCTCCCATAACTCATCAGTTCTTCTGTTATTAGTGTTCAATGCAGAAAATTTGTTCTCAAGATATTCTTGAAATTCATGTGTCATAGACTCAAGGTCGTATTTTAGCTCCTGTGGCCTTGTTTTAATTTTCTTCAGCTGCAACCTGACATTTCATATAAACAATTGATAGTATCTTCCATAGTTACTCCCTGGCCTGGTTTTAGCTGCTGACATTGAACTTCTCCGTCTTCTCTTCTCACAGATGTGGTCAAATTCATTTCTGCATGTTCCATCTGGAGAGGTCCATCTGTATAGTTGCCATTTGTGTTGTTGGAAGAGGTATTTTCTATGAACAAGTTGTTGGTTTTGTGAGATTCTATCAAGTGTTTTCCAGATTAGTTTCTATAACCAAGACGATAGTTTCCAACTGCTGTTCCTTCCTCTTTGTTTCCTACTTTTGCATTACAATAGCTAATAATTACCAATGTATCTTGATTGCATAATTGATCACTTTCAGAATGAAGATTTTGGTAGAATGCTTCAATATCATCAACACTAGCTTTAGTGGTCAGTCTTAAAATTTGAATAATTATTGTATTGATTGTCTTTCCTTGAAAGCAGATAGATATATCCTAATGGACAGCATTTTACTTCCCGATAGATCTTGAAATGTCCTTTTTGACATTGAATGTCATGCCATAGCTTTTGATTGTGTCATTTCCAGCAGTGTAAATGATAAGACTTTCTGATCCAAAGTGGTCAATAGCAGTTCATTTCACCTCACTAACACATTGATCTTTATGTGTTCTATTTCATTTTTGATGACTTCTAATGTTTTTAGAGTCAAATTTTGTATATTCCAAGTTCTGAAGTGTTTCTTCTAATTTGGGGTCATGTCCCATCAGCAAATGGATGTCTTGAAAGTAGTGTTCTCACAGGCGTTTCTGAATTCCCCTCATTATGGTTCACTGTACTTTGAGAAAGCAACTCTTCCTTCCTCAGTTGCATTCTGAATGGCTTCTGACCTCAGGGGCTCGTCTTCCGGTGCTATCTCTGACAAAGTTCTGTTTCTCTCCATTAGTCCTTAGTATCTTATCATGTGTTGGTGTTTTGTTTGAGGCTTTTTAGCAACTAATTCCTCAAATTTGAGAGCGTACTTCTTCTTCATAGGCTGTTCTTAGTCTATAAACTCCAGTGAAATCCATAAGTGACACCTTAAATGACTCTTCTGGAGTTCGAAATACCAGTGACACAGCTTTCTGCATTACAGTAATGTACAAGCCGCCATCATACAACAAACTGACAGAAAGTGGTGTTTGGTTGTGCTTAATGTTACTAATTATCAGAACTGATTCGAGGACATCTAATAACAATAAAAATGTCCTTTGGATTAATGCATAAATGAATGTGAAAGCCATGCAATACGCAAATGAGAAAGCTAGAAAAGAAAAAATGGAAAGTAATATGGACAAAAAGAAAATGTTATTTAAAAAGAAGAGACAAAGTCTAGTTCTTTATTCAACATTTATATCTCAAACATTAAAGTTTATGGATAGTCAACATGCAATCATGTTGACTATTCCATTAACTTGTTTTAGAATTAGGTAGACCACTCACTTTTCTATTTCCTATCTGTAGCTTGCCCTGTAGCAATTGTAAAAACACAACAAAACAAATCCTCTCAATTGATCCCCACAAGAGTCTTTTAGAAGTCATTATCTTGTCAGGTGTCAGTTTCCTTTCATTACCTCTTTTTTAATAGAACAGGAAAATGTAGCTCAAAGAACCCAAGAGCTTGTCCAGAATCACATAGCTAATACTTAGATGTGGACTCAACTGTAGGTCATCTGACTCTAGTGATAGGATATTTACACTCATGCTGAAAAGTCTTCTGTAGGTTTATTACAAATGGTGACCTTACCAGGAAATAGTTTTATTAGGAAATATTTACACACAAATACCTTTGTTTACGCTTGTCATTTAGAGAATAGTGACTTCAATAATAACTAGAGTTGAATTGAAGGTTGGATAAGATATGTGCAATTTTTGGTTAATGCTATCTAAAGTTAAATGAGAATATTTAGAAGTGGGAACTCAAAAAAATACAGCATTTTAGTAGAATATTTCTGAATTTCTACATCTTTCAGGTCAGATTAATTATCATGGGTAAGGGATTAATTTTGTTTGCAAATAAGCAAAAGATTACAAGACTCTCTAGGTTAATGTTTATTATCAATTTTGTACATCTAGGCCACTTCTACTCATTTGATCCTATTGCATGTATTGAGTGTACAATACCAAACTAGTCCCAAACACAGCTGCTTCGTTTGGATTTTTTTGTAGAATTATAGCTCTACAGGAAACGATAGGTATAATCTCCCTTTAACAAGTGATGATATGGGTTTTTTTTTCTTTTTTTACATTTTATTAGGGACTCATACAACTCTTATCACAATCCATACATATACATACATCAATTGTATAAAGCACATCTGCACATTCCCTGCCCCAATCATTCTCAAAGCATTTGCTCTCCACTTAAGCCCTTTGCATCAGGTCCTCTTTTTTTTCCCCTCCCTCCCCGCTCCCCCCTCCCTCATGTGCCCTTGGTAATTTATACATTGTTATTTTGTCATATCTTGCCCTATCCGGAGTCTCCCTTGCCCCCCTTCTCTGCCGTCCTTCTCCCAGGGAGGAGGTCACATGTGGATCCTTGTAATCAGTTCCCCCTTTCCAACCCACTCACCCTCCACTCTCCCAGCATCGCCCCTCACACCCTTGGTCCTGAAGGTATCATCCACCCTGGATTCCCTGTGCCTCCAGCCCCCATATGTACCAGTGTGGAACCTCTGCCCTATCCCGCCCTGCAAGGTAGAATTCGGATCATGGTAGTTGGGGGGAGGAAGCATCCAGGATCTGGGGGAAAGCTGTGTTCTTCATCGGTACTACATTGCACCCTGACTGACCCATCTCCTCTCCTAAACCCCTCTATGAGGGGATCTCAAGTGGCCGACACTTGGGCCTTGGGTCTCCACTCTGCACTTCTCCCTTCATTCAATATGGTATACACACACACACACACACACATACATACACACACACACATATATCTTTTTTTTTTTTTGCTTGATGCCTTATACCTGGTCCCTTTGACACCTCGTAATCGCACTGGCTGGTGTGCTTCTTCCATGTGGGCTTTTTTGCTTCTGAGCTAGATGGCCGCTTGTTCACCTTCAAGCCTTTAAGACCCTAGACACTATCTCTTTTGATAGCTGGGCGATGATATGGGTTTTGCAGGCAGTTTCAATCAGCATTCTAAAACCAAAGCTTCAATTAAATTGAATCTATAACAGCTGTCAACAATAATCACTGCTGTCAACAATACTAACCTAGAAACATAAACTCTTTAGCCAGGTGACTTAGAAAAGTTGTCCAATGAGACTTCCTTTGCACAAGAATAATTGTAGTCTATAAAGGTTAAGAGCTTTATCCAAACCCATATCTCTAATCTATGCTGCAACCGAAAATCAAACCTCTATTACTGTCCTTTTTCACTAAAAGATGCGGACTACTTTTTGGTGGATATACCAGTTATTTGTTGTAGCATACCAAATCACCCCTTGTTACAGTGAATTGGGAAAGCTGAGGCCTCTCTTGTGGAGATTACTGATGGTTCTTTCAAACAACCTTTTATTTATTTATTTATTTATTTATTTATTTACTATTGCTTGTAAACAGCTTCTTCACTAATATTTTAAAAAGATGACTTTTCCAACTACTCACTTGGTCCTTAAAGCCAGTAGCAGAGTATTTATAGGACAATGATGTAAGTCAAACCCATTGAGTTTAGTTTCACTTTTTATGTCACTAAGAAAGTCTTTCAACTCCAGTTAACTGGAGCGGGAAAGGTGGTTGGAGGAGCACTGCACTAACCACTAGGTGAGCAGTTGAAACCTACCAGCCGCTCTGTGGGACCAAGTTAGGACTGTTTGCTCCAGTAGAGATTGAGTCTTGGTAACCCTTTGTAGGGTTATTATGAGTCAGAATTGACTTGATGAGAGCATGTTTGGTTTGAAATAAGAGATATGTGTTTATTCAAACATAATATACTCCCCAAACCAGTAGTTTGGAGTTCATGGAGGAAAATCCATTTTAGAGAAAATGACCATGAATTTCCCCACTCCAACTGCAGATTTTCCTCTCCACTGTGAAGCAGTTATTTAGACTGAATAATTCAAGGCTCTTGAGTCAGATTTCATAAGCAACAGTGAATATGTAGACTTAAATTTAATGAAGATATGTGTCATATATATATATATATATATATATATATATATATATATATATATATATATATATATATAATATGATGGGTACCCTCCCCCAAATACAGAAAAAGCTCCACTGGGTGGAACTTTCATATTATGCACTTTTCCCACTAGGCAAACTTCCAACACTTGCTCTGAGTTAGTGCACCCAGTAGTGTCACCTGGGAAGGTTCTCTCTGGTTACAGTGATTTTTTCATGAAAGCAGTTTGCAATGGGTGAATAAGTAAATGTGGTGAAGAAAGCTGATGGTGCCCAGCTATCACAAGATATAGCATCTGGGGTCTTAAACGCTTGAAGGTAAACAAGTGGTCTTCTAGCTCAGAAGCAACAAAACCCACATGGAAGAAGCACACCATCCTGTGTGATCACGAGGCGTCGAAGGGATCAGGTATCAGGCATCATCAGAACAAAAAATCATATCATAGTGAATGAGAGGGGGAGTGTGGAATGTAGACACAAAGCCCATTTGTAGGCCACTGGACATCCCCTTACAGAAGGGTCTTGGGGGATGAGACAAGCCAGTCAGGGTGCATGTAGCAATGATGAAACATACAACTTTCCTCTAATTCCTAAATTCTTCCTCCCCCATTCCCCCACTAACATGATCCCAATTGTACCTTACAAATCTGGTTAGACCAGAGGATGTACACTGGTACAGATAGGAACTAGAAACACAGGGAATCCAGGGCCAATAATCCCTTCAGGACCAGTGGTGTGAGTGGCGGTACTGGGAGGGTGGAGGGAGTGTGGGTTGGAAAGAGGGAACCGATTACAAGGATCTTCATGTGACCTCCTCCCTGGGGGACGGACAACAGAAAAGTGGGTGAAGGGAGACATCGGACAGGGCAAGATATGACAAAATAATAATTTATAAATTATCAAGGTTTCATGAGGGAAGGTGGAGCAGGGAGGGAGGGGAAAAATGAGCTGATGCAGGGGCTTAGGTCGAGAGCAAATGTTTTGAGAATGATGAGGGCAGTGAATGTACAGATGTGCTTTACCCAATTGATGTATGTATGGATTGTGATAAGGGTTGTATGAGCCCCCAATAAAATGATTTTTTTAAAAAGCAGTTTGCTCAAACCTTGTTTATAATGATGGCAGATTTAAGAGAACAGTGTGCGGCTCTTTCATTTTGTTTTGTTTCCTGCTGGGGGAAAAATGGCCCTGAAACTGTTGTGATATTGAGCACAGTTTAGAAGGACAGCGCTATAGGAAAAACTCAAGTGTATGCATAGTTTTCTCATTTCAAAAAAGATGACATGTCAACTGTAACAAACCATGTTCTTGATGCCCTTCAACTTCCTGAATGGACGGAAATGACGACTTTTAAGGATTTGGGAGTTTATTCCACCAGGTCAGACTGTTAATCAAGCTTTCTATTTAGTGGTTCTGAAAACATTGTCTAACAGTGTGAGACCAAAAAGGCTTGATTTGTGGCAGATGGGGGACTGGTTTTGCCACCATGACTGTACCTGCTCATGTAGATATCTCAGTTGGCCTTTTTTGGGCTAAAAAACAGCATGACTCTCTTGCCCCATGTGCCTTCCTCATCTGACCTTCCTCCGTGTGACCTCTTACTGTTTTGTTAATGCAGAGAGACATGAAAGGACAGCGATTTGCCAATATAGAAGGGGTGAAGGGAAAAAATGGGGCGGGGCTATCAGCCATAGAAACAGATGAGTTTCAAAAAATGTTTCCAAGAATGGAATTGCAGATTTGATAAATGTTTTAAGTGTAATGGAGAGTACTTTAAAGGTGATAAAATTATTTGGTTAAAAATAAATAAATGCATACTTTGAAAAAATTCTTTTTGAGGGGGTACTGTACCCCCTCGTATATAAATATCAAACCAAACTCACTGCCATCAAGTCAATGTTTAGAGCTGCTAGTGGTTTCAAATTGCTGACCATATGGACTGCAGCCCAATCTGTAACCACTTCACCACCAGGATTTCATGTTACAGCGATAGTAAAGAATTATTATAGACTAGATTGTAGGTAACTGTGTGAAGCCGTGGAAGAATATTTGCTTACTGAGGATTTGAGGATGTATACCTGAAATTCCAAGTTCTTTACTGGCTTCTTTGGTTTAATTATTACTCTGAAATATTCAAACCAACCTCCACTTGAAGAGTATGCTGTGGATGATAAATCAGAATACAAGAAACTAAGTCATTGTCGTGTAGCTTGGGCTTTATATGAGCCCAACAGTTATAATTTTTGAATTTATATATTAGGTTTATAATTAACTTTTGGAAGAATTTTAGAAAATTATTATAAAGTGTTAAAGTTTTCAGGAATTAAATATTAGTGGCTTAGAGCAACCATTCTATTTTTATTTCTGAGGATCAGAAATTTTGCTGGCAACAGTTGAGTGGTTCTCCTGCTCATCTCTTTTGAAATAACTTCCAAGAATGTAGTCATTCGTCGAATTAATTGGGGCTGAATGAACTATGATGGTATCCTTGACACATGCATGTCTGTTTTTACAGCTTCTCTATTTATGACCTCCTATTGGCATAAAGAGTAACCCAGGCTTTATTACATGATATTCTTTGGTTTTTAAAGGGTTGTTGGTGGACTGCAGTGCTTTTTGACACTCAGGCTTAGAAACCCATAATATGCCTTAGCATCGTCACATTTTCTTGGTTAAGGACAGTCACAAGGCTAGCTCTAGTATTAGTAAGTTGTGGTATAGCTGCCTCTACCAATTGATAAAAGGAATTATTAAGTGCCATTGGAAGGGGACTTACACATAGGAGTGGAGGAAAGTCTGGCAATCTATGTCAGTGAATATGCCAAAAGTCTTCACTATTCTTTTGGATTTATATTTTACATAAAATACTTTGTTAAGATGCAGAACATTTAATTAGTTTTGCTGTGGGCAGTTCCTATTGTTACAAACCATAGAGACAACTTTTATGATGGTAATATTGTTAGATACATATTTTAAAATTCCCGTTTTCCACAAGTCAATGGGATAGGAAGTCGAATTTCTATAAATGTCTTTCAGGAAGTGGCTGAGGGAAACATTTTCTTTCTAGTGAGTGTCTGTATTTTGCCTTCTGTTAAATGAAGATCTATAATTGGCTTGTATGCCAACCAGAATTGATTCAGATATTCTCAGCTGCATTGCTCTCAGTGCAATATGTAGCATTTTTCACAGAAATCGTATCAGCCAATTTCCAGATAATCAATCTTAAAGCAAAGAGAAAAGCAATGTTTTAAATAGAATATTGAAAAAAGAGGGCGGAACTAAATAACTTAAAGGGAGGGGTATTTTAATAAATATGGAGCTGCTTTTTTCATCTTTTAAAAATCATTTTACTGGGGGCTCATACAACTCTTTTTTTTTTTAACAATTTATCAGGGGCTCATACAACTCTTATCAAAGTCCATACATATACATACATCAATTGTATAAAGCACATCTGTACATTCTTTGCCCTAATCATTTTCTTTCTCCTCTTTTCTTTTTTTACATTTTATTAGGGACTCATACAACTCTTATCACAATCCATACATATACATACATCACTTGTATAAAGCACATCCATACATTCCCTGCCCCAATCATTCTCAAAGCATTTGCTCTCCACTTAAGCCCTTTGCATCAGGCCCTCTGTTTTATTTCCCCTCTCTCCCCTCTCCCCCCTCCCTCATCTGCCCTTGGTAATTTATACATCGTTATTTTGTCATATCTTGCCCTATCCGGAGTCTCCCCTCCCCCCCTTCTCTGTTGTCCCTCTCCCAGGGAAGAGGTCACATGTGGATCCTTGTAATCAGTTCCCCCTTTCCAACCCACTCGCCCTCCACTCTCCCAGCATTGCCCCTCACACCCTTTGTCCTGAAGGTATCATCCACCCTGGATTCCCTGTGTCTCCAGCCTTCATATGTACCAGTGTACAGCCTCTGCCCTATCCAGCCCTGCAAGGTAGAATTCGGATCATGGTAGTTTGGGGGAGGAAGCATCCAGGATCTGGGGGAAAGCTGTGTTCTTCATCGGTACTACCTCGCACTCTAATTAACCCATCTCCTCTCCTAAACCCCTCTATGAGGGGATCTCCATTGGCCGACACTTGGGCCTTGGGTCTCCACTCTGCACTTCCCCCTTCATTTAATATGGTATATATATATATATATATACATATATATATACATATACACATATATACACACACATACACACACACACACACACACACACACATATATATATTTTTTTGCATGATGCCTTATACCTGGTCCCTTGGCACCTCGTGATCGCACTGGCTGGTTTGCTTCTTCCATGTGGGCTTTTTTGCTTCTGAGCTAGATGGCCGCTTGTTCACCTTCAAGCCTTTAAGACCCCAGACGCTATCTCTTTTGATAGCCGGGCACCATCAGCTTTCTTCACCACATTTGCTTATGCACCCATTTGTCTTCAGCGATCCTATCATGGAGGTGTGCAGTCAATGATATGATTTTTTGTTCTTTGATGCCTGGTAACTGATCCTTTCGGGACCACTCGATCACACAGGCTGGTGTGTTCTTCCATGTGGACTTTGTTGCTTCTGAGCTAGATGGTCGCTTGTTTATCTTCAAGCCTTTAAGACCCCAGTCACTATCTCTTTTGATAGCCAGGCACCATCAGCTTTCTTCACCGCATTTACTTGTTCACCCACTTTGGCTACAGTCGTTGTGAGGGAGAGTGAGCATCATAGAGTTCCAATTTAATAAAAGAAAGTATTCATGCATTGAGGGAGTGTTTGAGTAGAGGCCCAAGGTCCTTCTGCCACCTTAATACTTAACCTATAAATATAGACACATAGATCTATTTCTCCATCCTCCTATATATATTTGCATGTACATGTCTTTGTCTAGACCTCCATAAATGCCCTTTGACTCCTAGCTCTTTCCTCTATCTCCCTTGACTTATGGAGCTGCTTTTTAATGGTTCCAGCCTTCTAAGTATTTCTTTGTTTTGAAATGACATCATGAGTAGTGATTCTAACCTTATTTTTATGCACTTTAGGGAAGAAAGTAATAAAGGTGCTTGGAACAAACATTTAAGCCTAATCAGTATAGTTCATTACATACAAAATTTTATTTAATTCTCACAACCATTCTATCAAATTGTACTCTTCTACCCATTTTGAAAATTACAAATCTGAGATTTTAAAAGATTAGTGATTTTGGCAAGTACACTCAAATAAGGCGTATCAGAGATGAAATAAGAATTCATATGTCAATCTGGCTCCATCTATGGATTCATATATCTATCTAGTTTTTTCCTATAGTTGATTTGAAGACATTAATGTGGTAAAATGAAATTGCTTGGTATAGTTCTTCTATACATAGTCTTTGTAACTGACACGTATGAGTGGATGGGAGCTTGTAAGTAAAGTATATAGGATTCTAACTTTTGAATAATAGTTGTTCCCATTCTACGGGGTATAAAATGAGCCATCCCAGAATCAGGAATAGAGATTCCCATAATCAGCAGAAGAAGGTCCCAGGCTCATTCCGAATCCTGTGAAATAAGTGGTGAAATCAGAGACCTACATGAGGAGCCATGACATCAACACAGACCATAAGACAGAGCAGTCAGCTTCCCATCCCAACCTACAGAAGAGTAAGGCAGAGCTCCTTTGGGCCATAAGCAGACTTGCAGAGGGAGGTGCCCTTTGAGAATGGATCAGCACAATGGAAGCTTTGTAACTTTGCTCAGTCAGGGCAGAGGCCTAGGGACAATGTGGCTTAAAGGCAGAGGATGTGCCTGCTAGCATGGCTGAGAAGAGGCACAACAAAGGGGTTGTATTTTTAATGTATTTTATACTTACTTGCAAGCTATTAACTTCTCTAGTATAGACCACATAATTATATTGTCTGTGTGAGTTTTGTGTGGCCATTGCAATGGATTATCGAAACCAGCAGAGGTTTAGAGTGCTGTAGGGGAATCAGTGATATCAGAACAAAATGAAGGAAGGAGACTAGAGGTATGTCTGATCACTGCTTGCAGAAAGCGAGCATGTGTGGTGTTGGATTCTCCTTCCCCCTTGTGAAACTGTAGGAGGTCAGATGTGGCCCCCATGCCATTTGTGCGATCAGATTCCGTATCCCTATTTTCACAGGGTTTGTAAATATCATAAATTAATAAGTGTAACAAACTAATAGAGTTAAATGCATGTGAAGAAAATATGACACATTGTAACTAATAGTTGTTCTTCAAATTTTACCAATAAGCATTCTTAAGAAAAAAATTGAAAATAACTTGTCACTCTTTAGTAGGTGAATATAATTTATTATGATTGAAGAGTGAAGTAAATTTATTTTACTCTTTGCTTTAGAGTAACTTCTGGGAGGAATATGAGTTGGTGATGAACGTTAATGAACTGTTTATCTGTAGTAAATCTCTACTCCGGACTTGAAAATTAATTTAGGATGCATATATTTCATGACAAAAGAATAAAGTAATTCAATAGAATCAAATTTAAGATGTGTATTTCTTCACATGATTGTTTTAAGTGCTGTTCAGTAGGTTCTAACTCATAGCAACCTTTTGTACAGCAGACAAACCACTGCCTGGTTAAGTGCCGTCCTCACAGTTGTTCTTCTGTGTGAGCCCATTGTTACAGCCACTGTGTCAATCCATTTTCGTAAGGGTCTTCAAATACTTCACCTTACTACGTTTCTGAAATCTGACCTTGTGTTACAACCAGTGAAACCATTCTGTTATATCTTAATTGGCAACAATCCCAAGCAGCGAACGTAATCATTACTTTTTATATATGAAGTGAAGTAACTGAGTCACAAAAATATAAAGAGTTTGTCTAATGTCATATTGGTAGTAAGTGGTGAACGTTTTGAACTTAGAAAATATGAATAAGAAGAAAAGTGAAATAGTAAATCTAAGCTGGATTTGCTAGTAAAAATGTAAAAAACTATAGAAATGTGAAGAATGGAAATCTAACATGGATGTATCATTGAGGAAAATTTTTCTATCCAAATCTTTGCTCTGGAGTCCATGATGGGTGCAAACTATTCATATGCTCAGTAGCTAACAGACAGTTTAGAGGTTTGAGTATCCTAGAGGAACCTCAGAAGACAGGCTTAAAGCTCTGCTTCTGACAAGCCAGTCGTTAACAATCCTGTGGGCCCAGTTATATCCTGACATATTTAAAGAGATTAGCATGGGGCCAAACAGGAATATCATTTCCTAATGTTTATCGTTTCAGCTCATTTGCTCAGCGGCATCGCTAGCCCTCTCCTTTCTCCTTCTCAGCTATTCTTACTCTGATCTTTACTGCCTACTCTCCACCATCTCACTTATCTTCCCTGGTCTAAAGCTTTAATCAGTGTCTTGCAAAGACATGCTTCCTGGCTGTATTATAATTTCTTTAGCCAGAGACAACAATACATGTACCTATTTTCAGACACAGGGAAATCACACATGTAGACATAGTCGTAGACACTCATTGCTGTATCAGACCTCTTTTTTAGTTTTACAGTGCAAAGACGTCACTTTGAGGACTAAGGTGAACCAGACTCAAGCCACAGTATTTTCTACTGCCCCATGGGCATGGGATAGCTGGACAGCGGATAAGGGAGCCTAGAGAAGAATTGATGTAGCCGAATTGTGAAGTGGGTGAAAAGCATTGAATATCCCATGAACTGCCGGAAGAAAAAGCAAACCTGTCTTGGAAGAAGTACAACTGGAATACTCCCTAGAAATGAGGATGGTGAGACATTGTTTCATGTATTTTTGGACACATTATCAGGAGGTACCAGTCCCTAAAAAAGTACACTGTGCTTGATAAAGTAGAGAGTTAATGAAAAAGAGGACAACACTCATCAAGATAGACTGACAGGGCGACAGCAACAATGGGCACTAGCATAACAATAATCATTAGGATGGAATTCGTGTTTTGATCTAATTTACATAAACAGGGTCATGATGCGCCAGTACCTCCTTGATGGCACCTAATAAAAATAACAATCTCAACTGCACACTCAATGCTCTCTGGAAATCAGCTCCTTCTCTCCTTTCCCTCTCTCTCCCAGTGCGCACAGTAACACTTTTAAATATCCTCACCTACTTTAAGTCTTTATTTTCATTTTTTCATTAATTTAAATGTATTCTTCCCTTTCTAATTCTATCTAGAGTTGCACATCATCTAAAATGTTAAAACATGATAATAACAATGCTGAACTATTTAACATTCATTTGCTTTAATGTAATCAGGAATACAATTTTACCTTTTTTATGAGAAATTCCTGATGATTCATGTCTCCATTTAAAGATGCTTAGTCTGAGAGACCCTTCTTTGGCAGCTAAAGTTGGATAGCCTTTATTATGGAATCTCATAGAGGCTTGTATTTTCCTATCATAAGAATGAACATACCTAATTATACACACTTACAATTCTCTAAGCCTAACAACAAATATTGAACTTTTCCCAACTAAATAATTATATGAAGGAAAGAAGGAAAAAGGAAAAGATGGCAGAAGGAAATAAAGAATACTTGTTATATAAAAATTGAGAGAATTTTGAATAGAAGGCATCAAGTGAGAGAGAGGTCCAACATAGGCAAGAATAAACTTAGAAATATGATTAAGATATTACAAATGTGTATAAAAGCAGACAAGATATAGTTAATTAGAATGTGTGATTAAAGCATTTGTATTTGATCTGATAGATTGGAGGGAAGCATGGAGCATTTTCAATGAAAGAAATATGATTCAAGTGTTGTTGTTAGGTGCTGTTGAATTGGTCTGAGTCATAGTGACCCTGTGTACAACAGAATGAAACACTGTCTGGTCCTCTGCCAGCCTCACAATGGTTTTTGGAGCCCATTGATGCAGCCATTGTGTCAGTGCATCTTGTGAAAGGGCTTCACCTTTTTTGGTTGCCTTGACACTTTACCAATTCTGGTCTCCTTCTCCAGGGTCGAGCTCTTCCTGACAAGATGAAAGAAGTGGTGTCTCTAAAAGATTAATTTGGCATTTCACTGTTGGAATGAATTAACAACAGATTTCATGGGGGTATGCATATAGTAAGGAGAGTATTAACAAATTAGAATGGCCGGATGATGTTTTACAGACACAGACACACACACACACACACACACACACAGTCATGCTTTAGCTTTTCAGCTTCTTGAATAGCACAGACTGTTAAGCCCTGAGCTATTAACCAAAAGATTGACCATTTAAATCTACTTAGTGGCACTTCAGAAGACACTGACCTCGAGATCTGCTTCAGAATGGCCTCCAAAATGAAAACCCTTGAAGCACCGTTCTTGTCTACCACACATGGGGTCACTAGGAGTCAGTTAACTCTAGAGAAGCTGCTGGTTTGGAGCTCTACTCCGGACAGTTGAAATAGTTTGGGAGGAGACCTAGAGTTTGTTTTTGCCAGAAGTCCACACAACCAAGTTTTTATTCCCTGTCTGTGGAGGTTACATAATTTTGTGTCAACTTGATAAATTGATAAATAAAATGTAGGGTGAAGTCTAGTCTGTCAATCAGGTCATCGTCTAATGCCTTCCTGGGGGTGTGGCTTTCTTATAGGGGGGCGGGGGTGGGTGGATGCCCTGGACACTCTCCCCCCACACACACACCCATGCTTTCACTTTCCTGCTAGTGAGTCACCTTGAAACCTGTGAGCCCTGTGATGTGGCCACTGCCATTGGATCCACAAGACTTTGCGCCCTCTGACCTGTGGTCTTTCTGCACTCTTCATCGTTGTATGTGGCTGCTGTGGCCAGTATCAGATTTATGGACTAGAATTGGGATTTTGGACTTGATCTGGACTTGGCTGGGATGTTTTCTTGATATATAATTAGTTCTTGATATAAAGCTCTTTCTTACATACATACAAGCGTCTCTGGATTTGTTTCTATCGTCAGCCTGGCTTAACAAATTTCTAAAATTAAAATGGCAACAGCCTAAGTGCCATTGCCAGAATATGTTTTTTTTTTTTCCTCTTAAAAATGATAGCAGGCCTGGTGGCACCGTGCTTCAAACACTCGGCTGCTAATCAGAAAAAAATGATTCAATATCAGGGATTGACTTCTCAGTACTAGTGGACCAGAGATAGCCAGTTAAAGAAATGTTAAGGTAGACGTGTTCTGATTCGAATACATTTTAGTCCTGTTGAGTTGGATATTGTAAAAAGACAGCTACGTGGAGCCTTAGGGAAAGCTGAAACTGTTTGTGTGGTTTAGAGATGGAGAACATCCGGCCCAGTGGTCCTGCATATAAGTCCCTCTAAATGATCAGTACCAGCTAACAGCACACACCTCATTAAAGAGAAGCAGTTTCAGGCATCATATTAGGAATGAGTTCGTTAAATGTGTGACCAATATGGCCCACAAATGATATTATAAACATCCAAGTGACCTTTAGGGAAAAAAAAAAAAGCTTCCCACTCCAGTGTAAGAAAACAGCTTTAAAAAAAACACAACAACAACATAGATTTTGTGATTTTTCTGTCATGTTCTCACATTCCTTCAAATATTTTGCATGATGCATCTGTTTTAGCAGCTCCAAAAGAAAAAGGCCTGGTTTTACAGAAGAAACCTCTTTTGAGTTCTACGCTGTAATACATGGGACTGTCATTAACCAGAATTGATAAAACAGCAATCAACAATACAAAGATTCATAGTAATATAAATTCGTGTGTTTTTATTTATGCATATGTGTTTGTGGATGTGTGTTTGAACAGCTGACCAATTCCTACTTACATCTTAACTCAGATGTTTCTCGATCTCAGAAGCTTGGTTTCCTGTGCTTGTCACTATCCCAGCTATGTCTCTGTAACTGTTGTCTTATCTTTTCCAACTCAATTGTAAACTCTTTGATGAAATGAATATTGCTCCACCCATACTTGTGAATTAAATGTGTAAGATAATGGTATGTATAAAAATATGGTTTAAATGGTGGTAAAACAAATGAAGTTTTTAGAATAGATGAGCCCCTCATCAGAATACACAATAAGTGTAAAATAATGAATTTTAGGAGATATTATTGATTAAATGGTGTTCCCAAAAATATTTGTTATGCAATGCTAAACCTGATTTCTATGATTTCTGTAACTCTTCTTTCCATTGTTCTTATTTCAGTAGCTTGTGTTTACTCAAAGCTTTGCCATCAATATTTCATATACCAGTAGGGTTATCCATGGTGAAAGTTTCAGTGGAGCTTCTAGACTAAGAAAAAACTAGAAAGAAAGAATTGGCTTTCTGCTTCTGAAGGATTAGCCATGGAAAATCACATGAATAGTAATATTGTCAAATATAGTGCCAGAATATGAGCCCTTCAGTTTGGAAGCCACTCAAAATATGGCTGGGGAAGAGCTCCCTTCTCAAAGTAGTCAACAATACTTACATGAATGGAATAAAATTTCCAAGATTTTCATTTGTTTGCAGATGAGGAATGACTCATAATGATGATAAACACATCTGAAAACATAGTTAAGTAATTAGAATGTAGAATGTGAGAAGTATGAGTCTAGGAAAATATGAGGTCACCAAAAATGAAATGGAATGCATAAATATCAATATCCAGGCATAAGTGAGCTGGCATGCAGTGGTGTTGGCAATTTTGAGCTGGACAGTCATTTGGATTCCTATATCAAGAGTACAAATTCAAGAGAATCACATTTATTATCAAAAGAAACATTTCAAAATGTATCTTAAATTACAATGCTGTTTGTCTTAGGATAATATTTATCTACCTATAAGAAAGTCCAGTTAATACAACTCTTATTAAGTTTTAAGCACCACCAACTACTACTGATGGAAAATTAGTTTGAAATTGATCAAGCATGCAACCAAGTTATATTGATAAGTGTTGGAGAGTAGGATGGGCAACTTTGAAACAAAGGAATAAAGAGTAATTTGAAAATATGGTTTGGTGATGGAAATAAAGTTTGGAGATTGCATGATAGAATTTTGCAAGACTAATAACTCATTCCTTGCAAATACTGTTTTCAATAATATAGACAATAACTATACACATGGATTTCACTAGATGGAATGTTCAGGAATCAATTGATTGCATTTGTGGGAATAGATCATGTAGAAGCTTAATATCATCAGCCAAAACAAGGCCAGGGACTGTCTATGGAAAAGGCTACCAATTGTTCATATGTAAGATCAAATTGAAGCTGAAGAAAGCAAAATCAGTCCATGAGAGTCAAAATTGAAACTTGTACAGTCCAGCTGAATTTAGAGAACATCTCAACAACATGTTTGATATATTGAATGCTAATGTGCAGAAAACCAGAAGAATTATGAGACAGCACCAACCATACCATACATGAAGAAAGTGAAAAGTCACTAAAAAATAAGAAATAATCTGCACCATATCTAGTCAGCTGAACCGCTGGCAGATCTGCTCTGGTCACAGGCAAGCATCTCAAACAGCCTTACTATCAGGCAGAGACCACTGTCATCTTGATGACGCTGCATCGCATTCAGCACTTGGCTAGTTGACCTCCCCATAGGCGTGACCTGAATTTATACTGGAGCTAGCTAGCGTCTCTTACATGTTCTATGACAGACATCTCCTCCCTGACTTTTTGAATGTTGATAGGGGTCTTTTGCTTCTTACTCAATATGTGTGTTCTTGTCTTTATACTATTTTGATTTTAGTCTTACCACCTTAGCGTGATTTTGTTTGTGATAATTTTCTGTTGGGTTTTCCCCAACAGAAGGAGGGGATGCATAATGAGAGTCGCTAATCCAAGGGGCCATAGGGAATGCAGGGAAAGGGGTGGGCGATACGCAGGGAAAGGGAATATCGGGAGGAAATACTGAAGGTGGTGGTGGGGGCACTAGAACTAACTGGTTGTACAAGTCATTTTAAAGCCAGTTTAACCGTTGTGTGGTGGGGGGTGCCCTATGATTGATGTGGTGGTACAGTGCCCCTTGGTATGATTGAAATATTGAATTATATGATGTGTAAATTATGTGGCACTAAACCTGTTGAAAAGAAAAGAACAAAGACAACACTGAAATGGATATCAGAAGAGACTCTGAAACTTTCTCTTGAACACAGAATAGCTAAAGCCAATGGAAGAAATGATGAAATTAAAAAAGGTGAACAAAGCATTGAAAGCACATCTTGAGAAGGCAAAATTAAATATTATAACAAAATGTGTCAAGACCTGGAATTAGAAAACCATGAAGGAAAACACATGTATCATATCTCAAACTTAAAGAAAAGTATAGGTGGCCTTGAGTTGAAATACTGAAGGCTTCTCTGGGGGAAAATATTGAACGACGTGGCAAACATCAGAAGAAGATGGAAGGTGTGGTACTGAGACATTTTTGTGTCAACAAGACACTCCTGGCTAGGAGGGAATCAAACCTGTAAAATCAGGCGGTAGCTTAATGCACCACTTTGGAGCTGTGGTCTTTTGTATGAGAGTGAAGGACTCTCGGGACTGATTCTCCCTCTGCCATTTTTCCTTCCTCTTTGCTGGGACTTCACTGGGACTCTGTGTCTGCCTCCGGGGGCCGACCCATGCGTGTCACTCAAATTGGAGATTTGTTGGTGCCCTGCCATTCTTCCACTGGCCTTGGATCCAGCAGACTATGTACCCACTGGTTTGTGATCTCCCTGCTTCCTGCTTCACCTTTCTGAGCCATCGGCCGGCAGCACCATGAGTCTGAAGAGGGCTCAGCTAGAACTGGATTATGGACTTGAGTTGGACTGTGCTGGGTGCCTTCTGTATATGAAGTTGCTTCTCAAGGTACAATTCTTTCTTTGACATAGGTGCATGCCATTGGATTGTTTTCTAAAAAACCTAGCCTAACAAAGAAAGAATATACAGAGGTACTGAATCAAAGAAAATGGGCTGATATTCAACAATTTCAAGAGCTACCAATGGTACTGAAGAAAGGAGTCCAAGATACAAGGAAGGTATTAGCTAAGGACAAAGTGCCAAGAAAAGACATTTCCAGTCAAAATATGTCAACATGCTGCTATAGAACTGGACGCACTCATTCATCTGTGGAAACAACTTTGGAAAACAGTTACCTGGCCAAACAACTGGAAAAAAGCCGTATATGTGCCAATTGCAAAAAAAGTTAACAAAACAAAAGTGTAAACACTATCAGACAATATCATTACTATCACATGCCTATAAAATTTTCCTAATATTTCAAAACAAGTTCCAGAAGTGAATAGATAAGGCGCTACTAGAAATTCAAGGCTGATTCAGAAGCAGCTATTAACTGGATCTTGGCTGAAAGCAGAGAAAAACGGAAAAGCATTTACTTGTGTTCTATTAACAAAGGAAAGACATTTGATTGTGTGAATCCCAACAAATGAAGGATAAGATTGTAAAGATTGGGAATTCCAGAACACTTGTGCCCATGCCGAACTTGTTCATAGACCGAAAGACAGTTGATCAAACAGAACGAGGAATAATACATGGTTTAGAATTAGCAAAAGCCTTCAACTGATTTGCAGCCTTTCACCACACTTGTCCAATCTGTATGCTGATCAAATAAACGGAGAAGCTAGACTATATGGAAAAAAAGTGATACGATTATAAGATGACTCATTAACAAGCTGTGATATCCAGATGACACAATCTTGCTTTCTCAAATTGTGGGTCATTTCAAGCCCTTGCTGATGAAGATCAAAGGCTACAGCCTTTAACATAGATTACAACTTAAAGTTAAAAAACTTCATTACTGGACCAATAAATATTATAATAAAGAAAAGAAAAATGGATGTGAAGGATTTCATTTTAATCAGATCTATAATCAATGCTCTTTGAAGCAGCAGTCAAGAAATCAGATGACAGATTGCATTTGGAAATCCTGCTGCACAAGCCCTCTTTAAACTGTAAAAGAGTAAAACTGACACTGTGTGGACCAAAATGTGTGCTATCCAATCATGGGATTTCCAGTTGGCTCACATGCATGTGCAAGTTGGACCATGGATAAAAAGACAATAAAATTGATCATTTTGAACTATGTTATTGGTAAAGAGTATTGAAAGTACTGTGAATTGACAGAAGAGCAAACAATTCTGTCTTGAAAGAAGTACAATCAGAAGGCTCCTTTTGCATTATTATTTGAGATACAGAAGATGTTATACCATGTACTTTGGACATATTGTCAGGTGAGATCAGTCCCTGGAAAAGTACATCATGTTTACTAAAGTAGAGGGTCTCTGAAAAAAGGAAGCCCCTCAGTGGATTGACACACTGGCTTCAACTATTTGCTCAAACATGACAATTTTAAGAACAGGTAGAACCAGACAGCTCTTTGTTCTGTTTCTTGTTGCCTGACTATGAGTCTGAACCTACTTGAGGGCACCCAACAAGAGAGTGCACATAGATTAATGTCAGGACAGGCGTGGGTCAGGTTTCTCTCACCATATGTACTCAAACTATGTGTGGAGAAAATAATCAGAAAATCTAGATTATCTCAAGAAGATTGCATGTATCATGATTGGAAGAAGGCTTATTAACAACTTGTGATATGCAGATAACACAACTTGTTTTTTTGAAAATTAAGAGGACTTGATGCATTCCTAATGAATGTGAATGATTGTATCCTTTGGTGTTGATAACGACTCAAAGTAAAAAGACCAAATTCCTCACAAATGGACCAATAATTAACAACATGATAAATGGATAAAAGATGGAAGTTGTCAAGGATTTTGTCTGTCTTGGATCTGCAATCAATGCTCATGGAAGCAGCAGCCAAGAGATCAAAAGACACATTGCACTGGATAAATCTGCTTATCAAGATCATTGTAATGTATTGAAAAGTATGGATGTTGCCTTGAGGACCAAGGTGCACTTGATCCAAGCCATAGTATTTTCCATCATCTCATATGCATGTGAAAGTTAGACATTTAATAAGGAAAACAAAAAGAGAATTGATGCATTTGAATTGTGGTGCTGGCACAAAATATTCAAAGTACCCTGGACTGATATGCCATGGAAGAGGCAAGGGCTGTGGCAGTCATTGAGAAAGAACAATGCCCTTAAGGAGATAGATGGAAGCAACAATAGACTCAAGTACAGGAACAGTTGTGCAGATGGTGCAGAATGGGACTACTGTTTCCTTCTGTTGTGCATAGAGTGAGAACCAACTCAATGGCACCTATCAACAACCACAACTACCACCACACAATATACTTCTGGTTAGATTCCCATTTAGGATTTGATTTTCTTTGTTATTTAAATGAGGCAGTATCAGTATAGGGTGTGTCATGAGTAAATTTTGTTTGAGATTTCTTAGTTTTGGATTATGAAGGACAGCTGGTGGAAGATTGATGTGATACCACATGAAGATGGCCAAGGAATCAAGGAATGTCTGACCTGCAAATACTGATCCAGGAACTTCCCGTAGTTCTCAGGAATTCAGACTGCTGAACTGTGAGAAATAATTAGAATAGGAGATATATTTAGGAAAATGAAGGTGGAGAAATCGGATCAATGCAAGATATTGTAAATGAGAGTTCCGAAAGGCAGAAAGGAGCTAAGAACTTGGATAGGAGTGGAGCTGATTGCAATGATCGATACATCACCACCAGCCCTCCCCTCAGGGGGAAGAACAATAGAAACCATGGGGCAAAGAAGACCACGCTCAGTGTTAAGAGATGAGAATAATAATAATTTATTATTTATCAAGGGGTCAGAAGGTTGGGGGTGGGAGGGAGGAAAAAAAGAGGAGCTAATACCAAGGGCTCAAATAGAAAGTAATTGTTTATAAAAAATGTTGACAACATATGTACAACTATGCTTGCTATAATTGATGTATGGATTGTTGTAAGAGCTGTAAGAGCCCCCAATAAAATGATCTTTAAAAGTAAAATAAAATTAAGCGTCAATGGAATAATGAGGAATGAGCAAAGCATTCTTAGTTTGAATTGAAACCCAATGATAATAAAAATGTGAAATTGGTTGAGTTCTCTTAAGAAGCGAATGACAAAGAAGGAGAAAACTTTGCTAGGCTACTATACTCATCTAAGAATATGACAAATTCACACCCGTGCCCGGTGTTAAATTCATTAATGAATGAGATGCTGATCAACTTCACTAGCCCTCTTCATCCAGAATCAAATGCAAGTGATTTTTGTGGCAATATGTGTGAGTGAATATCTTAAATAGGTTAGAAGGGCTAGAAAGGTCAAATGAAATGATGTTTACGTTTTAAATTAGGAAGACTCATGAATCTGTGGAGACACATGGGCAGGAGCACATGTGGAAGGGGAGATCAAAGATTTAAGAGAAAGGATGTAAATGTACCTTCGAGATCCCCGGCAGGTGAGAACTCACAGTACAAGGAGCACAGGGAGAAGACATGGACTTGGAGAGGGAAAAGTATCTCGCTCTTTAGAACCCTTTGTATACTTAATGTTTCATGAAGCCAGGGGTCTTTTTCAAAGTTAAGTGCTTTCTACATGTTCTCACCATGTCTTCCCCACTAATATTTGAGAAGGGTAATAAGGGAGACAGTGAAGTTTGGCATTAATGGGTCATAATGAAGGGTTTCTATAGGGTATTGGGGGCTTGTTGCATTTTTGTGTTTAGCATAGAAAAGAAACTCTGGGAAAGTAGACTATACTCAATTTTAATGAATTCTTTTGAGACCATATAGGCATAGTTATTTTAAACTTTCTTAAATATTGAATTTTTTTATTCTGTTCCAGAGATTAATAACTCTAAAATGACATTCACTGGTTGGATTAAAAGCCTCTGTAGTTTATCCCTCTATTTCATAGAGTACAGAGTGAGATAACACATTTGTCTGACAAATATATATTTATGTCAGTTAATATCAGTTTTCTGATCACCATCTGTACTCTGCTATATTTTTAACAATAATATGAGCAGAGCTATGCATATAAAATTGTGGGTTTACCACAGATAGCATCATTAATTTCCACATAACTAAATGTTTTTTGTTAGTTTAAAAATTAGAACATTAAGTTAAATAGCAACTGCAGTTCTATTTTATGTTCTTGGAAGTCTTAATTTTGTAGTGAGTTCTATTAAAGGATAAGGAAAATGATGCCAAATTAAAGATAGTTTAATGATAACATGAAGGCAAAAAATCTGTTTTTGATGTTAAAGGAAGTTATTACATTGTAATGGAGTTATTTACTGAAGCCTAATATAGTGCTTGGCCTATTATTTATTTTAAGCCTGTTAATTATACTTATTCAGATAACCTCAAACCAATATCTGCTGCATATTTTCTGTAATATATGCAATGAAATTGTGTATTTACATTTAATTATTTTGACACTTATTCTTTCCATCAAAAATTAAGTGATTTCATACAGCGTATTATTATTCAAAAATATTATCCTGATGTAATTACATTGAAAAATATTTTAAGTGTTGAACTTGCTATTTTCATATATGATTAGAAATTTTATAAACAGTTTTATAGTCACAGAAATCAGATAATGATTAAAGTTATTAAACCTTTAGTTTTAAAATATATAAATCTTGATTGATTAATAATTTATTATTGTAATCTAAATATAAATGCTTAACAACGTATAAGTATGAAAAATAGTGAGGCGGCTAAATCTGACCTCGGACTTCACACAGAGGTGAGAGACTCATCATCATGAACATCAGTTGTCCAAGTGTGATTACTTTGAGGCTAAGGTCAGACATGCTAATCAATCCAAACCTTACCAATTTTGACATCAACCATCCTTTTTTCTGCTGGATTTGAGAATTCATTGAAATGACCACCCAATTATGGCCTTTATGAATAACTGACACAAGGTACAAGTCAGCACCAGAAATGGTCAGATGCAGCTCTTTGGTTAGGAAAGCCTGTCCCTGGCATGACTCACCTCTGGTTTATGGCATCTCAGGCCTCTGGCCCAGTCAGGTAATGTTTCAAAACTCTTTTAGCATTGCTAAAAGATAAATGCCCAAAGGGCACTTCACTCCACCATAAGCCTCCACCTAAAGGTTTAGCTGTGTCAACAGTCCTAGTTCTCCAATTAAGACACTTCAGTCCACAAGCAACATCAGGCCCCACAATGCTTACCAATCCCCCCCCCCCCACATCTGACGTGTGCTTTATTTATTTTATTTTTCCTCTTAGTCCTCAAAGTTACATTTTGCTCTTTAATACCTTAAAGCAATCTTTGGCAGCAGATTTGTCCAGTGTGCAATAGGTTCTTTGGGTATTTTAAAAATCATTTTATTAGGGGCTCATACAACTCTTATCACAATCCATACATACATCAATTGTGTAGAGCACATTTGTACATTCATTACCCTCATCATTCTCAAAACATTTGCTCTCTACTTAAGCCCCTGGCATCAGCTCCTCATTTTCCCCCTCCCTCATGAACCCTTGATAATTTATAATCATTACTTTGTCATATCTTGCCCTCTCTGACGTCTCCCTTCACCCACTTTTCTGTTGTCTCTCCTCCAAAGAGGAGGTTATATGTAGATCCTTGTAATCGGTTCCCCCTTTCCCACCCATCCTCCCTCTACCCTTCCAATATTGCCACTCTCAACACTAGTCTGAAGGGATCATCCGCCCTGGATTCCCTGTGTTCCTATCTGTACCAGTGTACATCCTCTGGTCTAGCCAGATTTGTAAGGTAGGATTGGAATCATGATAGTGGTGAGGGAGGAAGCATTTAGGAACTAGAGGAAAGTTGTATGTTTCATTGTTGCTACATTGCACCCTGACTGGCTCATCTCCTCCCCAAGACCCTTCTGTAAGGTGATGTCCAGTGGCCTACAAATGGGCTTTGGGTCCTTTGGGTATTTTATTAATAAATTATTTCATTGGGGGTTCTTACAGATATTACAACAGTCCATAAATCAATTATATCAAGCAAACTTGTATATGTGTTACCTAACAATGCTCATCGTTATTGATGAAATCCACTTCTCTGCCTTGAGCTCTGGCTCTTGCTGCTGCTGTTGCGACTCCACTGCTGTATCTCTGATGTTACAAGTTTTGTCCCTGGATCATGGATGTTCTTGGGGGGGGGGGGGCAAAAGGCGTACTCCATCACTGACTTTTCTTTATTATTGTATGGTAGTAAGATCTCTCTCAATTCTAGCTTCTAAGATAGATCAGTTTATACTCAGCAGGTTAGAAAAATTGATCAATGCTTACACTGGAGTTCTGAGCTTTTAAAAATCACAGTTATCCCTTTTTAGCCATCACTCATATGGAGTCATATAATCCTGTCAATATCTCCCACACTCACTTGCTCAGGTACATCAGAAAAAGAAGAAATACACCCAGTGATCCTACCCAGTCCTTTGGTGGGGATAACAAAGGCTGTGTTAGAAGATCCATATGAAATAAATCCCTGTACTACAGTAGGATAAATTTCCCATGTTGCCACATAGTCTCTACAATGGATCCATATTAGTCAATCAAGTTAATATATCATTTAATGTTTTACTATTTATAAAATCTTTGTTGTGGAACAATTACATTGTTTACATTTTGTCCTAGATGATGTTGCAATGCTTTTTTGTAACCTTCAAGTCTTTTTTGGCTTTTGCCTTTGCATTCATAAGGACCACAATTCCACCTCAGTCTCTGCCCCTTACTAAGGGTGACTTTGGCAAGTTATGTAACTTAGTGAAGCTTCAAATGTCCTCCTCATCAGATTGGCCTACAAATGCCATTCCCTCATGAATGACATAAGACATTAGCATAGTAGCTACACACTAAGCTGCTAACCACAAGTCAGTTGTTCGAGCCCTCAAGTAACCAAGGGGGAAATGAAGAGGTCTGTTCCCATAAAGACTTGAAATCTCAGATGCCGCGGTCCAGCCCCAGCGGGTTTGGGTCCCCCACTAGGCGGGTAAGGCTTCGACGGGTGGGAGACAGAAATCACACAACTCAAAGGTTGCGGTGACTGTTCCAATTTTATTCATGCAAAGCTTCAATTTATATATTCTTTTTCTTGGCTTAAAGCTTATGGCCTGAGATCATACATTAGGAAATTCTCAGGCCACAAGACCGTAACAAGTTACATCAATCACATCATGATTCTTGGTTAAAAATTAGTACATCTTGAAACTGAAACATTTTCATACAAGGGTGATAGACATAAAGCTCCTAACAATAACTGAGTACACTTCATCCAACTAGGGCGCATTGTTCTAACTATGAAATCAATAAAGCATTAATACATTTTATTATAAAAAATTACTTGACAGGCTTTGGCTCTTCTTTCTGTTCTTTCTTAGGCTGTTCTTCTAAGGCTTTCATTTCTTGTTCTTACTTTTCCACTAAGTTCCCATAAATTAAACTCCCAAAAGTCTTTCTGTACCAAGGTATGAGTTGCCTCACAATAGGTAGCTTTGCTTCAGTGGACTTCAAGTTACATCACAATAGGTAACTTTGCTTCAGTAGACTTCAAACATCATGGAAGCCCTCTTCTTGCTAACCGTTCCGTAAAACTTAAACTACTAAAAGGAACTTGTACACCTTTCTTTGTTAACTATTCTTATGCCATTTTCATTGTAAGCCCTCGTATAAGGTAAATCAGGGCCAGGAACTTTGTTTCTCTTTGGGTTATTTCCTAGAGGGGGGTGCCGTATTCTGCCCCCTCTGCAGTAACCAAGATAAGGAAAGGGAAAAACTGGATGATAAACTTTTAGAATGTTGCACAAAAGCACTCCAAATAATTATGACAAGGCCAATCAAACAAGTTCTAATACATGTCGAGAGCAGGTTTGGGCAGCCAACTCCCACCGTCCAGCTTCTCTGAAGCCGGGCCAGGCGTCGTTCGACTCTGTCTTTGACGTCACATGGCAGGACTGGTTCCCTCACTCAGAAACCCAACGGGGCATTCCTGCTCTATGTTACAGGGTCATTCTGAGTCAGAATTACCTCCGCTGCAGGGAATTTGTCATTATCTTGCAAGATTTGTGGGGTTTGAGTTTCACAAACATTCTTATCATTACATGCATAGTTACTGTGTATATAAACTCTAGCAGGCACAGTTTAGGTCCTAGGTATGCCATATTAAACCAGAAACACTAAACTTAATGCCATGGAGTTAATGTGGGCTTCCCTTTATGGGATTAGAAAGAATTGTCTTTCTATTGAGAAATCAGGCATGCCTCCACTGATTTCTATAAGACAGGGATCAAGCATGCCTCCATTCACCAGCTTCCATGGCACTCTACTTGTCCGCTGGTTTCAGTAATACGTGGAAATAGCTACACAGACTTTACATACAATACTTATGATTATGGGGGTTTATCAAGTAAGTTCCCAGGTAACAACAAATCAAGGTCAGAAAATATTAAGGATACAGTCCTTTTGTTCACAGCAACTTTTTCCAGTCATGCCAGCAAGCATGTCTCTCTCTGGTCCTCAGTCTCTGAACCACATGGCCCTGTGACCTCTTCTCTGTTCAAACAGTGTTACAAAGCTGCTTCCACACTGACATCTACCCAGAGGGAACCCCACTCTGCAAACTAGCTTCCTGCTCAGTCACTCAGTTTTACTCGTTCTGTGGGTCAGAAAGTTCATAACTTTCTCACAGTATTGGTGTTGTGGCCTTCGGTGCCTCTCCTGGCAACACCACTTTACCTACTTCACACAGGGATCTCACATACACTCTGCTGGTAGTTCTTCTTGATGGTCATGGAATTCTCTTTATTCCTGCTTCTAGCAGGCTCACTTGATGCCCAGTGGGACTGTGACACTGACCGGTATCCTTAGAGTTCACTACAGCTTATTTGCATCATTCCACCCAGTTATTTGGTGGGAGTTAAAAAGACTATGAATAGAACCATCCAAAATTCAAAACAAATTTAGAATCCATGTAAAACTGGTTCCAATGAAATTAAGATTAAAGATGTCCCAAATGTCCTATTTCTTCAAAAATGCTATATCACTTCATTATCCCTGATATCAACCACCACTCATCCTTTTAGTATACCCCCTTATGCCCCAGGGTTCTGTTATTCTGCAATGCCAGAGAACTCACAAATAATTAAAGAAATGCCTCATGTATTCAAAGTTCCAATTAGTGGTTCTTCTCCATCCTCAAGATTAAAGAAGCTGGTGAAATCGGATCAGGAAGCAGGCTGTAATTCAAATCCTAAAAATTGAAGGTCAAGCAAAGGCAAGTCAGATGCAGGACCCATAGAAAGAACCAAAATGTGTCCAACTCAAAGTAGAAATGTTTAGTCATTGAAGGGAAGTCAGGAAAATTGACTTTGATAGAGATATGCTTTTTGTCTTCTGTAGACCACACCCTTAAGCAAACAAAGGTTGGTGTCTTGAATACTCCAGTAAGGTGGAGACTCAAAGTATAGCCCACCCTAATCCTGTCTCATCAGCATAACAGACAACTCCCTCCAAAGTGAATTTACAATCCCAGGTAGAGAAGCTAGCATTTACAATGAATTACAAAAGCAAGCCAGAACTATGACTAGAAGAAATTAAGCAATTAACTACATTTCACTTTCACACAAGTGAACATGTTTCTGGTATTCCTGGCTTTCATCCAAGATCCATTTGGCAGCAGCAATGATATTCCTTATTTTTTCTGAGTCTGGCTTGACTGACTGCCCTCTGCCTATGCACTGCTGCAACTCTATTTATTGACTTTCTGCACAATTGTACTTGCATGTGATATTAAGGATGCTGTTTGATAATTTCCACATTCTGTTGGGTCATATTTCTTTGGAATGAACACAAATATATATCTCTTCTAGTCTGTTGGTGAGGTAGTTCTCTTTCAAATTTCTTGGCAAAGTCTAGTGAGTGCTTCCAGTACTGCATCAGTTTGTTGAAACATTTCAATTGACATTCCAACAATTGGGGCTTTACCTTTTGTTTATGCCTTCAGTACAGCTTGGATTTCTTCCTTTAGTATCATCTATTCTTGATCATATATCAAAAAGGAATTTTGAAATGGTTGAATGCTGATCATTTTTCCTTGGTATCATAACTATATGTATTCTTTCCATATTCTTTGCATGTTTCTTGCATCATTCAGTACCATGCCTGTGGTAATTACATACTCTGTTATCAATTTGAGATGAAGAGTGAAGGGGTGGGGTTTAGCCCATTAATCAGGTCACAGCTTGATGATTGATGACCTCATTTGGAGGCGCTAAAGAGATAAATAGCTCACTCCCTGTTAGGCATGCTTGCTGACAAGACAAAAATGGAGGTAAGCTAGAGCCCTGGAAGCCACGTGGAAACCTCTGCCAGCACTGAGATGCCTCTACCACCACTGGAGCCACACAACTTTCCACCTGCTGGCCTGTGGTCTTCCTGCATTCGGTGCCATTGCATATGTTACGTGAGTCTGAAAAGTAATCTATAGATTGGTATTGGATATATGGACTAATATTGGACTTATGGACTTGTTCTGAACTGGGCTGGGATGTTTTTTTAATATTCAATTGTTCTTGTAAATAAAGCTCTTTCTTATTCACATAAGTGTCTTATGAATTTGCTTTTCTAGTCTACCCAAACTAACACAATACCCATTTTGTTGGGTGTCATTGAGTCAGTTCTGACTCATAGTGACCTAATGTACACAAGCAAGAAGCACTGCCCAGTTCTGTGCCGTGCTCACATTGTTATGTTTGAGCCCATTGTTCAGTCATTTTGTCACTTCATCTCCTTAACTGTCTTTTTCTTTTTTGCTGAGCCTCTACTTTACCAAGCGTGATGTCTTTTTCTAGGGACTGGTCTACCCTGACATCATGTCGAAAGTACATGAAATGAACAGCTACCATGCTTTTAAGGAGCATTCTTGCTGTACTTCTTCAAAGACAGATTTGTTTGTTCTGACAGTGCATGACACTTTCTGTATTCTATACAAACCTCATAATTTAAATGCATCAATTCTTTTTCAGTATTCCTTATTCATTGCCTAAGTTTCACATAGATATGAGGTGATTGAAAATACCATGGCCTAGGTCAGGTCAGAGTAGGCCTCAAGATGACACCCTTTCTTTTTAATGCTTTAAGGAGGTATTCTTCTCTTTGAACCCTGAACTCACTGCCATCAAGTCCATGCTGACATATAGTGATCCTATAGGACAGACGGAACTGCCCCTTTGTGAGTTTCTGAGACAGTAAGTCTCTATGGGAGTAGAAAGCTTATCTTTCTCCCACAGAGTGACTGTTGGTCCCAAACTGCTGCACTAGAAGTTAGCAGCCCCTTATGTAACCATTATGACATCAGGCCTCCTTATTTACCTCCTCTAGAATCCTTCAACATGAAACTCAAGTTTTTCTTCAGTTCTTTCAGCTTGAGATATGCTTAATGTGATCTTTCCTTTGATTTTTAAACTATAGGTCTTTGTACGCTGCATTGTAATGTTTTACTTGACCTGTCTTTTGAAGTTTCTGTTCCTATTTAGGGCTAATGTCGAGCTATATACAACTCAGATATTTAATCTTTTTACTGATTTCTTTACTAATTCAAACTAGTTCTTTCTTACTACAGAAGAACAAGTAAGTCAGATGAGAATTTTAGAACTGCAAACTGTGCCCATGGATCCCTGATGGTATTTAACCATTTGGCTGCGAATTAAAAGATCAGTTGTTTGCACCCGGAGTTGCTCAATGAAAGGAGAAGGACATGCATGGCATTGTATTTCCATAAACTCTGTTGGGCAGTTCCAATTGGTCCTATAAATTTTCTGTGGTTAAGCATTGACTTGACAGCATACCAAAAAAATAGATCATAACCATTATGTGTGTAGATAATGTAATACTAAAAGCAATTTCATAGCTTTCATAAAAAAAAGAACATGAAGAGATAAATAGATTGTTAAACTGTTCTGTGATTTTACATTTAGTATAATGAAGTGAATTTTTAAACCTAATATAGATATTGAGGCACAGAACAAGCAAGGCGAGGCTCACCGAGCCATTTATCCCTCTGCCCTTCAGTTAATCCTACTTGTGCTTATCGGCCAGGCTGGCACAATAAAGTATCGTAATCCACCCCTTGTAAACCTGGCACCTGTACACAATTCTTTACCCATACATACTTATATAATTTCCAGATATTAGAGAAATCACACTTATACTTATCAATCATCTATCATACATATAAATGAAAACACACTGAGTCAAATTATATCTGATATATCATACTTGAACAAAGGAAATATATGCAATAATCACATACAAAGAAAATACATTGACAATTACAAGCCTCGCTTTTGCAATTGATCACTTGGTCGTAATTGATAGGTAGAACTACCTTCTACTGCTACCCATTCTGTATTACCTTTGCCCTCAGCAAGCACCTCAGCTGGCTGTGGTTTTTGGCCTGGTGGGGTGACCCAGACCTTCATTCCTGAGGGGTCTGGGTCATTATAAGTCCTGTCAGGATTGGGTTGCTGTAACTTACCATTTACTTTAATAACAGGGCATGGTAACACTAAGAGTTGGCCTATGGGATCTCCTGGATTCCAGACATATTCTTCTTTACCTCCGTTATATAGTACCAGTCAAATTTCTCCTTGGTAATCAGGATCAATCACACCACTTAGTACAGCGACACTCTTCCTGACCTGTTGATCCAAAGGCATGAGAAGTCCAAAGTGCCCAGGGGGCATTCTCAGCTGCCAGTTCAGTGGAATCCGTGCTGTGTTTCCAGGTGGGAGAGTTCCTTTCTTCCAGACCAGGACCTCCAGGCCTGAGGACCACAGGGTTGCTGGGACAGGAAGCAAAAATGCTGCACGGGGATCACTAGGAGTAATAGTGAGTGGTGCCACTCCAGCTTCCACCCCTTGGTTCCTGGACCCATGAATTCTGGCTATTGGAGACACAGCACCATATATTGGCCGCTGGTTTAGAGCATATACAGCTTCCTGGAGAACATTGCCCCAGCCCCGCAAGTTGTTGCCACCTAGTTGGCGCCGTAATTGTGTCTTTAGGAGCCCATTCCATCGTTCTATCAAGCCGGCAGCTTCAGGATGATGAGGAACATGATACGACCAGTGGATTCCATGGGAATGGGCCCATTGCCGCACTGTATTTGCTGTAAAGTGAGTTCCTTGATCTGAAGCAATGCTATGTAGGATGCCATGCCGGTGGATGAGGCATTCTGTAAGTCCACGAATAGTAGTTTTGGCAGAAGCATCGCATGCAGGGAAGGCAAATCCATATCCAGAGTAGGTGTCTATTCCAGTAAGAACAAAATGCTGTCCCCTCCATGATGGAAGTGGTCTTATGTAATCAACCTGCCACCAAGTTGCTGGCTGATCTCCCCGAGGAATTGTCCTATATCTTGGACTGAATGTTGGTTTCTGTTGCTGGCGAATGGGACACTCAGCAGTGTCAGTGGCCAAGTCAGCCTCAAACTATACAAGCTGTGTTGTGTATATGTGGTAAGGCAGTGCATGTAGTAATGCACTACTCGCAGTAACACAGTGTGTGTAGTTATTGTTGATGCTATATTGTTTTTTTTGACCCTCATTTCCACTTACAGAGCTAATTTACTGTTTTTCTTTGAAATAAATATTCAAAAACATTTAACCTACTGATGCCTAAAATCATTGTGATTTTATTGGTCTCTTTTTATTTTGAAATTTACCAGTAGCTGCTGCATTTCCCACCCTAGTATTATACTTCAGTAAATAAGGTTTCCCAGTATTTGTGGTAAAATTAGGTGCCTCAGCTTATATTTGGGTAGGCTGACACTCGAGTATACAAGGTACTTGAATCTAAATCCTGCTTTATTTGTGTTTCCATGTTCTAATGACTCCAGTGCTATTCTGAAGTGCAGAGAACCAGTATGATATTTATAGTTGATAATCGATTTTACTTTATTTTTAATTACCCAAATATTTCGTAATTACATATCTTGCATTAGACATGGATCTTTATTTTGAATAAGGGGATACATGCTTATGTATGTTGAGGGAGAGATTCAAAATTCCTTATAATAACAGGGGTTGTTTACAATAGGCAATGTGCTGCCTATAAAAACAACAAAATTTTATTATGAGACAATAAACCATAATGCAATGATCTAGAAAAAAATAAGATACACAATTTAATTCTGATTATCATATTTTGTTTGTTTAGAATAATTATAAAAATAATGATTTTCTGTTTAAAAGAAATCATCAAGAATTATAAAATAAAATATCTATATTAGGGTTAAAAATTCACTTCATTATACTAAATGTAAAATCACAGAACAGTTTAACAATCTATTTATCTCTTCATGTTCTTTTTTTTAAATCATTTTATGAGGGCTTCCTACAACTCTTATCACAATCCATACATACATCAATTGTGTAAAGCACATTTGTAAATTCGCTGCCCTCACCATTCCCAAAACATTTGTTCTCCACTTAAGCCCCTGGCATCAGGTCCTCATTTTTTCCCCTCCCTCCCCACTCCTTGCTCTCTCCAGAACCCTTGATAATTTATAAATTATTATTTTGTCATATCTTGCCTTGTCCGACATCTCCCTTCACCCACTTTTCTGTTGTCCGTCCCCCAGGGAGGAGGTCACATGTAGATCCTTGTAATTGGTTCCCCCTTTCGAACCCACCCTCCCTCTAAGTTCCCAGTATTGCCACTCATACAACTGGTCCTGAAGGGATCACCCACCGTGGATTCCCTGTGTTTCCAGTTCCTATCTGTACCAATGTACATCCTCTGGTCTAGCCAGACTTGCAAGGTAGAATTGGGATCATGATTGGGAGTGGAGGAGGAAGCATTTATGACACAAGGAAAGTTGTATTTCATCGTTGCTACATCGCACCCTGACTGGCTTGTCTCCTCCCTGAGACCCTTCTGTAAGGGGATGTCCAGTGGCCTACAAATGGGCTTTGGGTCTCCACTCCGCACGACCCCCTCATTCACTATGATAAGATTTTTTGTTCTGATGATCCCTGATACCCTTCGGCACCTGGTGATCGAACAGGCTGGTGTGCTTCTACAATGTAGGCTTTGTTGCTTCTGAGCTAGATGGCCGCTTGTTTACCTTTAAGTCTTTAGGAACCAAGATGCTCTATCTTTTGATAGTCAGGCACCATCATCGTTCTTTGCCACATTTGCTTATGCACCAATTTATCTTCAGCGATTGTATCACGGAGGTGAGCACACAATTATATGATTTTTTGTTCTTTGATCCTGATAATTGATCCTTTTGTCACCTCATGATCACACAGGCTGGTGTGCTTCTTCCATGTGGGCTTTGCTGCTTCTGAGTTAGATGGCCACTTGTTCACCTTCAAGCCTTTAAGACCCCAGACGCTATATCTTTTGATAGCCAGACACCATCAGCTTTCTTCACCACAGTTGCTTATTCACCCTCTTTGTCTTCAGCAGTTGTGTTGGGAAGGTGAGCATCATAGAATGCCAATTTAATAGGAGAAAGTATTCTTGCATTGAGGGAGTACTTGAGTGGAGGCCCAATGTCCTTCTGCTACCTTAATACTAAACCTTATAAATATATGCATGTAGATCTATATTCCCATCCTCATATATAAATATATTTGTATATGTACATGTCTTTATCTAGACCTCTATAAATGACCTTTTCCTCCCAGCTCTTTCCTCTATTTCCTTTGACTTTCCTCCTGTCCCACTATCATGCTCAGTCCCCATCAGGGTTTCAGCCATTCCTTTTAGTTACATTACCTTTTATCATGCCCTACCAGGCCTCCCACACCGTCCTCACCACTGATTTGGACCACTTGTTCCCTTTTCCCTGGGTTTGTTAACACCATTACCTTTCTCCCTACCTCTCCCTCTCCCATGTGCCCCTGGAACTGTTGGTCCCATTGTTTTCTCCTCCTATTGTTCATCCAGCCTATCTTATTTAGACAGACCTTAGAAGATAATAACATGCACAAAAAACAAGACAGCAAAACCAAGCAACATTATACAACCAAACAGCAACAACAAACCAATAGCAAAAACAAAACACAACAAGAACAAAAAGCCTGCAGTTAGTTCAAGGATTGTTTTTTGGCGATTAGGAGTGTTTTCCAGTCCATTCTGTTGGGGCACCACTCCCTGGCCCCAAAGTCCACCTTCAGCATTCCCTGGGGGACGTCACTATTCCATTCCCTTGCTATTCGGTTGCACCCACTTAGTGTTTTTCCTTGGTGTGATGGAATCAGATCGAGCACAATTCCCACACTGTGTCTCTGGTGTTGTCCCCTTTAGGGCTATGGGTCAGTGCGGGGCTTCATGTCTCATAGTGGGGCATCATGTCTCATATGTTCCTCTCTGTCGATTGGCTGCTCTAATTGGCAACTTTGTCCTCACGGCCTAGTGGGACTGGATATACTCTAGTCTCTCCTCCTTTCCCCTTCATCTACTCCTGTGTTCTCCGAACAGATATGTCCCTCTCCTGGAACTGTAGATTCAATGCTGTCCTTTGAAATAAATTCTTCTGGGGGGAGGGGCAGGTGTCCACTTAGTAGTTGGGATTGGGCCCAGCCCCCCAGACCTCTGTATTGGTATGTTGCATTCACGTCTTGGAGCACTGGGTTGAGGTCTAGTCCTTCTTTCCCTGTGGAGATATAAACAATACGCTCCCCCTGGATGGTTAGTGCCCTGTGACCTCGCTACCCATTTTTTTTTCCTTTCCCCACTTCCTTTTCAGTTGTCTATCATGCACATCCCTGTATTTGGTCTGGTCCCTGCCATATTACCTGGTCCTCACCCCAGAAATGTTTGTATAGAGTAGCTTTTTCCCTATGAACCTTTTGCATGTTTTTAACTTACCTCAGTGGACTCATGTTGTACTTGTCCTTTTGTACTTGACTTACTTCACTTAGCATGACTTTCTCCAGGTCTTCCCACGCAGCGATGTGCTTCACACATTCATGACTGCTTTTTAACGATGCATACTACTCCATTGTACTGATATATACAACAACTTTTTAATCTAATCGTCAGTTGATGGAAATTAGGGTTGCTTCCAACTCTTTGAAATTGTGAACTGTGCCGCAATGAACATTGTAGCACATATGTCTGGTTTGTTTCTTGTCTCTTCTGGGTATATGCCCAGTAGGGGGATTGCTGGGTCATATGATAACTCGATTTTCATCTGTTTTAGGTACCGCCAGATTGATTTCCATAGGGGCTGTACGTACTTACAGGTCCACCAGCCGTGGATGAGAGTTCCTGTCTCCCCACAGCCCCTCCAATAGTTATTGCCTTCTGATTTTTTTAATTGGGCTACCTATGGGGGTGTTAGGTGGTACCTCATTGTTGTTTTAATTTGCATTTCTCTTATGGCTAAAGATCTGGAACGTTTTTTCATATGTTGTTGACCATTCAGATTTTTGCCCCTGTGAAACTTCTGATCAGGTCCTTTGTCCATTTCCTCATTGGGCAATTAGTTTTTTTTCTTTTTACAAACTATCAAATAATGTACATTTTAGTAATAAGGCCTTTGTCTGATGTGTCATTGCTAAAGATGTCTTCCCAGTCCGTGGACTCTCTTATTTCTCTCTTTGTCAATTCTTTCAATGTACACGGGTATTGTAGCTTCAGTATATCCCCTTTGTCAATTTTTGCCCCCCGCTGTGTTTGTGTCCTTTCCTATTTCTGATAGCCTGTGTATTCCTTGTGCCAAAGTTCTCAAGTTGGAGCCAATTCCCTCATTGATGGCCCTAATAGTTTGGGGTTTAACTTCAAGGTCTGTAATCCACCTTGAGTTTATTCTTGTGCATGGAGTGAGATAAGGGTCTTGCTTCATTTTTCTGCAGGTAAATATTCATTTTTTCCAGCACCACTTGTTTAAGATGGCATCTACTTCCCATTGGGTATTTTTGGGACCCTTATGAAAGATCAGTTGTCCGTATACTGATAATTTTATTTCTGGGTTTTCAGTTCTTTTCCATTGGTGTGAGTATCTGTCATTGTACCAATACCATGCAGTTTTGACAACTGTGGCTGTATAGTATGTGTTAAAGTCAGGTAAAGCAAGTCCTTCCACTGTGTCCTTCTTTTGAGGAGTTCTCTGCTAATTCTGAGCTTCTTCCCTTTCCATATGAAGTTGGTAATCAGTTTTCCATTTCTTTGAAGAAAGATGAGGGTAATTGTATCGGGATTGCATTAAACTTATACAGTGTCTTTGGCAGAACTGACATCTTGACTATAGTGAGTCTTCCAATCCATGAGCATGGGATATTTTTCAATTTGTTGAGATCACTCTTGGTTTCCTGTGTTCTTTAGGTTTGCCCATATAGATCTTTTGTTCTTTTATTCAGGTATATCCTAGATATTTCAATTTGTGCTTGTCTATTGTGAAGGGTACCACCTTTTTGATCTCCTCTTCTGTGGTCTTATCCGATGTGTATAACAGTCAGATGGACTTCTGTTTTTTGATTTTGTATCCTGCCACTCTCCCAAACTCCTCTATTGCTTCCAGTACTGCTTTTGTGGAACTTTTGGGATTTTCCATATATAAAATCATATCATCTGCAAATAACCATAGTTTCACCTCTTCCTTCGCCAGACAAATATCTTTGATGTCTTTTCTTTGCCTTATGCTGTTAGCTAAAACCTCCAGCATGATATTAAATAAGAGTGGGAACAAGGGGCATCCTCGCCTGATCCCCTTTGTCGGTGGTATTGAGTTAGTCTTTTCTCTACCACGTTGGCTGCTGGTTTTGCATATATAGCTTGTATTGTCTTGAGGAATTTTCCTTCCATTCCTATCTTCTCAAGTGTCTTAAACAGGAATTGATGTTGGATGTTGTTGAATGCTTTTTCTGCATCTATCGATATTATCATGTGGTTGTTATAGTTTTTCTTGTCAATGTGCTGAATAATTAATGGTCTTTCGTATGTTGTGCCATCCCTGCATTTCTAGAATGAATCCCACTTGGTCACGGTGAATTATTCATTTTATATACTTTTGTATTCTGTTGGCTATTATTTTGTTAAGGATTTTTGCATAGATATTCATTAGGGATAGTGGTCTGTAGTTCTCGATTCTTGTGGGATCCTTGCCCGGTTTTGGTATCAGAGTTATACAAGCTTCATAGAAGGAATTAGTTTGACATCTTTCTCTATGTTCTGGAAGAGTTTGTGTAAGTTCTTCCCTAAATGAAAGGTATAATTGTCCAGTAAGCCATCTGGTCTAGCGGATTTTTTTTCTTGGTAATCCCTTGATAAACTTGTGTATTTCTTCTATTGCTGTGGGTCTGTTGAGATTCTTTACTTCCATTGAGGATAGTCTAGGAAGGGATTGTTTTTCCAAGAATTTATCCTTTTCTTCCAAATTTTTGAATTCATTGAAGTACAATTCTTTGTAGTACTGTGCAATTATCTTTTTGATTTCATTAGAGTCTGTTGAAATATTCTCTCTTTCATCCCTTATTCGTGCTATTGAAATTTGTTCCCTCTTTTCTTTGTTTAGATTTGCCAGCAGTCTGTCAATTGTGTTTATCTTTTCAAAGAACCAACTTTTAGCAGCTTTAATTTTCCCCATAGTTTTCTTATTTTCCCTCTCCTGAATCTCAACCCTGATTTTTTAAAATTTCTTTTATTTTGCTATTAGTAGGATTGCCCTGCTGACTTGCTCTAGTTGTTGTAAATTTTGTGCCAGAATATCAATCACGAGTCTCTCTTCCTTTCTCAGGTGTGCATGTAGTGCTATGAAACTTCCTCTGATGACTGCCTTTGCTGTCCCATAAGTTTTGGTACGTTATGTGCTTATTCTCAGTTTCTAGAAGTTTCCTAATTTCACCTCTTTTCTGTGCCATTATGCACTCCTTTCGAAGTAGAGAGCTATTCATCCTCCAATTGTTTGTTGTGTGTGTGTGTGTGTGTGTGTGTGTGTGTATCATTCCTGACTTTGTTCCATCCTTAAGCCAGTGTTATTTTGGGTTTGTTTCCTCTTTTCTGCCCTCTGGATGAGCTTGTTCTATGTGGCGGTCTCATTTATTCTTGGTGAGTGTTGTTCTTCTGCCCATATTGGGTCAGCAAGAATATTTTGTAGGGTTGGATTTCTTCTAATGTATTCTGGGTTTTTTCTAATGTGTTCTGGGAAGACTCTTGCTTTTCTATCTATCTTGATCAATAATTTGGCTGGGTACGGTATTCTTCAGTTTACATTGTTTTCCTTCAATTTTTGGAATATGTTACTCAACTGTCTCCTCATCTTCATAGTTTCTGCTTATAGGTCTGAGCATATTCTTATTTGGGAACCTTTATTTGCGATTGCTTGTTTTTTTCCTAGCTGCACTCATGATTTTCTCCTTTTCTTCAAAGTTGGATAGTTTAACTATTATGTGCCTTGGTGACTTCTTCTTGGGGTTAAGTCTTGCTGGTGTTCTTTCAGCCTCCTGAAGGGTTGCCTGGTTTTCATTCATTAAGCTGGGGAAGCTTTCCTCCAAGAATTCTCTCACTATTGTTGGAGATGTCTTCTTTTTTGTGTCTTCCTCTGGTAAGCCAATATTTCTAATGTTGTTCTGCTGCATAGCATCAGACAAAGCTCTTAGGTTTCTTCGGCTTCTCTGATGATCTTATTAGATTTTTGTTCGCGTTTGTTAAAGTCTGCTTACTGTCCTCTAAGTCACTGATGCGGTTCTCTGTTTCCTCCAGTAGATTCTCAAGGTCCGTATTTCTGCTACTGGTTTTTGTTATCTCCTCTCTAAACTCCTGTATTTCCCTTTGGTGTATGGCCTTTGTTTCCTCTATCATTTCATCCTTTTTCTCTATTGCTTCCCTCATATCCTGTATAACTCCAAGCATCTTTCTGAAAATTTCTTTCTGTGGCAGCTCAATGTCTGCTTCTTCTATGCATATTGTTATGTTCAGCACACCTTCTGCCATTGCCTTTTCTTTCTTCTGTGTTTTTTCATTCAGATCCTTGGGGCTAATGGCTGTTTTTGTTGCATTGTTTTAGAGGGGCCAAGTGCCATTTTCCAGGGAGTCAAATAGCATTGGCTCTCTTGGGGAGCCTTGTAGGAATGCTTCATCGAACTGCCTACAGCTAGTTTCATTGTGGAATTAACCTAGCACTTTATCCTCCTGTGGCTTCCCTCTCAGAGGATTGCCCCAGAAGGTTGGTGGGTTTCCTGCTTTGGTGTTGAGGAGGTAGAGCAAAGGTTCCTGCAGCAGCTTGGAATGTTGGCCAGTGTTCACTGAGCTGTCTTGGACCTCAGGCTTAAGGCAGAAATTCCCCAGTAAGAAGTGGGCAGAGTATCTCCTGGTGGAGGTCGCCAGGGCTGTCCCCAGCTATGGGCAAACTACACAGGCTGGAGCTCATCTAGCTGTGTGTGGAGCAGGTGTAAATGCCCTAGGCTAGGAGGAGTGGTCTGGAGCTCCGCATTGGAGTGTGAGAGAACAGAAAAGAGACAAATAGGAGAAAAAAATGAAAAAAAGTAAGCCTGCTAAGACTGTGCAGGGATATAAAGAGGAGAGGGAAACAAAAGCAACAAGGTAGCTGAGTTTCAATCTCCACTCTTGGTGCAGCAAGGGTTTAGTGCATGCCCAGAGGTAGTGGTGGCAAGCTGTGGCTGTGTTGATAAAAAGCCCTTGTGCAGACCTCCAAGACTGTGGGGGGATAGAGAGAAGAGATGGAAACAAAAGTAACAATGTAGATGAACCCTGATTCCTGCCTGTGTAGCTGCAAGGGCCCAGTCCCTGCCCTAAGGCAGGAAGGAGCAAACTGTGGCTGTATTGGGATCAAGACCCCCTACAGGCTCCAAATGGTCTTCGCTCCAGCATAGACAGTGTTGGGGCCGAGATCAAGCCCCAGCCAGCCTCCACTGAGGTAAGCCAAAATCCCCCAGCCCCGCAAAACCCCATGGGTCTGTGCTTACTTTATGATGCTCCTCCTGCATTCCAGCAGCGTTGAATTTCTCTCTAAGCAATTTTCCCGGCTGAATTCTGTGGAGTCCCTCTGGTATGTGTGACTCTATCACCGTCTTCTTGGAAGTCCTAGTCTCTTCTTCCTTCCAAGTAGCGATCATAAAAGTCCTTCACGTTCTTAAATAAACAATCACAATTTTGGAAATCTTCAAAAACCTCAAAATTCTTTCAGATTTTTCTCTGGCGACTTCTCACAAATTCACAAAAGATTTATAATATTATTCTTAATGCATAAAACCATGTGAATAAGTCCTTTTAAAAACAGTATTGTTATTGTTAGGTGCCATCAAATCAATTTTGATCCATAGTAACCCTATGCGCAATAGAGCAAACTACTGTAACGATTGTTCCTCTTCTGGAGCCCAGGTGTTGGTCGACATCATTGAGGACCTTCCTATTTTTTCTGCCCTTCTACATTACCTAGCATGATATCCTTCTCTCTAAGGAGCACTCTGGCCATTTTTTTTTTTCAGGACAAATTTGTTTTTCCTTAAGAGTAGAGAGTAGGAATAGTAAATTTGATAACCTGGTTAGCATATACTTTTGAATCTACTGAAGAGACCATTTAAAGTACAAATCATCATACAAAACTGCTATGAGACACAAGATTAGAGGATACCCATACAAGGAGACACAAGTATAGGACATAATTCTATTAAAATATCTAAACAGAAAAAAAGAAAAATGAGCTGATTCGAGGAACCCAAGTGGAAGGCAAATTTTGAGAATGATGAGGGCAATGAATGTAGAAGGGTGCTTTACACATTTGATGTATGTATAGATTTTGATAAGAGTTGTATGAGCTCCAATAAAATGATTTAAAACAAAAACAAATATATGTAAGCAGACTGTTATCATGTACTGAAATTTTGCTTCTTATTTAGTAATTTTCCTCAGCATAATGAGATCTAGAAATATTACACAGTGTTGCCTTTTAAGAGCTTATACTCAAGTTATTTTCTTCTCTTTTTTTCTTAATTTTCATCAGAAACTGGAAGAATATTTTCTAAGTTAGACTTAAGGTGGATGCTACTATGTTTCATCACTAGAATGTCTAGTTATTTTGATGTAATGTGAACAGGTGTTATTTCAGGGAGAATGAGAGAAATAGTTGGACGTTGTTATGTAGTCATAGCGTCTTTCATTCATATATCTCTTCTAATCTTCAGTGTTTCTCCATCATGTATCATATATAGAAAAAGTACCCCCCAAAAAATGTAACATAATGCAATCTCATCTGATATGATGGAATCTGAATCTGATGAAATCTTATCATGGACCCATCACCCAGAGTCATATTTTGTGATAATAGGTTTTTAAAGGTTTTCTAAATCTCAGAAAACCCATGCCTTCCATTCTTATGATGCTGTTTTGTCCTTCCAAAAAGCTAACTACCTGTTATTTGAGACAATATAATGGGTCGTGATAATGAGCCATTACTTAATTTTCAAGACTCAGATCAAATTGTCACCTTTCCTGGTCTTCTGAAATGGAGTTCATCATCTCTGCTTCCATCCTGTCTTTCTGTGGGCTTTGTAGTTATTATGAGTTGTCATCGAGCGATTCCAACCCATGGTGATGCATGTGTGCAGCACAGACTACTCCCTAGCATTTCCAAGGCTGTGAGCTTTCAGAAGCAGACACCCAGGACTGCCTTCTAAGGAACATTCGTGTGCATATGAGTATTCATGCAGTCAGCTAGTCGGCAAACACCTCACTGTTTGCATCAACCAAGTATTTAGCTCCTAGATTAGTCATCCTCAGAGGACAGGTTCCAGTTATTTTAGCATTACAACCCCAAGCCATATCTATATTTGTTTAAGAATGCAATAAGTAAGAAATTATTTGGGGGATAGCATATGATTAATATGAGTATCAGATATTTTAAAAGTAAACTCATGGGGTTACTATCTTTAAACTTACTTTTGATGTGAGAAAACTATGTAGGCCAGGGAAGTGAATTGGGGAGGGGGTGTAGTAGAGAGGGACACAACGAAAGCTGGCCAGATTTGGAAAGCACTACATTTCATAAGATTATGATTGCAGCCTTCATTTCTAAAGGGCACTACTTCAAGAGTGTTTCACTGGAGTGTGGATTTAATAAAGTCTAGAGCCATTTGTATGTCCTCAAGATGTTCCTTGTAACTCTAAGGCTATATCTAAATTAAAGCCAATGACCAAACAGAGATGTTTTCCCCCTTCTGTTAATGTTTAATAGGAAAGAACCATTAGCAAATTTATGAATTAGTGTCTGTTTATAAGTTACTGAGAATCACCATCATGTATTCCCTTAAGCAATTCTGTCTGCCTTAAAAAGTAAGTCTAACTGATATGTTCAATGAGTAAGACTCATGGGATATAATCAAAAGTAACTTTATTTTGTCTCCCACTATTGTAATAAAATTTATTCAGTGGGGAGAAATTTCTCCTCTGACCCTGAATAAAAACTCATGCAGTCGAAAGGATTTTCTTAGGTAATAAAAAGCCCTACAGTCACTTTAAGTCACAAACAGAGTCTCCATTGACTAATTAGAAATGCTCACGGCACCATGTAATAATCAAAGCCTCCAACTCCATTCACAGGTAGAGATGCACTTCTTGGCAGCAATGTGGGCTGTTTGCAGACCAGTACTTTGGATTCTCTTTTATCCTCTCACCCCTCCTCCCTTTCTAGTTGCTTGATGCTGAGAAAGGGACTGAGCAGGTCTTATTTTACTGTTATGACTTTAAAATGGTATAGGGGGCTTGGGTATATTTGTTTCCCAAAGGCCGTTGCTGAATTCTGTACAACCTATGACTGTATTTTCCCAAATGAGGGTGATTTGAGAATTAGTCAATAGATTCTTTTCTTCAGTTCTTCATGGGCCCTACCCTGTTGTGATTATTTTTCCCCTAAAACAATCCTTGACAGCCAAAATTTATAGTTTCCAAGCTGACTCTCACTCACATGAGCTATAGTCATTAATCTTGATCCACACAACCAGTAGAATGTAGCTGTCCAGAAGATGATCTTGTCATTTGACCATGTGCCTTTTATTGAGATTGGCTAATTAGAAGTCTGAGGTATGGTATATTTTCTGATAATGAAGGCTAGGAACTGAGCTTCCTTCTGTCCAGGCTTATTCTTATCAGAGTGACTACATCCCCATTTTTGACCCAATGAATATCTCCTTGCCCTGTATATGTATGTGGTGTCATATGGCACTTGATCAATCCCATTACTAAACCTCTTCCAGGTGAGGAGGGAATGATGCCTTTCACTTGCAGCACAGGAAGGGTGCATACAGAACATCTACCTTGTATTGGCTACAGAAATTGCCTCATTGGTTGTTGGGAACTGGAACCTGCTATTTAAGCTGACCTTGCCTGTCTCTTCTCTGCTTGATTAAAATGTTGGGAAGTTGGAGAGAGGGTGAGGGAGAAATGGGAAACGGGAAACAAGGTCTACATGGAACCCCCTCCCTGGAGGACGGACAGCCAAGAAGTGGGTGAGGAAGACGTCAGATGGTGTAAGATATGATAAAATAATAATTATTCATAAATTATCAAGGGTGCAGGGGGAGGGGGGAACAGGGAGGGAGGAGAAAATGAGCTGATGCCAGGGGCTCAGGTGGAGAGTGGGTGTTTTGAGAATGATGATGGCAGCATATGTACAAATGTGCTGGACACAAATTTGTACGGATGATAAAAAGAGTGTATGAGCCCTTAATAAAATTATTTTTAAGAATGTCATTACACTGCTCTGATTCCAAGCCTCCCTCCTCTCCATCCCCATCTTGGGTCCTTACTTCTGACCTGGAATTCACTATCTCTGACCCGACACCCTCTTCCCTGCCAGGTCTGTCTCTGACTTCCCTCTGCCCCTAGAACACAGCCGTGGACCTCCTGGACCGCGGCCTGCAGGTCCACGTGGTGGTGGACGCCTGCTCCTCCCGCAGGTGAGGGGTCCCTTCCCTGGCTGGGGGCGGGGCGGGCCAAGGGTGAGGGCAAGGAAGGAGGTGGGTGTGGCCGGCCAGCGCTGAAACACACACCCCTCTGCTCACCCCCCACCGCAGCCAAAAAAAAAAGAATGTCATTACAGCCACCCTGTGTGTGATTTGTATCTGTTTTGGTGATCACAAGCCATTCTCCTGACAGTAGCCACAGTAGTGTAGCCCACGAATATTTCTTTCATTGCCTGCCACCTCAGTGAAAGCACAGATTCTTTCTTTTAGATTCCTTGTGTCTCAGTAACTGCTGCCTCCCACACTACATGTGACACTCACAGCACCTTGATGGCTGTCTTCAAAGAATGAACCTTTTCACTAATCCTCTTTTAGTTAACAAAAACATGACTGTATGTATGCTTGGTGTAGGGGAGTATATAAAGTCATTAAATCTCTTTTCAACTATTTCATTTTCAGGTATGTGCATGGGACATGTTCACATCTCCTTGGGACGTGTTCATTTATGGTATCTTGGTGTCTTAAGTGAAACTTCCAATTTAATATCTTGCTACTCAAGTACATATTAAAAATCTAACCCAAAAGGGTAGTCAATAGAAATTAAAGACGATGTCTTTCATGGAGGGCATTATTGACTTTTACACAAGAATTTGGGTAACAATCTTACAAAGCTCTTGAAGTAACAAATAAATTAATCACTTTTTATACTTGATATAAATCTTGTCTTGATACATTCATGGACCTGTGAGCAAGTGAACTGTATTGTTTTTGAATAATTCTTTAGCTAGAAAATGTATGGATTATAGAGCACATGCATATGTGTATATTGGGAAGTTGGAAGACATTTTCTTATTGAAAAATTATTATGTATAGTTCACAATAAACGTTTGATGAAGTAAATAATGAATAGGAATTTTAGCCAGCCTTAAAGAATCTAAGTTATAGGTCAAAATACTAGAATGTGCTTTCAATCCTAAGAACAGAGCCTTTGACTATTAAGAACATGGTAGTAATAGGAAAAGATGTCAGTTTTTTGTTGTTGGTAGTTTTTCTTTCTTTCCCTGAGTTATACAAAGTCTTTAAATAGTCCAGTTGGGGGGTGATATTTTTAAGTATTTATTGCACCCTCTTCAAACCATCTGGTTGTCAGGCCCCTATGTCCCCTGTATTCTAATATTTTTTCCAAATCCCAGCCAAAACTGCTTCTCTGAGTTTCCTGCATTTTGTAAATAAATCATTTTATGGTGGTCTCTTATAGCTCTTATAACAATCTGTGTTAGTTTGGGTAGACTAGAGAAACAAATTCATAAACACGCACATGTGTATAAGGCAGAGGTTTATATACAAGAGCAATTAAACATTGAGAAAACATCCCAGCCCAGTCCAGATCAAGTCCATAAATCCAATATTAGCCCATATGTCTGATATCAATCTATAAAGTCCTCTTCAGACTCACAAAACACATGCAATGAAGCCAAATGCAGAACAATCACAAACCAGTGGGTAGAAATTCTTTGGGTCCAGTGGCATTGTAAGCATCTCTGTGCTGGCAGGGGTCTCTCTGTGGCTTTTCTAGAGTCAGAGATCTGGTTGCATCCATGTGGCTTGTGTTCTGCAATGTCTCCCAGGGAGTGGCAGAGAGAGAGAGAGGTGTCTTCTGTCTCCAAGGAGGAAGTACCAGATTTCCCAGAATTCTTAGGAGAAGGCCATGCCCACAGAAGTCTCACTGTCTATCTCCAAATTAACAGCCCAAATTCCACACCTACACTCTTAATCCTTAAATTGATATCAGAGTAGGTGATTACCACACAATCCATGCATCAGTTGTTTCAAACACATTTGTACATATGTTACCATCATGATTTTCAAAACGTTTTCTTTCTACTTGAGCCCTTGGAACCAGCTCCTCTTTTTTCCCTCCCTTCCACCTTGATGAACCCTTGATAAATTATTCATGATTATTATGCTCATGTCTTATACCGCTCACTATCTCCCTTCACCCAGATTTCTATTGTTTGTCCCCCTCAGGGTTGGGGGTGGTATATTTCAATCATTGCGATCAGTTTCCCCTTTCTTCCTTTTCTCCCCCACCTTTCCCCAACCTTCATGGTACCACTACTCCATTATTGTTCCTGGGGTGTTTCTCTGTCCTGGTTTCCATGTGCTGAGCGCTCTTATCTGTACCAGTGTGTTTTGTTGGTGCTATACCCTGGTGGCTCATTCCTTCCTTGTGACCCTTCTGATGTCTAATTGTCTGCAGATGGTGTTTGGGACTCCACTCCCACCTCCCTTGTTTGCATCTACATTATTATTTGTTTGGGGTCTTTGGATGCCCGATACCTGCTCCCATTAACACCTCATGTTCACACAGGCTGGTGTGCTTCTTCCATGTGGGCTTTGTTGCTTCCCTGATAGATTGTCGCTTGTTTAACTTTAAACCTTTAAGATCCCAGACACTGTATCTTGTAATAGCCGGGCACCATCAGAAACACCACATTTACTTAAGCACCCATTTTGTCTTCAGTAATGTTGTGGGAAGGTGAGCATTACCGGATGCCAGGTTACTAAAACAAAGTGTTCTTGCATTTTGGGAGGACTTGAGTAGAGGCCCAATGTCTGTCTGCTAACCTGATATTTAACATAAAAATATATATACACACATAACTCTATTGTTACATAATAATATATTTATATATATATATACATGACTACATTTATACCTCTATAAATGCCTTTTGCCTCCTATCATGTTTGGCCTTTCTTTGGCTCTCAGTAATTTCTTTCAGCTACATTTCACTTGATCAACCCCCCAGGTGTTCTACATCCTCCTTGCCATCGATGTTAGATCTCTTGTTCCTTTGTCCTTGGGTTTGTTGGCTCCTCCTCCCTTTCCTCCACCTCACTCTTTCTCCTGTTCCCTCAGAACCATCAATCCCGAAGTCTTCTCCTCAGGATTGTTTATCTTGCTTAGCATATATAGATAGACATGGAAGATGAAGAAGAAGACCATAAATAGTTCCATGCCTGTCTGCTGACCCTTATGTATGTTTTCCATTTGTGTCTGATGAGGTGTCAAGCCTGCTCTCTGAGTCTGAAGTCTATTTTCTGGATTCCTTGGGGATGTCGTTGCTTTGCTGCTCTGTTACGCTCCCTTTGTGATTCACCCATCATGGGGTGGTCAGACCAAGCACAGTTCCCTCACAGTGTCTCCATTGCTGTCCCCTACAAGCCCCGTGGGTCAGTGAGGGGATGTCGTGTCTCATGGTGGGGCCGAGCCTACGGCCTTCTCTGTGCCTGGGCTGCTCTTTCTCGCTCTCTCTCCCCTTAGTTTGCTCCCATGTGGTCTGGGTAGACTGGCCATTCTCCCCGGGCTGTACGTTCAGTGCTGTCCTCTGTAGTGCAATCTTCTGGGGAGGGTCTCAACATAGCTGGGATTGGGGCCAGCCCCACAGGCCTCTTTAATAGTTTGCTGCTTCAAGCTGGTATGTTGTCTTCAAGTCTTGGCATGCCAGGTTGAGATCTGGTCCCTCTCTCCCTTTCCTGTGGAGACATAAGCAGTACACTCCCCATGGGTGGGTTAGTGCCCCATTACCCAACTATCCGTGTCCTCTTTTTAAAAAATTATTTCCCCTTCCTTTTTAGTTTGCTGCCATATGCATCCCTGGGTTGGGCCTGACCCCTGCCAGGATGCCTAGGCCTTGCTCCAAGAATGTATGCATTTAGTGGTGAGGCCTTAAAACAAATATATGCAATTGTTTTAGGGATCGCCAAATCTATTTCCATAACGGCTGTACATACCTACATACCTACAAGTCCACCAGCACTAAATGAGAGTTCCTATCTCACCACATCCCCTCCAACATTTGTTGCTTTCTAATTTTTTGAATTGGGATATCTTTGAAGGTGTTAAGTGGGATCTTAGTTGTTTTAATTTGCATTTCCCTTATGGCTAATGATCAGAAACATTTTCTTATATGTTTATTCTCCATTTGGATTTCCACTCTTGTGAAATTTCTGTTCAGGCCCTTTACCCACTTCCTCAATTGGCTACTTGTTTTGTTTCTTATAGTAGGTTAGCAGAGTAGTGTATATTTTAGTAATAAAGTCTTTGTCTAATGTAGTGGTTCTCAACCTTCCTAATGCTGTGACCCTTTACACCTCATGCTATGGTGATCCCAACCATAAAATTACTTTCATTGTTATTTCATAACTGTCATTTTGCTACTATTTTGAATTGAGGGATCCCTGTGAAAGGGTCCTTCAACCCCGAAAGGGGTCACGACTCACAGGGTGAGAACCACTGGTCTAATGTGTCCTTGCTAAAGATGTTTTCCCGTTCTGTGGGATTTCTTATTACTCTCTTGGTCAATGCTTTTGATGGACACAGGTGTTTTATCTTCAGTATATCCCACTTGTAAATTTGTGCCTCTTCTGTGTTTTTGTCCTTCCCTATTTCTGATAGCCTATGTATTCCCTTCACCAAAGTTCTTAGGTTTGTCCCAATTCCCTCACTGATGACCCTAATAGTTAGAGGCTTTACCTAGAAGTCTTTGATCCACTTTAACTTATTCTTGTGCATGAATTGAGGTAAGGGTCTTGCTTCGTTTTTCTGAGGGTAGTTATCTTTTTTTTTTTTTTGCAGCATCTGCTTCCCATTTGCTATTTTGGGGGCCCTTATCAAAGATCAGATGTCTGTATGCTGATGGTTTCATTTCTGAGTTTTCACTTTTTTTCCATTGGTCTGAATATCTGTCATTATACCAATACCACACTGTTTTGACCGCTGTGGCTGTATAATAGGTGCTAATGTCAGGTGAAGCAAGCCCTCCGACTTTGTCCTTCTTTTGAGGTGCTCTCTGATAATTCTGGGTTTCTTCTATTTCCATATGAAGCTGGTAGTCAGCTTTTCCAATACTTTGAAGAAAGATGTTGGTATTTACATCAGTATATAATTAAATTTAATAGTGTCTTGGGCAGGACTGACATCTTTACTATAGTAAGTCTTCTGATTCACAAACATGAGATATTCTTCCATTTGTGGAGGTGAGTCTTGGTTTTTGTAATAGTGTTCTATGGTTTTCCTCATACAAATATTTTGGGTTTTTTGAGTTAGATATTGTGATAGTTAAGGTTTATTATGCCAACCTGGCCAATGAACACAAGTGGGATTAATTGAAGGGCAGAGACATAAATGGCTCAGGGAGCCTCGCCTTTCTTGTCTCTTGTTCTCTGATGGTCAGATTAGTGTGTGGCTGCCTTAGCTTGTCCTCTGCCTCAACTGACAAGGCTCACTTCCTGCGAGACATCCTTGAGGAGAAGCCACATGGACCTACTTTGACACAGCCCTGGGTGCTGGATGAAGCCATGTGGAGACCACTGCCAGTGCTGAGATGCTACACACTCACTGATTCAGCTTTCCTCCTGTATTTGGCATCATTGAGTGTGTATTGTGAGGTTGAGCAGCACTTTATAGATTGGTGTCTGACATAAGGGCTAATGTTAGACTTACCGACTTAGACAACACTGGGTTGGGATGCTTCCTTAAATGTACACTTACCCTTATATAAAACTGTCTTATACATGTATGAGTTTCTGTGGATTTGTTTTCTCTAGTCTACCTAGACTAACTCATTATGGTACCCAGAGTAGAGTACTGGAGAAACAAATCATAATGATGGAGAGTAGGTGTTTGTTTGACCTCTCCCTCAGCATAGTGTTTTTTCTTTGGCTATCCAGAAGTCAGATATGTCCATGCAGTTCACTGGGTTGTTTTCTGGAAAGAATATGGAAATTTAAAGTTTTGATTATTTTTTGTTGTTGTAGCCTTTGCTTATTCCTGTTTAAAATGGTGAAAATAAATGTAATTAATGTATATTTTCAAAACGCCATTTGGATTTCTCAGAACCCAGACTGCTTAAGGAAAATGGTTGACAAAGTTCTAAACGTCTGACAGAAAGCCTGGCGCTGGTTTAATGCTCTCATAGACCTAATCCCATATTTTTATATAAATAGAATAGTTCAGATAAGGATTTAGACAAGATAAATAAGGATTGAACTTGACTGTTTTAAGATGTGAGCTTAGTATCTGATTCTACTTTGTTTATACTGATTTCTTCTGCTTATTATTGACATAATAATTGATAGAAATGTTTATTTGGGGAGTGTGAAAATAGAGAGCTTGTAAGCCCACTTTCCTCAAGCCATTAATTTGATCTTCAGATGGGTTTAAGGCACACCTGGAAAGAAGTCTCCAAAGAGATTAGCCCCACCCAGTGCGGTGGAGTACTCAGGACATTAGAAGGTGAAGAGACATGGCTAAGGGTGGTTAACAGATTGAAGAAAAAAGGAACTCCTTGAATTTGAAGTTTGAACTCCACTGGTCTTTGTCAGAAGCTGGAAAAAAAATCAGAAACCATGAAGCAAACTACTCTCTAGCACTGAACGTTAAAGGGAGACTGTGGGCCAGTTGAAATGCTTGCTAGGTAACCACCCGGATCCAATTGTTGAGTGCAAGTGGGAGAAGTGCAGCAATAAAAAGATTGGTTGAGTCTGGCCACTGACACCTGTGGATTTGGTTTCTAGGAAAAAGAGGAGAAGACGAGAGTGAGTGGACTAGGCTAAAGTCCATGACCTAGCATGAGGGGATTAGGCTAGCTGAATATTGGTGAGAGCCCATGGTCTAAAGGCAAGGTGACCAATGGGCACTTGGGAGGCTAAGTGAGCTAGCCCATCTTGAGTTGACCAGATCCTGACAAGATGAAGAAAAGTTATTTGAGCCTGTGAACTGGTGCATACTGCTGCAGACTTTATGGATGGCCTGTCCTGATATGACTTTGCTTATGGAGGCAGACTCACTATGTTCTAACTGGAATGAAGATTCTTCACGTCAAAGAATGTAATTGTCTCCTCAGAGCAGTGAGTTGGTGTAAGTGGGTAGGATATAAATTGGATGCCCAAAATTGGGGGATTATGGGCATGAGGTGTTTGACTTACAAACTTTCATAGATTGAGGAATATATTCATAGGATTATAGAATTAAGGTGTAGGTGTACTTAACTTTAATTGTTAGGCATAGGATATTTTTGTTTTGTTCATTTATAAAATGTTATGTTTAAATGAGGGTGGTACATTTTTGAATTGTATGTATTTTAGTTTTATCCTGTTAGGTACAGATATGATTTTATTGTTTGAAAGTTATATATATATATGGCTAAAGAATTGTATACTAGGTGTGAAGATGGCAAGGGATGAATTGTGAGCCTTAAGGTTTATTGTGCCAACCTGGTCGTTTGAACACAAGTGTGATTCAACTGAAGGGGGGAGAAATAAATGGCTCCACTAGCCTAGCCTGTTTTGTCTCTTGTTCTCAGTTTTTGTGTGGTCTCCAGCTTTCAGCCCATGCTGGTTTTACCTGTTTTGTTATGTTAACGCTCTGTTAATGGACCTGGTGGCTTACATTCAAAGTTCACAAAGGAATACAGCCTCAGATTGAAAGCATTTTTCAAGTTAAAAAAAATGGGTTGACAAGGTGCCCTGGTATTCGGGCTGTGCCTCACTGTACCACAGGAAGGAGGATCAGATTATCAGAGTGAGATTGGGGCCCACTGGGTCTGAATTGTTCCAGCTACCCTCCTACATCACCCCAGTTCCTTCCTGCACAACTTCGTAGACTGTGCTCTCCCACAGGTAAATGTCCTTGGGACTCTCCAATTCAGTTAATTGGTGTCTAATGATCTGTTTTGCCCACTCTGGTAGGCAGGGAGCTGAGCAGAGGGGGGAAGAGGATGATCCTTGTAGTCACTCTGGTCCTGGCTGGGGAGAAGAGATTCAATGTCCGAGAATGCAGGAATGGGTAGGGTTGCAGAGGCTCTCTGCGAGCCCAAGGTTATGACCACCTTTAGATAGTAGTCTGTTGAAACTACGCATGCTGTGGGTCTTGGATTTGGGGTGCAGGAAAAGCTGTCAAATGCCATCCCGCTGGTCCTGGTGAGGGATTAGCATAGCTTATGAACAGACAACATTTTGAGCTAGCCCTTGAATTGATCTGTGGGCAAAAAACACAAGGGATCTCTGAATCAGACTCTAATACACTTGAACCCTATTTCTGGCACCCTGGCTCCCACCTTTGACCTCCAAACCTCATAATTTTCCAGTCTAACAGCAGGAGTACTGCATGGGTGATTCTACCCGGACACCATCTTGGAGTCTGTCCTGAATTTTTAATTATATCTTCCCTTTAGATAATCTCAATTAACTTCAGTACCATGAATACGACCAGGATTTAGCATCAAGTTTTCTAATTGACACTAATGTTTATATGGCTGGAATGTTGCTTATTACTGCCTTGGGTCCAATATTTGCATTTTAAAAAAGGAGAATTATTATTCTGAGCTAATTTAATCTAACAAGGTTTACTATTATCATCCATAGGACCTAGCATATGCTAAATTTTCATTATTTGTTTAATGAAGGAATGCTGGGGTTTCAAGACAGTTTAAAAACTTGTTTAACAAGGCAATGCAAAACTTGTGTGCATCGTTAGGGAGGACCTTTTAAAGAAAAAATTTACCTCCAATCTATTTTCATTTTTCCAAGTTTTTTCCTCCCTGCTTTTGAAGAGGAATTTCAGAAATGTGCTTGGGGAAAAAGGCTTATAAGGTCACACCTAATGGTAGGAAGTTGATGAGAAGGAAACTGGGGCAGGAAATGCAATGGCTAGGGCCCTTTAAGGTCAATATTGTTCAATTGAGTGGCTATGAATTGAAATACAGCATGGGTTGTTTTGTTACTTCCCAGTGAGTTGGTTATAACTCATAACAACCTTATGTAAAGCAGAATAAATATTGGTAGGTCGTGTGCCATCTTTATGATTATTGATATTTTTCATTTCTTATTGTGGCCATTCTGTTGATCCATTTCACCGAGGCGATTTGAGTTCACTAACCCTGAGATTCTCTAGTCCACTAAATATGATGTCCTGTTCTAATGATTGGTCTTTCCTGATGACATGTCTAAAATAAATAAGTTCATGTGTCACCATCCTTGCTACTTTAAGGAAGGTTGTATTTCTTATAAGACTTATTTTTCATTCTTTTGTCATTTCACTATATCTATGATATTTTTTGCCAGCACCACAGTCTAACTATATAAATTCTTTAAAATTGTGTCTTATATCAGGTTCTTAATTTTTTTGTCTCAAATTATTTAAATCTTTCTCTTAAGTCAATATAACACGAGGTCATTTATATTTCCCATAGCTATTTTTTGTTCTTTAATCAAAGTGAATTGTGCCAAAAACTGATCCCACTGGGGACAGGAAAATAACAATAACAAAAAGAAGAAATTTTCACTATGTCTACGAGAAGTGACAGTCAATATCTGAAGAGAAGACTGCTAGATTTGCTTGGGCTACACCCTAAGTGGTTTTCTCCAGCTTAGGCAGCAGTTAACTTGATTTGCAAAATAATGAATGCTGCAAATAAATAAAGAACTTGAAATTACTATAAAACCAACACTGGATGGAATTACCCTTAGTTATCATAAAGAGCTGGTGGGTAAAACTAACCTGGAACCTGTTTTAAATAAGGAACCTGTTTTAAATTAGGAAAAAGGGTCTGACATGCTCACTATATTTTCACACTAGTGGAATTAATCCATGGGGCTCAGATGGGTAGGAGGGAGGTGGTAAAGGAAATAAATCAACAATATGAAGATTACCAGAGATCAATTGGCTTTCCCCAAAAAGTATAGTTTAGGATCCTCCTGGTTGCTTAAGAGAGATGAATTCTGAGTCTTTATTACTGAATATTGAAGAAGTGCCTGTGTGGGCTTAAGGAGATCACAGTGCCTTTTAATGTAACTGAAGGCATACTGCTATAAACACTGCAGAGATAGTAATCATCAAGCCACAGATAGGAGAGTTAGCTTTGCAATGCTGCCGGCAGAAAAAAAAAGATCTCATTTGTGAAAATAACCACTATGTTTTCATATTGCCAGACATCTGCTCTTGGCTAAGAACAACATGAAAGGGGATTTGTTTTCTGGTAAGGTTCTGTCCTTCTGCAAACGAAGATCTTCTTTTGAAATAATTGACCAGCCTGACAGAATGTCATGCATTCATAGCTGCAAAAGCAATCTAATTAATGCCTCCTCCTTGGGTTAAAATTGTCTTTTAACTCTTAAAGATGCTTAATGGCATTCATGTCCTTAATTTCACATCAGAATTAGCAACTATAACTGCAGGGTGCAAAGTATTTTGTGATATAAAAAATAAAAAGTTACATAAGAAAATAAACATGGCAAATTAACATTATAAGGTACCTACAGTTTGCCTACATCAGGTCAAGGCATTCTTACATATAACCTGGCAACAATTTTTAAAGATGAGTTTAGATTAAAAAAAAACCACAAAGAAACTTTGGAATGCTACACATTCCTGAAAAACAGTGATGAAATGCTGAAACATCTCACGACATGGAGTGATCTGGATACCATTATGTTGAGTGAAGTTAGTCAATTACAAAAGGACAAATGCTGTATGAATCCACTGCTGTAGGAATGAGCACCAGGATGGGAGCAGACTCAGGCTTTCAGGCCACCACTCTGCTGGCCAGGTCAGCCAAGCAGCTCAGTAGAGCTAGCTGATTGATGCCCAGGAACCTTGCGCCATCCTCTCTCTGTGTGCTTCCTCAAGCACACTTTGGAGGAGGGGTCTTCAGGTCAGCTGAGGTCAGCTATTCGAGAAAGAGGGCATGGAGAATGAGCGCTTAGTGGATGCCATGCCAAGGCATGACGAGTTCTCCCTGGACTGGCAAACATTTCTACCAGACTGATGAGGGACACTGACGGGAAAGTAATTTCATGAGAGGGGAAGGGGGCATACATGTCTTGGAGAAGACATGTGCATGTCTGTTGGTAGGAAAAGCAGAGGACCAACTTTTGGGGGTGGGGTGTGTGACTAACAATACTTTGAAAGACCCTAAGGAGGGATATGCCTAGTACCATGCTTCTAATAAACCATATTGGTCGGAGTCTCCGTATACCACCATGGGGACCCATTCCATGCACCATAGAACACTAGGACAATGAACTCTAGATCTACAAGTGCACAACACACTTCAAAAGCCAGACTAGAGGGATGTGATGTGGAAACCCCATTGGGTGAACTAGTCTCTACATTAAACACAGCTGTAATCTGTTAACTTTTAATTGAAACTACATAGTGTATGAAGAAGCACAAGATGTCTGTACCAAGTATTGAACTCTGAGTAGGCTGATTAACACTTACTTACTAATTCAATGCCCTACCTGCTGTATTGAGGTATGTATTGTTCTGAAAGACTTGTGTCTGACATTGTCAGTGAATATTATTGTTAAGATTTGCCTAACCACCAATTCCTATTTTTTGTGCAATAGCATCTGGTCACATAAGAATTTATTTTGTACATGTGTTATGAAATTGAGTAAGCCTACACTTCTTAAATCTCTCTCGCAATAGTGTTTTAACATTAGTACCATGGGCTAATCAATGACACTGTAAACAGAATTCTTTATGCTCTAGGGAGATAATAGATAAGATTCTCTACCATAATTTAACAAGGATATGTCTAAGGTGAACCAAAGGCAGATTGAAAAACATAAACACTGGAATAGATCTTGGGCTTACTTTTAATCCTAGCTCAAATCTAAGAACAATTAGTTTTTATGACATGACCCTGCTTTATACTGCCCCTCTAAGGAAACACAGAAGATATGGATGTTACAGAAAAGTGTGGTGAAGAAATCAGATGATGCCTGATTATCAGAAGGAATAGTGTTTGGGGTCTTAAGGTTTATTTTCAATCAAGCAGAAATCTAAGTGATATGTCAACTAAGCCTCCAAGGAAAAAGCACACCAACAGCAGTGATCCAAGGATTGTAAATTATATTGTCCAAATCCAGAGGAGGGAACAGTATTAGAACTCAAACTGTGAGATTCACGTGTGCAGAAGGCTATGAATGACAGTGGAAACTCAAAATAAATTTTCTGAATCTTCCCAGGGAATAAGATTCCAGTGATTTCCTTCTAACCATAATCTAGGGAGGAAAAGAACCCGGTTACCAGACAGAGTATTGGAGAGAGGAATATAGTAGATTAAATTTATAAAAATGATATAACTGAAAAACAACAAAGCCCACATGGAAAATGCACACCAGTCTGTGAGATGACAAGGCATTGAAGGGATCAAGTATTAGGTATCAAAGACAAAAAAACAAACAAACATAGCATTGAGGGGGAGTGCAGAGTGGAGACCCAGGGACGATCTGGACATCCCTTTGCAGAAGGGCTGTGGGAGGTGACGAACCAGTCAGAGTGTAGTGTAGCAACGATTAAACATACAATTTTCCTCTAGTTCTTGAATGCTTCCTGCCTCCCCCCCCCCCGCCCACTATCATGATCCCAATTCGACCTTACATAACTGGCTAGACCGGAAGATGTACACTGGCACGGATAGGAACTGGAAATACGGGGAATCCAGGACAGATGAGCCCCTCAGGAACAGTTGTGAGAGTGGCGATATCGGGAAGGTGGAGGGAGGGTGAGGGAGAAAGGGGAAACAGATGACTAGGTCTACATGTAACCTCCTCCCTGGAGGACAGACAGCAGAGAACTGGGTGAGGAAGACGTCGGATGGTGTAAGATTTGATAAAATAATAATTATTTATAAATTATCAATGATTCAGGGGAAGGGGGAGCAGGGAGGGAGGGGAAAATGAGGAGCTGATACCAAGGGCTCAAGTAGAAAGCAGGTGTTTTGAGAATGATGATGGCAACATATGTATGAATGTGCTGGACACAAATGATGTATGTACGGATTGTAAGAAGAGTAGTATGAGCCCCTAATAAATTGATTAAAAAATAAAATTATAAAAATGACTTGAAGAGTTAAAAGCTTGTCACTTGTTCTCCCTTTTGATACACTTTACTTGATCAGGTTTTAAATATTTTCTGTTTTTTTTTCATATAGGGATTTATCTCTGTTTTATTTTTCATTGTTGGTAGCCTCTTTGACTTCCTATTATGTGCTTTTCTATGTATTTTGGGTTTTAAACTGAGGATAGGTGACTCTATAGAGACAATAATAGAATAAAGTTCGTGGGGGTGGGTACAATACAGCAGGGGAGGTTGTGGAGTGGTGATGAGGAGGAGCTGATATCAAGGAGTTCAAGACGAAAGAAAATGCTTTGAAATTGATTGTGCTAACAGTTGTACAACGCTGCTTGATATGATCAAAATAAGGAACGGTATGACGTCTGGATTAGCTGGTTTAGGGAGAAAAAGGAGGATGAGATTGCCATAAAGTTGATTTCAACTCAGGGACGCCATGTTGCAGAGAACTGCGCCCAATAGAATTCTCCAAGTTAGAATCTTTTGGAAATAAGACCACTAGGCCTTTGTCCTGATATATGCCTCTGAGTACATTTGGACCACCAAACTTTAGACTAACAGGGCATATCATCCAGAGAAGCTAAGTAAATTGCCCAAGTGTCTGCAAAGTGGAAAAACCATTCTACAACTGTCCAACCTTAAACATCAAGATCACTGTTCTAGACCATACTGTTTCTCTCGGCTACAGAGGAAGCAAAATCTGTTAACAAAAATTACCTCGACACACTGAATATCTATGCTTGTGTGTGGAGAGTGAGGTGAAGGTAAAGTGGTCCCCTAGAGACACTTCATCTAATGAATCCCCACGTGAGCACGTTGTGCTGAGTGCACTTCATGTTCTAATGTTTTCTCCTCCGACACTGCAGTTTTCCCCAGGACAGACGTTTTCGCTTTAATTGTATTTTCTCTCTCTGTTGTTGTTGGGTACCACTGAGTCAATGCCAACTCACAGTGACTCCTTACTACATAGTCTAACTACTCCATAGGCTTAAAGAAGCAGAATGCGAGGTCTTTATCCCACAGAGTCACTGGATGGGTGGGAAACACCAACTTTTGGTTAGCAGCTGAGCCCTTTATTTTCCTCACATAGGGCTAGCAAAGTATCGTCTGTCCTACATGCTGTTCTATTTTCTTCCCTCTTATTATGTGTTGTCCATATTACTACAGGGACACAAAGTTGCAGTTTGAATGGGACAAATGACTTTGAACAGAACTACTTTCTTATGATAAGGCAAGCTACCTCTGTCCCCACACATTGCATTTTGTTCTTAAAGTTCACACGCATATCATGTTGTCAATTTGAATAAACATAAACAAATAAATTAAATAATTTGGGAAATTAGGTATTTTTCTAAGACACTGTCTCCTATATTTCAATATCAGAAGGTTAAGAAATGTTCTTTGGAATGATTTTATATGGGTTAGTCAACATCAAAATACTGTGGTTGCCTAAAAATAGCAATTCATACTAATCACTCACTCAAGGGTCCATGGTAATTTCATAGTAAACTCCACATACCAGCAACCTGAGTGATGTTGACACTCTGGCTGAGAACAAGGTTCATTCCGTTAAGACTCTGCTGTGAAATGAATACAAGTATTCATTTAGGGATGCTAATCTGATTTGGAGCGAGGCCCAAAGTATTCTCAGTATTGTGTTTTCCTTTTTAAAAATCTATAAGATTTTACTAAAAGTGAGGAAAATTGAAACTCCCAAATAAACATGGTGAGGCTATTAAGTGGCCTGCTTACCAATGTTAAGTAGAGAATTTACTGCCGGGGGAGGGAAAGGGTGGTGGTGAAAACTATGGCAATATCAGCATTGTGTCTCATTCCCTTCTTTGATGAAAGCCAAACATTGGACAGATTTGGCTTGGAACCAAGCCAAAATTTAAATGAGGCTAACCAATCTATCCACCACTATTGGCACTTTGTTTTACTGTGGCTGCTTCGTGTTGCTGTGATACTGGAAGCTATGTTACCAGCACTTCAAATTAGCAGTAGGATGACTTTTGGTGGATGGGTTTCAGCAGAACTTTCATACCAAGACAGACTAAGAAGAAGGAAGAGGCATTTTACATCTGAAAGAAGTAGCCTTTGAAAGTCTCATGAATAGCAGTGGGGCATTCACTGTTACAGTGCCAGAAGATGAGCCCCTAGTGGTGCTCAGAGTACAATTGGGGAAGAATTGCTTCCTCAAAGTGAAGTTGTGGAGGGAGTACAGCGCTCAGGAACTTCATATGCTGATGTGGCAGGACGCACATTGAGAAGAAACAGCTGCAGGTAGCCATTAATAATCAGAACCTGGAATGCATGAAGAATGATTCCAGGAAAATGATAAGTCATCAAAAGCTAAATGGAACATATAAAGATTAACATCATAAGCATTATTAAAGCAAAAGGGACTGGTATTGGCCATTTAAAATCAGACTGCCATATGGTCTACATTTCCTAGGAATGACGAATTGAAGAGGAATGGCATTGAATTTGTCAAAAAGAGCACATCAAGAAATACCTGGAAATACAACAGTGTCAGTGATAATAGGCATTTACCCACAAGGAAGTCTGGTTAATATGACTATGATTCAGATTTATACACCAACCAATAATGTCAAAGCTGAACAAGCTGAAAACCTTTAACTACTTCTGCAATTTGAAATAGGCACTCTAATGGTGTCGTGGGTTACACATTGGGCTGCTGTCTTTTAGGTCAGCAGTTGTAATACACCAGTTACTCCAAGGGAAACAATGAGGTTTTCTACTCTATAAACAGTGTTGGAAACACTGGAGGTGGTTCTACTCTGTTCCATAGGGTTGCTCTCAGTCAGAGTCAACTTGATAGCAGTGATTGAGCAGGTTGAAATTGAGTAAATATTCAATCAAGATGCATTAATAATTATGATTGAAATGAGAATGTTGCACACAGGAAGGATCCGTCGTGGGAAGTGTGGCTTTGGTGATAGAAACAATAGCATTTTGAAAGAGCAATGCTTTTTTCATTGCAAATACCTGTTTTCAACAACATAAACAGTGATTATACACATGGACCTTACCAAGTGGAATGGACAGTAATCAAATGATCGAAATCTGCAGTAAGAGAAGAGGAAAAGTTCAATATTATGTGAACAGATCCTACTGTGGAACGGACCACCAAATTTAAGTTGGAAGATTTAAAAAAAATGACAAGTCCAAAAAGAGCTAAATTAGAGTTTTGAGTATAACCTATCTTAATTCAGTGGCCGATTTGGAACAGTGAACACTGAAGACTACTTGAGTTTTGGGATGACATCAAAGACATCAGACACGAGGAAACCAAAAAGCCACTAGGAAGACAGTAAACAAAGTCAAGATCCGGATGGATATCAGGGTGGAGGAATATGTTAACTAGTTAAGGCTCACCCGTCTGGAGCACCTTCTGCCAGACCAGAAAATTGGGAATTCTATCTAGATCAGATAGGCTGTATGAACAGTCTGGAGAAGAAAACCACAGTCCCAATGGTTCTGGGGGGACATGAGAGAAGGAAAAGGCAGGGGAAAGGAGGTGGTGTTGACCAACTCAGGGACAAGAGAAAAACAAGTGATCCAGAATTGGTGGCAAGGAAGGAGTGAGAGGCCTGGTAGGGATTCAGCAAGGGCAGTGTAACCAAGAGAAATTACTGAAATCAAAATGAAGGCTGAGCATGATAGTGGGACAAGAGGAAAGTAAAAGGAAATAGAGGAAAGAACTAGGAGACAAAGGGTATTTATAGAGGTCTAAATATAGGCATGTACATATGTAAATATATTTATATAGGATGGTGGGAAAATAGACCTATGTGCATATATTTATAGGTGTAGTATTAAGGCAGCAGATGGACATTGGACCTCCACTCAAATAATTACTTAATGCAAGAACACTTTGTTCTATTAAATTGGCATTCCATGATGCACACCTTCCCGACACGATCGCTGAAGACAAATGGGTACATAAGTAAATGTGGTGAAGAAAGCTGTTAGTGCCTGGCTATCAAAATATATAGCATCTGGGGTCTTAAAGGCTTGAAGATAAACAAGCAGCCATCTAGCTCAGAAGCAACAAAGCCCACATGGAAGAAGCATGCCAGCCTGTGTGACCACGAGGTGTAGAAGGGACCAGGTATCAGGCATCAAAGAACAAAAAATCATTTGTGAATAAGGGGGAGTGCAGAGTGGGCACCCAAAGCCCATCTGTAGGCAACTGGACACCCCTTACGGAAGCATCATGGGGAGGAGACAAGCCAGTCAGGGTTCAGGGTAGCAATGATGAAACATACAACTTTGCTCTAGCTCTTAAATGCTTCCTCCCCGCACTAACATGATTCCAATTCTACTTTACAAATCTGGCCAGACAAGAGGGTGGGCACTGGTACAGATAGGAACTGGAAACACAGGTAATCCAGGACAGATGTTCCCTTCAGGACCAGTGGTGAGAGTGGTGATACCTGGAGGGTGGAGGGAAGGCAGGGTAGAAAGGGGGAATCAATTACAAGGATGTACATATAACCTCCTCCCTGGGAGATGGACAACAGAAAAATGGGTGAAGGGAGATATTGGACATTGTAAAAGCTGACAAAATAATAATAATTTATGAATTATGAAGGGTTCATGAGGGAGGGGGGGAAATGAGCTGATACCAAGGGCTCAAGTAAAAAGCAAATGTTTTGAGAATAATGACGGCAGCAAATGTACAATGTGCCTGACACATTTGTGGTGTATGTGTGGGGTTGTGATAAGAATTGTACAAGCCCCAGAGTCTTTGAAATGTGCTGCTGAATGTGCAGGAGCTAAAGTAAAAGGAAGAAATTATGGGGGGAAAAACCGAACAAAAAAACGAAAGAAGAAATTTTCAAAGGGAAGTTTGAAAAGACAAAGTAAAGTATTATAATGATATATACAAAGTAGATGGAATTAGAGCTATAAATACACATGGAATTGGAATTATCTAGTTGAACGAACTGAAGAAAAAAATTCATCTCAAATTGAAATATCGAACAGTTCTGTAGCCATCTTTCGTACTTTGAACATGTCAGGAGAGTTCTTTGAGGTGGGGCTAGCCTTCTCAGAGAAGCAGGGGAAAGATGAAGTTGTCGGTTATTGAAGATTTCTTCTCTGAAACTCTTGGGAGCACTTCTATTCTGTCCTATAAGGTGACTATGAGTCAAAATGGACTCCATGGCAGTGCGTTTATTTGGTTTGGTTCTATCTACCCATAGATATACACATACACTCTGAATCTCTACAAGGATCGTCTTAGTGACCCTGTAGGTTGGCATTGCCTCAATGACAGTGTATGTGAATTTTCTTTTGTTGTTAGTATTTCTTTTTCCTATGACTTCTTCAGATTCTCCTTTTATTATGGCTCTATTCAATTTTTTTACCTCAATCTATGTTAGTTTAGATAGGTAGTATGTTTTTAGAAATGGGTCCATTTGTTCGAGTATAATTCTTTATAGTATTGTTAGTATCTTTTCTTCCTCCAGTTGGTTCTGTTCTGACAGGGCCCATTTAATTTCTTATTCATGTTACTTGCATTTTCTTCTTTTCCTTTGTAAAATATGCCAGTGGTTTGTCAATTTATTTACCTTTTCGTAGAAACCACCTTCTAGTCATTTATATTATTTCTATTGTTGTTCTGCTCTGATCTTTATTATTTCCTTTCTTTGTATGACTGTAGACATTTCCCCTTGCTCTGTTGGAGTTACTGTTTCAAGGGGTTGAGTATCTCTTTTTTCCTTTTTGGTGCTGACATTTGTTATAAACCAACCACTAAGTTCTGTTTTTGCTGTGTACCAAAGGTTTTGGTATATTGTACTTTCCTTCTCATTTGAATCAAGCAATTTTTTAGTTCCATTATTTATTTCTTCTGTTATTCAGTAATTTTAAGTCAAGGTGTTATTTACTTCCCATATATTTGCTAATTGCCTTTACTTTCCCCCCTGATACTGAGTTATTGATTTCTATAGTATTGATTTCTAATTCTACAGCATTGTGACTTAAGAAAATACTTTGTTAGATTTTGATTTTGTAAAATTTATTGAGATTTGTTTTGTGGCTTAATATATGTCCTGTTTTGGAGAATAATTCATCTATTCTGGAAAAGAATGTTTACTAGCTTTCTTTGAAGGTGCATTAGGGTGGAGTGATTTGTGTATGTTTACGAGGTCAAGTTGTTCGATTGTGTCACCTTGCTCTTGTGTATCTTTGTTGTATTTCTTTCTAGTTCTGTCTTCAATGTTGGTGCTGTGCTTTTGTCTGCTCCTATCATTGTGGAGTTATGTATTTCTCCTTTCAATTGATGTTTTGAATTTGTATTTGGGGCTCTTTCATTGTGTGCAGAAATATTTATTATAATTGTGTCCTCCCTTAGACTGACCCTTTAATCACTCCCTTTCTTATACATTAAACTGTTTTGGCCTAAAATCTATTTTATCTGAAATTAATATTGCTCCTTAACCTTGCTTTTCTTGGTTGTCATTTCCTAACTAAATATATTTTCATCCTTTGATTTTTAGCTTATTTTAATTTTTATGTCAAAGTTTTTTCTCTCATAGGGAGGATTTTGATGGGTCATATTTTTTACTTTGGTTAAAAATTTATTAACTTTCTGTGACATCAATTTGGCTTAATGGGATATGAGAAAAATGAGACTGTCTGCTCCCATAAATATTTAGAGCTTTGGAAATACATAGTTCATATCTGATCCATAGGGTCACTATGGGTCATTGTCCACCCAATAATAGTGGGCTTTGTTTAAAGAGTTTGTTCTCTCTTTATGTTATTTTGACTTCCTCTTCATTCAGAGGATATGTAAGTTCATCATTTGTTACCTCACTGTTGCCTACCTTATCTGCTTTCTTGAAGAACATGACATTGAACTAGACAAAAGGATTATGATGATAATTTCTGTGAAAGAACATTTGCACATGCTTGCAAACGAAATTTCATCGTAATTTCCAAATCTCCCTGACACCCCATTTGCACTTGCCAGAAGCCCCTTCATAGTCAGAGTTGAAGATGTTCCTGAGACGGCACAAGAGGAGTTCATTGAACATATTAACAGCAATGCAGTGAGTACTGATTTCTCTACAGTTCCAGTTACAAAATTCTGGATCGAGTTTCCAGTTTTATCCTGTTCTGTGTGAGACTGTGTTTTGCCTTCTTCTTCCATTTCCAACAGCATATCTTTGTGAAACAGTGTTTTCCAGCTTGTTGGTTATCAAGTCTAAATACAGAAGTAGACTTGTGGAAGATGATCATTTTTGTGCTCATGTAAAGACTGCCCAGAGAATTTCTAATCTGGTGAGAAAGAAGCTATCTCAACCTTCCCACTGAAGTTGGCTTTTTACCCATGCTGTTGCAAAATGTCACAATGTAGTTTACTGTTGTTATATTAAGACTGTTACCCATGCTGCACTGTGCTTCAAGACAAAATTTCACTTATTTGTAATTAGAAATAAATACTTCACAATATATAATTGCATATTGTTTTGTGATGAATCACTATGCTTTAATTATGTTCAATTTGTAACAATGAAAATACTTCCGGCATATCAGATATTTACATGACAATTAATAACAGTAGCAAAACTATAGTTATGGAGTAGCAATGCAAATAATTTTATGGTTGGGATCACCACAGGTGAGTAACTGTATGGAACAGCATGAGGAAGGTTGCAAGCCACTGTTCTAATGCGACCCCTTTCAGAACAACTGGTAGTAATTATTCTGGTCTCGAGTTTGTGGAGACTGTTGTTTGCATGATCCATTAAGCCTAAGTAATAATTATTTCTCTGCCTTTCAATTTTTATCACTCTTCTTTCCTCTGGATGGAGGAGAGATTATGTTAAGCCAATTGATCTTGGTTTCACTGATACTATGGTTCTGAGCCTCCTGGACCAGTGACTAATTGCTTCAAGAGGTTTGGTTATGTCTGAAAAGTATTCATAACATTGCCTCCTATATGTTTTACCACATTCATGGATATACTTACAACAATGATAAATGCACAATACAACTTTCTTCTGTCAAATATTTAAAAATAAATATACATGAGGGGTTTGCCCCCCTCCCCAAATGTCAGAATTGCCCTGGGCAGAGCAGAGCTTGTGCAGCACACACCTTCCTGCTAGGCCAGCATCAGCAACTCCCTCTGAGTCAGTGCATCCTGTGGCATTGCCTGGGAAGGTGCTCTCTGGTCGTAGAGAATTTTTTTTTCCATGAAAACAGTTTTGCTTTCATTTTTTGTGATGGCTGATTTAAGAAAACAGTGTGCGGCAGTGAATTTTTGTTTCCCCCTCAGGAAAAATGCCTCAGAAACTGTTGCGATGTTGAATACAGCTTACAAGGCCAGTACAATGGGAAAAATTCAAGTGCATGAGTGGATATCTTGTTTTAAAAAAGGTGAAATGTCATTGATGACAAACCTCATTCTGGATGTCTGTTAACTTCCTGAATGGATGAAAATGTTGACTTGTAGTGCATTTGGCATTCATTCCACAAGGTCAGACTGTTACTCAAGCTTTCTATTTAGAGGTTCTGAAAAAATTGTGTAACACTTTGGGACAAAAAAAGCCCAGATTTTTGTCCTTTGGGGACTATTTTTTTCCACCACGACAATGCATCTCAGTGTGCCAGTTTTGGGTAAAAACCAGCATGCTTCTCTTGCCCCATGCACCTTACTCATCTGACCTCGTCCATGTGACTTCTATTTGTTTCTGCGATTCAGAAGGATTGCAGAAAAGGAAAATGATTTGACAACATAGAAAGGGGAAGAAATAAATGAGGGAGGTGTTGTTAGCCATCCAAACAGATGAGTTTGAAAACTGTTTCCAAAATGGAATAGCAGATTTGAAAAATATATTAAATGTTACAGAGAATACTTTGAAGGTGATATTTTGTAAAAAAAATAAATAAATGCAGAGCCTTGAAAAAAAGATTCAGATATTTTTGGTATGCACTTACATATTTGTAACTTATAATGGGAATATACACATGGATATATATACATATGTATATGTACAAGGATATGTGTGTACACACCTATACTACATATACACAAAACAATATATCCATATATTTAAATACAATTATATATATTAACTTCCTTGTGCATATACCTACTCTCTCCCCTATAGATGTTTAGCCTATATGTCTATCTAAAGCATTTACTTATAGATCACCACTATTTCAGGATTATGTGTTTAGCAATATTTGTCTATGTTTTCTTTAACTTCCAAACCTCCCAATTTCTTGCCCTAAATTCATTGCCTTTTTTCTTTTTTTTTTCTGTTATAATTCTCTTTATTTTTGCCCCTCTTTTTTTATTTTTTATTTTTATTTTTTTTTATTTTTAATTTTAACAATTTATTGGGGCTCATACAATTCTTTTCACAGTTCATATATATACATACATCAATTGTATAAAGCACATCTGTACAGTCTTTGCCCTAATCATTTTTTTCTCTTTTCTTCTTTTACATTTTATTAGGGACTCATACAACTCTTACCACAATCCATACATATACATACATCAATTGTATAAAGCACATCCATACATTCCCTGCCCCAATCATTCTCAAGGCATTTGCTCTCCACTTAAGCCCCTTGCATCAGGCCTTTTTTCTTAACCACCGTCTTTCTTGTGTTTTATTTTTCTCTTCCTCCGAGTTCAAACTTGTCTGTCCTCTTGCCTGTGACTTCCCCTTCCTCCCTTTCCCTTCCATAGTTGGCAGCCATCAATGTTTGTTCTTTTCAAGTGCAATTTTTTTATCCTGAAAACCACAAAGTAAATTTGAGAAAAATTATCCATAAAAGCCAAGCCAACTGCTACCAAGTCGATTCTAAATTATAACTACTTAATACAGGGTTTCAGAGACTTTGTGGAAACAGATTGCCTCATCTCTTTCCTGTAGTGATCTCTTAGGCTTGAACTGCCAACGGTATTGTTAGCAGCGCAATGCTTAATTTACGATGCCACCAGGAATCCTTGAAAGAAATAAAAGCTGTAAATAAGTACATAGATGAGCTAACAGTTGGGAAGATTCAATATTCTTAAGGTATCAATTTCTGTTATCTGATCTCTTAATTAAACTCAATTCTGTTCTCTCTCTCTCTCTCTCTCTCTCTCTCTCTCTCTCTCTCTCGCTCTCACACACACGAGGGATACCGAAAAAAAAAACCCACTGGATTCCCGCCCCCCAAATATATGTATTTAGTATTTTTTGACAGAGCAACCTTATCACCTTCAAAGTATTCTCCATTACACTTAATATGTGTTAAATCTGCTATTCCATTCTTGGAAAGTTTTCAAATTCATCTGTTGGAATGGCTGATAACACCTCCCTCATTTTTCCCTTCATCCCTTCTACATCATCAAATCACTGCCCTTTCATGTCCCTCTTCATTCACTGATAAAAAGAACTCACACAGACTGAAGTCAGGTGAGTAAAGTACGGGGGGCAAGAGATGTTGTTTTTTTTTTTTGGTGCCAAAAATTGGCACACTGAGATGACTGCATGAGCAGGTTCATTGTAATGGTGCAAAAACAGACCCCTGTCTGCCACAAATCAGGCCTTTTTGTTGCACACCGTTACACAATATTTTCAGAACCTCTAAATAGAAAACTTGATTATCAGTCTGAACTGGTGGAACGAACTCCACTTGCACGGCCAGTAGACATCTTCATCCATTTGTGAAGTTGATGTATGTCCAGAACAGGTTTTGTCATCAAGGAACATTTCACCTTTGTAGAAACTACGTACACGAGGTTTCCCGCAGCGCCGCCCTTGTAAAGCTGTGCTCCATCACAACTGCTCCCGAGACAGTTTGCAGAGCAGGAGCAGCCACACACTGTTCTCTAAATCAGCCATCACAAAAACCAGGTCCACAGTATATATATTCTGCTTTTACCAAAAATTCACTGTGACCGCGAGAAACTTCCCAGGTGAGCACTCTGGGTGCACTTACTCAGAGCGAGTTGCTCAATGCTTGCCTAGTGGGAAAAATACGTACTATGAAACCTCCACCCAGCGGAGCTTTTATAGGGATGTGTTTGTATGTGTGTGTGTATATATGTGTGTATATATATATATATATATATATGATATTTTAAAATAGCAATGGACAGTTTGGGAAGATTTATACTGCATAAGAGATATAGATGAAGGAAGCACTATATGACCTGTAAATAGTAATTCAGTGCGGAGAAAGTTTCATGGAGTTCTTGAACCATCCAGAAAGGCTCTGGAAAGAAACCTCAACATAATTAGTGATTTCCTCCAAGGTGGGTCTATATTTCACTTGAATAATTCAGTCTAAATTTAAAACTTTTATAGAATTATCAGTAAACATAATAAAATAAATAAAACATCTGATATGAATTCTAATACCATATATATTTATATAGTGTTACTATACTATTAAATTATTTCATAATCTTTATTTTATTAACTATATGCTTATACATGAGCATTCTTCCACATAATAGCAATTATGATCATTGTGCATGTTGTTTTGAAATATGAGTACTTAATAAAATCATGATTCTTCTATTTAATGAAGTTACTATTTCTCATGTGTTTTTTGTGTCTCTCTGTTATGGAATTCCATTCACAGGTAAGTTAATCCACTTGATGGTATCCCACATTATTCTTATGATTTCTTCATTTTTCCTTATTCTTTTTTAATTGTTCCTCTAACAGATTGGTATCAAGGTAGTTACATTCTTTATCACTGAATCTCATGAACACCAGAGATCGTGAGCTGGTCACGTCGAGCCGCGGAGGTGGCCTGGGAGAGCTGCTGGATGACAAAAGCTGTTGACGAAGTGGTGCGGGGGTAGATGTGGCACGCCGTGGGTGGAGCAGCCAGTCAAAGGTATCCGGACAAGTCTTGTTAGATAGTGGGGCTCTGCTCCCCCTATGATGGGGTCACATAACAGAGAAGGGAGGAAGGAAAGAATGTGAGATTGAAGAAAGGGAAGAAACGAGAGAAGGGAGGAGAGAGAGCGAGAGGCAGAGACAGAGAGAGAAGGGCACAACCGCAAATACAAGTGGAGGCAGCAGATATGTGGCATGCATTCTGAGGAAGAACATCCTCCTGGTCAAGAGAAGCAGCGTGGGGTCAGGTGTGAACACTTGCCACCAGCTGTGCAGGTAGTGGGGCTTTGATATGTGATCCATGAGGGTACATTTTGGTTAGAGATTAATAATTTATGGTACCCTGAGACTCCTTAGAAGACTGTGGGACATAAATTATAGTCAGTAGTGCATCTAACAATAATAATAAAAGCTAATATTATTGAATAATTGCTGTGTGATAATACACTATGACAGTGATTTACATATAATATCTCATTTTATTCACTTTATCCATGACAGAATTGGTAGTGTCTCCTTTTAGAGATGAAAAATGGAAACAGAAAGGTCCAGTGATTTTCTCAGGTCACACAGCTCATGAATGATGGAATTTGGATTTAATCCCAGGTGTGTTTAACACTAAACACAGTATGCTACATCACCACAACAACTTTTGACCAGTATGCTACATCACCACCACAACAAAAAAGTCTGAATATCTATGTTTATTTATTCCCCAGAACATGTGACCCATAAAGAAATCTGATAATGGAATGTGTTGTAGGCTGTCAGGGTAGTGGATCTTCAGAAAGTGGATCTTCAGAGTAGGTAGTTAGGAACTACCAGGTGGGGAGAGGTGCCAATACAGATAATAATATTTGCCCAGCGAATGGAGAGAGGCCCATCCACATCACTAGAAGTTGGAGGAAAGAGGGGAGAGGACTTTCCTAGGGTTACTGGCCACCTATGTGCATTCCTCTGCCAGTGTATCCCAGGGTGAGTAGAACTGGTTATCTTGTTCTTGCCCTGACTCAACCACACCTGCGAAGGACTGCCTGGAAGCCATGGTCTCCAGTCACGGCTTCACAAGCCCTCCCTCCATATGGGTGCCCCTCCAGTGGCCATAGACTCCTATGGTGTGTGCTTCAGCCCCTATTTACTGGATCCTTCTCAACTCTGAGTTTGGATTTCTCCTCCATTGCCCTGAACTTACCTTTCTTAGCTCTAGCTTGTGTTCTGCTCACCTGGTTTCACTCTAGGTTTGTCTCCACAATGGCTCTACCTTATTGTGATTTCCATAATGTTACATTCCTATGCTTCTCATGGAGCATTGTGCTTCCAGTGTCCCAAAGTGGCCATGCTGTGCTGGACCAGTTGACAGGACATTTCCACTTGCTATCTCTCCTTATTTCCTGTTTTCATCCCGTTCTTCTTCCACTTGGTGTTTGCTTTAATGCTTTCATTTTATTCTCACGGTTCCAGGATTACCATGTGCCATCTACCTTGCCAAGTTTCTTGAGTTATTGTAAGAAATTGTAAACCAGGTCACTATCCTCAAATCAATATGTACTAGAAACGAGAAGCATACATAAGCACTACAACATAGCTAATCTTATTATTGCCCAGAGTTGAAACTTAAAATGTAAGTTTAATTTATTGGCTTTAAAAGAGCTAAGCAATCAAATACCTTCTCAGCCAGATCAAGGTGAAATCTTTTATTGATAACAGTAACCTACATGAGCATAAATGGGCTTTACCGCTAACCATTTCCTATACTTCCCCAAGGAACATTCCCCTTCACCCTCTGACACACGCAAAATTAAGCTGTAGAAATCTGTTATTGTGACATTTAACTATGAGACACTTATGTGACCATTTCACTGCTCTCTGTGTCACTGTCCCTGGTGGTAAATTCACCGGAGATGGGAGCACTGCTAACAGGCAGGCTGTGGGCCTTTGGGTTTCCAGCAGCAATAATTGCATAACTGCCAGAATGTCAGTGGTTGGTGTTCAAAAGGACTCCACTAACTGCGGTTTACAAGTTTCTCCCTTTGATATTCCATTAAGAATATTGTAAAGGGAAAGCAGGCTTTAAAAAACGGGTAGGAAAAAGTATGAGTTAGGTTTCTAAGCTCTCCCACACGCAGCTGTAGGCTCAACAAGGCAGCAAGGTGTAGGGAAATGAGCTTGAATTCTGGCAGCGAAGACCAATCTTTTAAATCTCTGCTTTTCAATTTAAGAGTGGAAATAACCTTTATTTAAAAGAAATTTGCTAACATATTTGCTCCCTAAGCTTATTCATCTGTGTAAAGAGTTTGACAATGTGTTCTTTGTTTAATTGCTGAGCTTCGAGCACATGCTATGTGACAGACGTGTGGTGGGCTCTGAGGAACCGCTGAGGGTCAAGGCCTGCCCGTGTGGGGTTTACATACGATGACGATGCCTGGAACCAGATAAAGCAGTGCACACAATATAAGAATGCCTTCGTACCTGGCTTGAGTGGGGAAACAGTGGAAGGGCAGCTAGAAGTATTATATGATAATTAAATGAAAATAATAAAGTTAAATGAGTAGAAAAGAGAGTGAACATAGTAAATTTGGAGGACTGTCATGGCATCTCCATATGCATCGCAATAAAATTGTGCTACCTGTCAATCTAAGAGGCTGATTTTTTTCAGAAGTTGATTGACAGCACTGCCTCTGGTGGACTCAAATAGCTAACCTTTCAATTTGGAAGCTAAGAATGTGAAGTACCCAAAGACGCTATAGAAGAATAGAGTGGACATCAATTACAGCCAGTATAGCATTTACTAATAATATATCATTATTGAATAACCACTATGTGCTAATATACTATAACAGTGATTTATGTATGCGACCTAATTTTAGCCACTTTATCCATGATAGAATTAGGATTGTCTCCTTTTAACAGATGAAAAGGTGGAAGCTCAGAAAGGTTAAGCTACGTTCTCAGAACATACAGCTGGTGAATGAGAGAATCCGGATTTAATCCCAGGCATGTTTCATGTTAAATACCCACCCTCTTGACCAGCAGGCTGCATCACCATCGCAGCAAAATGTTTCTAAACATCTATGTGTATTCCCTCCCTAAGAACTCCGGACCCGTAAAGAAATCTCCGCAATCCAGAACTTGTGACTCATAAAGAAATCTCGTATAGTGATATCTGTTCTTCTCTTGGGGTTTCTAAACTCCATAGCAGAAAGTTTCAAACTAATATATTTATTTGACAAATAAAATAAAGCAAGTGTGTTGTTTTACCTGGGAATCTCTTTAAATTATCTCTTTAGACGTTCATCGCACAATTTACAAGTGACAGACAACATATTTCATTATCTTTACATTTGATATAACTTTCAAGGAGAAGAGAGAGGAGCGTTTGACATTATTGTAATCAATCCTGTCAGAAATATTATTGGATTTACTTGATTTTGTGAACACAATCATTTTTCATTGTTCTGAATTTTCTCAGTTGTTTTACAGAAGGCTAACATAAATTGTGAAATGTGCTTCTCTAAGACATCTGCTGAACAAGAATGAAGACCTGGTCTTCTGAAGAGGACTGTATACAATGTGGTGGTCTCTTCTTACAGCAAACGGGCAAAACCTCAAGTGTCCGCTCCCTAATGGAGACCCCTCTCCCCAGACAGTAAAGGCAATATGGCCTTTCGTGACCTGGACCTCAGCTGCATTCAGGTCAGGAGGACAGCTTAGTCCGTAGAAGAACTAAAAAGATTTTTTTCTGATAAGAAGGCCCAGTTCTTGAGAAGCAATGAATCAGTTGCTATTGGCATGAATTCAGACTTGCCCACACGAGTAGCTTTATTGGGCTGAACATCTTTGTGTGAAGGCTCACTTTTCTGCCCGATTATCATTTATAGCTTGGGCCTTTTGTATTGAAAGTAAGCTTCAGGAAGCCACAGGGCAGGAATCCATGTGGCTGCCATTTCTGTCTAACCTACATTTGGAAATCTTTGGACTTTATGAGGGAAGCTTTTTGTCTTTTTTTATGTAGATGAAGGCAGTCACCTTTTATCTCTGAGCATGAGTTAAGACCCTAAATTGGAAAAATGCACTTTAAGTGAAAAACGAGAAACTTAGATAATTATTATTGCGTGTCCTTAGTTGACTCATAACTGATTATAAATCTTGTCTCTTTCTAGATAAAAAATTCATGATAAGTAGAATCTTCAAAGGTAACTGAAAAGGTTTTTGACATAAACAAGAGAAGGCATTATTATTCTTTTATACAGAAGAGGGATCGGATATCTGAGAATTTCATAAAATTATCTAATGACTCAGGTATTGAATTGCAAACTAGAGGTAGTTTAGAATCTATGTAATTTTCAGATTTTCCAAAAGTATCAAATTCTCCCTGCCATAGCAAGGGTTTTTGCCATAGATCTATAGTAGATGTGGGAACGTTGATTCTGCTTGCTACACTGTTATCCTGTCATGGGATGATGCTGTGTCTTTTGCTTTGTGATTTACCATTTGTATGTCAGTTTGTCATAAAATGGCTTCCTTGCCGTGGATGTGCCTTTAGGAGGAATCCCTTGCTCTCTGGAGAAGGGCCTCGTGTCTGGTGAAGCAGAGGGCACTGAGGTTGAGAGGAGAGTAGCCACAAGGATGGATTCCAAGAGCCTTATGACTAAGCACCTGGCACAGGACCAGGCAATATTTCGTCTTGTTGTACATAAGTTTGTCAAGTTGGAGTCAACTTGAGGGCAGCTATCTCTGTAATACTACGTGAAATTTGTGTGTCTATCTGATTCGAGGGCATGCTTCTATAAAAAGTGAAACACTCTTAAAAGCCTTGAAGCCAAAAACACAATTGCTACTCTGTTGATTGCAACTCATAGCCACTCTATAGACCAGGGTACAACTTCCCCCACCTGCTTCATGGAAGCAGATTGCCACCTGTTTCTTCGACTTAGCACTTGGCGTGTTTGAAGTATCCACTGTTTGGTTGGTAGTTGAATACTTTAACCACTGCACCACCAGGGCTCCTTAAAAGTCATTAGGAGACAATTTAAATAAAAAAATTCTTCCTTAAACTGGCGGGGGAATGAGGCTTTGATATATTTGTTTCTATTATTCCATTAATTTTGAATTATTTTTTGCTATTCAACTAATCCTCTGGCCCTGTAAAGCATATTTTCTGTGGGGATGGGGATAGGACAGCAAATATGTCTTACCTGCTTTTGGTTCCAAGGGCCCAGCCAAGCAGTATGCCATTGTAACTCTGAAAGAATACTGAACAGTTAAAACATCAGAGAAATGTTCTAAAGAAAAGCCGTGCAATTCCTTTCAAATAGAAGTAGCTACCCAAATTTGGCTAACGCAAGCTAAAATAACCTGGGAACGTTTCTTTAAAGATCTACTTTGATGAATACTTTTTGTAAGCTAAGCATACTTAGAGTTAGTAGACCAGATATCAGGATGTAAATGAGCACTTCAAAATCACTTGAAAAGCAGCTGTTCTCTAACTTGGATTCTGAGTCTATCTACAAAGTCATTAAGTACAGACTTTTGTATATCTCCATGGGATAAATCTGGTTAGAATAAAGTAGTCACACCCTGTCCCCAAGGGGTCAATAGGCTGATTTTGAAAGGCAAAACAAGCTTTCTAGAGAACAGCAGAAGAAACTTTGTGTAAAGGGGTTAATAAGGCCGCAAGCAATGAAAGTTTAAAACTTAGGTGGTCAGTGGTTAAGTGGGCCACTGCTAACCAAAAAGTCAACGATTCTGCCTTAGGCTGGGTCCTTGACAGAAGCAACACTAGTGAAGCTTTTATATCTATCTATCTATCTATCTATCTATCTATCTATCTATCTATCTATCTATCTATCTAAATTTTGCTTATATACATATAATTTTTAAAAGCCTAAACTCACTATCATTGAGTTGATTCCAACTCATAATGACTCCATATGTTAAGAGGTTTAAATTTTTAAAATGACTTATTTTGTTATAAAGGCAGACAAGTTCCAAGATCATGGGTCAAGTATCAGACTGGAGGCTCTCTTAACTTGAGTAGCTGCAGGGGGTGATGGGATCGAGATCAAAAGGTCAGACAGCAGGCTTCTGGTTGTAGGCTAAAGAGTACAAGGTAGGCGGGCTTCTGAAAACTTCCAGGGTCAGTAGGCAATACCCAGACCACTGACTTGAGTTCGAAGTTACAGAGGCCCTAGGAGAAGCCCAAATGGAGGATGTAGACCTAGCAAAAGGCTAGCAGCCTCTCTACAGCATCCATTTATATTAGAAGCAGGCCACACTCACCAAGGAAAAATCCTTTGAATTGATTGGTTCAGAGCTGCAATCTGATTAAGGCTCTGATTACATTGTGTTAGATCACATCATGGGGATATACTAGGTCTTAACTGTAAAGCTCCTGAGTACCCTGGCCCAACCATGTTGATACAAACCTGACTTATCACAGATTCTAATTAAGGTTTTCTGGGTGACAGATGTGGCAGTCTAGTTCCATAAAGATCACCGCCTCAGAAACTGTGGGAAAATCAGTTCTACTCTGCCATCGATGCATGGCTATGAGTTGGACTCTCTTGGCAGGCTATGTTGGTTTTTGTTTGTTTATTTTTGTTTTGTTACAAGTAACATAGGGAGTAGCATTTGACTTAAACATTTTCATGATATGGATTAGCAAAGGCAGAAAAGGGAAGACCTGCTTTGTGCAAACAGAACAAAGGGATCAAACAGGCAAAGGCAGGAGAACTTCAAGGGACTGGCAGGGACCAGTGAGGAGACCAGAGAGATTGAAAAACAATTTTGCCATCAAAGGTAGTTCAGCCTGGTTTGACTGTCTGACCTTCACAAATTTGCTGTGAAATTGATGAAGCTATAATGCATTTAGTCTCTAGTCTGTGGTAAATTTCCATCTCGGTGTTTATCTGGCATCTCTCTGTCTCATGAGCTCCCTTTGAAATCCAGGGAACTAATACATTGTGCAGAGGGAAGAGAATCTGGTCTCTTGTGCATCCCTGCCATGCTGCAGCGCGGCCTGACGACCAAGGGCATAGGGTCCTGTTTCTAGGACTAGTGCTAAAGGATTGAGCACATGTCTGTAGACTTTTGCTTCCATATTATATTTTAGATGGTTCAGTCAGAGCTGTTACATTTGGCAGCATTCCTTGTTAGCATTTGATAAACAATTATTGCCAAATGTTAGCAAGGAAACCTGCCAAATGTTACAGCTCAGATTTAACTGCTGAAAAAAAAATGCAGCTCGAAAAAGCTTTGTGCTACAGAGCTGTTGCCTGGTGTGCCAGTTCTGAAGCTGCAGGGGGCCCAGGGGGGACAAATTGTGAGTCTAAAGGTATATGGCTTGTTGCCAGTAGTTCTGGGTTCCCTTCTGAAGTTATGAATTAGTTGACACCTGTTGACTTTCAAAGCAATAAGTTTTAGAAAACTTATTTCTGGTGAACTCTTTGCTCTAAGGCTTCTAACTATATTTCATATCCTCTTTCCTGTCACTGTACACCTTTAGGTACAATACAACATCATCAGATTATAGTCTCTTGCTTACCTATTGGTGGATTATTAAAATATGTCCAGTTCTACCGAACAATGTTCTCTAAATTCTACTGTGTTATTTTTCTTATTTCCCATTTACCCCAGAAAAATTTCCTCATTTTTCCATTCTTATTTTCAATCCTTGGTTTATTACTAATAAGAGGGAAAAAGCTAAAACTGTTTCATTTTTGAAAGTTTTATTATGCCGATAGCCAAGAGAATACTGTTAGCATGTGCAGCTGTGTAACAGCACACTGAAGTACCCGTATAGTCTATTGAAGAACTCTTTCAGAGCGCGCTGATTAAGATTCATTTGAAACTGAAGATCTTCATCTTATTGCTTCATAAAGCTTTGTCCTTTTCCCAGGCATGTCCAGTTTGCCAGAAGCTCCTAGTAGGACAGCCATTCTCATACCATGAACCGTGTAAGGTTGGAGGATAATTAAAATGTTACATAATCAAGATACAGAGAGCTGAAATGTTTAGACTCGAATGAAAAACAAAAACAAGAAGTTACTCTAGTTGAATTGATTTTTAAAAATGCAACTTTACACGGCCTGAATCTGTCACCTTTGGGCAATGATCTCCAGGAGCACCGAAACTAGGTATAGAACAATGCCTTGGCTGATCACATCTGTTAGCCCAGGACTTGAAATCTGAAGTCAGCAACTCATGAAGGCGAAACAATGGAGACTTCATCCTGCACAGGCAGCAGTGAGGTCACCATCAGGCATCTGGAGCCATGGGCTCTCAGTGTTCCTAACGTGATCATTTAGTGCCGGCGACTGGGGCAGGATAGACTTCTCATCATGTGCAATAGAATGAAGCACCAGTTAAGTTTATCTCCATTGTATTCGCAAGCTGATTCCAATACCTTACTAATTTATTTGTTGAATTATATAAACATTAGACAAAATGTATTCATATCAACAATTTAAAAGACAGCTTTTCAATTATATGGAGTCATATTTTTGCTCCTTCCCCTTCTTTTCAGGATTAAAAAAAGCCGTACTTTTCGTTTGACCCCCATAAGACAGGACTTCTTTGCCTTTGATTTCCAAATTATAAAGACTTGGGGTTTGACATATAGACTGACTTCCATCTCCAGGCTCATCTTGTCCCCTCTGTGCTCGTCTCTGACGGAGTTGTCATCTTTTTCTCCTCAGAAGGCCATTTATTCTTCCTACAGTGACCTTCTTTTCAGTGCTCTTCAGGTGAACTCTGCCTTATCGCCTTGCGTCCCTACACTTCAAGGACAGTCTGTACCGCCAGTTGTGCTCCTAGACTTTTAGTATCTTTTCGAACAAAGCCAACACCTTCAACACAGGCATCTTAATCCCATTTGCATTTCTACTTCCTATTGTCCTTCTTTATTTAGAGTCCAACACATAGATAGTTTTAATATCTGGATTTTTGTTTTGTTTTTAAGAGCTGCCTCAAACTGGACATACGACTGAATGGCATAGTTCAGTGGGGATAGCGTGTTACTTGAGCAGGATGTGCTCTGTCTACCGAGGCACTAGTGCATTTGTGTGCTGGTTTGTGTAGCTGCCTGTTTGCCAGCTCCAGTTCACTCATCGTGTGCTCCTGAGCAACTGCACCTCTTGTTCTTTTCACCAGAATTCCTGTTAAGCCAGATCTTCCCTGTTCTGGGATCCTAGCAACAGACACGGACGCTGGCTAATTTTGTCAGAAAGTAAAAGCAGCTATTAAAAGGTGTTGTGTGGCTCACAGATGTAACTGGAAATCTAGAATTTGGAAAACAGGCAGGATCAGGGGGAGGCCAGGCAGCTAGAAGCACAGCCAAAACCCTGGGGAACATCGACATTTAAATGGCAGATGGAAGAACGGAGCCATCCAAAAGGCATGAGGAGAACCCCAATAGTTTTAAAGATACAGCCACTAAGACTCAGAGAAGAAAACCCTAAGAAAGGGATGTGAAGTCAAGGCAAATGCAGCAGAGGTTGAATACAAGAGTCATCACACAGTGCCCCCTGCACTCGGGTGAAGCCTGGCTTGGGTGACAGGAAGGACCACTTAGAATAGGAGGAATGCCAGCGTTTGGCAGTTGGAAAGTCATGGGTGAGCTGGGTAAAGTGGTGAAGACAGAAATTCACTTGCAGCGAGAGCTGAGCTGTGGAAGGAGTCGTCCGTAGAATGGATGAAGTCTTTGAGGAATCTGGGGGTCAACTGATGAAGAAAGGAGAATGTGACATCAAGGACCAGGCTTTGTTAGATGAACTTTGTGAACATGGCCATAGGCTGTGGGGAAATACTGGGAGAGATGTTGGCATAGAGACAAAGGGATTTGTTTGAATACGCTTCCAAGGAAGTGGGATATTCTGGAGCAGAATCCAGAACTTCAGTCATGACGGAGAAGGGACACTTCATCTCTCGAGGTTGGAAAAAACAGAAACAGATATATAGATCTAGCTGTGAGTTTGTTTGTGTGGGGCTGAAAAATTATGAGAGTCCCCTTTAATGGTCATGATTTGGGCTACGAAGTATCAGGCTGTATATGCTATGCTATTGAATTCTTCTTTATTTATCTATCTATCATCTCTATTTATTTAATTCTGGCACCTAGTGTGATTTTCAGTTTCCTCCCTTACTACATATATCACAGCTGATTAAGGTTATTTTTAACAGATGGCCACCCTTTTCAATATACAGTAAATTTAAATGACTTTAACACTCATCCAGTGCACGGAAAAGTTGTCCTGAGCGCATTCGGCCTCATGGAAACCATGTGTATCAGAGTAGAAATGCACCCCATCGGGTTTCATAAACTCACTGCCAAGGCAGTTGATTCTGACACATAGCTACTCTTTTCTAGGACAGGGTAACACTGCCCTGTGAGTTTCTGAGATTTTGTAACTGAGGGTCTATAACTCCTTAAAGGTGTAGAAAGCCTCATCTTTCTTTCATGGACAAACTAATGGTTTCAAACTGCGAGCCTTGTGTTTAGCTGCCCAACGTATAACCACTTAACCACCAGGGCTCCTCACAACCACTGTATCCACATCTCATCTCTTCCCTTCATCAATAGATGAGCCTTCATCTGTGTGACTGAAGGAATAAAAGGATTTTATATAGAAAATGATATTTTTACCCTGCCCGATATTGTGGGATTCTAGAATTGAGTTATTCACAGCTCAAGGTAAAGCAGCGGTGCACAACTCGCCACGTCACAGTGCATTGCTCTGGAACACTGGCACGAGCATACTACGTTCTCCTCCCATTCGCAAAATGTCATCAACGGGCCTCTGTGCTCTGGTGTGGATATTTTGCGGTGTATATTCTGATGTGTCCACTTAGTAACACGACTAGTTGGGAGTTAATGAGAATCTATTGTAAAAAACACCATAAGCTTAATCTTCTTGGCTGCGATCAGCAAGTGGACCTGTGTGGCTGTGCTTGGTGAAGGCTTCCCAGGTATGAAGCCAGAGGCCTGACGCGCCCATATCTGCTCACTTGGTTGGAAAGGATCCAGCTCTAGATGGTAGCTCTATTCCGGTGGCTCACAAAAGCCTCAGGGGAAAGGAAACGCCTCTTGCTTTTGCTTCAACAGAGGGGATGACCCTAAGTCCCTGCTTTTCCCCTTCTGCCTCTCATTTATCAACTAAATGTTGTAGTTGGCAAGTGTGCGTAGGCTGCCCACGTTGACTCAATAGTTTCCGGCTAGTGTTAGACATAATTCATAATCACAAAGACCTAGAGAGCAGAGGTGTTTGTTTGCCTGTGTGGCCTGAACACACCCGGTGGGCTTTGAGAGGGACTATAGGCCAGGCTGTTTCATGTGGCCTTAAAATACTTCTTTCAGATCCTCACAGAAAGGAACTTTACATCCCCTTTGAAAGGAATGGAAGAATACCAGGAGTAATCACAGACTCACTACATTGTCTCTGATACATGGGCTTTGCATGTCCTGCCTTCATGTGACAGACCACAGGACGCCATCCAAATCTAGGCAGCGCCACTATTCACCAGGTGTGTCCCAGGATGGCTGATTTGTTGGAGTCTGGATGGCAAGCACCAAAAATGTTTGTTCTGGACAGAAAGAATCCCTGGGAAGAGGGATACTTCTCCATGCTCTCTTAAAAAATTATAATAGTTATCTTTTAAAAAGTAGCTTCTCTGTGCCAGAAACTATGCTAGGCAGTTTAGACCCAGTTGCTTTTGGCAAAATCTCTGAGAGGTAGGTGCATATATCCACTTTCAGCCGAATGTTTCAGGATGTTTCAATGAGGTGCCTAAAACCATAATGTAAATAAATCATAAAGAAGTGATTCAAATCAGATCTGTCTGAGAAGAAGGTTCTGTCCTTTTCCATTTACTGAATACCATGACCTGCAGGGGCAGGGAATGTCACACTGAATTGTTGCTAGGAATTCTAAAGTTTGAATAAATTCAATAACAAACCAGTTATTATCAGCTCAATTCTGCTTTTTTGAGGCCATTTTCTCTGGCACCCTCCTGCCTCTCCTGCAAATTTTTGCATTGGTGAATGTCTTGTGGGGGCAAAGGGGAATGTGATAGTCAAGGCTGATATGAATATGAGTTTTCCAAAGTTACGATGATCAAGTTCGTTCTCCTGTCCAATTGTGGATAATCCCCAAATTTTGACCAGGGACTATTTCTCCATACTTTTGAAATTGTTCCATCAAAAACTCAAAGTCATTCAAGATGAGTATAGAAAAGGACTAAGAGATACAATAGAAAAAAAAAGCTGAAGTGGAAAAGGAACAAAAGGCATTTCACCTCAGCCAATGTTTGTTCTTTATTTTATGGAATTGTCTATTAGCTGCCAAGTATCTTCTGAATGTAACAGCTGTGCACTTCTTGAATATATGCAGGGAAATTTGGGGAACATATTTTTTTAACTGAAAGAGTTGCTTATAAAATTGCTGAGCAGTAAAGAGTCTGAGGTTTTAGGTTATTACACATAGTAGGTGTAAAGCCCAGGCTAAGAGTCAGGAGAACTGGTTTTTCTTCTAGAACCATACATATTGCTAGTATTGATGCTGTCACTGCCAGGGTTAAGGAGACAACCGAGGCTTAAAGATGAAGACCCATTGTTCAAAGCCAGTGCCTCAGTTCACTTGCCACATGCATCTCTTACTAGTTATGCGATGTTGAATTTTTAGAGCTCACCATACCTTACTTTCCTCATCTGTAAAGTATTTGTGAGATGATATTGATTCAGTATATACAATGAATGCTTAACTGTAGGCATCCCTAGGTGAGGCAGATGGTAAAGTGCTTGACTACAAGCTAAAAGGTGGGTGGTGCTTAAAGGTGGGTGGTCCAAACTAACCCACAAGTACCTTGGAAGAAAGCCAGGAAATGTGCTTGTGGAAAGGACACAGCCTTGATAATGCTATGAAACCGTTCTACTCTACATACACAGGAGTGCCATGAGTGGTCATCAACCCACTGGAAACCAGCAGCACCAACAAGACCAGGCACACAATTGTTTGGCATGTAATAAGCTCTATGGTAAAGCTAATGTTATGGAATAGCACAATGTAAAAATCAACTCTATTTGAGCAAAACAAAACTCAGCTTCTCTTTCTCACACCCACATGGGAGAAGCCTAGAAGAAGTTCCCTGATGAAAGGAACTGAGTGTTCCAGGAATTTTTTTTTTTACTTTGTGATTCACCTTCCCAATGATGCTTGACGATCAATCTGATCCCACTTGATCAACTATCAATATCTCACTAGCCTCCAGAACATTCCACCAAGTAATGGGGACAGTATTATTACCAAGGATGGTATCAGAAGTAGTCTACTGGCAGAAAGCTGTAAAGTGAGTATGTATTAGTTCTAGCTATACCGCCCAATATGGGAACCACTAACCACCTGTGACTCCTAAGCACTTGAACATTGGCTAGTCCAAATTAAGACCTAATACAGCTGTAAAAAGGAACCGTGATGGAGCAGTGGTTGCTTAAAGCGATATTTGGCTGTTAACCAAAAGGTCAGTGGTACAAACCCACCAGCTCAAAGGAAGATGTAACAGTCGCTTTCTTAAAAATGAAAGCCCTCAAGAACACACAGAGCAGTGCTTCTTGTTTCTAGGAGGCTAACATGAGTCAAAATTAAGTCAATCACTGTAAAGATACAATGATTTTAAAGGCCCAATATAAAAACTTTAAGTAATATCTGGTTAATTTTTTGTGTATTATATGTGTATAAATGATGCTATTTTAGGTAAATACAATATATGTTTGAAATTACATATTTTTTTGCATGTTGCACCTGAAAACACGTTAAATTACATAAAAGGTTTACATTGCCATTTTTGTGGGCCAGCAGAGATACAGATACCCTGATTTAGAAAATGACAAGTTTGTCTCCTGGATTGCATTGATTTTCTACTTGTTCTGCTATGGTTTCTTTCTTTTATGGCTTATGAACATGAGCACCGTGTGACTGGCAACAGAAACCCCACTCTGCCTAGACCATGATTGTTTCATTGTACTCTTTTCAAATCAAGGCAGAGAGAGTGTCCAAGTTCTTTCTGTCCCATAGATGATGAACATAAAAACAAATGTAGGATTAAGCCTCGATCCTATTTAGTATCTAGAGAAATATACCCGTGCTAGTTACACGATTTCATCTCAACTTGATAAAAGAATGAAGGGGTGGAGTTTAGCCTGTCAATCAGGTCACAGCCTGATGATGCCTCCTTGTGGGCCGGCCTTCTCATGAGGACTCTGGGAACTTCCTTTCTCTCTCTGCTTTCCTCTTCCTGCTGAAAAGCCACAAGGAGACTTGCTGAGCCCTACGAGAACCTCTCTCTTTCTCTGCTTCACCGTCCAGCTATTGAGACACTCAGATCTGGAGGAGCCATGTGGAGACCGGTGCCAGCGCTGAGATGCTTTCACCTCCATTTGACCCACAAGACTCAGCACCCACCGGCCTGTGATCTTGCCAGATTTTGCTTCCCTGCATGCAACTGTGTGAGCCTGAAGAAGGATTTTTGGACCAGTATTGGAGTTATGGGCTAATATCAGACTTATGGACTTGATCTGTGCTGTGCTGGGACGTTTTCTTAATATACAATTGCTCTTTGATATACAGCTCTTCCTTATGCGTGTTTGTGGATTTGTTTCCCTCATCAACCTGGTCTAGCACAATACCTTTATCCTCGAAGTCATCACTGGAATCACCACCTAGTAACAGAAAAAACTACTCCAAAATTTATAGAACAAGAAATGACCATAAAAGGTGATCCTGTGGCAATCATCTTCCAATTTGTATCATTAAATGTATACTTTATGTGTGCCAGGTATGCACAATTTATGTTGAGATCTTATATTATGTGATAGTAATAAACATACAATCAAATATGTAATATTTACATATGAAGACACTGAGATTTGAAACTTTTAATACTGAAAGCTGCATTATTAGTGTTTGCTAACATTCCTTTAAATTAAGACACATCTGTGTTAAGTTAAATTAAAGGAAACCTAATTTCTTAGCCCAGTCTGTGTTTGGGTGGAGCACCATGTTTCCTTCCCCTTAATTAGTCTTTCTTACACACCAGAAATTTCAACACTGATCATTGACTGGATTTTCATTTCTCTACCTGAAATCTCCACTCCTCAAGTCAAAGTTCTCATTTTTTCTTTCTCAGACCCCCTTCCAAAGATTATATAAGGGATTGTTAGTTGGTTTTCAATTTTGTGGGGCTTTATTTACTTATTCTTCTGAATGGGTTGGCTTATCCAAAGAACCACAGTTTGGGGAACTAGGACCATGGTCAAATACAGCTGTGATGATTATGGTCTTCTTCAAGTCTAAGATAGAAGCTGCCGTGTAGGAAGGTGAAAGGACTCAGCAGCCTTTTCTGCTGTAAACCAACATTCGCAAAAGGAGAGGAGACGCTTCCCATGGACTATGTGTGGCACAGTACCTTAACCCAAAGCTTAGTGGCTTGCAAACACACACCAGCCAGTCTATGAGAGAAAGATAAGGAGGTCTGCTTCCATGTGATTTCTGTCTTGGGAACCCCAAGGAGCAGTTCTGCCCTGTCCTCCAGCATCATCATGAATGGCAATGATTTAAGCTGTACGTTGCTTTTGGCCATGGGGGGTTTTCTTTCTTTCTTTTTAAAGTGGTTGTTTGCATTGGTTTTGAAATTCACCTTGCACCCATAGGCTTTGGAATCCTGGTCACTCCGCGAGATCACTGGAAGCTCTGGGTTTCTTTCACATGGGTCTTATAGTAGTGCTTTCTCAAAAGACATGGCACCAGACCAGTGTTTCCTTCTGTTTTACAGTGGGTCTCTGTGAGCCAGAACTGACTATATGGATCCAAATAACATTAAATACACTCAAATGAGACAATACATGTGAAGCATCTGGCTCAGGGTGGCACATAATATGCATTTGTTAAATGTCAGCTTTTATTTCCATTATTCTCCATGCACTAACACAGATCATGATCAGACAAACGTACCACTTGGCTGTTTGTTTCTCAGTTGTTGTGAATGTATCCTGTGACCTGTTTTTGACTCAGTGAAGCTGTCCAAGGTTTTCATGGGAAAGGCCCAGAAAGCAGTAGAGGCACCGTGTGCATAGCTTCTTAGCGTCTGCGTCACCGCCAGCATGGAACACGGCACCCGCCATGGCATTCTCTCCACGCAGTGTGGAAAATTGTCAGCTCCAGCAGGCATTTAGATTGTCACTTGGAAAAAAAGTGCCTCTTCTCACACTACCTAAGGGAACTTTCCCTCCCCCCGCCCATTCCTTTCCGCATTCCTGATTCCTTAATGGACAGCAGTGGGAAGAGATTTGGAGCTCCAAAGGGATGTGTGGTAATTCTCTTTATAAGGCGATGATTGATTATTTCATTGCACAATTTCACCTTAATTGTGTTCATTTAGAATACCTGGCTGATATAAATACATATTGTGGGATAGAATGCATCCCCAATGTATATAAAATCCGAGCTATTATTCCATTCTGGGTTCTGGTGCTAATAAACAAGCTATTCAAGCTTTGCTTAGGTAGTTCATAGCGTCGCTGGAATGTCTTGATGGAATTACGGCTTTATCCTTATACAGTTGGGGGCATATGATTCCTTTTATGTAATATAATACCCTATAACATAATGAGTATCATTAATAAAGTGACAAAATAAAACTTGAATTACCACTTCAGGATGTGCTTTATTCAACCAGTAATACACTTTTTAGCCCTTTGTCGTTTTTCTCTTTTGAATTCATGGATTACTGCATTCAAACTGTGATATTAACACACCAAACAAGCATACCCTGTTGTGTCATAAAGCCGCAGTACTGTGGTGTCAAAGGGGAAAAAACAAACATTATTCTAAAGCAGAAACTGGAGAATGCTAACTGTGATGCTTTAAAAGAAGATAGGGCTCTCATAAATAAGCAAATTTATCTACTAACAAAAAAGAAAATGCTTCTGTTTTTCTTTTTGGCATGGCAAGTCTTCCTTAATTGGAAAGAAAATTCATATAAATTTTGCATTTTAAAGACGAGGCTGAGTAAAGGTCATAAGTTAATATTAAGCAAGGTTTGGTATTAAAAAGATTGCAAGATTATTCTGAAAATGCTGAAATATCTAGTAGGCATATATATATTGTATATATATATATATCATATATAAAACTTTGATCTCCTTTTCTTTGGTTCCACTTGATACAACCAGTTGATTAGTTCAGGATAATTCTTTTATAAAGACAGTATCTGGAGTTTTCTTTGGACTTCTCAGGCATCTCTGAAGCATCAGGATTTAGGCATTTGATTGTGGTGTCAAGGACATCAGTTACAAAGGGAGGCTTTCCCTGAAGGCACAGTTAAGCTGAGCACAGGTTTCAACACAGCACAGTGACATGTTCAGAAGCATCTTAGTAATTGGTTTCCAATTCTAGAGAGCAGGAAGCCTATATGCTCATGAAAATAGGTGATGAAAAGATTTGTGATTCTTTGATGACCAACACCAGGGAGCATTACAAGATTCTGAGTTTAAGACTCACTAGATTTGAGAAGAAATTCCCAACAGGAGGACAAGAAGTGAATCATAAACCCAGACATTTCTAAATCTCTATTTTATTTTCTTTAAATTTATGCTTGATATATCACATGCAAACATGTAGCCTCAGTTTCCCTGTTACCTCAGGATTTTTTTTCCCAACTCTAGTGAAAGAGTCTCTAAGAGCTATATGAGTGAGAATGGCTTAGAATAAGAATATGAAGGTTTAAGGAAGTAAAACAATTATCACAATCTGGGAACCTAGGATTAATAATACCATCAAGACTTAAAAATAGTTTCTTTGCTTCCTTCAAATTTTTAGCATTGATTTTACATGATCAGATAATATTGTCACACTTAACGTAACAAGTTATAAGCCATATTTTATGATTGGGATTTGGATGCTCCATAGAGAAAAAAAAATCTATTGTCAATTTGGTCTCCAAATTATGAAACAGAGGTCTCCAAATATTGAAATCACTTGATTGCATTATTTCTCTACTTGAAAGCCAAATGAACTGGGAAATTTCTTTAGAAAAGAAGAGGCTTTTGAAAGAATTGTTCATGTGAAATTGAAGATTAGAAGCTGGTCTGTAGAATGGCCGACTCATGCCCATGTCTCCACGAAGGAACAGTATTCTTCACTTAGTTCTTTTGTGGCCTCTGGGAGTGGAATGCAATCTAGAGTTCTGGAATATGTATTTCGCTCGAATTACTTCCACGGGCCCAAGTGAAAAGTGAAATCTCTATATTTGCGTGTACTAGCACCATATTCTAAATATCCTCAAATAAGTGTGCTTACTGCTATGTAATTCATATACTAACAGTTCTCAGAGGTCCCAGTACTGTTTTTTTTCTATTGCTACACTGGTGCACATTCTGAATATTTACTCAGTCTTTCTCTCTTTTTAAAATGTGCATATAATCAAATGTATAAGAATGTAGTTGGTCACAGTCCCATGCATTTGAGAATTTATAATAGATCATATGGAAGAGAAAGTGCATAATTCAAGCTTCTCTTGTACTGAATTCTGGATCTGATAAGTTCCTGGTTGATGAAAGGAGGCCAATAAATCTAACCTCAATTGTCCTCTGTTTCCCCATCTACCTAAATGGTGCCAAAGCTGCCCACCATGACATTGGATGGTGGCATCATGAGGTACAAACATTCGGAATATTTAAATGGGCACACAAAATCAGACATAAACTATCACTGTCATTATCCCAATCGAGCACAGGAAGAAGAAAACGCCGTTTCCTGCTTACTGCGCACAACTTGGGTCTGACTTGAAAGACTTAAGTTGTACAATGTCGTTCTCATGAGCAAAGCAAGAAAGTGTGAGGGTGACGCGAAGTTCCTACCGTGTATGTCTGGGTTGTGGCATGACTGTACGGAAAGCCTCGCATTCACCTGAACGAAGCTACTCCGTAGGACGTCACATTGAGACTCCAATCAAAAAGCTTCCCGCCATTGTGTCCATTCTGACGCCTAACGACCCTGTAAGACAAAGAATCGCCGCCCCTTTGGGTTGTCTGAAGACACGAAACCTTCACAGGTGCAGAAAATCTCGTCTTGCTCCCAAGGGGCAGCTGCTGGTAGATTTGAAACATTACAACACCTCCTATATTCAAAACCAGGTAGGCCCCTCTGGAGAGTTATCAAGTAGTCCACAGCTTTCTTAGAGAGGAATTGAATTTTATATTGAGCCATAACAATAGCTGGACTCAACACTTGCCTCAGCCCTCAAAGGTCAGGAGGATTCAATTAGCAACCTAACAAAGAATAGTTAGACTAATGTGTGATGGGAGAATGCCTTTGGAAAGTTGTCAGTCTGGATTGGACTCTTCATATTGGACCTGACTTCTAGGTTAGATTGGGTAACTCTGAAGACACTAGAACTAGTTTGGAGTCAAGGAATAATGATAAGCTCCCTCATTTAATACTAAACTCCTTTGCTTGCATAAGACCCTCAGTCTCCTCAGTGTTTATTTGTTTGCTTCATTCAGACTGTCTCTAAAAAGTTGCTTAATAAAGTGAAAACAAAATATAGCTTTTCTAAAGCAAAAGTTATATCTTTCAAAAATTAGTAACAGAAATAAATGTACACCCATCATTGTCAGAATAAAGTTGTATTTAGTGGATTTAACCAAAAGACACCTGTATCGTGGTATTGTTTACACAGCACTGAATTTTGAGACGGTGATGCTTATGTTTCAAAGGCTCTTGTTTGGTGTCTTTATTTTCTCTGGCATAGCTACATGGGCAGAGATAAGGTACCCAATGATGAAACAGGAATCCGGTAGTGGCGCAGAGCCTTCAGCTGGGCTGCTAACCACCAGGTTGGCAGCTTGGACTCTCCAGCCACTGCACAGGAAAAGTTCTGCTTTGCCCTCTGGGTGCCTATGAGTTGGAAACCACATGAGGCAGTGGATCACTATGTTTGAAGCAGTATATTTACTTAATTAAGTTGTTATTTAAATATACAAGATATTATTTTTACAGTAGAAAAAGTAACGACTACTAGCGTGGGTGTAGCTGCTGAAGTTTACTCCGGATTTATGGAGCTGGCCTGTAATTGCTGACATCTCCCACCCCTTGAACTGCTCAAGGTCTGCCATGAATATAGGTGGCACTGATGCCATCACAACCAGCTGGCACACTCAAGAGGGCTTTCAAGGGCTGCCCAAAGGGTGGTATCGGAGTTTCTAAATATGATCTTTAATCCGCAACATAAACAAACGGATTTGAATATTCTTTACCTTGCAAGTAAATGTTCAATGTTATATATTGTGGAATGCTCCCTAGCAAAGAACTGGCAGGGTGAATGTAAAGATGAGAAATTACTTATTTATTTCAATCGGAGTGCCCTCCGTCTGAGAACAACAAAATGTTCTGTTAAAAACATTCTTGGTGTGGCTATTACAGTCTTCTAGTAATGCAGCCAATTTGTCTTTCTTCTTTAAGGCATCATAGAAAATATATCCCGGGGATGAAAATAAACTGAATTCAATTGTCCAGATGATTAAAAATATTGGTTTCAGAATATCTTTAAAGTGAACATGTATTTGACCGTTTGCCTCGTCTCTCCTGGGAACCACGTGCCATCTACAGAAATTCTCATGGACTGCAAGCGAGTGAACATTGGTTGGCCAGGAGAACCACATTCGCAGGGGAGAGAGATGAGGGAGGAGTCTCTGCGAGCATAGCGACAACCAGGCAACTGCTGGCGCAGTCATTAAAGCCCTTGACCGCCAAAAGGTTGGTGCTTTGAGCCCACCAGTCACTCGACCGGCGCCAGATGTGGCCCTCTCTTCAACAGTGATGCTAGGCTGCGGCCCAATGGGTGTCTGCACTTCAGCTCTGTTCTACAGGGTTGTGATGAATCAGAATCCACTTGACAGTAGTGGATTTGCTTTGGTTTGGTTTCATACTCATCTCTTCACCTGAGCTGGAAATACGAAAAATATCACATATTCCCAGTAATGTGATACCCAAATATGCAGGAAGGCTTTTGAAATATAAGGAAAATGTCAAGGCCAACTCTAATGAGTTTAAAACCTGTATAGTGCTTACCACTATGAATTCCCGGGGAGGATCTGTTTTCTGCACCACCTCTTAGAGATGTGTTGATGAAAACACTTCAGCAAATAGTTAGTCACAAACACAAAACTCTATTCAGCAGAGGAGACCTTGGCGTTCATTGGTGATGTCATTGTCATGGCTCTGGGGTTTTCTATTCCCGGGACCATGATTTGAAAGCTGTATGAACTCAATCTGTGACTCTTACAATGCTAAGGGTCACATAATGCAGTCCCTTCTTGATGGAGCCAATCCTAGGGCATGAGTCAATGGCATGCCAGGAATCCTATATTAAATAGCAGAACTGACTCCTATAGTCTATACATATATGTTATATCTCTAGTCACATCCTATAATATGCTAGACCATAACTTGTCAATATTTAAAGAGCACTTTGGACTTGATTATCTTAATGGTGTATTGAATTTTCAGAGTTTCATACTTTGTATTCTAAATAGATGAGTTATTACGATGGCAATCCGTATTCCGCACATGTCAGCCTCCTTTGCACTACAATGGAGTTTCCTGAATATTCTGTGTCTAAAGCCATAGGTAATAAATATATTTCCTTTTTCTTTATTATAAACAATTAAAAGAAGCAGCATTTTATTACTTCATAGGCAAGATGTCAAATTCTCAATAAACCAGTTTGTGTGCTTGTGTACATTGAGTGACTATGTGTTTGTGTGAGAGACATACGAAGAGAGGATTCAAAGAGGGGATAAAGCATGTTCAGTGATAGGAGGAATAAGTTAACTGACTTGAAAAACCCAACAACAACCAAACAAAAGGGAATCATTTGCTGAATAGGAGTAACCGTTTCTGTATGATTTCAAAATATGCCAAATGCTGGTCCATTCCATACCAAGTCTACACTGGATTCCACAGTAGACATCTCTTAAGCACTTATAAGAATAACATTCTAGTTTGTCTGGAAAATGAGTAAATTTCCAAAAGACATTTTGGAGTTGCCATGAGAAAATCTTTGTAGGAATTTTTTTTGTTTTTATGCTTGTGATATAAGTAATAATAAGTATGTTATAAGCATTATTGTTCCATTCATGTCAATGACTACAGACACAATTTTTTAGAAGTTCTAAGATTCTTTTTACAATTTGAAAAAATATATGTACATTTTGCTAGAAAACAAGACTGGCTAAGAAATCAAAATTTTGCTTTGCCAGTGTGTTATTATGGTAATGCAAGTATACTTCAAACTTTAAAAACAGACCTCTAAAATTAAAGAAGGGAGAATTTTCAAGGAGAAGTTGAATTTCATGCCAAATGTAAGCCGGTAAACAGCACAGTGTAAACCCATTACTGCCGCAGTCGGCTAGGTCCTTAGCCATTCTCAGACAGTTGATCTATGAATTACATCCATACCTTAAACACATGGAAATAGCATGGGATTGCAGTGGGGATTTTATCATTTTCACAACTCTTTAAAATTATTCTTGTCTCCTCCTGTTGCTATGATTCGAGCCCAACTCATGGAGACTTCATATGTGTTAGAATAGACATGTGTTGTATGGGATTTAGTGACTGTTTAGAAGTAGATGTCTTTCTCCTTAGGCACCTCTGGGTGGGCACAGACATCTGCACTCTTTTGCTTAAGAGTAAAGCGCATGAACTATTGTCTGTGTCCTTATTCCCATTTGCACAGTGAATGGAATAGCTCCAGGAGAGAGGAAAAGTAGGTGTTTCTGTGTCTCTTTTCCCCAGGTGTTATTAGTTACCTTTGGGTAATTTCAGCTCATAGAAAACCTAAATAAACCCAAGGAAAATACTGCCTGGTGTTTGTACCATCCTCAAAAATCATTCCTATATTAGAGCCCATTATAGCGCTGTGTCAATCCATCCTTTTGCAGATCTTTCTCTTTTTGCCTGACCCTGCTTTACTAAGTACTGATATCCCTTTTAATATCTCCAAAGTATATCAAATGATCTCTCACCTATAAGGAGCATAGTGGTTATACTTCTTCTGATTGTTTTTTTAAATTTCAATGTTGGCGGTATATTTACTGTTCTTCGCCAACACTGTGAGTTAGATGTATCAGTTCTTCTCCAGGCTTCTTATTCATTGTCCAGCTTTCACACGGATGGTGATTGGAAAGATGTGGGTCCGGCACACTTTAGTCCTCAAAGTAGACTTTAACATCAACGACAACACTTTAAAGAGGCCTTTTGCAACATATTTTCCCAATGCAATATATATATTATGTATATATAATTTCTTGACTGCTGCTTCCATGAGTATTGATTGTGGAATGCAGTATAATGAAATCCTTGACAATTTCAGTTTTCTTTCCGTTTTCATGACATTTACTAGTCTATTTGTGAGGATTTTTGTTCTCTTTATGTTGATGTTGAAGGCTGTAGTCCCTTATCTTCTTCAGTGTATTAGGCCGGGTTGTTTAGAGAAACAAATCCAGTGACATCATCAAGGTATACGAAGAGCTTTAGATCAAAAGTAATTGTATATCAAGAAGGCACCCCAACCCAGTTCAACTCAAGTCCATAGGTCTGCTGCTCATCCATAAGTCCCTCTTCAAAGGCACATAGCTTCCTGCCAGTGACGCAGAATGGTGAACCTGAGAAGCAGGAAGATTACAGGTCGGTGGGTGCAGAGTTAGGTAGATTCAAAGTCAGAGGAATCATGGCAGGATGCCCACAGCTCTAGAGTCCCAGCAAGCTGAAAGGAGCAGGAAGAGGGAGGTCCTAGTTTCCCTTGCTTATGCTTGTAAGGCTATCCCCCCAAGGAGGCATCATTAGGCTGTGACATGATTGGCAGGTTGGGTTCTACCCCTGTACTTTCATGTATCTTTAGGGTGACATAAAATCTAACTGCCACATGAGTAAATGGTTTACGTTTTCTTTGCTTTCAGAAAGCAACGTTTACTTGCCTATCTCATGCTGTTAGTGATTCTTTTCCCAATGCTGATGCCATGTTCGCCTTCATTTAGTGTAGTTTCTCAGATTATTTGTTTAGCATACATATTTAACTTTAGGGAAAAGATAAAACCCGGGTACACACCTTTTCTTATTTTGTAACACATAGTAGGTCTTTGTTCTGCTCAAAAGATTTTTCTTCTACATGCAGTTTCGTCATAAGCGTGGTCAAGTGTTCTAGCAGTCTCCTTCTTCACAATGTTATCCGCAGCTCATTATGATCAATACAATCAAATGCTTTTACATAGTCAATAAAATACAGATAAATATTTCTGTTAATCTCAGCTTTTATCCAAGATTCATTTGATATCAGCAATGGTATCCTTCAATGTACTTACTCTTCTGAATCTGGCTTTAATTTGTCAGTTCCCAGTTGATTTAGTGCTACAACCCCGTTTGAGTTATCCTTTGAAAAAATTTACTTCTGTGTGATATTGAACTTCTTTATCATCTCTTTCCATAGATGCTGTCGATTTGATTCCTTTGCACTTGGTTCAGAGAGGTGAAGTTCCAGCTATCATTTATGGTGTTGTGAAAAAGTAGCCGCAATGAATGTGTTGGTCTTGCAAAGTTCCATGATGGAATCTCTGCCATTAGTTCTATCATGAAGGCCGTGTTTGCTGGCTGCATCTCAAGTACCATCCTGGTCATCAACACATTTTGTTTACATATTTGGTCAGTTTAAGACTCCAAAGTAGACATTGAATTCAATTTTATTATTTTTCAATAACATCCATCATTTTCAATCCAAGTCCCATTTAAATTCACTGATCACCATGTCCTCCAATCCTATGAGACCTCCAGCTCCTTGTAATTCAGGTCCCAGACAGAGGAAGCATATAAAACTATACAATTTAAGATATACATATATATGTATATATATAAGACATACACATGCAAAAAGATACATTTTGCCTCAACGATAGTCATATATAGAAAACATGTATGCAACTCTGTTATATGTAAAACAGATGTTTATATATAATAAATCTTTTTCTTTAGAATATTTTCTTATGCTTTCCTTTGAAATTTCTGCACAAGCCTTCAAGTATTTTGTAAACTAAGTCAGTTTTGTTGTTGTTACTTTAATATGTAATATTATGGAAGGTCTAACCACTCAAAAGTGAGTCCCTTTTTTATTAAAGGCTTATTCATTGTAATGCACCCTGGTTAATTACAGTTTCTGATGGGAAGTATTCTGTTGAGAACAGAGACAGAGACACATTAAATCCAAGGAGAAACTAGAATGATATCTTTTTAGATCGAGTAAAGCTTACCAGAAAAGGTGCTCTTCTTGCAGTGCTTTGAAGAGTGTAAATGCAATGCACAGCCATGGTTTCGTCTTATAATATGGATATGTTAGTATAGTATTTCTGAAATATAGACTATCTTTTAATCATTGCTGATCGAATGAATGTATAAAAACATTTGGGTGAGCGTGGACATGTCATTTTGTATCAATTAGTCTCAAATATTAAGCTGAAATTATGTATTTGGGATTTTATATTTTGAGTAAATTTTCATATTTCCTCCTCCTGTCTCTCCCAAGCTTCCAAAGCTGGAAATGCTCTGTAGGCTATGATAAAATCTTCTTTTCAACATAGAGTTTTACTAGTACACATAGCATGTTGGAGTGGATATTTTCTCCTCCCTTGGACCATATAATCCACTCTCAAGAGCATAGTAAAAACAAAACAAAGCAAAAAAAAAAAAAGCAATAGCACATATGAGGCTATGTATCTGTTGGATTCTATTGCATTTGGTGTCCCATGTTTGGGGTTTCTTTGGATGGTAGCATGTCAATCAGATCCCTATTTCACTTTTTTAGCCACAGTAAATAGTTGGACCTTTAAAAGATGGTCTTAATTATGCATGTGTAAACTATACAAATTATGTGGAAATTTTCTTTCCTAAACAGAGAGCTAACTTTCACTGATATATATTTTTAATGTTGCTCTTGCCTGATTATGCCTCCCAGTCCCAATGAAAATCACATTTCAGTGCCAAGATACCAAGACTTGATTCTGGTTCAATTTTGCGGATCCATGCAGTCCTTTTAGAATCTAGATATCTAACAATGTTTTATTCTCATAGTCAAAAGACGTAAGTCTGCTGCTGAATTCCTTCTGTTTAGTTTAATTCAGGATGCAATTTATATGCAGGTAGCAGCACACCATCATTAAACTTTGTTTCTTTGTCTTATGGTGGGAACAGAGCCATCGGCCACGGTATGACCCTGATCATATTTATCCTTTCTTCCTTATAAGTAGTTATCATAACTTATTTTAAAGTGTCATCCATGGCTGCTAAAATTGTTTAGGACTTTCCTCTTCCTAAGCTAACCAACCAACAGACAAATATTTATCTTTGTAAAACCCACTACTACCAAGTTGATTCTGACTCATGATGGCCCTGGAAGGCTTGGTAAATATTTGTTGCTGCAGACAGCTCCTTTCTCCCTGGGAGGGACAGGTAGCCTTGAATGAACACCTTTGCTGTTACCAATCCAGTGCTCCCCCGGCAGTGCCACCCTAGCACCTGCATCTTCGTAAGGTCTCTTTGAAAAAGGAGAAAGCTTCGAAATCCCAAAGAATGAATTTATGACGGTGGATTTCCAGTTGAGCTGACGGACTGATGATGAGTGCAGAGTGTAAGTTGAAATTTAATTAAGGAAAAATGATAGAGAATGGAATCAACAAATTAATTAAGGAGTTTATTGGCGAATCACCTGTGAAAGATGTGCTTGTTGGTAAGGAGATAGAATGGATGGAACCAGGAGGAAAAATGAAAATGTGTTGATTTCACACATTAGTGAACAAATTCCATTAACTACTGTGGCCAGATTCTTAAAGTTGTTAGTTAAATACAAACTACATGTTGCAGTTTTATATCTATATGAACTAAATGGTTAAATTGTAAATCTCTTAATTTTCTGTCACCAATGCTAATGGTCCATGTTACTATGCAAGTAATATTAGAGAGTTGCTACTTTTCCCCCAGTATTTTATTTATTTAAATATTGTATTTTAGTGTAGACCCCAGTCAGGAGAGATCGAATGAGTAAATCAGAGAATATACGTGGTTACACATCTGTGGCCAGAAGCAGAGAGAATCACAGTGAGAGAACATCAGAGTCAGAAAAAACAAAAAAGATAAAAGGAGTTATTCAGACTTAGCAGAGAGTTGATTATAATTACAGAATACTTGGAATTATTCGCACCGTTTTACAGGGCAACACCGACACACTGAATTTAGAGCGCCCCATTTAGTAACTGGCCAGCCAAGGTCTGAAGGTTTGCCTCCAGCACCTTCACTCTTAACCACAAGCTTACATGCACTTCTGTCTCTCTAAATGTTGTTTAACTAGATAAAGAGGATAATGGCTAAAACTTTTAGCACTTTCTACATGCCGGGGAACATTCTAGAACAAGTATCTAGTACGTGATAGAAACCAAAAACCAGAAAACAGTACTGCATAGCAATTAATATATCTGCTTAGGTGTTCATTGCCTTGTTTTCAAATCCCAAACCCTTTTGGACTAAATTTTTGACCCTGATTAATACTAGTATTGCTCTCCCATTTTTTATTTAGATGAAGAAAGGGAGAGATCAAAGAGATAAACTACTGTGATCTACTCATGGTCAGAAGCTTCAATTCATTTTATAGCATCAACTTGCAAGTAAGCCTCTCTGTAAGAGGTAACACCCTGCCCCCAAAATGACATCTCCACAATTGGACAGCAAGGCCATTACGGTTTTGCCTTTCACTTAACTCTTACCTACACGTTCATTGGTTTATTTTAGTTCCACCCTACTGGGCATTTAGTTGATATTCTAGTTCTGTTCGTTGGGCATTTAATAAATACCAATTAGATAGATATGATAGTGTTTTCCTAATGTTTGAGACTGCTCTCTTGTCTCCCCTCCTTCTGTCTCTCTCTTCTTCAATGCCATTCCTATACTAGCACAGCACCGACTCATGAGGAGTATTCAGAAAGTTCATGACAGAGTGGAATAAGAGATAGTGGAGTTGTTTCACAAATGTTTTGAAGTCCCTTACATAGGAGTGGGCAATGGAAATCTAAACCTCACACCTCAGTCTCTTGACGAGACCTCAAGCCTTTGTCAGAAACACAGCAGAAGTTCACAGGATTCATCACATAGTCCAACTACCATATATATATATATGTGTGTGTGTGTGTGTGTGTGTGTGTGTGTGTGTGTGTGTGTGTGTGTGTGTGATTTGGTGCCTTGGTTTTTAAGTCTATCCCTGGGGCTTTGGAGGATGCTGATTTAGAAAACTGCATTGGATTAATCACATCAACTCTAATTTCTTGGCTGTGGTTGAATTTATAAAATTTTAGTCCATGTTTTAAAAGATCTCCACTGCAGAATCCAGACATCGCAACAAGCTTTCTTCTTTGAATGGGAAACCTGTGTATTTAAATTATTCACTTTCTTTTGATGTAGAATGACCTATTTCATAATAATTCCTCTACTTCTGTTCCTGTAATGCACCCTGTCCTGCGATCAGACCTTGTACCAGTTCCAACACCCCTGAACTGCCACAGAGCTCAAGGACGAGCCTTGAATGTCTGATCTCACTCTAGATGAAGTCGGGGCAGAGAAAATTATTTCCTAACAACTTTACATATTGAACGTTTAGGCATTCCCAAAATGAATGGAGTGATCTGATCAGGGACTTAGCCTTTCCAAGCAGTCTGAATTGTTTGTCTCCAGACTAAAAGAAAATAATGCACTTCAGCCTGGAATAAAAACCTGTATTTATTCGAAGGACAGAAAAGGATTTGCTGTCATAGTCTGGGTAAACTAGGGAAAAAATCCACAGAAACTTATATGTATGAGAGAGTTTTATATAAAGAGTAAAGTGTACATTAAGAAAGCATCCCAGCCCAGTGCTGTCTAAGCCCGTAAGTCCAACATTAGCCCACATGTCCGACACCAATCCACAGAGCCCTTGTCAATCTCACAAACCACACACAATGACGCCAACTGCAGGAGGAAAGCCGAGTCAGTGAATGTGTAAGCATCTCAGCGCTGGCAGGGGTCTCCACACAGCTGCTCCAGCACCCAGGGCTACTACATAGGGTAGGTTCATGTGGCTTCTCCTCGGGGATGTCTTGCAGGAAGTGAGCCTAATATTCTGAAAAATATTGGTCTTTCAGAATATAATCCATGTGAGTGGGGTGTTTTCAGCAGTTTGAAACATATTTGGAAATGTGTTCTTTTAAATAGTGTGAACAGACATGGTTCTAATCCAATCAGTCACTGCAGCAGGATGACAGAAGAGTTTAGGCCATCTAATTAGTCCTTGGAAAAGATAAGATTAGCAGGAACATCAATGAGTGGTTTGTGTAGACTTGAAGATAGCTAAATCTCTTCTTGGTCAACAAAGTGGCTACCTTACTTTTGATGCCTTTGGGATAGTCCAGTCGAACGTGAACAAGGAAATTGGAATACACAAGGTACCTCCCAAAACCAGAATTTTATTTCAAAGCTATATATTAAATTTTTTTTTATAAAACGACCTTATCACCTTCAATGTACTCTCCAGTATAATTAATACGTTTGTCAAATCTGTGATTCCATTCATGGAAACATTTTTCAAATTCATCTGTTTGGATAGCTGACAGCACCTCCTTCATTTTTTTTCTTCACCTCTTCCATGTTGTCAAATTACTGTCCTTTCATGTCCCTCTGCATTTGCAGAAACAAGAAGAAGGTGCATAGAACGAGGTCAAGTGGGTCAAGCATGTAGGGCAAAAGAGGCATGCTGTTTTTGCCATAAACCGTCGCATTGAGATGGCTGCATGAGCAGGTGCATTGTCGTGGTGGCAAAGCCAGTCCCCCGTCTGCCACAAAGCAGGCCTTTATTGCCGCACACTATTACACAATCTTTAAGAACCTCTAAATAGAAAGCTTGATCATCAGTCTGACCAGTGGGAACGAACTCGAAAGGCACTATGAGTGGGCATTTTCATGCATTCAGGAAGTTGATGGACATCCAAAATGAGGTTTGTCATCAATCGACATTTCACCTCTTTTGAAATAAGAAAAACACGCATACACTTGAGTTTTTCCCATAGCGCTGTCCTTGTAATGCCTCAGGTTCTGAGGCATTTTTCCCAAGCAGTAAAAAAAAAATTTCACTGTGGCATGCTGTTCTCTACATCGCCATCATCACACATGAGGGTTGAGTGAAACTGTTTTAAAAAAAAAATTCACTGTGATCGCAGAGAACTTTCCCAGATGATGCCATTGGGCGCACTAATTCTGAGGGAGTTGCTTGACACATACCTAGTGGGGAAAATGTGTACTATGAAAGCTCTTCCCCGCGGAGCTTTTTTCGTTTTGGGGGCTTACCCCCTCATATACTTACTTCAAATGGTTGTTGTGAGAGTTTCGTGGAATACATACACTGAAGTTCTTAGAATAGTTCTGAGAAGATAACAAGTACTCAGTTTTAAGTATTACTTTATAATGGTTGACATTAACTACTACTGAGTCAATTCCGACTCATAGTCACTCTGTACAACAGGGTAGAAATTCTCCTGTGTGTGTCAAAGACTTTCACTCTCTACAAACATGGAAAACCTCATCTTTATCCCATAATGCGACTAGTGGTTTCAAACTCCTAACTTTGTGGTAAACAGCCCAACATAAAACTCACTAAGGCACCAGGGCTCCCATAAACTCGAAACAAAATGCAATGTGAAATGGAGGCAGGACAAAGCAAAGTAGCAGAGCTATATATGTATATATATAAGAAAATTCTTCAAAAAACACTTGTAATTTCATGAGGAAGATAAAAATGAGCACATATGTAGAAAAACTATATCGTTGTCCTGCATTTGGAGGTGATTTCAGAAAATACATTGAGTAAGGAGTAAATCTTAAAAAGGTTCCTAATTGGAACACTGGTATTAAGATAGGCACGCCAAGCTGCACCCCCAATCCTCTGCATCTTAGGGGGCATAAGGAAAGGAGTGAGCAGGCCAGATGGAAGGAGAGTCTGAAATTTGCTCAAAAAAACCCAAAAAACATGAGTGATGGTCAAGCATTCTGGGTAGATGCTGGTTATTTTTAAGTCTTTACTTTAGATTCTTATTTGTCAAAACACCCACCCATCTCAAGCACATACAAATTCAGTAGTGCCAAAATTTTTATCATGGGTAACTCAAATAAGTCTTACAAGACACTGATCTCCAAGACTTAGATCTGATTAAATATGTCAAACAAATAATAACCAATGTTCAGCCAAAAGGAGCCCTGATGGCTTAGTGATTTTGCACCGAGCTGCAAACTGTGGGGAGAAAAATGAGGCTCTGAAAACCCCTAAAAAGAATTAAAATCTGAGAAACCCACAAGGATACTGTGAGTTACAGTCTGGGATATCCACCCAGAACCAGAACTCTATCCTGCAGCATCACTATAAGTCAGAATTGACTTCATGACAGTGAGTTTTGTTTTTTTCACTTCAGTAACATTTTCCCAAGTAGAAAATGTTGCCCATAGAGGCAACTTCTGAATTATGAACAAGTTTCATCCTTAGTTCTGTATGTTAATCAAATTGGCATGTAAATCGGAACAGCTAGGTGCAGTTTGTCTCAAACATTAGTCAATCGAATGTTTGTCCTAGAATATGGTATATAGTATAACTTTTTATACATAAAAACCTGAAGAAACACTTCCTGATACACTAAAATATCTTTAACACAATGACACTTAATGGAGATCCCCTCATAGAGGGGTTTAGGAGAGGAGATGGGTCAGTCAGGGTGTGAGGTAGTACCGATGAAGAACACAGCTTTCCCCCAGATCCTGGATGCTTCCTCCCCCCAACTACCATGATCTGAATTCTACCTTGCAGGACTGGATAGGGCAGAGGCTGTACACTGGTACATATGAGGGCTGGAGGTACAGGGAATCCAGGGTGGATGATACCTTCAGGACCAAGGGTGTGAGGGGCGATGCTGGGAGAGTGGAGGGTGAGTGGGTTGGAAGGGGGGAACTGATTACAAGGATCCACATGTGACCTCTTCCCTGGGAGAGGGACAGCAGAGAAGGGGGGAAGGGAGACTCCGGATAGGGCAAGATATGACAAAATAACGATGTATGAATTACCAAGGGCACATGAGGGAGGGGGGAAAGGGGAGGGAGGGGAAAAAAAAAAGAGGACCTGATGCAAGGGGCTTAAGTGGAGAGCAAATGCCTTGAGAATGATTGGGGCAGGGAATGTGTGGATGTGCTTTATACAATTGATGTATGTATATGTATGGATGGTGATAAGAGTTGTATGAGTCCCTAATAAAATGTAAAAAAAGAAAAGAGGAGAAAAAATGATTAGGGCAACGACTGTACAGATGTGCTTTATACAATTGATGTATGTATATGTATGAACTGTGATAAGAATTGTATGAGCCCCAATAAATTGTTTTAAAAAAATAAAAGAAAAATAAATAAATAAAAAAAGAAAAGAAAAACACACTCGGCAAAAGGAAATGTGTGACATGTTACCAACACCACTCTGGCTGAGAAACAAAGACAGGGCTGCATGACCGTGAAAGGGGTCCGCTTTACTTACATCAAGCAAGGACTGAGCCAGAAGATTCCCCAAGGTGCGCTCCTGAGGAAAAGATGGTGGGTGTGGTTTAAAGTTGTAGGCAAGCACACCCATAAGTAAATGTATCGGATCATGGACGTGGAACAGATTTCACAGTTTTACATTTTCTGACAGATTTTGCATTTTATTAGAGATTCACCATTTTATTATAAATTAATGCAACATAAGTTACATGTTGCTTAATTTGCTGTCCACGGTGTGTACTCCTGATGCTGCAACACACCACAGGACCCACTGGAGCTTCATGAACTTTCCTTTTTGTTGCTTCGAATTCACAATTCTGTTAGAGTACATAGTGGGTTGGCAAACTATTGTATTTCTTCTTTGATATAAAAATGTATTAAAATATAAAGTGCACTTCTAGTTGAGTACAGAGTACTAACAATTTTAGCTGCGATGTGGATATGCCCCTACAAAGAGAAAACCCTGGAAACAAACGACCCTCCAACACCTTCCAACACTGTGTATAAAGCACCCGTTGACATATTGCCCAGGGAGACAGATTTTGATGGACAAGATGAACTATGTCCCCCTGGGCTACTAATATTCAATAAATATTTGTGTTCTCCCTCCAAAAAAACAAATGACAATGCTTGGTGTTGTTGTTGTTGTTGTTAGGGGTCATAGTTCCTGTGCTATCTCGTAATTGTTCTTATTTTTGAGCCCATTGTTACAACCGCTGTTAGTCCATTTCATGGACGGCTTCCTCTTTTTCACTGGCCCTCCACGTTCCAGAATGTCCTTCTCCAGGCACTCTTCTGACAACGTGTCCAAAGTACTCAAGACGAAGTATCACCACCCTTGCCTCTAAGGAGCATTTTGGCTGTACTTCTTCCAGGACTGATCTATCTGTTCTTTTGCTAGTCCATGGTATTTTCAATATTCTTCCCCAACACCCTCATTCAAATGCATCAACTTTTTTGGTCAGTCTTTCTTATTCATTGTCCAGTTTTCACATCTACGAGGCCATTGAAAATATCATGTCTTCGGTGAGGCACTGAGATAGTTAGTTTATTATGCCAGCCTGGCCAATAAACACAAGTGGGATTAATTGAAGGGCGGAGAGATAAATGGCTCGGTGAACTTCGTCTTTCTTGTCTCTCGCTCTTTAATCATTGGACCAGTGTGTGGCTGCCTTGCTTGTTCTGTGCTTCAATTTACAGGGTACACTACCTGTGGGACATGTAGCCTGTGGACTACGTCGTTGTAAGTTGAGGTCCCTTTAAGACCACATGATTGGAATTTACATCTCTGTAGCTGGGGACTAACAGTTGGTGACCTGGCTGACAGTTGGTGACCTGCCTTGCTGTTTGCTGCCTGTGTTGGGATAGCCTAGCTCTCTCTACAGAGGACTACCTGGTGGCTCTCAAGACTTGAAGGACTGCCAGTGTCTCACAACTCTCTCACAGGAGTGAGTTGCATGGAGCCATTTGTACTGCTCTATAATTTAACTTCATTTCTTGTATTATATGTCTATCTGTACATAATTTAACAGTTCATTTCTTGTGTTATATATCTATCTTTATAAATAAATAAATAAATAAATATATATATATATATATATATATATATATATATATATATATATATATATATAATTATCAGCAATCTGGTTTTATCTGTCTAGAGAACCCTAACACATTTTGGTACCAGGAGTGCTTCTAGAGAAATAAAATCATAAATATGGGCTTCTTAAATTACCTCTCCAGCCTGATTAGTCTTAACACTAGTGATGCTACTTTAACATCCCAAAGCATGGATAAGTCTGCTACTCTTAATAATCCATGGTATGAAATAGCAAAGATAATACCTGAAGTAGCACCACCGATAGATGAGGTGCTGATAAAAGGAGAGGCTCTGGGTGATCGTATGTTTGATATTTTCCAGGAGTTTTGTAAGGATGACAAATATAGGGAACCTGGTTGACTGGTGCTTCTTACAATAGAAAGTGTGATTAAGGAGAGGAATGATCTCAGAGCCTCAAAAGTGCGCCTCAGGTGCAGACTAACGGATTTGAAAACTTCCATCTGTGCTACAAAGGAGAGCCTTCTCTCCTCTAGTAAAAGAGCTGACATTGCTGAGAACCAGGCCCAGAGTCTCATTATACGATTGGCTGAATTGCAACGGCAGCTGAATTGCAGATTTAGAGCAGTGTCTGAAACCAAAGTAAGGGCATTGATTGGGAGAAGTTGGGACCCTGAAACATGGGATGGGAACATATGGGCTGATGATCCTGATGAGGAGGATATTGAGCCCTTAGAAACAATTGACTCACCCCAGTCAATAGAGCCACCCCTCTCAGCTGAAAGCATTAATTCACAATCCACACCTGAGCAGATTAGCCAAACTATTCAAGTTGATATGCCAAGTGGAGCTGCATCAGTAGCATTGCCTGAGGGAGAAGTATTACAAGATGTTGCTGAGAGCACCCAGCAAACACCCTCACCACCCATTATTTCCGCTAGACCTGTCAGTAAAATTAAGTCTCAGAAAACTCCTAAAGGTGAGGTTGAGATGATTATCCAAGAAGAAGCATGTTACACACATAAAGACCTGCTTGAGTTTTCAAATACGTACAAGCAGAAGCCTGGGGAATACCCCTGGGAATGGTTACTAAGGGTGTGGGATACTGGTGCACGAAATGTAATATTAGACCGGTCTGAGTTTCTGGATATGGGACCCCTAAGCACAGATTCTTCTTCCACTGTCTCTGCAAGAGAGGCTAAGAGAGGATCTAATTCTTTATTTGGTTAGTTCAATGAAGCATGGACTGCCAGATGGCCTACATTAGACCAGCTTGAAGTACCTGACCTACCTTGGTACACTGTAGAGAGAGGCATCCAAAAGCTTAGGGAAATTGGTATGTTAGAATGGATCTATCAGGATATTCCCATAGATCCAAAAAGGGGGTGTCCTGAGGACATACCCTTTACCACAACCATAAGGAACAAGTGTGTGAAGTGGGCCCCAGCATCTCTTAAGACTCCTGTAATTGCTATTCTATGTGCACCAGGATTAACAGTGGGCACTGCCCTAAGCGAACTCCGACGTTTGCCCACAATGGGGCTGATTGGTCCCCGTGATGGTAGAGGGCAGGTGTCAGCACTGAATCAACAGAGACAGGGTGGGCGTGGTTATAATAGACACCAAGGTCTCCGTAGTAATCAAAGCAATTTGTCTCATGTGGACTTATGGCATAGGCTACTTAGCCACAGTGTCGCTAGGAATGAAATAGATGGGAAGCCTACTAAATATTTACGTGATCTGTACAGGCGAAAGAATGGTAGATTAGGTGAACAGCAGAATAGACAGTCACGGTCACTCAATCAATTCCCAGACCTGAGCCAGTTTACAGAACCACAACCCCTTGAATGAGGGGGAGGCGGGATCCCTTTGAAGGAGGACCCTGCTACATCACCGAAGGTCTATACTGTTAGTCTTTCTTATAGCCTTCCCCAAAGGGACCTGCGGCCTTTCACAAGAGTGACTGTTCATTGGGGGAAAGGAAATAATCAAACTTTTTGGGATTACTGGACACTGGCTCTTTACTTCCAGCCAGGATCCATTGGAAACCAGCAATGTTGTCCTTTGTTCTATTCCCTCTTCTGAATTCAATGAACTTCTGGCAGTTCCTTTTCAATGCTGCAACCATGTGGTATCAACAATATTGTTCTATAATTGTGAATTCTGATAGGTCACTTTTCTTTGGGATAGTTATAAATATAGATTTCTGCCAATCAGTTGGCCAGATAGTTTTGTTAAAAATTCCTTAGCATAGACAAGTGAGGGATTCTAATAATTCAGCAGCTTAGAGAAATATTTCTACTGGTATTTCATCAATTCCTGGAGCTTTGGTTTGGGGTCATGCGTACAGTGCCGATTGGACTTCTTCCTTCAGTGCCATGGGTTCTTACTCATACGCAACCTCCTGAAATAGTGGAATATTGACTAGTTCTTTGGGGGTACTCTGTGAATTATTTCCATTTTCTTTTGATGGTTCCTGTATCATTCAATATTTTGTACATAGAATCTCTCAATATTGCAATTTGGGGCTTTAATTTTATCTTTTGCTCTTTTAGTTTAGGTATGTTGAGCATGTTCTTCATTTTTGCTTTTCTAACTCTATATATTTTCACATTTCACTATAAAAATTTTTTTCTTCTTCATGAGTTGACCTTTTAAGTTTTCTCTTCAGCTCCTTGACTTCATTGTTTCTTTTATGTTCCTTAGATACTCTGTGATTAAGAACAATTTTCATAGTCTCATTTGATATCACTTTGATCTTTTCTTTTTTCCAGTCTTAAATGTCTTTTGCTCTCTTCATCCCACTGCTCAACAGATCTTTTGTCATTAGTGATCAGTGCAGTAAATTTGTTCTTCAGATGTTTTCAAAATTTGGGTGAGATATACTCATGGTTGTACTTAGGTGCTCCTGATCTCGTTTCCATGTTCCGCCTAAACTAACATCTGAGTAATTGATGTCTGTTCCACAGTCAGCCCTGGCCTGGCTTTAGTTGCTGATATCGAGCTTCTCCATTGTCTCTTTCCACAGATGCAATTTGATTTCTGTGTATTCATCTGGAGAAGGTCGTGTACTTTTGAAAAAAATATTTGATAAGAAAAAGTTTTTGAACTTAAAAAAATTCCATCATGAAAATTAGCTATGTTTCTATCACCAAGACCATATTTTCCAACTACTTTTCCTTCATATTTGTTTCCAACCTTTGCATTTCAATCACCAATAATTATTGTTAGATCAACTTCAGCTAGATGATTGGTAGAATTCTTTAATTTCTACATCACTAGCTTTAGTGGTGGTGTATAAATCTGAATAATAGTTGTAGTGATTGCCTTTCATGTGGAGAGCCATTGTCCTATCACAGACAGCATTATCCTTCAAGGTTGATCTTGAAATATCCTTTGAAGGACAAATGCAATGCCTTTCCTTTTAATTATACAATTAATTATACAAGTGTCCAACACTGCTTCCAGCTCACCAATGCCTAGGACGTTGATATTTATGTGTTCCATTTAATTTTTAATGACTTCCAATTTTTCTAGATCCATAGTTTGTACATTCCCAGTTCTGATTATTAATTAATGTTTGAAGTTGTTTTTTCTCATTTTGAGTTGTAACGCATCAACACATGAAGGTTCCAAAGGCTTTACCCCCACCAGTTTTAATTTATTCAGAACATTATGGCTGACTCTACTTTGAGAAGGTAGCTCTTCCTTAGTGAACATTGAGTGCCTTCTGATGCAAGGGACTCCTGTTCTGACACTATCTATGACACTACACTAGGTTTGGCACATTTTGGTAACAGACAATATTTCAAAACTATTCATAGGATTTTCAATGGCAAGTTACTCTGAAGTGAACAGGCCATTCCCTTTCCATAATCTGTTCTTAGTCTGGAAGCTCCACTGAAACCTGTTCACTTTGGGTGACTCTTCTGGCATTTGAAATACCAGTGATATATCTTCCAGCATCATAGTAACACACAAGCTACCACAGTGTGACCAACTGACAGACATGTGGTAGAATGTTTACATATAAATCAGAAAACAGTGTTTGTTATTATGAGCCATTGTTTTTCCTTGCATTTTTAAGATAATAGGCATGGGAGAGGGTTGATTTGTCAGTATGGATTATATATAAGTTGGACACTTGTAACCCTGGGGGCTGCCTATAAATATTCACTAGACTGTGGCCAGAAAATGCTCCTTGGAATGTGGCATAATCAAGTAAAATTCTTAAAAGAGAAATTAAATTCTTGATTTGCATAACTTGGATTCAATACATTTACACAATATTTGCATTGGAAATATATCAAAAGTCAGCCAATGGAAGGAATACGTGATTTAACCAACATCCTTATACATTAATAACATTACTTGGCAATCTGATGTTTCAAGACCCAGGGTGAATTACTTATTAAAAACCCATATACAGCTATCTGTCTTTATATTTCTTTCTGTATGAGCCATAATGGCTCTGATTGTTTTCAAAATTATGTTTGGACAGGATATGACTGTTACATGAGACCTCTCAAACCAATATCATTTCCCTCACTCATAAAATACATTATACTGCTGTGTGCATTGAGCCAAATCATTAATGAAAGAAGCATAACCTAACCTCTGTGCCTCTGATTTGACCAGCAGTTACACTGTAGCAAACGAACATCTTGGAAATTGTTTAAAAAGTGAAACTAACATGATGATGAATATTTATGGCAGATTCACTCATTTCTTGAACATCCATCCTGCCATCTGAACCATTTCATTATTCTTAACTACTTTTTAAGAGGCTTAAGTTTGTGAAAGAAAAACAGTATCAGAATCTTATAGTATTTGTGAAATCAAATAACTGTATTCCTGGAGCACATTCCATTGCTGTGTGTATTGAAATATCCAGTAGCTACAAATAAGTAGTTAAAATCTGTGAAATGTGCAGATTAAGCAATGTATTAATCTGTCTAACCCTTTTTGCATTTAAAAATAATTGTAGGAGGGTATCATAGACTAGCTATTATTATCTTAAACATCCAGTGAAGTGTCCATTTAACAGATGAAAACAAAACTTCCTAGAAAACTGCAGTTTGTTTGTTTTGTGACAGGAAAGTGAGACACCTGAACTTCCCAGGGACTGGAGCTGTGGGGTAGATGCAGCGTGAGTCCATTCATGCAGAGTAGAACTGGCTCCTAGTGTTCGAGACTGGGACCTTTTGGAAGAAGATTGCAAGACCTGTCTTCGGAAGCATCTCTAGGTTGGTTCAAATCACCAAACTCTAATCAAGGGCTTAATGTCTAGTGCCATCCAAAACCTCCAGGCACAGAATCAAGTTCACATTTTGTGTGTTAGGCTGAGTTATCTACTGAAACAAAACCAGTAACAGTCATGCATGTTCACGAAAGAATGTTCTATCTGGAGAGTGGCCCAGCTGTGATCCGATGCTAGCTGGAGCCCCATCAGATTCATGCCGATGCTGGCAGGTGAAATAGCAATGTAAAATGGGTCACTGGGAATGCAGACTGGTAAATTCAAAGCTAAAAGTATGCCAGGAACCTGGCAGGGCTCCCACAGCCACATGGACCACCAGTTCCAAACTTGAGACACAAGCCTGAGTCAAGCAGGAAGGACAGAGACAAGAGAGGGAGAGAGAAGTTCGCAAAAAGGCCTCTCATGAATAGGCCATACCCCTAAGTCTGTGGCCTGATTGGCCGGCTGGACTCTACTTCTCCCTTCACACAGGTGCAAAATAATGATGTGAAATCTAATTGGCATCAAAGAGGAAGTGATCTCGATGGGGAGTTTAACTGTAAAGGATTCGGTTTGCTTAGTACTTTTACGTTTTCCCAAAAGAATTTTAAAAATAAGAAAGAAATATGTATTGTCTCACAGGTGTGAATGTGACTTGGTATTTAGGGAACATCTCTGCTTCCGAAGAAGAAAATATGAATGAATGGAAATAAAAACTTAACAGGTGTGACGCAGCTTGCCAAACGCTGCAGCTTGGCATAAGGCCCCTACCTGCAATGCTGAAAGCATCCAAAAAAGACCACCAGCAGCCAGAGGGTGGCCTGGTTTGGCCTGCAGATGTGTTTGCTCGGTGTGCGCAGCTTTCATTTCTTTATTTGCTTAATGCCCTGAGGAATAGCAGAGATGAGTGAGCCTCCATCGAGTGCCTTCCACAGTTTCGGCTCGTGTGCATTGGTTTGGTGGTCCTTTGACCATCCTTGATTTAAACAGTAATCAGAGCACAAAGAAAGTCACTTTTAGGAGAGAAAGTCTCAAGCATTCCAGGATATATGAGCGGTGGTTTTGTTCAAAGAAACAAGGGCAACATTGCCAGCAAAGGCTGTGATGGTGAGAAAATTATTCTACTTCATTAAGATATTTTTTTTAACATTTTATTAGGGGATCATACAACTCATCACAATCCATACATATATATACCTCAATTGTATAAAGCACATCTGTACATTCTTTGCCCTAATCATTTTCAAAGCATTTGCTCTCCACTTAAGCCCTTTGCATCAGGTCCTCTTTTTTCCCCCTCCCTCCCCACTCCCCCCTCCCTCATGAGCCCTTGATAATTTATAAATTGTTATTTTATCATATCTTGCCCTATCCGGTGTCTCCCTTCACCCCCTTTTCTGTTGTCCATTCCCCAGGGAGGAGGTCACATGTGGATCCTTGTAATTGGTTCCCCCTTTCCAACCCACTCACCCTCGACCCTCCTAGTATCACCCCTCATACCCCTGGTCCTGAAGGTATCATCCACCCTGGATTCCCTGTGCCTCCAGCTCCCATATGCGCCAGTGTACAACCTCTGCTCAATCCAGACTTGCAAGGTAGAATTTGGATCATGGTAGTGGGCCGGGGAGGAAGCATTTAGGAACTGGAGGAAAGCTGTATTCTTCATTGGTGCTACGTCACACCCTGACTGACTCATCTCCTCCTCTAGACCCCTCTGTGAGGGGATCTCCAGTGGCCGACAAATGGGCTTTGGGTCTCCACCCTTCATTCACTATGGTAATCTTTTTTTTTTGATGATACCTTATACCTGATCCCTTCGACACCTCATGATCGCACAGGCTGGTGTGCTTCTTCCATGTGGGCTTTTTGCTTCTGAGCTAGCTAGATGGCTGCCTATTCACCTTCAAGCCTTTAAGACCCCAGACAATATCTCTTCTGATAGTCGGGCACCATCAGCTTTCTTTGCCACATTTGCTTATGCACCCGTTTGTCCTCAGCGATCGTATCTTAGAGGTGTGCACCAAATGATATGATTTTTTGTTCTTTGATGCCTGATAACTGATTCCTTCGACACCTCGTGATCACACAGGCTGGTGTGTGTCTTCCATGTAGGCTTTGTTGGTACTGAGCTAGATGGCTGCTTGTTTATCTTCGAGGTGTGTACAACCCTATTCTGAAAAATCCATGATTTCAAATACCTTATGTAATCCCGAATGACCCAAGCCTCGGCGTTTGTCATTTCGCCCGTTTTCCCTTCGCCCTACATATGCCACCCTGTGTAGTGGAGATGGCGTTAAAGTACCCACACGTGTACCTAGTAACACAACAGTCATTTGCAGAGTCCTTGCCAGGGTTTCCAAATTAGATGCGGATTTTTAAAGCCCACTCACAAAACACTCAAGAATCCATCACACAAAATTATGGAGTTTAGGCTCGATCGAAGGTGATTCCACTTATGAGCCATTAACACGTGAGCGCAGGCCTTTCTTTTGCCGGGTGCATTCCTGCCATTCGAAAACCAGGACTCATGAGCAGTGAGGAAACACACCTCCACCAAACAGTGGCTCAGTCATCAGAGATGACTGTGCGATGGCTTCAGCTGTGACCCTGACCTTTGGAGCAGAGGGAGCACCACAAACCCATCACTAATTATGGAAGAAGCTGCCTTCTCCTAAGTGCAGGTGAGGGTCGGTGGGAGGCCGGCCGCGTAGGGGCAAGAACATGTAGCGTATATTCCCTTTTGCCACTTTCCCTGCTGTTCTCTTCCGCTCGTGAGGTCTCATGTCAGTTAAGCAGGCTGCACTGAGGGCCAGAAACTGAGATTTTTGTCAACGGAATCTCTGGGCGAGGGCCACTGCTTCAATTGAATTTCTGTGCATGTGGGCAATGAGAATGCTCAGAGTTCTTTCTGTGTAGCTGTCTTTTGTGGACAAGAGGCCCGTGAGGTGGTTTTCACCTCATTCTGCACCCAGAGTCTGAAACAAAGCCTTTACCTGTCAGTAAAATGCAAGGCATCTGTTGTATCCGAGCTTCAATTCTGAGCACTAGGCTTACACAAGGTTATAGTTTCCGGGGGGGGGGGGGGGAGTCCTAAATCCATTTGGGTCTCTAAACAGATTCAGCCACCACCATTGTGTTCTTTTGACTTTGACTGGCAATGTAAAAAACTCAGGCAATTTGTTGTGACTCCGCTGGTCAGTTCAGGGACGGGTAACCTGACCCTCATGAACTTTCTTTGTCATGCTCCTGATGGAAATCAGGGTCCTAAGGTCATATGAGCCGCATGCTGACCAAGAGTTCAGAAGACCCTGAACCAGTATTGGGAGCATTTCTGATTTCAACAGTGTACCTATCCCTATCTTAGTTCCTTTCCTGACTGAGACTCATGAATTGATCTGCTACCTATCAAGATTTTATAATGAATTTCAGTGGCTTTCCATGTTTTAAAATTTAACCATGTGGCCATGCATACTTTAAACCCAGTTTTGGTCTCATACTAATGGCCCCGCTCATTCAGGTGCTTTGTTTTTTTTGTCTTTGTTCTGTTTAAAACTTAATAAAGGGATCTCTATAAAATTCACTAACTTTCACTTTTTCTCTTGTAATACCATTGGCTCCCTGGAATGAGATCTGAAGATAAATCAGTGTTGTTTGGAAGCATTATAATTTTGCATTTGTTTTGATGCATTAGGGAATTCTTGATAAAAAATACTACAGTGAAGCAATTTTCTATAGGAAATATCAAACCCACTGTAACTAGCGGAATGACTCTTTGGGACAAGAGTGGCCTTAGAAGGAACAAGGGGAGGCCTGAGATCATTAACACTCATGAAGTGGTCGCAGAATCCTGGAAAGAAGTGTGTTGATGGTGACTAAAATTGGAATTATGAGTCAACCATATTTAGCACTGCTTCTGTAATCTCCCTCGAACCATCTCATAAGCTGTTGAAGGCCCCAAACATTTGACTTATGCTTGTGGTTAATAATAATGCAAGTGTTCCCTTATTCACTTTGTTTGGCTGTGACATGGCATCACATGGTTCTGAATAATGGTCAAGTAAACTGCAAAAGTGCATTCAAGTGATACTAAGAGTCAGCCTTAAATTTCGAAAATGTTGAGTGGAAAGCTGAAAACCTGCCAACGCCCATCTATGGCTTATAGTAGATAAGCCATTAGTCTTGGCTAGGCATATAACTTCCTCAATTATTATGTATGCAAAAATATGAGCTTTCAAGGCATGTGGGGTGTTTTATCATCCAGCAGAGAGAGGTCTTTAAGAAAGTGTTTGGGTCAGGTCACTGCCTCTACAACAGACAGAGTTTGGGTCAGGTCACTGCGTCTACAACAATGGTTTGGAGGCATAGAACTTACTGATTTAATTACCAGCCCATTAGAGCCCTTCTCAATGCACACCAACAAACAGTCTACAGCTAGCTTACTTCATGCTTTGTCAAATGATTGCAATTTTGAAAAGTTTGGAGTGAAGAATCCTAATTGTTAGTATTTTTTTCAGAAGAAATTTAATTGGGCCATGTGATACAAAGGTAACCACTGACATGGAAACTGACAAGGAAAACCAGCTTCTAGCCAAAATTGGAAAATGAACCAACTGTATTGATTATCCCAGGGAAAATAGAGAAAGGAAAGCTTAAAATTAAATCAAGGAAAGCCTGTCTTATGTCACGATTAAACCAGAAACTGAAAACTGAGACATAAATGAAGCATAAATGAGACATAAATGTTTTGTGAGCCTGTTGGAAGAGCGAGAGCATGAAGACTCAGCTCCGGGTTTTAAAAACCACCTAACTTCCTTTTTTTTGCTAAGGGTCCTTAAGATAATCATTTGGATATCATTTACAATGATGTTAGTCAAACATCTGACACATTTCCATACACTATCAGTGCTAATAATATGTAGGGTTATAGAAGTGTACATTTTGTGGATTTGTAATTGTCTAAAGCACAGGGCCCCCAAAGACTATGAATCAAACAACAAGATTAATGTCGAGAGATATCATAGTGAGATGGAATCAAGCGCTCTCCCCAAGGTACCACAATAGGGCCGTGTCGAAGGAGTGTATAAGTTACCATGGTGATGGGAGAAATCACTGATCACATTTCATCAGGGCTCATTGACCGATGCAGCTCACTGATTGTCTGGTCCACAGGGGCATGGCGAAGCAACTCTGCCTTTTAATCCACAAGATACGGCAACAAGGAAAATGAACCACGTGGTGGCCAATGTGACCAAAAAGAGGAAGTCAGAGAGAACTAACAAATTGATTTTAGAGCGCCAGGAAGAATTTTGATACTCCAAAACCCGGATAGACACCTATCACATTAGCTATTTCATAAAGAGGGCCTTCTAATTGATCTTAGGTTAAAAAATATATTTCATAATTGAAAATGGTTTGAGAAATCCCATTAGGACAAATATTTTCACTCTGAAACTTGCAGGAAATTAGCAATGCCATAATTGAAAATAGCTGATCTAGGAAAGATAAAAGGTAACTCCTTTAATTTTGTTGGAAACTAATTAAGGAAATGGGGCTTTGAGCAAGGAGACTTCAAAGGTGAACACGAAAGAGATATGTTCCTCTGTAAGGACTTTAAAATGAGACTTTCTTCAGCAGAGTTTTCAGTTTCTGTGGGAAGTAAAACTATTTAAGTTACTTTGCTATGCCGAGTTGGCTAGACAGACAAATCCAGTGACACTCCTAGGTGTAAACAAAAAGCTTTATGTCAAGAAGTAATTGTATATCAACAAAACATCCCAGCCCAGTCCAATTCAAGTCCATAAGTCAGATACTAGTCCATAAGTCTCTCGTCAGACTCACACAGTCACATGCAATGATGTAGAATGAGGAAGATCACAGGTTTGTAGGTACTAAGTCTGGTGGATCCAGTGGCGGTGGATGCATCTCCAGGGCTCTGGTAGGTCTCGGGGCGGCCTGCTGACAGGAAAGAATGGCAGAGAGAGAGAGAGAGGGAGGTTCTAGGACCCTCCTTTTCAGAAGGCCAGGCCCACAAGGAGGCACCAGCAGTCTGTGATCTGATGAACACGCTAAACTCCACCCCTCCGCTTTTATATATTTCCAAGTTGACATGGAATTATATAACTACCACAGTTGCCAATCTTCAAAAGGAGAAGCACTCTCATAATAGAAGTTCTCTAATAATGAAGGCTTGATTCAACTGAACTCCATTTAAAATGATCAGGTTCCACAAAACAGCTTAGATTTATTTGTGATTGCATAAAGTAAGGTTTTTAATATGTTGTTTGTTTTTCAGGAAGCAATGAATATGGAAGGCTTTTCTGATCATTGAGGAAAGGACCCCAGGCATAACCATCAAGGTAGGCAACTCCTGAAAATGTTTAAGGGTCACCGAGGTGGCTGCCTATGATCAAAGCCAGGAGCAACTCAGATAAGCAGGTCAGAACTATGAGAGCATTGCCTTAGGAAGTAGAGTAACAACTATGGAAAATTGAGATTTCTATTGTGAAGGAAGGCACGGAGATATGATCTCCTTCTCGAGCGTGTTTCCGTTACCCATCACAGTGCCTGGCAAATACATAGGCACCCAATAAAGGTCAATGTTCAATCCATATTCAATACAATAAATGAATGTGTATGTGAGAGAGAAGGAAGAAACAGGAAGGGACTGGGAGGCTTAATGGGAGACACAAGGAGAAAGAGACAGAGACAGAGAGGGGTTGGTTGAAGAAAAGGAGACACAAGGACAACTAGTAGCAATTTTCTACCTACAAGGCACGTTGGTACTTGTTTTACACAAATGAGTAATTTTTGTTATTCTCAGAGCAAACCTTAGCTTTATGTTTGCTTTAAAAAAAAGTCATTTACACTGTATGAGGGAAACTAAGTTTCAGTGATATTATATAAGCTCCCTATGGTCACAAGTGGTGCTATGATTTTAAACCAGAAGAATGGGATTCCAGAAGTAAATACTCTTTCCAGCCGTTAGATGAGCTCAGCGATTTCAAAAGACAGCAGACTCCCTCAAAGCCAGTCCATGATCTCTTTTCCGATATCAGAGTATCTTCAGAGTTGGTAGAGATCTTAGATATAGCCTTCTCTACATTCTCCAATGTTACAAATCATCGAAGCCAAAAAGAGTAAGGAGATGTGTCCCCAAATACAAGAACAGGGCGCTATAAAGCTGCCCCTGCTCTTGCCTCATCCCCAATCAAATTTGATTTTTACCACATATCTGTGTTTCACAATAAATAACCAGTTCTATACATGAAGTTAGGGGCCTGTCTTATCTATTTCATCTATCAATCCTAACACACATAATATCATCTCAAAAAATATTTAGTCAATGCGTGAAAGAAACCAGAATTTGAAGCCAGGTTTTCAAACCTGAAATCTTCAAACTGAGGGCTTGTGGTCATTTTTCAGGGGAATTCTGCATTGCAGTGAATTGTGGCCGATTGTCAACAAGGTCCCATCACAGTTCCAATCTCTGTGAAACTACATCAGCCAAGAGTCCCTGGCCTCTCTGCATACTCTGCCCTACCTGGACTCCTATTTTACGCTTACCAAAATGGGCTAGATTTTTACATCCCTGTGTGTCCCACCAGATTAAATCACCCACAAGTTGTGCTTGTGTATCACAACGGGTCCAGGCTCTTCATATGGGCACTTAACTCCACAAGCACCTCACAACTAGTTGTTGACCGCACCTGTAATGAACTCAGCATTGCTTCTTGACCTATGTAGGCATCTACCACGCTGCTTGCCATAGTAGCTATTTGGCTGGAAGCTTCCTCTGTGGGAATGTTTACTGAGTCGATTGGTTGTCCAGCTTGGTTTTTGTTTACACGGAGTTATATTGAACGTGACATAGACACTGAAATAAAATCTTCGATCCCCTGGTTGGCCTGACACAGGCTCTTCCCGTCACAGATACAAGTCTCCCTGTGAACTCCACATTACAGAAAGATGCAGTGTTCCACATGAGCTGCGTTAGGCATTCGATCTTTAACCGAGGCAGCGGGAGATCAGGAACCACTCTTTCCAGAATGGGCACCTTGAGGCACAGGGAAATTCTCCTTTAAATAAAAACGGAGTCCGATTTTAGAATGAAATTCTGTAGTGCTGTCACGCCATTTGCAACGGGAGTTGGCAGTTATCCTTTCAAACTGTTATTCCAGAGCACGTGTCCCAGAAGGGACAGCTAAGAATGTTTGTCATATTTGAACTCTTTCCAGAGCCATTCAGCAGGATACTGGCAGTCCACTTTCTCGTGTTAATTATTTCTGCCCTGATTGCCTGGCAACACGTAACATGGAAAGTATTATACTTTGCTATTTGTGAATGCTTCCAGCTGAATGAAGGAAGAAAATGAAATACAAAGTAAGCTGGAGATGCAACTTAATAAGTGAGGCGGGTGTTTTGAGTGAAAATTTGTTATGGATGAAGTGGTTGTAATCCCATGATTGGACAATTTCAGAGAGTTGGAGGGTATCACAGTGGGACTTCGTGGAAAGAAAATACTGATCATTCTTAATGGCCACCAGAATGGAATTTCTGAACATGAATAGTCGCCTCTATGGGCAAAGGAAATTGGGGGTGGCAGTTGCTATTGTGAGTTGCCATTGATGTGGCCTCCAACTCCTAGCCACATCAAACTCAACAGAACCAAATGTTGCCCATTCCTGCGCCGTCACCGCGATTGGTTACGTGCGATAGACAGGTTTTTATTGACGACTTTTCCAGAATTAAATCACCAGGCCTTTCTGGAACCGCTGCTGAAACCTGTTCAACACCATAGCAAGATGTAAACCTGCCTGAAAAGATGGGTGTTGGCTGTGCATAGACCAGAAATCAAATGCTAATCTCCTGCAGGATGGTGAGGAATCTGCCACTTGGCGCACAAATGCATTAAGATTTGCTGTAGGTCCAAATTATTTTGTCCTTCAAAAATTTTCTGATCCTTTTTGACATTGCTGAAATATGAAAATTTGAGTTCCGATAGAAGATCCAGTGTGATGGCTGAACATGAACGTTACTCCAACTGTGGCAATAGTAAACACGGCTGTTAAGGGCCCAGCAATGAAAGTTGTTTGTTTTAAATCTGTGACTCAAGTGTGATAGGAACTTCTTACCACATAATTTAGGAAACTCTGCCTAAGGCTATGGTTTAGGTGAAAGCTGTGATTTAAGAACCAAACGCTATTTACCTACTGGAAAGTAGAGGCATACTGAGTTATTTTAAACACTTCGACAATTTTTAAGAAAGTGTCTCTGGAATTTTTCTTCTTGTAGGGTTCGCAGAAGCTGTCCCTGAGTGCTAGCCACTGTGAGGCAAGGTTGCGTTCTGCGCTGCTATTCTCTGAACATACAATGGAGATCGATTCTAACAGGGAATTGTAAAATGCAATTCTTAATGTGTTTGGAAATACTGCCTTTTTTCTTAATGAGGGTAACTGCTCACTTACCAATCTAGAATTAAAAACTAGTTTTGTATAAATATTTAGATCACTCTTGAGACTATTTTTTCTATAAAGAATAGTACTTCTAAAACTTACTCAGACTATTGAGTTTGTCAGTTTCTCAACTCAATTAGGTACAAATTTACACAAACAGAAATTTAGAGCAGATGCATTCAGTGTAACATACAAAATCCCCAAACGACAACATCAACAACATACCACGTGGGGACACAGGCAGAAAAGGCAGGCAAACGCATCCCTATGGGAGCTGCTGCCCTGTTCATCAGCCCTGCCTGCTAGAGAGCTTGCTTATGGCCAAAACAGAGAAACAAAGCAATGTCCCTGGTAGGAGTGTTGTCAAGATGGAATCACATGATTGGCAAGGTCGCTATTGTTGTTCTCAGGTGCTGACTCACAACAGAATAAAACACCGGGGATCTCCACAATCTTCATTATGTTATGTTTGTTGCGGCCACTGTAAGAATCCAGCTCCTTGATGGTCTTCCTCTTTTCAAAGAATCTTAAGTACTTGTAAGCTCAAATTCCTTAGGGAAGCAGGCATTAGGAATGAGATAATTTGGATAGCAACAGCTATATTTTGCTGTTTCTTTCTCTATTTAGCACTGAGCTGTCACTGAATATAGGGGGCCCGGCAGTCCACCCCCTTGGGCTACCCCATTGTCCGCAACCCCCTCCCCTGCTCTCCCAGGAGGCCTCCTCTATGTGTCACTCCTGTGGTCACTGTCATGTAAGTTGCCCCTTTCCTTTTGTTTCTGGTGTTTTCTTTAGCAACCTCCCTTCTTGTTCTGCCCTCTACCCACTGCCCATGCGGTCTCTGCTGTGCAATGGAAATGCCGCCTCTCTTCCAGAGTCCCTAAAGAGCCAAAGGTTTAAAGGTATTTCGTGGTGAGTGGAGGAGAATGCTTATCTGGTCCTTTTTCTGTATAATAACCTTAAACAGCAGAACACAGCTGTCTCTACCCTGATCCTTTATAGAGCTCTTAGAGGAATAAAGCTCTTTTTAGAGTTTAAACTGGCAACACTTTCTGAGAATTCTGACACAAGTCCACAGAGACTCTCCTAGAAGGCATAGCGATGTGAGAAAATATCATTTTGAAATCGAAATCCTGTCTCTGCCCATAGACCAAATTTGCCTTTCAAAAGTATATATATTTTTCCTCTTGGGATACATTCTCTTGATAAAGTTTCTCAATAACTCATGCAAATCTAGGAAGATAACCTTTTTCAATCTGAAAGAACAATTTAAAAAATCAGCTGCCGTGGAGGCAGTTGTGAGTCCCCGCAATCCCATGTGTGCAGAATGGAATTGCACTACACAGTGCTCTCCAGGCCAGGCATTCACAGTGGGAAAGTGGATCACCAAGCCTATCTTCCAAGGTACCAGTGGGAGGTGTGAATGATCACCTTTTGGGGCAGCGGGTAAGTGCTTATACGATTGTGCCAGCACTGGACACAAAGCAATTTAGACATATCTTACTCTGAACAATACCCACAGTTCAGAAGAGGTGGGGAATCATAGCCCCAAATTGTTTTTATATCAGTCAGGCCTTGAAAAAACCATGCGTGATGAGACACATTCTAATTCCCTTGTTCATCAATTCAATTTCATTTGAACACAGTCACTCCCATTTGTTTAGATCTTGTCTTTGTTGTTGCCCTTCATGATGGAGTTGCAGAGTTGCAACAAAGAATCCTTGCCTAGGCCAAACCTAAACCTTTAGCAGGTTGCCCAGGACTGCAGACGTTTTCTACCCTGACACAGTTGAGAGGAACCCTCTGCTGCTTACAGACCTTACCATTTAGAGAGTGCTCAAAAACACTAGATTTGAGAGTTAGCGTTCAGGAGACTCTTTGAGGGTATGTGGAAAATTTTTACTACATAATGATAAAACATTTTTACAATAAAAGACTATGAAGCTGTTATTTCTCCGCATAGACTCCATCTAGATCCATACGCTTCTGAAGGTGGTGCATCCATATCTGTAACTCTTGGCCAAATCATTGTTGACTTTTAGTTTTCTATCCCACCAAACCAGCAGCTTTGGCACCCTGGATGGCCTCAAACCATGCTCCTTTTCCGATCTTTGAGTTTGGGGAACAAAAGGAAATCTGAAGGAGGGAAAATCCAAGTTGTAGGAAAAGTAAGGCTTCTCAGTGAAATTCTCGTAGGACCAATCTTGCTATCCTGGAAGAATGAATAGATGGATTGTTGTCTTTAGAAAAAAAATTCCTAGTCTTTTTCTCATCAATAGAGTTTGAAAATTAAAAAAAAAGTTTATAAAATATGGTGTTTTAACTGAGGGAATTTGTCTGCAGAAATCTCCTGATTGGAGAACCATGCTATGATACATTTAAAAATAAACCCATGCGTGCATGAACTGGAACATAACAGTCTCTTGACTTATTTTCCTATATCTTCTTCCTGCCCCCTTCCGTCCTCTTTTATCCCTATCTTCTCCACTTTGCCTCTCTGTCTGCCTCTGTCTTTCTTTCCTTCTTTCTCTTTAACCCACACCCGCTCTTACCATTAATTATGCATGTTTAAATCATCCTCTACTTTTTTGAATGGATGGCAAAGTGATTTTTAAATAATTTATGTTGGATCAGTATCTCTTAAAGATTCTACCACAAACTGCATTCTAATAAACTCTAGTAATAGTCAAAACATGTAAGACATTGACTTGTACCTCAACTAAATGTCAAACTTCATAGTTCCATTTACTTTAGATACACTGTATAAGGAAAAGCAACTACAACTACATTTTGAAATACTGCTTTGAGGACCAAAAGGATATTAAAGTGTAGATTGGACTATAACTATGCTTATAACACTAAATACAGTTAATTGCTTTTATGAAATGGTGTTTAGTATTCTTGGAGTTATGTTTAAAAATGTGTTTCTGTAATTTAATCACTTTATGTACAATTTCATGTAAAATCAGTATTTTACATAAACAAATATTTATGTAATAATTTGCTTTTTAATTTTAGTTTTTATTTTCTGAATAATGAAATAAGTGTGAGAGAAAGCTTAGGCTTCAATTTGCAAGCTCTTGGACAAGTAGCACATTGTGTGTGTATGTGTGTGTGTGTGCATGTGTATGTGTAGCTTTGTTGCAGGTGTTAAGAATTTGTATATTTATTCTGATAAAATATCTCAGAAAGAGGCTTTCACTGAAATTTCATAAATAGAAACATAATTGAATTCATATTCCTAAACTGGATAAATTCTACCTGATAAAAGTGGAGTGTAAGACAAGCCTTTGCTAACAAATACCATTTCCCCAAGTATATATTTCCTTCTACAAGATCAAAATCCTGCTTGCAGAAGAGCTGCCAATGACACGTTTAAAAGACCCATCTTAGCAGGAAAAGTTACAAAGCCAAGTAAGTTTAATTGCATGTCACCTCTTGGTTTTGACATAATATAATGGCACAAGTTACTAGTAAACTTAATTATGTAGATTTATTTTAGCTTTACAAAATATAGGCTATATGGAGTAAGTGTTCAGTTGTGAGCCAAGTTTAGCTTGATAATCTTTTTTTCCAGTGAAAATATTCATGAAAAAATGATTCAAATTAATGAAATTTACCAGTGTAATTTGTTGCCAAAAGACGCTTTATACTGGAAGACTACTTCTTATGGTGGTTCAAGAAAATATAAAGAACATTTTTCAAACTGTAAGCAGAAATTTGCTAAAAACATGATCATTCCTTGCTTGGCCTTGCCTCTCTGCCAAGACTCTGTAGAATTTCTGAAATCACTCCCTAACAAACATGGCTCAGCTTTTCCAAATCGCATCTCAGACTGGTACATTGTACAGAGAAATAGGCTATTAACTTAATGAAGATTTGTGCTCTTTTGGTGTCTCTCCCTCTGATCGGTCAGCCCCTGGCTTATTGTAAAACTTTCACATTGCCTTCAATGTCATCGCTCTTCTTTCAGGTATGTAAAATAAGGAATATAGAGTCTTTTCATAATATTTCTTGTCCACCAGCTATGAGACCCTGTCTCTGGTTTCTTAAATATTCTCTTAAAGTAGTGCATCCTGTAAATTCACACTCTCTCTTATTAATCCAGGCCTTCATATCCAAACAGAAGTAAATCTATTTCAATTTTTAAAATTTTGAATTGGGTGATGGTTTCTAAACCAAGTACGTTTTGCATTCAATATTTCAAACAATTCATATATATTTTATTTCCTGCCATGCATTGTAAGCTCTCTAATTGTACACCATTTATTGTATTTTTTGTATTATTATTGCCATTCCTTCTCCCCCTACCCCAATCATTCAGCATTTATCCTGAGATAAAAGCTGTTCCTTTTGATTTCCAAAAGGAAATTAATTCTAAGGGATGCATACATCACTTGTGCTATTGTTTTCCTTATGGACTATTCTATTGTCTGGCTTACAATTCAGCCACAGGGTGAGTTCAGATCCAGGTGTGAAGGGGGACTAAAGCCCATAGTCTCTGCCTGGCCAGGAAGCTTGGTATTTTGAACAATTTTGAATTTGTTCCACATTTTCTCCCACTCTCTCCCAGGGTCTTCTGAAGTGATCTCTCCCAAGTAGTGAGCAATGGTAGCCTGGCATAATTTACCATATATATTCATGTATAAGCTGAGTTTTTCAGCACACAAACTGTGCTGAAAAACTGGAGTTCGGCTTATACACGGGTCAGTGGTACTCCAGCGAGGTGTAACATCTCAACGCCCCCCACCCCACCAGGTAATGGGACAAGTCCCCTTTATCTCGCGGGTGATTGCCATTTCACCGCTGTTCATTCAAAGTCCCGATGACACTGCGGGGCTTTGAATGTTTGTTTACTCACATGTAACCAATCAGAGCCATCCTATGACCTGGTTGGCTCCAATTCGCAGAAACACCCATATCGATTCACTTACTCTGGCAGCTGAACTGGTAAGGATGTATCTGTGGCTGCGCTCATCTCTCCCCTCTGGTCTCTGTGTTAATTCACATCCTGCATCCCCCGCCTGCACGGACTGACTGCCCCCCACGCCCCGGATAACACGTCATGGCGGGGGGGGGGGGGGGGGCATTACTATGAAAGTTCTTTTTCAACGTCTTGTTTTTTTATCCTATTGGAAATGGATACTCTTGAACCAAAACAAAAACGCCGGTCATATGACGCTGGTTTCAAAATGAAGGTTGTGTCAAGAGCAGAAGAGAGCAATAACAGTATTGCAAGTAGGGAATCCTGTGTTGACGAAAAGCAAGTGAGGGAGTGGCGGAAAATGAAGGCTGACTTGGAACAGTTCTAAAAGCTAAAAAAGCTCATTGTGGTTTAACATCCTTTTATGGGGCTCTAGAGAGTGAATTGCATAAATGAGTTATGGAGTGTTGTCAAAATAGTTACTGTGTAACATGTATGGGAATCCACATATGTGCTCTACAAATGGCTAAGGATGACAAATATAAAGCACCAGCCATTGAAAAATTTGCTGCATCGGCAGGATGGTGTACCTACTTCATGAATAGGTTTGGCCTATTATGTTAGAGACAAAGAACAAAGATTTCCCAGAAATTGTTTCAAGATCTTGAAGAAAAAATTATGTCATTCCAGTCACTTAAAATTATAAAACAAAGAAGGATTTATAATTATGACCTGGCAGATATTGGGAATATGGATGAAACTGCCATGACTTTTGATCTTCCAAGCAACAGAACTGTGGCAAGTTTAGGAGAAAAAAATATTTTTCTCAAAGCCACAGGAAATGAAGAAAAACACTTTACAGTTCTGTCATGTTTGGCTAATGGAACAAAGCTGCGTCCTGTCATTATTTTTAAAAGAAAGACCTTGCCTAAAAAGATCACTTTCCCACCAAGAATTACTGTGCGTGCAGATGTTAAAAGCTGGATGGATGAAGATGGAACAAAAATATGGCTGGAAGAAATTTGGAACCGATGACCAGGAGCAGCTTTAAAGAAAAAGCTATTATTACTTGTTTGGGATATGTTCAGAGTCTACCTATCAGATGATCTAAAAAATTGGCAAAATCTAGTAAAGTTACGTTAGCCATTATTCCAGGTGGGCTTACATCTGTACTGCAGCCTCTAAATGTATCTTTGAATAAGCCTTTTAAAGACCGTGTGCGAAGGATGTGGCATGAATGAATGTCATCTGGTCAAGTCCGACTAACAAAAGAAGGAAATCTCATGAAGCCTGACATAGAGTTAATAGCAAAGTGGGTTTGAGATGCATGGGAAGACATTCCAGAAGACATGGTGCGACGTGCCTTCCAGAAATGTAGTATTAGTAATGCTATGGATGGCAGTAAAGACTGTGCATTGTATGAAAATGACAGCAGTGATGGTGATGACGGCGATCTCAGTGAGGACAGCGTCTATGATGACCTCACACCAGCTGAAGCTCTGCATTTGGATACAGATGATGAGAAGGAATCCATTTTTGAAGGATTTTAACTCTACATTTTAGCTTGGTTGCTGATTGAGCTCAGGGAATAGTACTCTTAAGGTATCATTGTTGATACCTTATTATTTTTGTTGAACCTATTTTCCACTTACTGTGCTGGTTTACTAATGTTAAATGACTTGTTGTCCTTTTATTTATGTTTTCAATTTAAAATAAATATTTAAATACATTACCCCACTGATGTCTCAATTTTCAGTAATTTTATTTTCATTTGTTTTGATTATTGAAACTCACCAATAGCTTCCGCATTTTCCACCCTAGGCTTATACTCGAATCAATCAGTTTTTATGGTTTCCCAGGTAATAATTAGGTACCTCGGCTTATACTCGGGTCGGCTTATATTTGAGTATATACGGATCTCAGGAGGCTGGTGTTCATGTGGTCTCTTGTTCCATTGGTCTAATGTTTCCATAGGACATCTGTTTTCTCCACTCTTTTTTTCAGCAATTGTTGGGAGATCAGTAGTTGCATCTTCCCTTGAGACCATGATCCTGAGCCCTAGACCTAGGGATTGATTTTCTCAGGTATTTGATTATATCTCAAAAGGTTTTTATAATTTTGTCCTCTATATCCTCTACTGAATTCATCAATATATTTACAGTATAGGTAGATGCACATAGAGGGATATCTTTTGGAAAATACACACACACACACACACACACTCCTGGGCATAGCCCCACTCTCCCACCCTTGCCTACTCTGCCTGTGTGTTTATCCTTTGCATTCACTCTTAGATCACAAAATCACTATCATTGCAGGACAGTAGTTACCCCCGTGACCTTTAACACTTGCACTCCTTCCAGTGTCTTGCCTCTGTCTCATTTTGCTAACCTCTCTCTTATCATATAGTCTAGGCCTCCATATTGAGACAGAGAGAGTCATCTTTTCCCTCCTCTCTTGGCCTCACTTCTCTTCCAACATCCCTTTATGTGCGGTCAATAGGAAGATGAAGGTTACACCACTGCTGTGCTCTAAAATCTACAACATTGCTGTACTGCTTAAAGAATAAGCGCAAGCACTCAGGGTGCCCTTGAACATTTTCCATATCATATAGCCTTCCTATCTCAATCCCTGGAGATTACAAAAGATTAATGGGCAATCTTCTTAAAGGGTTGATAGTTCGTGTACACCCAGGAGTGTTGAAAGAAAGACATAATGATCTACTTTTTTTTTTTAAAGCAGGGATTGAAAACCCTATGGAATACACAGTTCTACTCTACTACTTATGAGATCTCATGTTGGAATTGACTTGGTGGCATCTGTAATTTTCTTAAAATAGTTTATTTTACTTTTTCACTCTAGCTAACTTGTCACTATTTCCTGACCATGGCATTTTCTGGTTTGATTTCAAGTTTTTGTTCACAGTGTTTCTATTTTATGTTGCTCCTTCTGTCTAATCAAATCTTTCCCAATTTTTGTGACCCAGTTCAAATTCTAATTCTTTTAGAACAGCTTCTTCAAGTCTCCCAGAGCCAACTGGTCTACCATTTTAGACCTGAAAGATTCCTTAGAAACGATGTAAGTTTGCTTGCACAGTGTACACAAAAATAACCAGAAATGTTAACTTTTTAATGGCCAGATTATTAGTTTAGTGCTTTTGTTTGTTGTATACATTTTGATAGGTTGCAAAAATATGTAGTGCTTTTGCATTACATACTTCCCTTTATGGTGATTTAGATCATACTGTTTTGTAGTACTACTGAACTGTTTCTTAGTTATGTATGACTAGTTTTGCTTTTTAGTATGAAAAGTCTGAGGAATATGAATTAGTGTTCACTTGAAGTTCAGTCCTACACACAATTCAGTATTAATTTTGGGCTGAAAATTCTATGAAGATATTTTTCTGGGTTGACATTTAAATTGAATATAAAAAGCGATCTTATTCTTTAATAACAACAAATTGTTATTAAACATTTGAGTAACTCAACATTTAAGTAATATAGCAAAGAGAATGGTACTTGGAATGAGGTCAGAATGTAGAATTCAGATATTTAATCAAGAAATAAATCCAAGTATATTATTGTAGATTACAAATTAGAAAATAATTTTAAAAATAAAATTAAGATGACAATATTTGCTCCATCACTGTTTTTATTATATTTGATTTCATATTGTTGGGTAAATAAAAACCATGTAGCTACATAATTATTACCTGGGTAACTGAGAGACATTTTTCTTCATTTATTTTTTTCTCAACATATAGTCTGTGGTCTAGAAGATCTGGCTATCATTTTTAAAAAGTAAGCGTTTGAACCATGGAAACACATGGATTCTTCTTAAATCAAAGCCATTCTTCTGTACTTACTAGACACCAATTCCTCCTATTTTCTTCTCTTTCAGGTCAAGATAAAAATGACATGTAGATTCTAAACATGATCACCTTGCTGATGAGTAAAACTATCAGTGATGACCTACAAAAGTTAATGCAAAGTCAATGGTACAAAAGCCAATTTTTCAAAATGTCATTTACCATGTTTAAAATGTCTGCATGCAACATTACATTTCTCACTTTTTCAAAGTCTTGGAAAGACATGATATTTTCCTAGTTTCGTCAGCAGTGAAAATGCCTTCACACAGGCCTGTAGTTGATGACATTGTAGTGAAAGCTCTCCAAACACTAATTGGAAAATTTAAAAAAATCTTGACAACACCTCACTGCATCATAGTTCTGTTTCATCACCTTAGACATTCATTATCACTCACTATATACATACATGTTAATGAGGAAAAATTACTTAGAATTGCATTATATTGCAGAGTCAAGGCGTTTCTATTTCTAAAGACTCAATTTTTTTCATGGCTAAAAATGTGTGATAGCTAATTGCAATTGTATAAATAGCATATTGTGTAAAACAAGATGGAAGCCCCTCGTTTTTAAAAGAACTGCTTCAAGGAATGCTCTTCAAATGGTGGAAAAAGAAATATACTATTAATCATAATATTGAGAGAAAAAAATCCTGGGCTCTGTTTAGATTTATCTAACTGAATAAAAAATCAACACTAGCAGGACGATTTTAACTTTCTTGTTATGTGAGAAAATAAAAGTATAAATTCATATATCAATGGTTATATGACAATTAATGAGAAACAACTGAAGGACATATCGCATGCATTTCAGCACAAAGGGTAATAAGAAAAAAATTGTGCTCTATTTACATAAGAGATCATACGGAATTTGGAATATAATGGAGATATTACAAATGTCCCTCTCCCTGGTTCATCTCTTTGTTTCTGTTAATCGTTTATATCAAGTGTTTTTAAATAAAGTTAAATCCTACATGTCCAAGAAAAAGAAAGCTCCAACTTGCCCCTGATCCGGAAATTAAATGGAATGTAAGTAATGCCTATGTACATCAGACAGTGTCTCTGGGAGACTAGCTGCGGTGCATTTTAAGCTTGGGTTCCTTGGGGCATGTCAGTGGTGTGCATGGAGCCTACCTAAGGTCATCTTCTTGTCCAGTCTATCGATTTTTCCACGTATCAGGCTACTATATATTAAGGTGAAATTAACCTTCTTAATATGATTATTCTATTCAAGTGTCAATCATATTCATAAGGCATTCAGCAGGTAACTTCTCCAAACTGGACAGTTTAGACCTTTGCAGTTCGTGCTTAGTCTGGAAGCTCTGTTGAAACAGTTCACACTGAGTAATTCTGCTGGTATTTAAAACGCGAGTGACATAGCTTCCAGCATCATAGCAACACACAAGCTACCACAGTGTGACAATGACTGAACAAGTAGGAGTGCAATATCAAGCCTTGAGTTAGTTGCCATATTGAGAGTCTATGGAAAGATTATGTCTGTCAATTTGTCATATGGCGGTGGTTAATGTGGAACTATCCATTGAAAATCTTAGGCATAAGATTGAAAACAATTATCAAATACAGAAGGCCTAATGAATAGAAGCAGAGCATTGTCAGAGATAGCGCCACAAGACGAAGGCACTCAAGCAGTGAATGAGGAAGAGCTGTCTTCTCAAAGCAGAGTCCACTATAATGATGTGACTGGAGTGATATTAAAGCCAGCAGACCCTTCATTTGCTGATGGAGGATGATTTTAAATGAGAAGAAACAACTGCAAAAATATACTAATAATCAGAACACGAAATGTACAAAACTTGGAAAATGAGAAGTAGTCAGAAATGTAATGAAACTGACAAAGATTGATATCCTGCATGTGAGTGAGCTTAAACTGACTGGTATTCCATTTCGAATCAGAAAATCATATGGTTTCCTATGCCTGAAATAACACAATAGGGGAACAACTTTTCATTTGTCATCACAAGGACATTTCGAGATACCGTTACACCGCCATATAAAGAAATCCAATAAACACAACTACTATTCAAATTTATGCAGCAACCACTAAAACTAATAATGATGAAATTGAAGAATTTTACCACGGTTGTCAGTCTGAGACTGATCATACAGGAAATAAAAATGCATGGAAAATTATTCGTAATTGGAATGCAAAAATTGGAATTAAACAGGAAGGTACAGTAGTTGGAAAATATGGTCTTTGTAATAGAAATGAAGTTGTATATTACAGAAGATAATTTTGCAAGACCAAAGACTTGTTCAAAGCAAGTACCTGTTTGCAACAACACATCTGGTTCTCCAGATGAATTTACAGAAGTCAAATTGACTACTTCTCTGTGGGAAGAGATGCTGGAGGAACTCAACATCAGCAGCTGAACTAGGCTAGGGCATGGCTATAGAACAGACAACCAATTGATCAGATATAAATTTAAATTGAAGCTGAAGAAAATTAAAACTAGTCCATGGGCACCAAAACACCACCTTGAGTGTATCCCTCCCAAATGTGGGGGCTATCTCCAGAACAGATTTGCTACATTGAACACAAATGTCAGAAGACCTGATGAGCAGTAGGACAGCATCAAGGACATCATTCATGAAGAAAGCAAAACGTCATTAAAAAGACAGGCTAGAAAAGAAAGATCACAGAATGTCAGAAGAGACTCTGAAACTTGAACTTAATCACAGAGTAGCTAAGACACATTGAAGAAATCATTAAGTCAAAGAGCTGAACAGAAATCTTCAAAAGGCAGCTTTAGAAGACAAACTCAAATTACATAATGAAATGTTCAACAACATATGTTAGAAACAAAAAGAGAAGAAGACACTTGGAATATCTTGAACTTTAAATGAAAGAAACAAACTCAAGCCGTGAGTTGTAATCTTGAAAGCTTCTATTGATAAAACATTGAAGAGTGCAGAAAGCATCGAAAGAATACTCTGAGCCATTGTATTAAAAAGAACTCATTGATATCCCGCCATTACAAAAGAGCTTATGAGCAAGAATGAATGATACTGAAGGAAGAAGTTCAAACTGCACAGTAAGCTTTAGCCAAAAATAAGGTTCCTGGAATTGAAAGAAGTATTTCAACAAGCTAAGGAAGCACTGACTCAACTGTGCCAGGAAATTTTGAAAACAACTTCTTGGCCAACTCAGTAGAAGAGCTGCATATATATACTAATTCCCACAGAATGCACAAAGCATAAGACAATATCATTTATATCACACACTGGAAAAATTCTGCTGAAGGTCGTTTAACTGAAGATGCAGCAGGACATTGACAGGGAGCTGCCCAAGGTTCCAGAAGAGGTTGAATTCAGAAGAGAATGTGAAACAAGGGGACGATGTTAGATAGAGCTTGACTGTAATTAGAGAATACCAGGGATATATTTACTTGTGCTTTATTGACAGTCCAAAGGAATTCAACTGTGTGGATCATAACAAATGATGGATAACCTTGAGAAGAGTAGGAATTCCAGAACACTTCATTCTGCTTATGTGGAACATGTGCATTGATCAAAGGCAATTGTGTGATAAAGAACAAAGGAATACTGCATGGTTTACAATCAGGAAAAGTGTGTGTCAGGGTTGTATCCTTTCACCATACTTATTCATACATACTTAATCTGTATGCTGAGCAAATAATCAGAGAAGCTGGACTATATGAAGAAGAAAGCGACATCTGGTTGGAGAGAAGGTTTATTAAAAACCTGTAATGAGGAGATGATATAACCTTTCTGAGGATGAAGAATCGCAGTCTTTGGTCTGCATTACAACTTAGTGTACAGAAGAACCAAATTCTCATAACTGAACCAATTGATAACCATGCTCAATGGAGAAAATGGTGACATTGGCAAGGATTTCTTTCATCTTGTTTGGAACTACAGTCAAGGCTTATGAAAGCATCGTTCAAGACATCAAATGACATATTACATTGGGTCAATCTGCTGCACAGGACCTATTTAAAGAGTAGATAATGAAGGATGCTATTTTTAGGACTGAGGTCCGCCTTACCTAAGCCATGGTACTTTCAATTACTTCATATGAATGTGAAAGTTGGACATAGAATAATGAATACTTCAGAAGAATCTAGGTGTTTGAATTATGTTGCTGGGGGAAAATATTGAAAGTACCATGGGCTGCCAAAAGAATAAAATTTGTCTTGGAAGAAGTATGACTTTAAAGGTCCTTAGCAGTAAGAATGGGGAGACTTCACCTGCAGAACTTTGAACAGGTAAAGAGAGAAGAGTGCCTTTGTGAGGAGAGACAAGTTCCTGGAAATGGACATCATGCTTGGTAAAGTAGACAGGCAGCAAAAAAGAAGAAAGAAGGCTTTTGACAATATGAATTGATGCAGTGGTTGCAACAATGGGTTCAAACATAAAACAATTGTGAGGATTGCACAACAGTTCAGTTTTTGTTCTGTTGCACATTGGATCACTATGGGAAGGAACCAACTCAATGCACCAAACAAAATACTCAAGTCTTCATAACTCCCAACAAATCATGCAAAAAAAAAAGTCTTTCTGTTGGTTGTACTGTGGTGGCTTATGTTTATCTGTGATGCTAGAAGTTATATAACTGGTATGTCTGATGTCAGTGGCATTACATGAAATGAACAGGTTTCAGCAGAGCTTCCAGACTAAAAACAGATTAAAAAGAAAGACTAGATTGTGTGCTTCTGAGGAATTAGTCATAGATAACCCCATGGATAGAATCAAAACAATACCACATGCTGAAAACTTCATGACAAGAAGCAGAATATTGGCAGAGATAGTACCAGAAAAATGAACCCCTGAGGTTGGAAGGAACTCAAAATATGATTGAGAAGACCCACTCTTTCAAAGTAGAGTTGAAAATAAGGATGTAGATGGAATAGTAGCCATGGGAATAAAGTCTTTTGGACCTTTATTTGCTGATAGCACATGACTCAAAATGAGAACAAACAGTTGCAAATATCTATTAAAATTGGAATTTGGAATATATGAGGTATGAATGTAGGAAAATTGGAAAGTGTGAAAAATGAAGAGGGATGCGTAAAAATTAACACTCTAAGCAATAATGAACTGAAATGGACTTGTTTTGTCCATTTTTATTCAAAAAGTCACATGTTTTATGGAGCTGGGAATTAAATGATCAAGAGGAAAGGCTTTGCATCAAAAAAGACATTTCAAGATCGTGAAGCACAATGCTGTCTGCTATAAGAGTTTATCTATCCTAACTCAAGGACATGCAGTCAGTATAGCTGTTCTTCAAATTGATGCACCAATCACTAAAGCTCGCCAGAAATTCACTACTATAAAGGCAATTCCAACTCATAGTAACTCTATAGGACAGGGTAGAACTTATCTTGTGGGTTTCCCAGATGGCAACTGTTAATGAGAGTAGAGAGCCCTGCATTTCTTCTAAGGAGTGGCTGGCGATTTTGAACTGTTGAGTTTGTAGTTAGCAGCCCAACAAATATACACTATAACATCAGAGCATTAAAGCTAATGATGCAGAAATTGAAGAACTCTACCAATGTCTTCTATCTGAAATGGATCAAACATGCAATCAGGGTGCATTAATAATTATTGGTGTTTGGAATGAAAAAGTTGGAAACAAAGAGGAGAGAACACTTGTTGGAAAGTAGTCATCGTTTTGTTTCTCTATGAAGCTGGAGATTGCAGAACAGAATTTTGCAAGACCAACCACTAGTTCGTTGTAAATATCTCTTTTCCCAACAACACAAAGGTTATTGATAATACATGTGAACTTCTCCAGATGGAATACATAGAAATAAAAAATTGACTGTGGTAAAAGATAATCAAGAATCAGCTAAAACCAGACAAGGGGCTGAATGTGGAACACACCAATTGCTCAAGTCAGGTTGAAGCTGAAGAAAATGAAATCAAGTTCACAAGAGTCAAAGTATTACCTTGAGTATCTCAAAGTCACCACCAAGTCCATGCTCACTATAGCGACCCCTAGTGGGTTTCTGAGACAAACTTTACAGGAGTAGGAATCCCAATCTTTCTCCCAAGGATCTGCTGGTGGTTTTCAACTGACAACCAGGCAGATTGCAGTCCATCACTAGGACCTTGAGTATATTTTACCTCAGTTACAAGAACATATTGAGAAAATACTTGAAATATTGAACATTAATGAAAAGAGACCTCATGAGAAATGCATGACATCAAGAACATCATGCATGAAGAAATCAAAAGATTATTTGAAAAGATAGGAAAGAAAGACAAAATCAGGGTGGACGCCAAAAGAGACTGCAACTTGCTCTTACTCACAGAGTAGCTAAGGCACATATAAGAGGTGATGAAGTCAAAGAGCTGAACGAAACATTTCAAAGGGCAACTGTAGAAGACAACATCAAATTTCATAATGAAATGTGCAAAGACTTAGAGTTAGAAAAATAGGGAGTATGCTCAGCATATCTTACACTAAAAGAACTAAAGAAATATTTAATCATTGAGTTGCAATATTAAAAGAGTCTATGGGCAAATTTTGAGAGATGCAGAAAGAGGGAAAGAATACACATGGCCTTTTTACAAAAATGAAGTAGTTGACATTCCACCATTTCGCCAGGTAGCAAATGAACAAGAACTAATGGTACTGAAGGGAGAAGTTCAAGCTACACTGAAAGCATTAGCCTAAAACAAGTCTCCAGGAATGGATGGAACCCCCCTTGAAATATTTCAACAAGCTGATGAAGCACTGGAAGCACTCACTTGTCTATGCCAGAAAATTTGGAGAGAGTTATATGGCCAATTGATTGGAAGAGATTCATATTTGTACTCATTCTAAAGAAAGATGACCCAATGGAATGCTCAAATTTTAAACCAATATTTTAAATATCATTTTCAAGTAAATTTTTTCTGAAGATCATCCAACAATGATTGCAGCATTACATTAACAGGGAGCTGCCAGAGGTTCAGGTCAGATTGAGAAGAGGAAGTAGAACAAGTGATATCAGATGGATCTTGCTGAAAGCAGAGAATACCAGAAATATTTTACTTTTGTTTTGTACACTATGCTAATGCATCAATTTGTGTGGATCATAAGAAAGTATGCATAGCCTTGAGAAGAGAAGTCCTTCAAAATTCCTTTGTGCTCATGTGGAACCTGTACATAAATCAAGAGTCAATGTGGGGACAAAACTGAGAATAGTGCAAGGGTCAAAACTGGGAAAGGTGTGCATTGGGATTACTATTTTCTCCCTATCCTTGTTAAATCTGTATTCAATTGGACCATCATCAGGGAATCTGGATTTATGAAAAGTAATGTGGCATCAGGATTGGTGGAAGGATTACTAACCAAATGCAATATGCAGATGACACACCATGCTTGCTGAAAGTAAGGAGGACTTGAACCACTTGCTGCTGAAGATCAAGAATTGCAAACTCAAGTATGGATTACAACTCAAGATCTTCACGAGTTGATCACTGAGTGACATTATGATAAACCGAGAAAAGAGTGAATTTGTCAAGGATTTCATCTTGCTTGGTTCCACGATCAATGTTCTTGATAACTGCACTCAAGAGAGCAAACAATGCGTTGTATTGGGTAATCTGCTGCACAGGACCTCTTTGAAGTGTTGAAAACTAAAGTGGTTAATTGAGGACTAAGGTGAAACTGGTCCAAGCTATTGGATTTTCAATTGCTTCATATTCATATGAAAGTTGAACATTGAATAAGAAACACAGAAGAAAAAATTATGCATTTGAATTCTGGTTCTGGAGAAGAATATTGAAAGTAGTGTGAACTGCTAAAAGAACAAACAGATGTGTCTTGAAAGGTTTATAACCAGAATGCTTCTTAGAGGTAAGGATCGAGTGATTGTGTCTCACTTTGGACACGTCCTCAGGAGAGACCAGCCCTGGGAGAAGGACATCAAGCTTGGTAAAGTAGAGGGGATTTGAAAAAGAGGAAGACTCAACAAAGTTAATTAACACAGTGGCTGCACTGATGGGCTTAATCATAAATATCATTGTGAGGATGGCACAGGATTGGGAGGTGTTTTGTTCTGTTTGTTGATGGGCTTAATCATAAAAATCATTGTGAGGATGGCACAGGATTGGGAGGTGTTTTGTTCTGTTTGTTGTTTGTAAGGTTGTTGTATATAAGTTGGAACCAACTCAACAGCATCTAACAAGGACATACAAAAAGGTCCTGTGTAACACTAATAGAGGGAATTGATCATTTTTCGTTACTATATCTCTGGCTATAAGGATGAGCCATCCTCGAAGCAACAAAAATAGCCCAGGACCATAGCAAAAGTATGTTCCAGCCCTCTATCTGAAGTCGTTAAGACTGAGATTAGAGGCACCCGTCTGAGGAACAGTGGTGAGACTGAGACAAAGCAACCTTTAGACTTTGCTGTACAGGAATTAGAATGAGATCAGTCGATAGGTCAGTCTTCCAAAATTTTCACACTGTATTATATTTAGTTAGAATTTTCCAATAAGGGTTTATTTTCCCCAACTGTTTAGGAGGCCTACTGGTTGGCATAGTGTTTATTCATTGGGCTCCTAACTACAAAGTCAGCACTTTGAAACCACCAGTCTCTCCGCAAGGAAAGAGACAGGGCTTGCAATCCTGTGAAGTGTTAGAGTCTCGGAAACACACAGGGACAATTCTGCTCTGTCATCTGGGGTCACTATGCATTACCATTGATTCAATTCCAGAGAGCCTGGTTTGGGTTTTTATTTACTGTTCATTGAAGTTAGTTAAAGTGCCCACCTATTGCTCATTGGTCTTCTGCACATGTAGAATGTGCATGACATTCAATTTAAAACAAGCCATTCAATTTTATTTTCTATTTGTTTCCAAACAAGCAGTCATGTAAGTGAGATATCAAATAATTCCAGGTGGAAGAAGCCCACCATCATCAGTCACTGAAGGATGGTAATCCATCCAATCTGAAGTCAAAGGAGGGACTCATATCAGAGCCTACATTTTGAGAATCCGATAAGAGAAGGCTACGGATGAGAGTGGGAGCCCGATTCATTTGTGGAACTACAAAGGAAGGAAGTTTCCGGAGAACTCTGTCTAAAGTGATTACTAAGCAGAGAGCTTTGGAGAGAAAAGTATTGAAGATCAAAGGAATAAATCTGACTTGAATGGTTAAAACTGTGTCCACAGATCCTCCTACGATGCAGGCTGGGCCTGATCTAGTTTCCTAAATTGTCGGTATCTTTGCTTTGTATTGTTCTGTGTGGTTTTGCTTGTCCAAATTAGGATGTATCTCAGAGGTGACATGTCATTGGAGGTCACCCTCTTGAACCTGTGTTATATGTTTTCCCATTTTTTGATATATGAAACCCAGGATTGATGAACCTGTAGAAACAGCAAGCAGAATAAGGGTTATGGGTGGAAGGGAGTTCAATGGTGGAGGGAGGGTGAAGAGGAGATGATGTCAAGGGGTCCATGTAGAACAAGATTGTTTGGAAACTGTGGTGGCAATTGTACAATTCTATTTGACGTGATTGAACTATGGGGTGATATATATTAATAAAAAAGCAATACTTCAACCCCCTAGGAGATAAAAAAAAAACCAGAAATTTTAAGCATGGTAACAAGGAGAACCTTTCTAAAACTTATTGAGATAATTTGTTTTATTCAACAGCCTCTTTACTTCAAATTTGGTCTTACTGGTGAACTTATCCCCATGAATACACATTTTATACAGACCCTTCTAGAACACAGAGCACACTTTCAAGGTTGATGTTAATAATTCCAGCTTCTGTAAACGGCTTTATCCTTCAACCCAAGATTTTGCATGTTTTCTATAAAAGCTCATCACTTTGCTGCATAAGTCTCTGACTGCCCAGGTTACACTTTTGGGGAAGCTAGTAGCCAGTACAATTTAGTTTCTCTAGTTTATAGCTGTTTAATAATGTTCTCATCCTGTGGCAATGTTAGTTTAATCCTTATATCTGCTCTGTATAGTAACTACTGATTTTTTTCAAAGCTACAACATCAGTGCCACATCCCTGGTGAGAATGTGAACAGTTTGGCTCAAATACAAGAAATACAAGCCTGGACTCTGAACCATGTCACTACACTTTTTTTTTTTTAACACTTTGTAAAGGCTACCTGGAAAAGTCCACAGTCTCACACATATCAGAATAAGAAATAAAATATTAGAAAAAGGACTGCTGTGTTTTTCCCTACATTTTTAGCAGCTTGAGGCAAGAATGATTTATGAGGATGTGGATAAGAAGTGAAGCATTTTAAGGTATCATTTGGAGGCTTATAAAATGTGAAATCATCAAAATATGGGTTATGTGTGATTTAAGAGCTACTTGGTGAATAACCTTATGCTCCATTTGTGAACCTTTCTCTTTCTTTTACTTTATTTTGTGATGAGGAAAAAAAAATTTCTTGTGATCACCACTGCCAGAGACGAGTCACAGTTCTGGTTTGCTGCTTTCAAGGCTGCCTAGATGGAACTATGCGATACGCAAGTACCCGCTCAGCCAAAATCATGGAAGTTGCAGAGAATTTCCTCAATAGAGATATGAAAAGGCAATTTAAGAGGCCATGGTGTTTCTTTGGATATTCATGACTGGCAATTACAGTATGCATCATAGCTTACTAAATTTTGATTAGAATGACTATTCATTTAAATATAAAATTCTTACATTAGAATTTCCACATGCAATAGGCTATTCTATATATTCACACTCAGTGTGTTATAGTGGTCACACATTTTACTTCTACACATATTACAAACTCTGTAATAAAATATTTTCTTTTAAAACAATTACATGTCATTTAAAACATGAAAAGATGAAATGAGTGTTTTTTCAGATTTGCTTACATATTTATCATTTCCAGCGTTCTTTAATTCTTCCATTTCCCACATTACACCCTTTCCTTTCTGTCTAAATATTTTTTTAGCATTTCTTATAGCATAAAAACCATGGAGAATGTACATTGGTACAGATAGCAACTGGAAACACAGGGAATCCAGGACAGATGATCCCTTCAGGACCAGTGGTGAGAGTGGCGATGCCTGGAGGGTGGAGGGAATGTGGGGTACACAGGGGGAATCAATTACAGGAATCTATATATAGCCTCCTCCCTGGGGAATGGACAACAGAGAAGAGGGCAGGGGGAGATGTCGGACAGTGTAACATATGACACAGTAATAATAATGCATGAATTATGAAGGGTTCATGAGGGAGGGGGAGTGATAAAGGAGGGGGAAAATGAGCAGCTGATATTAAGGGCCCAAGTAGAAGGCAAATGTTTTGAGAGTGATGATGGCAACAATATGTGCTTGACACAATGGATGTATGTATGGATTGTTATAAGAATTGTACGAGCCCCCAATAAAATGATTTTTAAAAAAACATGGAGAAAAGTTTTCAGTTTGCCTGAAAATGTCTTTATGTACCCTTAAAAATTTGAGTATTTTCACTAGACATAGAAATCTGGTTTGCATTCTGGGTAAAACATGGCTGCCACACAGAACCTCCTAGCAAACTCGGTCAGTCTCAACCAGAATCTAGCAGTAAAGATTTCACCCTAGGAAATGAGATGCATAACCTGAATACAAGGGGCTTCAAGATTATTTTTTATATTTTTCTTGTAAGAAAACAAAACGCCTCCAAACACTTTCCACCCCAATGGAACTCAGCACACAGCAAGTCCTGGTGCTTCCCCTCCCCCCAGCTCAGAGACTTGCTGGCGTGGGACTTACCTCTTCCAGACTCCTCCATGATCACAAGCTCCTCCTCAACTTGTGCCTCCTTCAGACTGCCTATTTACCCTTAGGGACCCCTGTATGGTGAGCAGATAGTGTAGTATGGCACAATATCTCCATATTTCTCCGCCAGCTCCCTTGTGACACTCCATGTAGGAACTTAGTCCCTTCACTGAGAGATGGTCTCCGTGAGAGCACGGAAGCGGTGTGCCGCCTAGCCCAGGGTTCTTTGTTATAAACCCAATCACTTCGGTCTGCTGATCTCTACCTATATTGTATAGTGATAGATTACTAGATATATTCTCCAACTACCCCACCCACCCGGATCTCAAGACCCCACTCCCCTTTTCTCAGGGAGATAAAATTTCACATAAACTAGCAAGTGCTTGCACACTTGTTAAAACCCCATTTTCCAATTTATAAGACAACTCGCTATGTTTAACCAGAAGATAACTTATGATTTATACCACATCACTTTCACCCTGCTCTTGTGCTTCTGTCCCATATGCCCACTCCCCATAAAAAGGTAACTCTATACTTTTTCCTCATCTCCAAACAATGATTTCTAGTCCCTATCTGATCTTCCTCCTCGAATCCAAAGAGCCAGATCCTTCCCACACACAATTCATGCACAGCTGGACCACTATGCCACACAAACAACAGCTACCACCAATAACCACAAAATGTCAGGGTAGACAAAGATAAATAACGACAGATTACCCAAACCCAACAGAATACACAGAAAAAGAAGCCCTGAAACTACCAGAAAGATAATACAGGAGAATGATGTTTAGGACCGAAATTGAAAATCAACAATAGCAAAAAATAAAAACATAAAGACAAACATATGGAAACTCCACAGTGCACTGCTCAAAAAAAGACTTGGTATTAGATCAAACAAGAGATGAACTTAGGAGGTTCATAGAAATAAATGAGGATGATAACACAATATATCAAAAACCTATAGGACACAGCAAAAGCATTTATCAATGGTCGGTGTATGCCAATGCACACATAAAATGGAAAAGAAAATCATTTTTAACACTTCAACACAACACCTCCAACAATTAGAACAGGGTCAACAGCATAAACTAAACCCTCCCAAAGCAGAAGACAATGAATCTTAAGAATTAGAGCCGAAATCAATGAGCTGGAAAAGAGCAAAACAGTGGAAAAAAAATCACAACCTGAAGCTGGTTCTTTGAAATGATCAACAAATTTGACAAACCACTAGAAAATTTAACAAAGGAAAAGGAAGAGTAGATGTAAATATTTAGAATTAGAAATGAAATGGGTGACTTCGCAAAGACCCAAATGAAATTAAAAGAATAATAATAATTTTACGAAAGACTGCATTCTAACAAAATTGATAATCTCGATGATGTGGACGAATATCTAGAAATGCACTTTTTACCCAAATTAACACAAATGGACCTTACAACTTGAACAGGCCCATAGCAAAAGAAGAAACAGACAAGATCATGAAGAATCTTCCAACCCTCCACCCTCCAAAAAAGTCCGGGACCAGATGACTTCACAGGACAATGCTCCTAAGTATTCAAAGAAGAGCTGCCATTAATCCTACACAAACTTTTCAAGAAATTTGAAATGGATAGTAAACTTTAAAAGTTATTCCACAAAGCCAGCAACCTTGATACCCAAACTAGGGAAAGACCTCACAAAGATTTTTTTTAATAATAAAAACAAACCACAGATTAATGCCCCTTATGAACACAGGTGCAAAAATTCTCAACAAAAATTGCTTGTGAACACAGGTGAAAAAATTCTCAACAAAATCCTGTCAATATAATCCAAAACTGTATCAAAAAAACAATACATTATGGACAAGTCAGATTGTTACCCTTGATGCAAGGATGATTCAAAATTAAAAAAAAAACTTGCTGTAATTCACCACATAATAATATAAAAGATAAGTGCATGGTCATATCAATTTATTTAGACAAACGTTTGACAATATATAACACCCATTCCTAATAAAGACACTCAATAAGAGGAAATGTAAGGAAAACTCCTCAATGCACTAAAGGTCATATATGAAAATCAAAAGCCAATATCACACTCAATGGGGGAAAAGTGAAAATATTCCCATTGAAAAAAGGAACCAGACAAGACTGATCCTTATCTCCACTCGTATTCAGCATGGTGCTGTAAATCCTAGCCAGAACCACAAGACAACAAGAAAATCAGGGCAGAGAAGTGAAACTCTGACTATTTGTGGGTATGATTTTATCTATAAAGAACATCAAGGTCTCCACATCAGTAATCTTGGAAATGATTTAGGAATTTAGTAAATTAACAGGATACAAAATTAACAAGCAGAAATCAATTGAACTTCTATAAAGTGATGAGAGGGTTTTAAAAAGGTCCAATACCATTCACATAGCCACACAAAAGCTGAAATACCTACGAATAAGCAAAACCAGAGAAACAAGATGCCTGTTCAAAAAAAAACTACAGAACATTAAGACAAAAAACCAAAGGAGACATACACAAGTGGAAGAATATCTCATGTTCATGGATAGGAAGACACAATATTCTGAAAATATCAATAGTACCTAAATCAATCTACAAATTCAATGTAACCTCAATCCAAATCCCAACATCAATCCATAAAGAAATGACCAACTTCATATGGAGAAGGAAGAAGCCCAAGAAAAGCAAAGATTTTCCCCAAAAGAACAAAGTACGTAGTCGTGCATTACATGACCTCAAATCCTACTACATAGCCACAGTTGTCAAAACAGCCTGGCACTGGTATAGTGATTGATACATATACTGCTGGAACAGGACAAAAAAACAAACAAACCCAGAAATAAAAGCATCTGCCTACAAAGAACTGATTTTCAACAAAGGCCCAGTAAACATTAAAGTGGAAGGGATACCCTCTTTAACAAATAGTGCTGGGAAAACTGGATATCTGTCAGCAGAAAAAGGACATATGACCCACACTCCACGCCATGCACAAAATCAAAAAACACAACAAAACCAAAAGACTCAAGGTGGGTCATAGAATTGAACATAAAACCCAAAATTACCAGGGTCACCAATTGGGACAAATCTAAGGGTGCTAAAAGAGCCCACAGATTGGGAAAATATATTTAGCAATTACATAAAGGACAAAGGACTAAATTCTACAGACTATTGCAAGCCCATACAAATAACCATCTTAAAAGTTGGGCAAAATACCTGAAAAGATAATTTACACAAAGGATGAGACCTGAATGGCTACCAAGCACAGGAGGAGATGTTCTCATCCACTAGCCATCCAGGAAATGCAAACCAAAACATAGAGCAGATAACCATCTAATACCAACAACTGTAACCCAATTTTTTCAAACAGAGAACAGAAAAATTCAGTAGAGGATGTGCAGAGACTGGAACTTTCATACACTCCTGGTGAGCTGATAAATGTGTACAATTACTATGGAAAGTGATACGGTGATTCTCAAAGAACTGTCAGCACAACTATCATACAGCTTAGATGCTATTGCTGGGCACATACGCCAAAGAAACGAGATTGATCATGGACAGACACATGCTCTCCCCTGTCCATTGCACCACAGTTCACAATAGCAAGAAGTTGGAAACAACCAAAATTGCCATCAGTAGAACAATGGATAAAAAGCTTAGGTAAACACACAAAATGAAATAGTATGCATCCCTAAAAAACAGTGCAACCATGAATACCTCATGACATGGAGGGATCTGGAAACCATTATGCAGAGTAAAGTTAGTCAATCACAAAAGGATAGCTGCTGTTCACTGCTATAGGGATGAATACCAGGATGGGAGCAGACTCAAGCTGATAGGCCAGCCAGTCTGCTGGCCAGCTTCATCCAGTAGCTTGGTAGAAAGCCTGGCTGGTGCCCATGAACCATGCACCATCAATATTTGTGTCACTGAAGGTCATGTTGGCTGAGGTGTCCTCATGGCAGCTGGCATCAGATTTTTGAGAGAGGGAGAGGAGAAGATGAGTGCTTTGTAGATGCCATGCGAGGGTAGGATGAGACGCACACCAATATCTGTGATCCAAGGATTGGAAATTATATAGTCCAAATCCAGAGCAGGGAATCGTATCAGAGCTTACACTGAGATTCTGGTGTGCAGAAGGATATGGATGAGAGTGGAAGTTCAATATACGTTTTCAGGAGCTACACAAGGGTTAAGCCTCCAGCGATCTTTCCCTCTAACCATAATTGAGGGATGAGAATAATCTTATCAGAGAGAAAGTATCATAGGGATGACATATAGATTAAAATCATAAATGGTTAAAACCTTGTCATTTGATCTTCTTTTGGATATACTTTGTGATTGATCTGATTTTTAATATTTTGTATTATATATATGGTCTTTCTTGTATTTTGTCATTGTTGATAGCTTTATTGACTCCCTGTTCATCTATTTTAAAATATTTCTTGGTTTAAGACACCCAGGATAGATGAGTCTATAGAGACAATAACTAGAATCAGTGTTTCCTGGGGATATGGTGGGAGAGGTGGTTGGGGGGAGTTAAAGGAGAGCTGATATCAAGGAGTTCAAGATGGAAGAAAATGTTTTGAAACTGATTGTGGTAGGAATTGTGCAACATTGTTTGATATGATTGAACTATGGAATGGTATAATGTCTAGAAAAGCTCCTAATACAATGATTTGGGGTGGGGTAGGGTGGGGCAGGGAAGGGAATCTAGTTTGCTATCAACAGTTTAACATTATAAACTCTTTCCTCTCTGGGTTCATTATTTCTGATGATAAAACATAATATATTGATCATTGCTTATCTATGCATAATATGCCCTTTTCATATTCAGTTTATTGTACATCATAATTTACCATGATATATCTAGGTGGGACTTTCTTTTAATATACCTAAATTAGGGATACTGACCTTCTTAGATATGCAGACTGATCTTTTTTGTTGGAATACATTTAGTCATTATGTTTACTTTTTCTAGCCCCCTTTTCTTCTCTCTTCTCTTTCTCTTTGGATTCTAATGATATATATTCATCTCAACAAATAATGCCCCCTTGTACATTTTGTTTGTAATCTTCCATGCTGTAACTTTGAGTATCTCTTGGTGGCATCATGGTTCTGTTGAGCTACTAACTGCAACATTGTCAGTTCTTACCCACCAGCTGCTCCAAGGATGAACGACTGGGCTTTCTCCCCCAGGAAACAGGTCTCAAAAGCTGAAATGAGTGGTTCTCCCCGTCCTGAAGGGCTTCTGGGAGTCGGCCTCACCTAGATGGCAGTGAGTTTGTGTTTTATGAATCAATGTGTTTGTTTTTTTTCACAGCTTCCTACCTGCTTTTAAGCTTGTTAAAGGCATGCATGTGCATGGGTTTGTTTATTTCGTATTTAAGATATTGTGCTTTTCAGTTCTAGACTTCCTGTCTGATTCTTTTTCATAGTTTTAATTTCTGTTTATATTGCTGAGCTGTTTCCTCACTCTGTTCATCTTTCTCTTAAAACCATGGACATATTTATATTAGTAAAACTAAGGTCCTGATAGCACAATGCTA